>NC_079315.1:91413031-92038031 GCF_029931775.1 Euleptes europaea
GGGTGGAAGCCTGCTCCTGTCAGAAAGTTCTTCCTAATGTTTAGCTGAAAACTCTTTTAATTTCTGGTCCTATCTTCTGAGGCAACAGAAAACAACTCCGGATCATCCTCTACACAGTGGTTCCCAATCTTTTCTCACTTGCGTACCCCTTGGCAGCCCATTTCCCTAAATTGTACCCTTCATATTACCAAAATGTTTGTAATTAATATAGTTGCTGTTATTTCAAATTTATATGTTGTAACTGTAAATAAATAGCCCAATAATGGGATTAAAAAGCAATGGAATAATAAGGGAAATTCAGTGCATATATATTTACATTCAAAACTCAAAAGATACAATGAAGTGAAAACTACGTTACATTAATTAATATGTTACATTTGCTACTTTAATTTGCCAAAATAACAAAGCGAGGGAACATCGCTTTTCTCGAGGTTAAATAACGAAGAAAACCCCCTCCACTATTTGTCATAACGTTCAATTAATTTCACTTTTTACTTATATCGTGTCTTACACTGTTGACGTGTGTGCCTTTTCCTGCCATTATTCCATTTTTTTTGCATACCCCTATATGTCCTGGTTTGTACCACTGGGGTACGTGTACCCCAGTTTGGGAAACACTGCTCTTTATGACAGCCCTTCAAGTACTTGAAGATGGCTATCATATCACCTCTCAGTCGTCTCCTCTCCAGGCTAAACATACCAAGCTCCTTCAATCCTTCCTCATAGGACTTGGGCCATTAACGAATGGCTGTGTGCAAATTTATTTATACCTGTAATGTTGCACGATTTCCCCCAAAATCTGAATGCACGATTTCCCCCAAAATCTGAACACATGGGGAAAAGGAGCGCCTGGCAAGAGGTGCCGCAGCTCCGCTCCCCTCCACCCCGCCGTCCCAGACAGAGGCAAGGGGAAGCCGTCGGGGGGTGGAGGCTGCTGCAGCCGCTCAGCGCTCCTCCACCCTGCTGTCCCTGGGCGGAGGTGAGGGGAAGCCAGTAGGGGGTGGAAGGAGCTGGAAGGCACGGGGTACTGATGGCAGGTGGAGGCGGGCAGCATGGCTCCACGCGCCACCACACCATCCCAATGAAGGTGAGGAGAAGCTGGCGGCAGGGGGGTGGGTGGGGGCGGCGGCATGGCTCTGCGTGCCTCCAAAGCACCGTCCTACCATTGGGATGACAGGACAGCAGAGCAACAGTGGCTCCTTCCTGGGAGAGGTGAGGGGAAGCTGGCGCCGGTTGGAGGGGGAGAGTCGGGGAGTCAACCCGTAAGCTGACGCTCCGGCAAGCTCTCGTGTTTGTAGTGGGGCTTTCCTAAAAGTCGGAATAACAGAGCCACTTGCAAACTCGGGGAAGCTCCAGGATGGGATGGGCCAAACATGCCGGCCATGCGTGTTTACAGGGTTAATTTGCACCATGCCCAGGAGATTTCTGGACTAAACGGCCATGTGTTAATGGCCCTGGTCTCCAGATCCCTCCAGACCCCTCATCTTCATTGCACTCCTATGTACACCTTCCAGCTTGTCTACATCCTTCTTGAATTGTGGTGCCCAAAACTGAACACAGTGCTCTAGGTGAGGTCTAACCAGAGCAGAGTAAAGCAATATCATCACTTCGTGTGATCTAGACACAGTGCTTCTGTTGATACAGCCCAAAATTGCACTTGCCTCTTCAGCTACCGCATCACACTGCTGACTACTGCATCACACCTCAATGGGACCCCATTCAGAACAACCCTGGGAATCCCAGCCACCATTGCCCAGATAAACAGAAACAGCCCTCAAACTCCCCAGAAGTCAATCGCTCCCATTCCGCTTTGCAGTCTAGCCACGGTCCGGGGTCAGCTACACAATACTGGCGCCAACATGGCCCAGTTCAATAGGCAGCCCACACCAGTTCTCATTACTGCCCTTCTTGTGGCTTTGAAGGGGAATTGGAACCCCCATCCTATGGCTTGCTTGATGGAGATGCACACTCTCCCTGGCAGCCCCCAGGAAATTCCCACTAGCGGTGCCTATTATATTGGGTGCTGTGGAACACAGGCAGGATAATGCTGCTGCAGTTATCTTGTTTGTGGGCTTCCTAGAGGCACCTGGTTGGCTACTGTGTGAACAGACTGCTGGACTTGATGGGCCTTGGTCTGATCCAGTAGGGCCTTTCTTATGTTCTTAAGGTCCACATCCCTTCCCCAAGGAGTTGTGGCAAAGCTGGAGCCTGATGACTGGGGAAGGCCAACGGTGGAGGCAGGCATTGGGACCTCCGGGAACAAATCTGCTACTTTGCTCAATGATACCGGAGCTTCTCTGAACATTATGCATCCAGCTGTGTGCAGGAAACCAACTGCTAAAAGTACAGCTCTTGCTGGGTTTGGGGGTGGGTCGCACTGAGCTAGCATCTGGGAAAGCACACCCCTCACAGTAAGAAACCTTAAAAACCCCATTACTGCTTGTGAAAGCGGAGGAGATCAGGGAATTTTAGGCATGCCCTTCTTCCATGAGCACTACCTAACCATAGACCTGGCAAACAGGCTCCTATGGCGCATAGACGGTGGCCCAGATGATATCTCAGCCATTCATTGGTGTACAGCTCTTAAAGCCCCCATGCTGTTGGCACCTCTTAATGGGGACCCGTGAATGGAGGAATTTCAGGAAGTTTGGGTGAAGGACAAAGCAGAATGTGGTACGGTGCATGATGTTTATGAACTCATTGAGGGAAAAGATCCCCCTCCCCAGAAGCAGTACAAGTACCCCGCAGAGGCAGAAATAGGCATGGGAAAAACCATAAAAGATATTTTAAAATGGGATATAATCACCCCTATGCAATCCATTCGCAACACATCCTTATGGCCCGTCCTTAAAACAGACGGTGTTACTCGGTGAATGACAACTTCAGAGCCCTTAATGCAGTGACTCCTCCTGTTGCCCCCGTCATATTATAGTGTTATAGATCTGGCTAATGTGTTCCATTCTATCTGTATGTTTGTATGAATCCTGCTGGTACAAATTTGCGTTCACATTCCGTGGCCAACAGTAAGTTTTTAAAAGGACTCCATAAGGCTTTCGCTCAAGTCCTAGCATTTGCCACACACACATGGTCCAGATGTGCGCTTGATTGAAACCAGTCACAAGATCATGTGCTTTCAAACGTGGATGACAGGTTGCTGCACTCAGACATGGAAGAAAAGACACATGAAATCACTCCGGAGGTCCTTGGTCTTATTAGAGACACGGGATTTAAGGCAAGCTGGGAGAAGGCACAATTAATACAGACCAAAGTAAAGTATCTTGGCCTTGCTCTAAGTGCACACAGTAGAACTCCTGGCTCTCAGAGGGTCGAAGTCATCTCCAGGTTACCTGCTCCCACAGACATTCCCTCAGTAAGAGCCCTGTTAAAATGTAAGGTAAAGGTCCCCTGTGCAAGCACTGGGTCATTCCTGACCCATGGGGAGACGTCACATCCCGACGTTTCCTAGGCAGACTTTGTTTATGGGGTGCTTTCCCCAGTCATCTTCCCTTTACCCCCAGAAAGCTGGGTACTCATTTGACCGACCTCGGAAGGATGGAAGGCTGTCAACCATGAGCCGGCTACCTGAAACCAACTTCCGTCAGGATCGAACTCAGGTCGTGAGCAGAGCTTGGAGTGAAGAACTGCAGCTTACCATTCTGCGCCATGGGGCTCCTAAGAGCCCTGTTAGGCACCTTTAATTTCCCACAAGATTTAATCTAGTCCTTTGCAGACAAGGCTCGCCCACTGTATGGTTTGTTAAAGAAGCATTCCCTCTGGCACTGGGGGACTGTGCAGCAAAATGCATTTGCCGCGTTAAAATGAAGCCTCGCTCAGGCACCAGAGCTGGCACACCTGGGTGTGACCAAGTCTTTCTTTATCCAATTAACCTCCTCAGAGCAGAGTATAGGAGCCACACTCTCCCAACAGCAGTCCAGCTCTCAGAGAGTAGTTGCATATTCTTCCAGGAACTTAAGTGCTCTGGAAGCCAAGTTCAGCCCATGTGAGAAAGTCTGTCTGGCCCTCATTTGGAGCCTCACCCATTGGGAGTTTATTATCGGAGGTGCGAAGGTTATAGTGCAAATCTCCCACACTCCCCTTAAACATATCCTCTCAGGAAAGATCCAGAATGGGCAACTCTCCAATGCTTGTTAGCAGGGGAGTGGATTTCAAAAAAGAGCAGAATCTCTCTCCCCCTATGGACTCAGTTTCAGGAGAAGAGGACAAATGCCCCCTCCCCCCAGTTCAACGTGTCCATTGGACCACTGTGAAGGGAGCATCCTTAGCAGAAACACAGCTACAGGACTTGCTGGTTCTGTGATGACTCCTCCTTCCGTGCAGCTGGGATCCCCAAGACAGGCTATGGAGCAACCTGTGTGTTTGATTCCTTGACCCTTAAAGGAACAGCTCACCGTCATTTCAGTCAAGCCGCAGAAGTAGGAGCCCTCTAGGCCATTCGGGAGTTTGAGCCTCTTGACTGTCCCCTGGCTGTTTACATGGATTCACATTGGACGGCCAAGGAAGCTATGGTTTGGCTGGCTGATGACTGCAAAATCTCAGATGGCAAGCCCATATCCCGTCTGGACCAATAGCTATGCGTAGCCACTTTAATTCAGGATAGAACAGCTCCCACCTGGGAATTAAAGGGCCATTGCTTGCTCCAGCCTGTCGCCAATCTCCATGAACTTTTACAGCTGCAGCCCCACGGCTCCCTTGGTTGCCTGTGCCCCGCCAATGTGGAATACCGGGGGGGGGGGAAGGTGCCACTTATGAACTGGCTTGACTCATGGGAGAGGTGACTGCTAAAACATGTAATCTGCTTTGAGAGTCTTTATTGATGGGACTCTCACACTTGTCACGACCATTTGTACATAGTTAGGATTATTGGATCCTCGTGTGTTTTTATTATGCATTGAATTTATTTGAAATTGCCAATCAGTATTTAACCACATCATTGATTTATTATGTGTTTATATGCTTTGATTTATTCTACCATTTAAGAATAATTGCTGACTATTTTAATGGTTCGTTAGGGAATCAATTCGCCACACCCACAAACAGTGAAATCAGCGTTTGACTCCATCCTCACCATTTCATTCGTCTCATTGTGTTGTTTTTTTTCTGAAAAAGAATCTGAATCAGATTGCTTTTCCGCTCCTGTCCTCAGCCTTTCTCCCCTCTCCCATCCTTCCTCCACCCCCTGCCGGAGTCACTTTATAACAGCTTACAGCCAGATCATCTTCTGGGTGATCCCAGTGATTGATTAGTGGTCTGGTATGTGTGAACAAAGTCATACGCAAGAGTTGTATGTCTTTGTTGGCAGGGGAAGTGTAAGCAGCTGGATCCCTCCTCATGCTAAGGGGGGCCACAAACACACAGGGGCCAAAGACTGGCATAAGAGGAAGACACAGCTCCCCACAAAATGGATGCCTCTCAGAACGTTTTGGGATCCATCTTGTGAAGTCAAGCTTGGGCAGGAAGGTGGTTGCTGAACTTTCCCCCTAGCCCTAAGGTGTGCCTGGCTGGACAATGGGGCTAGCTAATCCCCATTGTGTCACCCTAAAATGATTTAATCAGCACTAGGAGACCATTATTTACCCTATCTACTCCCATCCCAGCAATTAATCAATATTCAGGAGAATAGCCCAGGCATTCTCTTGGGTCCTGACAACTCATCAAGCCTCTCCTATCTTTTTGTTGGAACCCTGGAAAGGCAATCAATTCTTTGTTTCTGGCTTTCCTGCCAGCTTACCTTGTACTGCCTCAGGACCCATTTTGGGGTGTAAATATGGGTCCTTTGGCCATTCATTGTGTGTGTGTGTGTGTGTGTGTGTGTGTGTGTGTGTTCGGGATCCATACGTGCACCCCCCACTTGCATGTCGGCTTTTTCCTTTGCTCCTGTAATCATGGGTTATTTTCCTCTCCAGTGCTGCTTTCCTGGGACTTCCCTTCAAGACTGGTAACTATCACCCATTCCTGAAACCCTGTCCAACTTCCTCCCTTTTCTCTTAAATAGCTCTTGGTTGCTTTGTGTGCGCATGTTCATTGCTTAAAATATATTTCTTGTTTTATTCTTCAAGAAAACCAATTTTAATTATACAACCACCTGCTCATTTGAGAGTTTCCACCCAGGACTATCCTGTTATACATAGGTTATTGATCCAAGTTACTCCCTCTCGCTCTCTGTCTCCAGCTAATTTCCCCAAACTAAAGTGGAGTCTAAATATTGTCGAAGGCTTCCACGGTCAGAGTTCATTGGTTCTCGTGGAGTCTGCCTATTTAGGGTAACAACATATCCATGTGGCAATCACATGTTAAATGTAACATCTAGTTTGGAACTCAGTAATGCCTTCATATGTTGAAGACAGGCAGCTTCATATGTTCAAACCCCCTCAGAAAAGAGACGTATCTTACAGTGGATATGTTGTGTATTTTTTCAAACTATTGTAGCAGATACATTCTAATAGTAAATGATAAATTTATTGGTCATAAATGATGCAAACCCCCTAATTACCAACCTCCAACATAACTAGCTTTTAATAAGAGGCTAGCAATAAGTAGGTATTTTATTTTTATCATATTAATTTTGATCAATTTTTGGATAAGAATGCAACCCTAAGCGGAGTCTCATCGTTCTAATTCAACTGAGGTCAATGGGTTTAGAAGGGTGTGACTCAGTTTAGGATTGCATAGTTAGTTCCTAGCCCTTTGCATTCTGAACAGAAACAGTGCAACAGCATTGACCGTAATTGTCATCACAGCTAGATACATTAAACAGATCTTTGAAATTTTTCACAAAATTTTTACATTTGGAAGAGTACTGGAAACCTATAGTTTCCCCACTGACTTCAGAGTCATAGATCCTGTCAACAATATCTGCTGACAGAAGGATTTCCTTCTGTGCGTTGTGACTGTTTCGCTTTTCCCTCCTCATTCAGGCCAAAATGCCTCCCCCAATGCTGCTCCTGATGGGACAGAATACAAGAGTTCCTCAGGAACAGCATAAAGGGGGAACTGGTGAAAATCCCCACATTCCATCAGTAGAAATCCTCCATGGGATGATACAATGGGAAAAATTGTACGTGGTATTCCACGTGCTTTTTTCCTGCTTTGATACTTTTTTCAGCTGTATTGTGAAGCTACATAAAATGTATGAATTATGGAGAATCAACTGCAACCTGATCTTGTATCAGGTTCCGTGCGGTGGGATTCAAATAACGAGTTCCACATGCTCACGTGTCCTTGGGGTTCTATTTCTCAAACAGCTGTCTCCTACGCCCCATGAAATAGGAAGACTTTACCACATGATATTCCTGAATGTTTCAATATGCTCTATTAACATTTGCCATCTAGACTACTGTAACCGCCTCATCTCCAGATAAGCATTTGCTTTCAAAGCAGCTCATCTGTTACTTGCCCATTTTGTGCTTGGGTTTCTGTTATTAAGCCTCCTAGGGTTCACAAAGTTTCTGCTGTATCTGTGAAGCAACTTCCATCTCCTGGCAATCCACAGAAAAGCTGGGTTACTCAGTAGGGTGTTCTTACATAGGTAATAGGGCTGTGCTATGATGGAATGGTTCAGAGTGTGTTTAAGTGCCGTCAAGTCGCAGCCGACTTATGGCGACCCCTTTTGGGGTTTTCATGGCAAGAGACTAACAGAGGTAGTTTGCCAGTGCCTTCCTCTGCACAGCAACCCTGGTATTCCTTGGTGGTCTCCCATCCAAATACTAACCAGGGCTGACCCTGCTTAGCTTCTTAGATCTGACGACATCAGGCTAGCCTGGGTCATCCAGGTCAGGGCAGAATGATTCAGAGGGAAGCTTTAATGAAGGAAAAGGGACTGTGGACTAAACCACTGTGTACAGCACATACTATCTGTTGCTGGATTATCCCACTATGTAATTGTTTAACACGTGTTAATACTTATGCTTTGTTTCAGTTTTGCCTCAGATATATGCTCGGCCTCAGATTTCTGCAGTCCTAACCTAATTACATTGCTTATTGGATGCCCCATCCTGGTGACTGTCTTGACATACACTGTGTGTTCCATATAGAGAAAGTTGGACTATAAATTACATGCATTAATATAATAAATAAATAAAAACTAACTACTTTGGAAACTGAAGGGCTTCACAAGCAGTTGTGATACAAGTGAAGATTTGCTGTTCACAGAAAAAAGGCACATCTTCTATAATGCATGCCCCAGCCATTCCGGCCACTCTATTACCTGAGGCTTTCTCCTAAATAAGTATGCAGCTGTAGGGCCAAATTATACATGATGGGAGAGTTCCTTCGTACTCCCCGCTCCTAATGCTAATTAGCAATTCCATGTGGGTTTGAAGATTGGGGATCAATTGCTGAGGGAGGGGCTGTTTAACCCTTTCCTCCTAGGCCTCTTCCATGATTTCAATTGAAATTGCAATTTGTTCCACGGGAAGACAAAAACAGGTACAGCATTTTCTTTCTGCAGAGCTAGCTGTATCTTCAAAGGAACTATTTACATCATGGTAAGAGGTATGAGATGAAAGGCTTCAACATTTCCTCCCCTCAGCATTTCATCCCCGATCTTCAAAGAAGCCATTTGGGACTGCTAATTTGCTTTTCTTAAAAAAAAAAAAAAACAGTATGAAATCCTTATCATGGAACTATTGCCTCCCATGGTATTTGGTCCTTAGACACGTAACTCTGTGTCTATACATTTCATATGTGCAAAATTAAGGTAAACGTTACGTCACTCACACAGATTCAGGACAGATAAAAGGAAATACTTTGTTAATCAATGAGTAATTAAATTGTAGAATTCATTACCAGTGATGGCCTCAAGCATGGGTGGCTTTAAAAGGGGGTTAGAGAGATTCCTGGACCATCAATAGCTACATGGTGACTAAAAGGAACCTCCATATTCTGAGGCAGCAAATCTCTGAATAACAGTGAAAGGAGGCAACAGCAACGGAAGACCTTGGCTTCTACACCCTGTTTTGTTAGCCCTCTAGGGGACTTGTTGGGTGGCTGTGTGAAACAAGGCGCTGGACTAGCGGACTACTGGTCTGATTTAGCAGATCTCTTCTTATGTTCTTATGCACACAGTGACTCTCAAAGCATTTTGTACATGCATGTTCCATTTTTCAATGCCATTTGTGCTGAAGAAACACTTTGAAGCTTGGGGGTTATTTCAGTCCTATATTTCACTAGAATGCTATGGGCAATATTTCATATAGATGAATGAAAATCACCCCTGTTGTCTGCAGCCAGATATACAATATTTGATCTCCAGTTTGGCCCCACAACTCTTGCCATACAGTCCAACCCTTTCCCCTCAAGAATGGCCTCTTTGGCCATTTTATCAAAGGATTATTCCCTATCCTTAACTTCCCTACATTCAGGGACCTTTTCTCACTCAGCTTTCCAGTTTTAAGATTCTGAGTATATCCTCACAATTTCTCCTGTGCCATCTTGTGTAAGGTTCTCTTGTAGAAAAAAGGACCATTTGCTTTCTTTACAGAATTTGAAATGTTTAAACTAGTGGTTCTCAAACTGGGGTGTGCCAGGATACTCCCGGGGGTCTGTGAAATAAGTAGTGGTGGGACCCTGTTGCTATTAAGGCACCACCTGCCCTACTGTGGTCAACAGTAAGCGGTGGCCAGGCAGAAGCTCCAAGGCATCTGCCCATTTCCCCTTGACAAACTGCAACCACGTTTCTTCTACCTGTAAAATTCAGTAAGAGAACTCACACAACATGTTTGTGACAACGGGAATTCTCTGTATTAAAGTCCATCTTTAATCACATGATGTCGCTTTAGTATTTCTTGCTTTTTGGCTTTCCAGAGATAATAATGAAGTCCTTGTTTCCAGTCTCCTTTTTCCAATTCTAATATGTTCTTATCTGGGTTCTTAATCCAGTCAGCAATCCAAACTAATCCTGCAGCCTGGCAATACAATTTTAAATTGGGCATGTCTAGGCCTCCTCTCTTACACTTTTTCCCTGCCTGTTTTCCCCTTCCTTTGATTTTCCCATCTACCTTTTGGGCCTGCAAGTTCTCTGTTGTTGATTGTCTCCCCATTTACCTCACCCATGATGGGTCGTTTATCTATGTTAATAGACAACGTAGTACAGGACGCCATCATATAAAATTAGACTCAAGTGAGGGTTTTAAACTGTGACATGCTGGTTTTATATTGTATATTTTACCCATTGGAAGTTTGGGACACTTGTCTAAGCATTGTATTGCTGAGTTGGCACTTCACAAGACATCACAGCAGTTTCGATGAGAGGGAGAAGAAAGGACACCTTTATAATACATTATCTAATTATATATTGGAAGGCTCAATTGGAAGCCTTATTTTCCTTAACCACCTAATTTTTTATTAATTTAATTTAATTAATTTGTACCCCACCTTTCTCCCTAATAAGGACCCAAGGCAGCTTACATCGTTCTCCTCTCCTCCATTTTAGCCACACATTAAACCTATGAGGTAGGTTAGGCTGAGAGAGTATGACTTGCCCAAGGCCACCCAGTGAGCTACCATGGCATGACTAAGGATTCAAACCCGGGTCTTCCAGATACTGGTCTGACACTCTTAACCACTACACCACACTGGCCCTCAATAAGCTAACTTATTTCCTTCTTATATTAATTGTGCTTGTGGCCAATAGTCCACAAATTACTTTATACTGAAACGTGTTTTGTTGCGGTTCCATTTTTGGGACCTTAAATCATGAGCAAAGCCACAAGACCCAGCCACTGTGCCTGAGAGTGTAGGCTCTACCTACATTAAGATTCAGAAGTCAGTCTCGGGTAGGTGTGACTCTCACACATCCAACACAGTATGTATTGTATGAACTGATAACTACCAGCGAATGTTTGTTCAGGAACAGACCTTGTCCACACAACCCATCCGTTGTAATAAAGAGATTAGAGAGAGAGCTGGGCTAAGGCACACACACACACACACACCATAATGTATGGAGGGAATAGCTCCTAAGGCTTCCTCCCTCACACCCCACCCTATTTAAAGACTACTTGTTGGGATGCTGGAAAAAAAGCTCCCTAACAGAAATGTCCTTCATTTAAGATGGCACACTATGACACTATCCCAGTTCCCAAAAGCACTGAACCCAGGGCAAACCCATGAGGAAACGACCTGAGAGGTCATAGCAGAACTTGTGCAATATTGTTTTAATTTTGGACACACTATCTCACACTTTACAGACCACAATAAACATAAATCCCACTCTGGAATTATTCCGCCATGTAACTAAAATGATGGGAGACAAAAGTGAATCAGAAAATGAATCAGCTCTCTTTGATCTTTCTCAGTTTAGAGACAGGAAGCACAGCCAAACATCTGACAAAGATCTGACAACAAATTTCAGATTTTTCTGCACAGATGGCAACTTTATGGATGATTGTGGGTTGCCTGTACCATTGCCATTGTAGTTATTGAGCATGTGTCACCAAAAGACTGTACAAAGAATTCTGAAGACGCTCTTGTACACTTTATAGTAGCATGAACTTCTAGCAATACCAGAGTTACTATGTCTACCCCTACATTATACATTAGCCAATAATGAACAACTCGTTTTTCTTCAATATGATTTCATTTGCTGTCAAAGAATATTTTCTTTTCTCCCCACTACCAACACAAATAATTACCAGGACAGGCCCAAAGCCAGGTGAACATTGGGGGAGGGGCAGTGCTTACACTCAAAGATGCCACGACCCACCTCTGAATTCCCAACTTTCATTAAAAATAAATAAATCTGCAGCTCTTTCTGTTGTGGAGATACAAGAGGAAAAGCTCAAAGTGTCTGGAAAGGAATTGGCGGGGGCGGGGGGGGGGGAAACAAGTAGGCTGGTGCTGAGACAAACTCCTTCCTGACCAAATTCATTCTTCCTTGGCCCCGTAACCTTTCCTCCCTGGGCCTTTTGCTTCTTGTTAGCGTTCTCTTTAATTTTTGCAGTGATAAGTAAAAATACTGTGCAGAAAATGGAGATTTTTGTCTAAGGGTTGCGTCCTCTGTTTGCAGTAGAAATTTGTCTCAGGAGTAGGTGGGATATATGGGAGCAGGAACATAAGAATGAATGCCCTATTTGCTCCATCTGGTATCTCACTTTAATCATTAACTGAAAGCCTCCCAATGAATAACCATCATGGTCAACATCTTGTCCCCCGCCCCTCAGCAAATTAGGGCTAAAAGGTATCCTGTTCCTTTTTCACTTTAGGATGGAAGGCAAATGAGCAGCAGCAGCAGCATACTATTCAGGCAGTCTTAAGTGCTATCACCTCTTAGCTCCAAAAAAAAATAAAATCTTCAGGGAATATTTAAATAAACCTGTTTCCCGAATAACCAGTTCTCCAGTTGCCAAGATCTCTGCTCATGATACATATCTCATAGTGTGTGAAAGTACTCGTATTGTCATGACACAAATGACAACACTTCCAGCAACATACCGGAAGTGGTGTCGCAAATTGACATGACACCAAAGAGCTTGTTCCCACCCCCAAATTCTCCTGCCAGCAGGGCTAGCTAAACCTCACCCACCAATTATGTGAATGTTTGTAGAGATTTATGTCTTTGGTACTTCCTCTGTGCATTACTCTAGCATAGAAGAGTTCACGTACCCCCTCCCAAGTGGAAGCTGATGATTAACACTAGCCCTGTTCACAAGTTACAGTGAATGAATGTACAATTCATGTACACTTGATTTTTCTTTATATAAACATTTTAAAAATTTATGTTACATTTAATGTATATGTACAGCTGAACATTTAATTAAACTCCACATTCATCCAGGGACTGGTCCCTAGTTTCAAGTGTAAAAATGCATTAACTGTTTCTTACAGATGCCCACACAAGCATACAGGATGTACATGGGTTCACTATAACATGTGAACAGGGCTACTGATGCTCTGTCAGATAACTGTAATGAAAAATAGGTACCGGAAGTGTTAATGGTATGAAGGGACTATGGAGGAGTCCATTTTCCTCAGGCCACTACAAGAGAGTTTGCTCCCTTTTGATACCAAGCTAGTTTACCACTTACTTTGTTTTTCAGATAGCCTGAAGCTAAAGGCTGACTTGCCATGTTGTACCCTTATGTAAGGAGGGAACTGCCTAGTACTCATGCTTAGTGTCTGAACAATAAGAAAGAGATAGATAGGCTGCTATATCTAAGGCAGGAATTATGGCATTTCCCATTTTTATCTATCAGGGTGCTGCATCTCTGTGCTTTCCATAAAACTACCTGCCTTCTGGTGGTGCCAAAAGTCTGCCTCTGCCCACTTTGCAAGTGAAAAGGATACCTTTCTTGTAACTACCTGAGATCTGGCAGGGATGATCCCTTGGACAAGGGGTATAGTTCCTGCGAATTGTCTTGAAGTTGTGCCCCATACACACACACACAATAAGCCAGAAATACTTCCCATTATAACAAATGAAAAATTAATACAAACAAAATGTAAGCCAATGAAACTTTGGCAGCAGAGATTAAAATGATTTATACACCCCTGCCTCCTTTTCCAGCATTCTAACACAACATCATCACCCTCATTCCAGAGACAACATATAAACAAGCACAAATATGCCTCTTCCTTTGAACTAGAATCATACCTAATTGTTTTGTTTCCTCTCAGGCAATTGAGACATCTGGCTACATCACTAAGACAACTTCCCCATATATATTTTTAAAAACCCAGAAGAACATTCATATTCTATATACAAGTTGAGTTTCTATATTTCTTCATGCACAAGTCAAGAGAAGGAAAATATATAGTAAGTATAGCAATTGTGCTCATTTCATGTATAATTTACTTTAGAACAAAGGTAAGAAGTATAAGGGTAATAAGCTCTGATGTCAGATCAGTCTGGGCTGGTACTACTATTTAACCCCATACAACCAAGTCCTCATTTAAACCTTGTTCACCTTGTCATAGTTAGGTAGCAAATTGATCCCCACTCACAAAACAGATCTCCATCCCCAGTGGAATGGGACTTCCTCTCCTCCTTTAAGGTGCTACTAGACTCCTACTCTTTTCTCCTCCTCCCTGCCACTGATACCAGAAAATCTGCACCTGGAGAACAGGAGACCTCCACAAACCATATAGGGGGAGGAGTTGGAGGTCCGCAGCAGATTGGTTCTCTCCCTCCCCCCCAGTGTTACTGGAAATTTTTCATGGGATTCAAGTTATTACAAAGCACTAACAGTGTGATCCTAAACAGAGTAACACCCTTCAATGTTCTTTGGGCTTAGAAGGGTGCAACTCTGTTCTGGATTGCCATCTAAACAATGTTTGGGCAGTATTGTTTACAGTGGTAAAGAAGCTTTTCAGCCAGCTGAGGTGACATATTGGAATATTCACAACTATTTCAAGTGCTGGAGAATGACAATGAAAACAGAATGCCCAGAAGATAGTGTGCTAGAACTAAAAAGCTCACACTGGCTCTAGGAACTAGGAGGAACACTACTAGCAGGATAAGCAAATTGCTTGCAGAGAAGGTAGTAAGACACACAACACACAGGGCACTTTCACACATGCCGAATAATGCACTTTTGATCCACTTTCAATGCACTTTGTAGCTGGATTTTACGGTGTGAAATGGTAAAATCCACATAAACAATCGTTACAGTGGATTGAAAGTGGATTATTCAACATGTGTGAAAGTGCCCATGCAGGTCCTAACCTGCATGTTACTACCTGAAATGTGGGGGGAAAGTAGCAAGAGTGCTGGACAACAAAAGACGCTGGCTGAGAGTCAGAATTAAATAAAGGAGTAACAAGGGCTTAGATTCCCCTGAAGTTCTTCTGCAGGCAGATTTCTGCTCCTGGAGTACAACTTTCTCATCTCACCCCTCTCACAGTAGCTTGAAATACACCCCCAAATCCTGTTCCTGGGGATCACCCTGCCCCAATAACAAGATTTCAGAGGTGCTTCAGGTTGCCATAACAGGGAAGAGGTGAGAAAGTTGCTCCAAGGAAAAAGTGGGAGTATAGACAAACTACATAAAGTTGTGATTTTGCTGTCCCCCCTCCCACCCAGCTGTTACCTAGTTCCTTTAAATATTTTTACAATTGTATAATCTGATTTAAAATTAGATTCAATTGCACACAGAGAAAAATTTGGATTCAAATTCAAGCCTTTTTCATATGATTTAATTTAGGGAATACATTACGTTAAATTTCATTTTAAGTCTTGCTATACTTGAGTTACAAATATCAAATACAGCTGTAACATGTAAAGTAAAATGCAAACCAATCTACAAAAGGTAAAGTTCTGTATACATTCTTTAATGAATGCCCACAGGAGAAACATGGACTAGCAGCAAACTTGAGTTACAGTAATGGATATTCATACAGCATTTTCAACTGGTTTGTTATTCAGACAATACAAAGATGTAACCATTATTTGAAAGAACAGTTCCCACAAACCATATTTTTTTTAAAAGCAACTTTTAATAAACAGGCAATAAAATCGCTACAGATCTAGTTCTGTTAGTCTATAATACATTTTTCCAGAATACAGGATATTAATTTTTTTAAATAAAATTAAGACAGGTGGCATGGGTTGCCGAAGAGCACTCAGGAACATCTTCAAGTAATTGATGACGAGCAATTTCAAAAGGACTCCTCATAGCTTCAAGGAGCGGTCTTCTATCCGTTTATTGACCCATACATTTTAAAACGTCTTAAGCACCAGACTCCACATTTCAACCAGTTTGCTAAATTTCTTGTAACAGCATGTTAAAAAGTAACAAGTTAATTTCTGAAACAAAACTCAGATGCAAATGCAAATATCTAACTGGCTTTCTAACAGATTCCCACAAGGGCTTCATTAAAAACTCTATAGTATTCACACATAAAACCTTAACATTAACTTTTAAGATGTATTCAATTTTTGAACAGAGTTTTTTTTTAAATAACAAACTATATAAATTTAAAACAGGACACAGCTCATGTGTCAGTTTTAGTATGTATGTAAAAAATTAAAACTACTGAAATATCCACCATTTAAACACAGTACTTGCTGGGCAGGTGATACAAATATATGTAGTTGTTAAACATGCTATGGATTTTATGCTAGGATTAATGAAATACTCATTAACTAAAAACGACCTGCTATAACAACAGTTTAATTACAGTAAATAGTGATTAAAGATTTGCATTCCAGAGAATGATTACAGATAGTATCTATAATTTTAGAGGCAATCCTGAGTTTACTCAGATGCAAGTTTCTTTGAAGCCACCAGGACACAGTCACATAAAACATGCCCAACTGAATCTTAAAGTAACAGATGAAACTGAAGAACCATGCTGCATTCAAATCATTCACTCAGGATCACCAGATGACATAACAATTAAAAAACCCTAAAGTTAGTTCCATTCTGTGGGCTGGTTCAGATGTAACAAGAAACCACGGTTTATTTTAACTGTGGTTCATGAAACCTGGATTCAGCTTGCAGATAATCACTTAGTCCTGGCTCATCTTGGCAAATCCTGGTTTTTGCACCTGTACTCTTTCCCCCACCTGAGACCAGGCTGGTATCCCAATTTGTATTGCAGTACAGCGCTGAGGGCAAAGCTTCATTGCACCACTAACAGTGCAATCCTATGCAGATTTACTCCAGTCTAAGCCAACTGAAATGTATGGGCTATAGGATTGCATTGTAAACCCCTTATTACTGGCCAGCAGCAATATCAATGTGAGGAAGCTGCACTGTGAAGTCTTCAAACCAAACACACTATTCCAAGCATCCCATCCTGCAGTAAATATTGCATGCCTTCCTCCCTCTATGACCCCAGGGGTCCCCAATGTGGTACCCATGGGTGCCAAAGCCCACCTACACATTTCATGGTGCCCACCAATTGGTATTAGAAAGTAGGTGGGGCAAGGTGGGGCTTTTTCTCAGCAAGGCTTCTGATTGGCTGTGCAGATATTTAAAAATGCTGCTTTGGCTGCCACCCCAGCACAAGGATCTTCACTGTGCAATTGAAGGTAAGCTGCAGCAGCTATTTTGTGTCTGGCTCTGCCTCCTGCAGTGACCATTTTGTGGCACCCATCACACTGTGACAGAATTAAGAAGATGCCCACAGGCTCAAAAAGGTTGGGGACCCTGGCCCTACCCTGTTCTTGCCTCCTCGCAAACACTATCTGCCAATCACATATCTAGATCGTTCTCTTATGGAGCCCCAAGCTGCAAAGTCACAGGCACAGCCTGTACATATCCTGGAGTCACAGACCATGATTAACCACAGTTAGCATAATGGCTCATACTTGGATGATCCAGCTTTGTAATGCAACTTAGGTTTGGAATCACACCAGTACAAGAAAGTGGCTGAAAAGCAACATTGCCATCAGCCGATTTCTAGAACTGCATCATGAGATACAATTGTGGCATGCAAGGGTGTAGCTTTCTGTTCTTAATTCCTGAGGACTCCTGCTTGGGAGGGTGGGGGGAGAAGGGACAAACATCAGTACACATGCAGTTCCACTAATGGAGTAAAACATTTATCCTGGGGCTGTTTTGGGTTTGGAAAACAGAACAGGGAGGGGGTTGAAGCCCCTTCAGCACTGTGGTCCTGATCTAAATTAGGGCCCTGCAGTGCTTGAGAAATTAATTACAGCAGCTACTGTCTGGCTGAGGGGAATGGCAGTTGGATCAGGGAATGCCAGGTCTAGTTTGGCCCTTACAAGCAACAGTAATCTCAGAAATATATTATTAAGCATTTATTTATTTAGATATATAGCTCATATATTTTCTCAAAGGCAAAGAACTGAAGCAGCTTAAAATTACCAATGAAGAAGAGATCACAAATAGTTCTGCACACATATCCTCTTCATCACTCTCATAGTGCCTTCCTGGCTCAGTGAGGGCTACAACTCACTGGTGCAGCTAATAGTTTGCATGCCTAAGGTCTTAGGCTCAATCCACGGCATCTCTGACTAAGAGATTCCAACAGGCTAGAATCCTTCTTGAGTCTTCAGAGAACTGTCGTCAGAGAAATTAATTATTGGTCTTATTCCGGATGAGACAGTTCCTTATGTTACATTCCTTAACTGAGGAGGCAGCAGCTGAAGAACAGATGCAAGTTGCCACTTGTGTTCTGATCTTGGGGCAACTTATGTGACAAAAATCAATTCTCGACTGCATTATATCTTTGGCACACAGTTAAAACCAAGTTCAAGAAGGAAGGATTACACAGGTAAACACTCTCCTGCTGCCTCAGTCAAGTCGCAAACCTAAGTTACAACAGATTTAAGCCTATGCCTTGTTCGTCTTGTCTAAACGTTATTTCTGCCACTTACCCTCTCCCACTATAGACTCCTCACAGACACCTCGTGTTGCCCACCAACCCACAGGAGAAGGATTTCAAGGAGGCCAGCGGCCTGTAGTAGGAAGAGGGAGATGGGGATCTGTCAAGCACTGCTGCTGACCCCCACAACGCATAGATTTAACGCACTAGCAATAGGAAAACTTGCAATCTCCGTTTGAGAATCTTGATTGAAACAGAGTTCAAGCATGCCCATTTAAAATAAAAGTGCACTGGCAACCATAACATGTAATGTAGAAACTGGGCAGAGATAAGCAGGAGGAAGAGACGGGAATGCTAGAGGAGAAGACACACATGATATTTTGGCCTATTCCAAACCCATAAATCCCAATTTCAGAGACCTACAGGAGGGCATGTCAACCTGCTTTCCAGGCAGTGTTGGAAGACACAGAACAGGGCACTTACATTGCAGCTTAAATTTAAGTTCTTATCCGTAAGCTATTAACATGCTGTAAATACAAACTGTGTTGTTTAAGTTGAGCTACACTATTATAAACGTTTTAGAACATTAAGAACCACATTTTGAGTCCAAAATACAGTTCTCTCTAAAATGCTTGTTTTCATTGTAATAGCTTAAGTTTTACATCTGTTCTCCAAACTGACACCAGAATTCTGCATTAAACGCTAATGTACTCATGATTTTTTAACTCAAAGAAATCAATTTTTCAGATTTTGATTTGAAATATGCAATGCAACTGCCACCATAGACGCCAAACTGTTATGCAGGAGAAAAATAACATACCCATGAAGAGCAACACAAATATTCTTTTGACCTTTATGGAAGAACAGCTTTCACACAAAAGATTCTCAGAACCTCAAGAATTCTATTTATTCTATCCATGGAAAAGAGCTCTTAACAAAGTAGTTGCCTATAAAAATCCATTTTGGCCCACAATGTTATAACAACCCAGCTTTCATTTTAATGGCTATTGCCTCAGCATTTTTTCCACCAGGAAAATCATCTTTTTAGATAAATCACAACTTGCTGCTAAGATGTAACTGGAACTAACATGACATTCAGGAAATAGTCTTTTATGTCAGCAGAAGGTTCGGTACTGGAAGACCAACTCAAGACTATAAAGCATAATAGTATAAAGGAAGCTCTCTTATAAAACTGATAAACTCAGACTTTTGTTACTGTCAGTATAGTAATACAAGTAGTCTAAAAATAAGCCATTGTATCTTTATTTGACAAAAAAACATTAATTGCCACTAATTGCAAATAATTATCTAACTTTAAAACAATTATAAAAATATATAATGGGAGAGTGAGGTTCTTCAATAACTGAGATCAGGTTTTGCTTACCACCTACTAAGTCATTGCACTTACTGTGGCTCAACCCATTTGCAGAAAAATGTAGTACACAACCAAACCCATATATCTTGATTTTGCCAGCTTAACTAAACTCTCTCCTGATGGCTACAGAAATAGTAAGTGTGTTTGTTGCATGTTGGCATGCAACCAAACATACACAACTGGGACAGTATGCCTGGCTCTTGTAAGTAAGCAAGGCTGTACACACTGTGCCTGGAACTGAGAGCACACCTCCACCTCAGATGGGACATCCACGTTAAGATTTCCCAATGTAACTGCCTGGAAGGATGCTTAAAAAGCAGCTGTGAAGGTTGATCAAGTCTTAACTCTGTCCCCTGTGTCATGCTTCCTATTACAATTTGGGTTTCCAAAGCTGTTAGCTCCCATTAAGTGGGGGAAAGGCACCCATATTACACCTGACCTTTTTCCTAATAAGAGCTGGGTTGAGTGGGTTGGGGACATAGCACAGGAAAAAAGGTGTAAATCCACCTTCCCTCGCACTTCAGACCTCAATGAATTAACTGGCAGATTTTTGAAAACCCCAGTCGAACAGAGTCTGCCCGTGTGGAAAGGCAAAGTCAGAAACACTTATCCATTTTTTATTCAGTTGTGATTTATATTCTTTTATAAGATCTTCTTTGATTACTCCATTGATTTCACACGTTCCTGTATGTTCTCATGACTACCACTTAATCTATCTGCTGTCTGGTAATGATAAGGCGGTCACTTGATCCGTAGTTTACTATTTAACAACCGCTTTGAAGATACACCAAAAGTTATAATCAAGTTATGCCTAAATGCTCATTTGCATATAGGTGCTCTTTCTGCACTGGACCTGATCCAAATCCTCCTTCCCCCACACAACTCCTTTCTGGAATTAAACAATACATCAGAAGACTGCGGCTTTCAATTTAACAGGTAGCTACGTCTAGGGATAAGACCATGTGCCAATCAATTGCTTGAGATTGGGCTGGGGAGAGAAAGAGAGGGGACTGAGTCCTCTTCCTCTATCCTCATCCCACAGGTCATCAGTTCTATCCAAACTAGTAGGTGGGAAAGCACGGATCCTTCAGTGCAACCGTGCAAGCAAATGTTTCTATACCCAGGCATCTTTCTAAAGGCACCCAAATGTTTTTAGCAAATGAAAACAAGCCCACCAATTTTGGAATTTTTCTAGCGTCTCACAATCTAACCACTATGCTCCAATTTAAGTGCAAAAAGAGGAAGTTGCATAAAATTTACATATAAAACATTTCAAATTCAGCCCTTGTAGGTGGGTGCAGAGACTTGCCCACTCATATTCACATAAAATATCACAATTCTGATTTCATACACATTTAAATCACAAAATTGTGAAATTTTAATAGCTAGTAATGTGATATTTTCCTATAAAGCACATTTGTTCTAAAAATAATTCCTCTGCTGTTCAAGAATTCTGAAAATCTCATTTGCATTTCTAAGAGGCAAGAAAATATATTTTAGTTTTAAAAGGTTTTAAAAATTGTGTATGTTCCTTATTGTCTAAAAGCAAAAAACCCCCACACATTCTCTCCTCAGATTAATCTCTGGTAATTTTGAAGCAAATTTGTTTACTATTTGTTTGTTAGAAATAAAGTGCAAAACCTGAAACTTTTGTTTTAATAAAGCCCATTTTTATCTAAAATGTATAAATAGCCCTTTGCATGCCATGACTCCATAATTTCAAGGTTGCAACCTAGCACAGTCATTCGTTTTTAAAATATTTCAAGTTCTTTAAAGCAATTAATTCTATTAAAGCCACAGGCATTTAAAATATTGCTTCCCATGAACACGAATAAAGTGCTTTTACTAAAATATTTTGTTTCCAATAGTGGTATCTTGAACCTCAAGAGTCGCTCTGTTCACCTTCTTTGTGTTTAGTTTTGAAGAAAAAATGATGGGTTTACTCCCCTCGGCTAGATTTGGAACAGGCTGACACAAGCCATTAAAAAACAAACAGAAAACAGCTCATGTTTTTCTAAGCCCATTCCAAAGTTTTGTTGTGCTCCTGATTATATCATCAGGAGAAAGGCTCTGTCTGAATGCCTACTCTACCACAGACCTCCAGACTTGCCAATAAGCTTTCTAAACCAGGAGCCTCTGCCTCTTTTTCTCACGCCTAAGCTGGTGGCAACAGCAGCTACAGTGGTGATTACCACAACGTGGCCGTTCCTCAAGGCCTTTTCCTGCCTGGCACCTGGAATGCTGAAACTGTGTGTTCCCAGAGGTAAGAACTGCAGGATACATAGTCACAGCAAGGAAATTAGATGCCCTGGAAATTACATGTACCAGGGCTCCATGCATCTGAGACAATAGTGTTGCATACACAAGGGGCTGGCGATCAGGCACCATAGGCCAGGGCTGTTTTCTAGCCTGTGCACGCTCAGAAATTCTGTTAACATTTCAAGCCATGAAAAAAAAACATATTCTGAATCATTTGATAATAAACACTGCCAACATCACTAAAAAATGCTAAAGATCAGATTCACAAAGACAGAAAACACTGGTGGAGTGCAGCTTGCTGAGTTTGCTGCAGCAGTTCCTACTTTTGGGAGACAAGCAGTGTTGGGCAGTGGGAACTGCTCCAGTAAAACGGTAAGTAAAATTAACTGCGCACATGGCTCTCCCTCCCCACCACAAACTTGTCCCATAGAGCAAGCATCAAGTCTTGTTGAATTTTATATTTTTTTTAAAAAAATGGGGGAAAGAGTCCTTTTACTTAATAAGGATGTGTGAATGGAATCTGTACCTATGTGCAAATGGCAAAGCATTCTGGGTGGGTTCAGCCCTTGGTTCTGAGTTTTGGGTCACTTCTGGAGTTGTTCTTTCATCATCTGTCCCATTAATGCTCTCAGGCGTAAGAGGGGATTGAATATCACCTCCTGCAGATTCCTTAAAGAAAGAAGGTAATGGTTACACATCCATTTTTGTGCACAATATATACTCAACAGATAAAACTTCTGAGTACAGCAGTGCAATAATATGTTACAACTACCATATACTTAGTGGGTATAAGAAAAACTGGATAAACACTGGGCGTTAAATTAGAAATTATCAACCTCTAATTTGCCCTTCCAGGGCAAGATAATAGAGAGCATGGCTGCAGAACAACTCCAGGTCTGTCTGGCTGACTCATCCACTCTGGACCCCTTTCAGTCTGGTTTCAGGATGACCTATGAGACAGAGATAGCACTGGCAAGTTCAGTTGATGATCTCTGGGTGTAGACAAGGGTGGTGCTTCTCTGTTGCTCTTACTGGATTTATCAGTAGCCTTTGATTCTGTGGACCCTGCCATCTTGTTGAGGTGTTTGCGGGTAGAATCAGGGATGGAGGGATTGCTTTGGATTGGGTTGCTGCTGGGAGACCAGTGGCCATCAGTGTGGATCTTGTTCTGTCGCGCTCCGCAAGGCTCAAGTCTTATCCCGAATGCAATTTAATTTCTATGTGAAGCACTTAGGATAACCCATTCATGCTTTTGGAGTTGGGTGTCATCAATATGCTGACAACACCCTGCTCTGTATCTTTCTCCAAATTTCTCAGTGAAGCTGTAGAGGTCCTGGGCCACTGCCTGATTGCTGTGGTTAAATGGCTAAGGGTCAACAAGTTGAAACTAAATCCTAGTAAGACATAGATAATGCTGGTTAGAAGGCTGAGGTCTTGAAGGACACTGTGCTTCCCATATTTGATTGAGTCAAGCTGAAACTCCCAGACTCACTTTAAAGCCTAGAGGTTATACTGGGCACGGCATTATTACTGGAGAAGCAAGTTAATACAGCTGTTAAAAATGCTTTCATCTATCTTCATTTAGCCCATAGGATACTTCCCTATCTTGACTCAGGGAATCAGTCCATGTGGATTCATGTTATGGTTACCTTGAGGACTATTATAATGCACACTACATGAATCTACCTTTAAGAATAAACTTGGAACGACTAGTTGGTACAGAATGAAGCAGCAATCTTCCATTCTTGGGCAAGGTGTTAGAGTGGGTGGTTGATTCTCAGGTCCAGGGACTCTTGGAAGAGACTCTTAGATGCATTTCATTTTGGCTTGAAGTCAGGATTTGGAACACAGACTGTTTTGGTTGCCTTGGTTGATAACCTCTACAGGGCTCGATCTTATCCCCCATGCTATTTAATATCTACATAAACACACTGGGCGAGGTCATCAGGAGATGTGGCTGCGGCATCACCAAAATGCAGATGATACCCAGCTCTACCATTATTTTCCATCTAATTCCAAAAAAGCCGTTGAGGTTCTAAGCTGGTGCTTGAAGTCAACAATGGCCTGGAGGAGGGTGAACAAGTTGAAACTTAATCCTGACAAGACAGAGGTGTTCTGGGTTAGAAGAAAGGCAGACCAGGACTTGAGATCTTCTCTGTCTTTGATGGGGTTACACTCCCCTTGAATAGTCAGGTTCACAGCTTGGGAGTGTTGCTCGACACAAGCAGTTACCTTAGAAAATCAGGGGGCTGCTGTGGTTGGGAGTGCTTTCACCCAGCTTTGGCTGGTGTGCCAGCTGTGCCTGTTCCTACCTCTGTGTGATCTAGCCACAGTTACCCAATAGTCACACATAGACTGGACTATTGCAATGCGCTCTACTTGGGGCTACCCCCAAAGAGCATTCGGAAACTGCAGTTAGTACAGAATGGTGCGGCTAGGCTGCTGGTTGGGGTCAACTATTAGGATCATTTGACCCCAACATTACAGCTTATGATCTGGTCCTGAGCCCAGTTCAAGGTGTTTAAAGATGTAGATGGCTTGAGACCAGAGGATCAGAAGGACTGTCTTCTCTCGTACGTTCCTGCCCGGGTACTAAGGGAGAGGCCTTCTTTACTGTCCCACAGACCAGAGAAGCTTGTCTGGTGGGGGCATGAGAGAAGGCACTTTCCATGGCAACTCCATGCTTATGGAACAACCTCACCAGGGAGGTGCGCACGGCCCCCTCACTCTTGACCTTTAGAAGGCAGCTGAAGACTGTTTTATTCAGGACAGCATTTGATTAATTTTAGTTCTTCTGCCTATTGGCAATTTTAAATTATTGATTTTAAATAAATGCTTTTATGTATTTTATGCATTTTACTGCCATTTATATTGGAAGCCATCTTGAGTTCCTGTAAGGCAGAAAGGTGGCTAATAAATGTTTTAAATAAAATAAATTTATTATCAGGAGTTGAGCGGAACATGTCACACTCATTCTGCAATCATTCCATTCATGATGCACACCTATTCTCTCCAGTAACAGAGGAGCATGCCTATTATATTAGGTGCTGTGGAACCTGTTATAGTAGGTGCTGCAGTTGCCTTGTTTGTGGGCTTGCTAGAGGCACCTGGTTGGCCACTGTGTGAACAGACTGCTGGACTTGATGGGTCTTGGTCTGATCCAGCATGGCTTTTCTTATGTTCTTAACCAAGGGTTCAGTTCAAGGTCCTGGTTATTACCTACAACCTTGGTCCCACATTCCTGCAGGACTGCCTTCCCTGCTATGGTCGACCATGACAACTTCACTCATCTGAGCAAAGACTTCTGTAGCTGCTGTCCTGCAATTAGGAACATTGGCAACTGCCCATACACATGCATTCTCCGTGGTGGCCACCTTATGAATGGGGGTCACTCTTTTATATATTAATTTTATAATTAATTTTATAATCCACCTTGAGCCTCAGCAAGAACAGTAAATAAGTGAATAAAAACAGAAGACATCTAAGAATGTCATCTTCTTCTTGTAGCCTAAGGTTGAGGACTTTATCTTCTAGTTGCAACTAACCGAAGAGCTACACTACTACAATGAGGCTGAATTACTCAGAGACATTTAAAAAATAGATGGGGAAAATAATTGGGGCTATTTTAAAATAATATTCATTTTGCATATTTAATGGCTTCCACCCTCCGAGCCTTCAAGCACAATTACTATTAAGCTGCCAGTGCCACAAGATTTCCGTGGAACACTGCACAAAGCTGACAGACATAAGAGCATAATGAACCATTTCAAGAGACGAAATTAATGTATTAGGAAAATGCAAACCCAATGGCAGTAACCAATTGTACCCACTAACAATAATACCAGAGAATGCACTGCTATGAGTTGGGGTATACAATCCCACATTCTTCAGTCCCCATTTTGTTAAAACTCTCATACAGAAAAAAGGGGTGATGTTTTCCACATATAAGGTGAACTTACATTATAAGAATACCCATTGTGGTCTTGTTCATACTTTAAAAAAAAACTTGGTAGATCTGGTGTGATGGAGAAGTAGGCAATGGGTGTTGGAGGTCAATTTTACTCAGTAGCAAAAATCTTAGAACAAGATTTTTCCTTCTACGTGAACATTGTCCACGTGGATTTTTGCCCTTGGAAATTACTTTGCCCTTTATACTTTATAGAGGTGCTGTTTTTAGCTGATTCTTCCCTTTTTCTAACACTCTCTTTTACTGGAGGAAGGGTTCCATGGTGCATGCGTGATTATACAAATATAGCACAGTTAACAGATCTGTAACTCTGCCAGCCTCAAGAAATTAGGCTGATGTCATCACCAAGTGGGGAAGCATCAAGTATGGCCATGAAGGCGGAGAGGTATGCAAAACAATGGGAGATCATGACATTGAGTTAATATATATGAAGTCCAGTGTAGGGTTTTTTTTTGGGGGGGGGGGTTGCCGTCAAGTCAAATCTGACTTATGGCAACCCCTGGTGGAGTTTTCAAGGAAAGAGATGTTCAGAGGTGGTTTGCTATTGCCTGTCTCCACGTCACGACCTTGGTATTCCTTGGAGGTCTCCCATCCAAATACTTGCCAGGGTCAATCCTGCTTAACTTCTGAGATCTGATGAGATCAGGCTAGCCTGGGCTATCCAGGTCAGGGCAAGTATATTAGTATTATACTAACTGAATTAAAATGACCACTGTGTAGGTATATCTCAGATTGCACTATGATCTGTATAATATAGACAGGACCAGGAATAAAAGATAAGAAAGAATAGCAACTGGCCAGGGCCCTGTGAAAAGTGAGTTCACTTTTATAAAAATTGAAACGTCCTAAATTTAGCTGTTCAGAAGAATTTGGGCCCTGACTTGGGTCCCACAACACATGAAGCACCCTTATACTGAATCCAACTATTGGTCCATCAAGGTCCACATTGTCTGTTCTGACTGGCAGTAGCTGTCCGGTGTCTCTTTCGCAGAGCTCTGTAACATCAATTACTACCTGATCCTTTTAACTGAAGATGCTGGAGATTGAATGTGGGACCTTCAGCATGCAAAGCAGATCGCCACTGAATTATAGCCCCTCCCCATGAAAAGTAATGGTTCTTTATTTAAGGAAAGTAAAAAAATTAGGTAGTGAGATGAAAAAGAGAGGCATTATCACTATTAGGACAAATGCAACAAAGCAAGGTATTAACGTTAGAAGACATGTAGGTAATATCAAACTGGTGCAGACTTGTAGTAGTTCAATTAGTGTTAAAATGTATGAACGTGTGTAAGGGCTGAACCAAATCAGTAACCACAGATGCTATTGCAGAATAAATCTAGATACAATTATTTGAGAACAAATACAAAAAATGGCTTGTCTTCTCTAGTAAACAAAGTTTTACAAGTCTGGAATTCCGTGTGTAAAAAACTGACACATGGAAGGTATTCCAAGCTCCCATACTGCAAACTAAAAATACAGCCTTTACATTCACTGGAAGTTTTATAACTGCAGAAACATGGATTCTGCAATATCTATTTGGAATAAACATTTCTCCTGCCTTTGACAAAGAAAATTCTTCATAATATATTCTCAACTGTCACATAAATATGTGAAAGAAAACCCAGAGCTTTAATCCTAGATACCTGTGAGGCTGCAAGCTGCAGAATACAACGGGTTGAATGCATAGAACTGCAAGTTGGCTCACAGAATGGATCGTTTCTTCCTCCTCATCTTTTGCAGCCCCATTACCATCCCAAAGCTGCTTCTGCAACAACCCACCTTGCACTATGTTCCATTTGCATAAGAGCTACTTTTGATCTAATCCACTGCATCCTTAATTTGCCCAGAAAGAGCCTTAACCTAAAGAGGAACATACATGCCATTTTTTAAATTTATTAAAATATTTATATTCTCCCTTTTCTTGTGGCTTGAGGCAGCTTTAAATATGAACATGAATTTCTCTGTAGGGCTCCAATGCAAAAAGCTCTGGGTACAATAAGCCACAAATGTTCCTTCACTTGCTCCCATTACTCTTACAGAATGCAGCTTAAACCACAGCAATCTGAGGGCTACATACCCTCCTACTACTCAAAGCCATTCCCCAAGGATTGTGAGCCTACAGTCTATTCCCTGCTATGTAAAGACCATGCCAAGCATGGGACTAAGCAGAAGTCTTTTACAAAGCAACAGAAGACCTTCATACATTACAGAAAGGTACCAGTCACCCAGACAACTATGTGGAAGGATCTGGCCAGTGCAGATGGACTGATGGGGAGGGGTGAATATTGAGGAGGCAGTGCACTTCTAATTATTGCAAGTATGAATGAAGGTAAGATGGCTAGTGTATGGCAGTCCAACTAGCTCCTTCCTGTTTTCTCCTCTGGGAGGCTACCTCATATTTATGCGGCAATGGCTGCTGCCACCCCTCCCACTGCCTTGGAATGCTCCCCCCCCCCCATGGAGTGTGTTAGCAAAGGATGCGACCCTGTGCTATCAAGCCTCCATTTGTAATAGCTGGATCATGCCTACTGCAGAAGAAGCTGATTACATTCAGAATGTAATCTGAACAAAGATTTAGATAGAACGCACCTGTGAAGGTGTACTTGTTAATTCCATCTTTTCTTGGGATTTCTCCTTAGCTAGTCTTGCGGCTTCTTTAAATTCCTGAAATTTTTCTGCAAACTGAAGGCAAAGATTACATAAATTACACTCTGTGCATAAAAAAATTCTATTGATCGCTCTGTCGTTCATGACACTTTGGCCAAAGAAAACACAGTTGTGCCCGTTCTCACCTTCAACAGTTACTTAGAACCAGAAACCAATGGCAGAGACGACCCGAAAATCCTTCCTGAGATCATGCTTCTGCCGTCATTCTGTTTGCAAATTACAATGTGACCAAGTTGCTCTGAATTATGAATGGCTGATAAGAGAGTGAACCAACCTGTTACACTCTGACTTGTGTTAATGGAGTAGGCTGGCTTTTTAGTGGCTTTGTTTTAGAATCTAGCTGTAAGCTGCCTACAGCACATCTCTGAAGAGGCAGCATGTACATTTTAAAAACAAATGTAGAAAACCTGTACTTGTTTTCATTCACTTTATTTACACTCCTCCATTCTCCCAATGGGGAACCCAAAAAGCAGCGTACATCATTCTCTTCTCCATTTTATTCTCACACGCACACACACCATGAGGTAGGTGAGGCTGAGAGCGTGTGACTGGCCCAAGGTCACCCAGCAAGTTTCCATGGCAGAGCAAGAATGCAAACTTGGGTCCTCCAACACTCTAACCACCACACACCACACCATACAATTGCTGTGACAATTTTGGTCATTTACTTTGTAGATAAAAATCATCTATATGACTCAGATGTAGTACACTAGTTAAACAGAACCAGAGCCTGCAGTACTAGAGGCCAACCTTGTGATTGATCAAGGAGCAGTTTCCTGCTGTTCCAGGTACACTCGGATGCTGCTGGTTTTCTGAGCTACTGAAAGGAAAGGATGGGCTTCTAATTCTAAGCAGGGCACTGAGAAAACTTGAAAGGTATGAAAACTTGTATCCTATGGGTCCAACAAGATTTTTCTTCATCCTTCCTACACTAGTAATCAATTTTCAAGCACAACTTACTAATAATTTATTTAGAGCATTATCCTCCCCCACAACAGTTTTTCCTAATACTGTACCACAATCCTAAGCGAATGGCCTTTCCCTTCTGAGTATACAGATTTCTTCAGTTCTTTATGCATGATATCTTGTGAGAAAAACATTTTGCAAGTGTACATGATTTGGTGTAAGATTCTGTTACTCCTCTTTACATCTCTGCTTGTAGCACGCACACTCAAAAATAAGAGATGAATTAAATGTTCTTTAACTGATTTCATATAAACCAGACTTGCCTGCCTAGGCGTCTATGTGATTTGTTCCAGTATACACTTACTCATCCTTAAAGGGAAAGGGCCTAGACATTTTGGCTTCCCAGTTTTCAGTTCTTGGCTTGTACTTGCTTTTCCATGTGTGTTAGTATTGCCCGAGTATCTATATTGCTTCACAGAACCACCTGCTGTGGTGATTCTGACAGGCAGACAGTTTAAACAGAGTTTCAGGCACAGAGTCTTTGAAACTGAAATTCCGTAACTTAAATCCACTTCATACCTCTCTAGGAAGGCTGCATGTTCTGGCAATTCCAGATCACATACAAGAAGTCAAACACATCGCTTGGTTACATTTCCAGTATTCAGATACTTGTCCATGTATTTAATACAACCTGAACATTTTTGTGCCATTTAGCTGCAAAGACAGATCAGCTGGTGCTCTTTAATTACAAGGCAGTATACCTAACCAAGTATTCGGCATCCCTTTCACAGGTCTGATCTGCTAATTAAGGGTATGTAATGAAGGCCTTATTTTCTCTCCTATATAGCCAGTATTGATCTTCTGTCCTCAGTCAGTTCCATCCATAGGACCACCCTGGAAACAGCACAGAAGAGGAGCTACATCCTTCACCAAAGAACAGGGGGAAGTTTACATCTACCGGTAATGGGGAGTTTGCCACTGAAGATACAGCAATGTTTACAGAAACACTGCTGAGCTATGTACAGCCTAAAAGAAGGGAGGAATGCAAAGAAAATAAAACAAGGAAAACATCCAGAGGAAAAATGATTAACTACATAACTCACTCACATTCTCGTTAGGCAGACGTAGGAGAGAAAAAGAAGAAAAAAACTGAAGTAGTTCTTTTAGGCCATTTATGCAGGGGTATTTAGATTGCAGGCCCTGCTGGACTGCTTCAAGGCTTCCTTTGCATTATTCATGATTTTACCGACTTTCAGGCATAACTTCGCTCTGGCCTCGTTCTTCTTCCGCAGTTCTAGGATCCTGTTTTATAACTAATTTAAATACTGCTTCAAGGCAAGAGCACCGCAAATTCCCCACCTTTCCATGCATAGCTCTTAACTTTGGGTTTCTCTCCCCACGCCCATTTTGGCTTCTCCCTCCCACATGTCTGTCCCTCCCATCCAACCCCTTCCCTCAAAGCAAAGTACAAAAGAGGGAGTCAAACCTTCATGAAATGTGCAGGAAGACACTGAAGAAGGCTGCAAAGTTGGAAGGCAGCTCCCAGCAGGAAGCTGTTGAAGAAGGGTGGGGAGGAATACCCAACAAAAGCCCATGCAGCCCCTTTAAGAGCTGACCCGCCCCCTCCAAGTTAAGTGCAACAAGGCTGGGTTTTCAGGGGGAAGGACTCAGAAGCTCCGTGATTCACTGGGGAGGCCTAATTAATCACAAGGGTACTCCTGGAATTTAGCGGGAGGACCCACATGCATATGATGTTTGAGAATTCGGAGCAGAAAACTGTGCAGCAAACCAAACACAAATTTCCCCTGCATAAATGACATTTGGGGGGGAAATGCAGAAAAAATGCGAAAATGCACGGGGAGAGCGAGTGACCTCTGATGGCGGGGAACGGCATGCACAATCAAAAGGAAGCCCTGAAGCAGTCAGCGGGGGTGACCATAGGGAAACATCCCTGCATAAATGGCCAAAAAGAGCTCTCCCTTCCCCTTGGGTCAAGCGTAGTAGCATGACACCCTCCTTGAGGGGAGGCAATCAGAATACCAGTTTTAGCCTAGAGCTCCAGAATTTTCCAAAGCCCTTCCTGCACAAGTGCAGAATCCAATATGTGGGGCTACACAACAACCATGAAGAGAATAAAACTTCGAGAGTTTATAGCAGGCTGCCTAATTTTTGGATGAAAAATTTCTCCCCATAGCAGCAACTGATAGCTGAAACTTGTCCCTTAACTCTGCACAGGAAAATAGTTGTCCTATTGTAAAAAAGTTTGTAAAATGAACAAAACTCTTCGAAAGTCACTTTTACACAGCGGCAAATTTTATATCTAGGATTATATTGTGGTATTACTGCAAAATGAACATGGCTACAAAACTCTCAGAGCCCAACAGTGAAGCCATTTATTTCATACATGGCCATGGCTGAGGTAGGGATGAAAGCGAGCGAAACCAAACAGAATCCAGACAAATCCCGATGGGCGTGAATTCGCAATTCCTTCAGGCTTACTTCATTTTTATTTATACTGTATCTTTCTCCTCAATGGGGAACCAAAGAAACTTACATTAGTCTCCTCTCTTCCATTTCATCCTAATGACAACCCGGCGAGGTAGGCAAGGCTGAGTGTGTGTAGCTGTCCAAGCATGTGTCTCACAGATCCCAGTGGCGGATGTTATACTAGCATTTCATTCATGCAAAGGAGACTGCCAACAGCACATTTAGAGAGCATGATATGTGCAATCACTATTGTGTGAATAGGGCACAATGTGGATTTTCGTAAAGCTATTCAAACAATACAGCAGTTGTGAATATTGCGCTCCCCAAAATAATTCAGGGGTTTCCTCCCCTAGAAAGCTGCCTAAATTCAAACCCAAGCAGTTTTCAGAAGTTTTAAAGGACTCTGAATTTCAGATGAACGAGCAGGTATATTGCTGGCAGTTTGAGTGTATTTTAGCAGTTGTAATGATATTTTAGATAGACTGAAAACCAATTTCAAGCTGTCAGAATGAAGTACACAGACAACAGAAAAAAAAATAGTCTGTTCAAAGAACAGATTTGACCATGAACAGTTATGTGGTATTATTTCTCCCAAACCCACAAATTAATTTGCTTTTGCTGATATACTGAAGGAATACAATGTCTTGCTTAGAGATTCTTTGAACTGTGGGCCACATTTTATTTCTTAAGAATATACTGCAAAACGTTTCAGGACCATTTTGAGAGATTCTAAGGAAACCCCTAAGCAGTCAAAGTTTATTTATTTATTGTTTAGATTTGTATCCTGCTCTCACTCCCCGGCCAAGACTGTTGCATATTTACTGTACTTACTTTCGAAAGATGATGTTCAGAGGAAAATCCCAAGCCATACACGGTATTTGCTCTGCTATCTGCCCACTGGCCAAACTTCTGTGATGTTTTCGTGAATGTCATGTTGGGCGTGATGGTACTATTTATTATTGCCTATTAAAAAGGAGTTATAGAATGAGTTTAGTAAAACAGTCAGCCTATCGTGAAGTTCAGTTCCCTAGCTAAAGAACCAAAGCTTAGGCATCAAGCAGCATTTCAAAGTGGAATGCAAGATACTCATCATGTTACATCTTGCGTCCACTAGCACACTGAAACAGTAAGTGGAAAGACTGCGTGATAGACTGCTGTCAGGAAAAAATAATCTGATGTTACATAAGTATACTGTTTAAGAGAATAAACATTCTAAAGATAAACACAAATCAAAAACATTTTCATCAAAGCAATTCTTATACATCAGATTATATAATACGTTAGAGGATACTAAAATTTTTATCTGAGCCACTGTAGAAAGTTCTAACGTATATATTGTGATAGCATCGTACAACAGAATACGCTGCTCAATCAATGAAAGAATAGCCAGCAGAATTGTGACTCTGTACAAAAATGACTTGGTTGAATGCAAGAACGAAGAACTTTTTCCAAGTATTTTTTAATCATAGTAGCAAGTAGGCATTATAAAATGGACACAAAAGGAAAAGGCAGCTATACAAAGAGGGTTTTTTTTGTTTACGAATCCATCAGTATTCAATGAGAAGAAAGAAGTATCTGTTCATTAATAAACAAAAGTGTTCACAGACCTGTGCAACTGATACAGAGATATTATAAAAGGATACCCACACACAGTGTGTACAGCACCTATCTCCTAATCAGCTCAAGTGATACTTCCTGCAACTTCAGTCAACACTAGATGAAGAACAAAAGGATAGGACTAAGGGAAATACACAGCAGATGAAGAAATGGGAAATTGCTGCTACTGCCTTGACCTTAAGTTTGAATCCAAGCACAATGGAAAGTTATTTCAAACATTGCTTAGAGGCAAACCTGGATTTGCCACTGACTGTGCCCTGACCACACAGCTGCAGCTCCCTGAAGATTATCAGTTTGCAAATAAATATTTGTCACATTTAAGCACCATTTTTGATGTACACCTAAGATGTTTTAAGTGTAACTACTAAAAATGTCAAGTGTAAAGTGACCCTGAGACCTACTTGCTTCCATGGTTTGATTCCCTGTCCCAATATATACTTGTAAGATAACTACCCAAATAGCATAAACCAAAGTGAAGACCTAAATAGGGCTACACCATCCCCAAAGCCTTTAACTACAACCAGTTAGATACAGGAAACCAGGTGGTTCGGATTATCTGAAACTCTGAACAGCCATGTCCCTCTGACCACCCTTTAGTTACCTAATTCCCCCACAATGTACACACAAAAATAAGTAGCTGGGCAACATCTTATTTATTTACTTCACTTATAACCTGTTTTCCTCCCCAATGGCAACCCCAAATAGCTTACAACATTCATCCCTCTTCCATTTTTATCTTCTCCACAACCTGTGAAGTAGATTAGCCTGAGAGTGTGTGACCAGTCCCACGCTTCCATGGCAGAGCCTAGATCTTCCAGATCCTAGTCCAACACACTAAACCACTACAGTATGCTTCAAAAGAAAATGTATAATTCTTTAGACCCAAGGCAAAAATGGTGGTAATGGAAAGTGCTGTCAAGTCACAGCTGACTTATGGCGACTCTGTAGGGTTTTCAAGGCGAGATGTTCGGAGGTGCTTTGTCATTGCCTTCCTCTATGTGGGCTGAGAGAGTGCCGAGAGAACTGTCGCCCAAGGTCACCCAGCAGGCTTCATCTGGAGGAGTGGGGAATCGAACCCAGTTCTCCAGATTAGAGTCCACCGCTCTTAAGTGCTACACCATGCTGGAGCAAAAATACTCTATAATAATTTAAAAGACCCCACTAACTTATTTTGCAGTACTGCTTTTGATGGATTAATATGCCTACTGGTACAGACATTAAGAACATAAGAAAGGCCCTGCTGGATCAGACCAAGGCCCATCAAGTCCAGCAGTCTGTTCACACAGTGGCCAACCAGGTGCCTCTAGGAAGCCACAAACAAGACGACTACAGCAGCACCATCCTGCCTGTGTTCCACAGCACCTAATATAATAGGAATGCTCCTCTGATACTAGAGAGAATAGGTATGCAGCATGACTAGTATCCATTTTAACTAAAAGCCATGAATACCCCTTTCCTCCATGAATATGTCCACTTCCCTCTTAAAACCTTCCAAGTTGGCAGCCATCACCACATCCTGGGGCAGGAAGTTCCACAATTTAACTATGCGTTGTGTGAAAAAAATACTTTCTTTCATCTGTTTTGAATCTGTCACCCTCCTGCTTCAACAGATGACCTCGCATTCTAGTATTATGGGAGAGGGAGAAAAACTTCTCCCTGTCCACTCTCTCCAAACCATGCATAATTTTATAGACCTCTATCATGTCTCCCCTTAGCCACCTTCTTTCCAAGCTAAACAGCCCTAAGTGTCTTAACCGCTCCCCATAGGACAGTTGCTCTAGTCCCCTAATCATTTTGGTTGCTCTTTTCTGCACCTTCTCAAGCTCTGTAATATCCTTTTTTAGGTACATACCACATTCCGGTACATATCACAGTTTTGGATTATTACATGGCACCTACTCTTTCCTTTCATAGTTTCACAGTTCTGAAACCATCAGGTGGTTCTATAGAAACTATTACAAGTATGCTAGATTTTCAAACAATAAACTGAAGTCATAGACCCGGAAAGTTCCTCACGTTTGGTGTCACACAGCTGCTGATCACTGACACTAAGAATTCCTATTAACAGAGAAAGAAAAGGAGTGTAGGGACAAATGCAGGTTGAATTAATATGGAACAGAAGGCACCTCCTTATGGATGATGAAGAGACAAACCAACCCACCTCTTTCTTCTACCCAAATCCCCTGGCCAGCTACCTTAGAAGCCCCCCGCTTACAGAGACATTTGCTGGTAGGTGTTTAGCCATACTTCAGGTCACTGCTGACAAATTATAACGTTGGAAGAGAGGGAAGGAACAGCAACAGTTATAGAGAGTGCTCAGTGCCCCAGTGAAACTCTGAGTATGTTGGAACTTGTGTTTTGGCAAAGGCTGTACTTCTGTACCATGCGCCAGGATGGCAATTGTAATCAAACAGGAAAACTGATAATGCTTGAATCCAGATTAGTGTTTCTACAAGTGCAAGGATTTCTGCTTGTAGAGTTTCATTTTCCTACCTGCTCCCTTCTGCTGCAGCCCAGAACTTACTAAACTTAATTAGTAAATTTATTCCTTAAATCACATTTTTGTTTTTCAAGTGCTAGCAAGAATGCAGGTTGCATACTATTTACATATTTTATTAAACTCAAGTCAATTAGAACTCAGAAATTAGAGAAGACTCCGTTCAAAGCAATAATTAGCTCACGAGAAGTTTGACACCCATAGCCAGATCAGTTCCTGAATCCAAAGGTCATCTTTCCTGGGGCTACAAATAGAGACTTACCACAAGAGACTGAAATCTGCCACTCCAATACCAGAGAAAGATACACTCGTTCAATGCTTGGGTATGCTAAACTGCAGCTCAATCTAAGGAATACGTGTTCAGAAAGGGACAGATGTTACTGAAGCCCCAGGTCAAATGCACTACTGTCCCTGTGGAACCAGGAATCAGGGCAGTGTACGTGATTTAAGATTCACGTTACCCAAAGAATCTGCTGCCAGAAGACTGGCAGGGTAAGAACATAAGCCATGCTGGATCAGACCAAGGCTCATCAAGTCCAGCACTCTGTTCATACAGTACCCAACCAGGTGCCTCTAGGAAGCCCACAAGCAAGACAACTGCAGCAGCATTGTACCTCCTGTGTTCCTAAGCACCTAATATAATAGGCATGCTTCTGTGATACTAGAGAGAACAGGTATGCATCATGACTAGTATTCATTTTGACTAGTAGACATGGATAGCCCTGTCCTCCATGAACATGTCCACTCCCCTCTTAAAGCCTTCCAAGTTGGCAGCCATCACCACATCCTGGGGCAGGGAGTTTCCCAATTTAACTATGTGTTATGTGAAGAAATATTTCCTTTTTACTGTTTTGAATGTTTCACCCACCAGCTTCAGCAGATGACCCCATATTCTGGTATTATGAAAGAGAAAAGCTGCTCCCTGTCAACTCTCTCCATACCATACATAATTTTATAGACCTCTATCATATCTCCCCTTAACTGCATTCTTTCTAAGCTAAACAGCCCTAAGCGTTTTAACTGCTCCTCATAGGGCAGTTGCTCTAGCCGTCAAATCATTTTGGTTACTCTTTTTTGCACCTTCTCAAGCTCTACAATACTCTTTTTTAGGTGTGGTGACCAGAACTGTACATGGTATTCCAAGTGTGGTCTTGCGATCGATTTGTACAAGGGTAGTTTGATAGCAGCAGTTTTATTCTCTATTCCTCGTCTAATTATGGCCAACATGGAATTTGTCTTTTTCACAGCAGCCACACACTGGGTTGACATCTTCATGGAGTATCCACTACCACACCAAGATCCCTTTCTTGGTCTGTCACTGCCAGCACAGATCCCATCAGGGTATATGTGAAGTTGGGATTTTTTGCCCCAATATGTATCACTTTATACTTGCTCACATCGAACTGCATTTGCCATTTTAATGCCCACTCCTCCAGTTTGGAGAGAGCCTTTTGGAGTTCTTCAGAGTCCGTTTTTGTTTTAACCACCCTAAATAATTTGGTATCACCTGCAGGTCTTTGGCCTGGGGCTGCATGCAAGTGCAGTGCACTAAGCCACTGGTGATGATCAGGCCAGCAAGAGTTTGTGTGGGGTCCAGATCTCTCATGATGCTGCGGGGATGCTTGACCCAGGCTCTGCATCTCCCTAGCGACAGCCCAGGTCAGATGTTTATGCTTTTGGCTGTGGCTGACTTTCATTCACCTGAGGACTTGTTATCATTTAATTGTGGAAAACTGAATGAACACTTTAGGTTCCTATATTTAAGACATCCAGTGGGTGGTGCTAGATAATTGTGTAAACGAATTCTCCCATGGAATACAACAGTTGTTTCCCTGATGCTGTCAGCAATCTCCTTCAACAGTCCCCTAAAACAAGAAACTGAACTGCATGAATAGCCTCAGAAGACTTCTTTGTTTCTTCTAAATAGTCTTCGATGTATATATTTTTAAAGGTTTCAATGCTTGAATTTTTTAAAAAAGTATCCGTATCTGCTTTACTGATTGGCATAAATTAGCTCTTTCCAGAAATTAGGAGGTTGTATTCTTACAGTATCTACAAAAATGGAGGCAGGCAGCTGGGTTTTTGAAGCAACATATAAATAACTCAACAAATCTATGGAAGTTCAAAGCCCTGAAGATGCTTCCTCGCTGCAGGCCAGTGAGCAGAATGGTGATTTTTTAAAAGTAGTCTCTTCTACAACCTGTATCTATTCTCCTCCTCTTCAGGTGAAACATTACATTCATTTGCAATCCAACAAAATATTTTTACAATTACATATCTATTATCTAATGGCAAGCCTCCTTCTTTTCTATTAAGTCCAGAACACTCCACAGGCATACTGAAAGGTAGTCATAACTGCAGCACTTTTGTGACACTTTTCCAATAGTACTTTAAATAACTGAGCTATTAATTTTAAGATGGTTTTTATGTATTATTAAATATTAAAACATGTATATGTTACCTTGCCTAATATAAGGATCCACTTGGATACATCATAATGTCTTTAGAGAATTGTATCCATTTTAAAAATAGTAAGATGGAGGAGCAGACAGGTTAACAAAAATTATATACAGTGTAATCAATGGAGGAATGTTTTGTGCACTAAAAATATTCTGATCCATTAGAATGTTATGTAGAAAATACCAATTTTGTATTAGAAAATGGAACTGTATTAACTAAATATTGAATTAAAAAGTATGCCCACTAAACAAATGTTTGCCAAATTAATTTGGAGAAGTGATATTAGTAAACCACATTCCACAGCAAATATTTGAGCTGCTAACATCCGTTATACAGAATACATTAAAAATATCTGTTATAGGCATATCTGTATTGATAAACACTTTAAACACATCTTCTAATAAATAATTATTTCAAACAAATCTCCAAGTTTCTCACTCTGAATCATATACCAAGAGAAAATTGTGTTATAAATAAAACACAGGCTAAAGTGAAGCTTATGCTTAAAGGTCAAAGCATTTCTAGTAGTTTACCTGAGCTTAAACAATCAAACAGCTTACCTTTGAGCCATCCAAACTGATTATCCTATAGACATTTCTTGTGCTGTCATAGAAGTAGGATACAGTAACAGCATGCTTGCTGGTGGGAACCCAGTTCTTCTTTGTATTAGGATCGATCTGGAAGACATGAGCTCGGGTGCTGTAGATGGGTTGCTCCCTGAAGGGCAAAAAGTAAAAGTGGTGAATCTGATTTGGACGCAATATGGTTGTACATAAGTCATTTGGATATTCCACCCATTGTGTCCTACGGTCTTGACTTTGCATGAGGAATATATTTGCCCCTACACAAGCTTTTATGTGTGGAGTGGGATATAGTGGCAAAGCACATGAATGGTACTCACAAGCAAGAGATACACAAGTCCTTTAAAACAAATTGAGTGGCCAGCTGTACAGTCAGATAAAAAAGACATATCTAAATATAGAAGCACTACTGATCTACCACCTTCCCTTCCCCCTCCACCCATCTGTCAACCTCTTTAACACTGGCTGTCAATAAAACCAGTGCAATTTCCTTGTATTGTGGAATACCTAGCTATATTATTTCTCTAGTCTTTTCCCCAACTCATCATAATCAAGACAATTCAATTTCTGGTTATGAGCTGCAATTTACTGAACAATGACATTTGCTAAAAAAAAACAAATCCAGCCATGCTGGATCGGACCATTAATCCATTTAGATCAGAACTGCATTTCCAACAGTGGCCAATCAGATGCTACAGGGAAGTCTACAAGCGGAGACCACAGCCTTCACAACAGTGACAACAGCACAGCATCTGACAATCAGAGGCCCCATTTGGCTGTTCTAATAACAAACAATAAATATATCCTTTATCAGTTTGTCCTGTCTCCATTCCTCTCGTCCTAGTCTGACACTCTTACTATTATATCACGCTGGCTTACCACTGCTACACAGTGAGTTGGTATTTTCAACAAGCTACCCACCACAAAGGTCTTTTTTTTGGGGGGGGGGGGGAATCTGTCATTTCCAGTTCAAGCTTATATGTGAAATTTGGATTTTTCTGCCCCAATACCATCATTTAGCACTTACACTGAATTTTATCTTTCATTTCATTGCCAGTTCACTCAGTTTGGAGAAATCTTCACAATTCCCTTGTTTTTTTTCACCCTCCTGAACAAACTGGGGTCATTTACAAACTTTATTACGTCCCTGTTCATCCCCAGTATAAAAAAATCATCCATTATATAGCATCAGTCCTCAAACAGATCCTGGGGTGGGGGACTAGTTGCTTCTCCACTTTAAAAATAATCACCTCCTTTAACCATCTCTCATTATGGCTTTTAATACATCTTATCAAATTATACTTCCCTTATGCCTACAAGACCCTGACCTGGATGGTCCAGACTAGCCTGATCTCTTCAGATCTCAGAAGCTAAGCAGGGTCAGCCCTGGTTAATATTTGGATGGGAGACCACCAAGGAATGCCAGGGTTGCTGTGCAGAGGAAGGCACTGGCAAACCACCTCTGTTAGTCTCTTGCCATGAAAACCCCAAAAAGGGGTCGCCATAAGTCGGCTGCGACTTGACGGCACTTTACACACACATACGCCTACAAAATACAAATCAGGACAGTCAACTACCCATTAACAGAAAAAGAATCAAATAATCTCTGATAAGATCCCCATACAGGACACACACATTTTTATCCTAACTTCCTCTTTCCCAAAGATTTGGCTTTCCAAACTGTGTTTGAGTACTCATTAGTAGATTCAGTCCCCAAGTACTGGTGGTACCTTGAGAGTAGCTGCTTCTAGGGATTTGAATGTGGGTCTCCCAAGCCCTAGTCCAGAATTTTAACCACTACAGCACACCGGCCCTATATTCATTATTTCAAGGCAGCTACACAGAGTTGCTGATTTGACTGGGTAGTGGCACCGGGGAAATAGGTGTTTTTTTAAAAAACCAACAAACAATCCATCTATATATGTTGTTTCACTCACCTAATTTCCCCCATGACCTGAATCTGATATTAACTTTTTTGGGGGGGGGAGGTCAAAGGTTATACCATTTTCCTCCCAGAGAGTTAATATTAGCATCAGATGAGTACACGGCATGGGAGTTCTTAGAAAGTGGGAGATCCTTGATCATGGATTATTCAGATCTTGCTTTGAAACGGGTGACGTTTTCAGGCTTGCATATATACAGAAAAGTAAAGTTTCTCAGCAGAATATGTCCTCATTGTTGAAGCCTCATCACCAAAATATTCAGAATGTTATTTCTGTACCCACACGCATCTTCACCCCACCATGTATTCAAAGTGTAAGTCTTCGTGTTTGTATGAGATAGGGACAACATGTGCTGGCACTGTAGTATGAGCCAGAAGAATATCAGGTCGTACACTTTAACCCAAGCCTAGACAATAAGATATAGATATAATATTACATTTATCTGCAGTTTCCAATCTTAGGATGTTCAGAATCAGATTCATTCCCATCTCATTCCTGGACACTGTCCTTTGCCTGATGTCAACAAATCCTGTTCATCCTTCTCTGCTGCACATTTCTAATCTGGTTCAGATATCAGAATGTAGTTAAGGTAAAGTGAGCTCCCCGTCTCTACAGAACCTCCCACCTGACAAGCAAAGGCTCCAGCTATCTATATCTCACTTAACATCATTCACTTTGGTACCCACATGGCAGGTTAATAGGCAGAAGTAGTAAAACTGACAAAAATAGACCTCCTGTGAACAAGCTCTTATTTGTTTTCACGGCTTGACGACTTGCATATTTTGAAATATTACTGCAGCTGGATTAAACAGGCACACTTTTAAGACATATGAGAAAAGTCACGGAAAAATCTAACTCCCCAGATGTACCACAGAGGTAACAAGAGTATATGTCCACATCTAACCTTGTCTCTTGCTCTCTTAATAGTGGTCTCATCAATGCAGGGTGGCCAGCAGGGTTGATTTTTCTTTCTGTTTTCACTGAAAGTATCACAAGGCCATCTAGGGTAATACTAACAAAAGCATCAAATACTTTTACTGTCTTTAGAATTCATAAAGATAAGGATGGATTGCTGTTATTCTGGGTACCTTCACTTCAAGATGGATGTTGCTGTGCACCATGCTGGCATTATCTATAATTAAGAGACAGACTGGAAAAGGTTAAGAAAATAAAGGGAATTAAGGGAACTTAGACTTAAGAGTACAGCCAAAGCTGTAATTAGTAAAGTAATTCATTATTCTCAGGTTAAAACCCAGTAAACTACATTTGGAATTGGAACGATTCTCCAAAACTTTCAGCCTAAAATCAGTTAAGAAATAAGCCTTTCAGTACTTAAAAGATGGCTTACAAAGAAGGTGAAGAACAATTTTTCTTCCCTTGCACTTAAGGGCAGGGTAAGAAATAATTAGCAAAGTATACCAAATAGCTGCATTGTTTATATATATACTGGCTTTTACAGCATTAGACAAAAACTTCCAAAACACCCACATTCACCCTAGATAAAATAGAAGTTTTCAAAAATGGGTCAAAACAGTACCCACAGAAAAAACTTACAATTAAATCCTAAAAAACCACTTTCCTAGGAATAAATCACATTGAATAGACCTTAAATAGGAATCTGAGTACACCTGGATAGGATTGCTCCAGCAGCAGTCTACTTGCAGAGTAAGGACAAAGACAGACATAATATTTTAAGGACAGCTGAGCCAATTAGAAAGTACCCTCAATACATTCAGTCCAAATGTAACTTTCTCGTCAAACCCCAGTTTTATGCTTTATATTAGCAAGGTTTACTTTATCTAATCAGGAGTTCAGAAGCAGATAAAAAAGCACAGGAAGATGGGCAAGTCTAACTACCAAGCTGCTTCTTAAATAAAAAAATTACTGTAATGTTATTCAGCCTGTGAAGATGATGGGGTTATGATGCGACAGAGATTTCCAACGTGAGATTACTTTTTTATGACACAGTCCTTCACCCTAAACTAACAAAGTTCTGCAACCTCCTCTAACAAGTTCTGCTCACAACAAGAGGTTGAGCCAGATAGCATATGAGATCCTGTCCAGCTCAGGAATTCTAATATGAATGGAAAAATTGTGTGGGGAGCACAGATCAAAGCAGCTTCTGAACACACTCAAAGCGCAAATATTTTTTGCGTATCTCAGCTAGCCTAGCACAGTTTGCTATGCCAATACAGTAAATACAGCTGAAGACAAGTATAAAGGCAGCAGCAGCAGCCACAGAAATCTAGAGTGGTTCTCTAAAGTGGCTAGGCAGTTGTTAAGGTCACTGTAACCCAGACTTCTGCCTGACACACTTGTTTTTTCCTCTCCTTGTGTTATAACACTGAACTAACTGGAATGCACCCAAGGACACCCAGAAAGATACATGTAAAAGCAATGTTTGATAATCATATGCAGATGGAAAATAAGGAACAACTATAAAGGACACTGATATGCTCAACCAGCAATTCAACATTTTAAAAAGCTGAAGATCAGTTATAAATGTTCCATGCTATGCATTTCAAGACAAATTTAACCTAATAATCTATTCATGTCTGATGAAGGGAACTTTGACTCTTGGAAGCTTATACCCTGAAAATCTTAGATGATACTGGATTCCAATCTACCGTATATACTCGCGTATAAGCCGAGTTTTTCAGCCCCAAAAATGGGCTGAAAAAGCAGGCCTCGGCTTATACGCGGGTCAATACGGGGGGAAGGAGGGAGAATGCCGCTTCCTGCCGCCAGGAGCGGCCTTGGGCAGCCTCCTGCAGCCGCAGGAAGGCTTCCCCGGCCCCCCCGCCCCTCCCCGCCATTTTTCCTGGCCGGGAGGGGCCTTGGGCAGCCTCCTGCAGCCGCAGGAAGGCTTCCCCGGCCCTTCCCGCCCCCCCCCCGGCATTTTTCCTGGCCGGGAGGGGCCTTGGGCAGCCTCCTGCAGCCGCAGGATGGCTGCCCTGGCCCTTCCCGCCCCCCCCCTGGCATTTTTCCCAGGCAGGAGGGGCCTTGGGCAGCCTCCTGCAGCCGCAGGATGGCTGCCCTGGCCCTTCCTGCCCCCCCCCGCCATTTTTCCCAGGCGGGAGGGGCCTTGGGCAGCCTCCTGCAGCCGCAGGATGGCTGCTCCGGGTCCCCCTGGGCCTCGCCGCCGCTTCCTCCCGCCGGGAGCTGCCTGGGGCAGCCTCCTGCAGCCGCAGGAAGGCTGCCCAGGCCCCCCCGGGCCGCGCCGCCGCCGGACCCTCGCCGCTGGAGAGCCCTGTCAGGTAAGCCTGCGGGGGGGGGAGGGGTTATAAGCCGACCCTCGGCTTATACGGGGGTGCCTAATTTTTCCCCATTTTTGGGGAGAAATTAGGCACCTCGGCTTATACGCGGGTCGGCTTATACATGGGTATATACGGTAACTGTTCTACTGCATGCACAGCTCTGAAACTAAACATAATATACTCCCAAATTCAAACAGGCAAACATTTGTGGTATACACCCACAAAGTATTTTGGTTGGTTAGATTTTGAGTGCTTTACTTTTAGATCAGTAAAGTAGCACACACCACCCTCTAGCTTCCAGACTTGGAAATAACACTATGCTATGAGCCTGGCCTGTGGGCCGGGGAGGGTGTGGTAAAAGTGGGATAAAATAAAAATATATATTACTGATCAGTATTCTGTGCCTTATTCCGCTTGGAACATTTTCAAGCAACACCTTTATACTGCCCTCCAATATATATTACTGATCAGTATTCTGTGCCTTATTCCGCTTGGAACATTTTCAAGCAACACCTTTATACTGCCCTCCAAGGGGAATATATTTATATTAGTACTTCAAGCTAAACATCCCTTTGGTTAAGTATTGTACAGGGAGCAGGTTAAAAATCAGAAGACTACACTTATTTTTATTTGCTTATACCAGAGGTCTCCAATCTTGTTGAGCCTGTGGGCACTTCTGGAATTTTAAGAAACCATACTGATTGCCCTGACCTGGATGGCCTAGGCTAACTCAATCTTGTTAGTTCTTGAAAACTGAGCAGGGTTGGCACTGTGCAGTATTTGGATGGGAGACCACCAAGGAAACTATGCAGAGGCAGGCAATGGCAAACCACCTCTGAATGTCTCCTGCCTTCAAATGACTACAGGGGTCGCCATAAGGTGTGACTTGATGGCACTTTCCATCACCAGTGATCACCACAAAATGGCTGCCATGGAGGGAACTTCAGTGTTTTTATTTCTCTGGAGGAATATAAACCCAAGCTTACCAACTATTTATGTAAATTAATACATTGTGGTGGTTAGTCTTATTTAACATTAGGCACAGGAGAATCCAGTTTGCGGTACAAAGTACATTGATTTTTAGTGTGGTATGTGTGTTCTCCCCCGTGGCGCAGAGTGTTAAGCTGCAGTACTGCAGTCAAAAGCTCACGACCTGAGTTCGATCCTGACAGAAGTCGGTTTCAGGTAGCCGGCTCAAGGTTGACTCAGCCTTCCATCCTTCCGAGGTCGGTGAAATGAGTACCCAGCTTGCTGGGGGTAAAGGGAAGATGACTGGGGAAGCCACTGGCAAACCACCCCGCAAACAAAGTCTGCCTTGGAAACGTCGGGATGTGACATCACCCCATGGGTCAGGAATGACCCGGTGCTTGAACAGGGGACCTTTACCTTTACCTTTTATGTGTGTTTTCTGGATAAGGCAAGTGTTAGGAGGGAAGCTGAAATCCTCCCTCTGCATCTCTTCCAATTCTTCTATTACTTACTTTTGCTACTTGTTGTGAAGATCCATCCCTGATTTCTTTCAGGCTGGTGACAGAAAAGCTATTGTGGCAAACTAGTTTCAGGTGAACAACCCCCCCCCCCAAACACCCCCTGGAGGATAGGGTATGTCCCTGTGCTCTAAAAGAAATTGAAACAACGGAGCACGTTCTACTCTGCTGTCCACTATATCAAGAGGTTCATTCTAAGTTTATCTCCCCCTGGCTTAGTCGGCATCCCAGCCATACAGGTCAGGAGTACACTAAAATGTTGCTTATAGACGAAAATCCACAGCTTACAGTAGGAATGGCTACGTTTTGTGCAGCAGCCTGTAGAATCCGTCAGACGCTGCTGAGAACATTGGTAGGTCAATAATTTTAAAGGGTAGTATATATAGTTTGCAAAGAGTGCAAACAACTTTTTTGACTATTTGTATAAACTTGTGGGTAGAGCTTAATACCAAGGGGTTTAGTGGTAAATTGTGAAGAGCTGTGCTGGTCTATGACTGTTTTTAATAAAGATTGATGGATTCCCCTAACACACAAGCTATAAACCGAGGCACTCACTACACTTTAAGCTGGGGCTACTGCATGGATTTTGTGGAAAGCAATTCAAGCTTCCTCCCCACACCAGTCATCATCCCTGCAACCTCCCACTGCCTTTAGTACACTTTGATGCTAATAGAAGAAACAGCTTGAGGCAGAGGCAACAGGGAGATTCAAGACAGAACGGAGTAGAGAAAAGAGAAAGGAGGACTGTGAAAAGTGGCAAAGAGTAGAAAAGGAAGGAGCATAAATGGCCGAAAGAGGAAGGGAAATTAAAAGAATGAAGTAATATATGGGAATATGTAATACAGGTTAGGAAAAGGGCACTAAGGAAGCAAGCAGGTACACTGGCAAGTGTCACACTGAGAACTGCTTAGTGAGTACACCATCAGGAAATATACTGAGGCGTTAGCCATTTCCTCCAGCTTTTCAAACCTTTCAGGCCTTCGCTCACCTACTGGAATCCCAAGCTTCTGCTTTTGAGAAAGAAGAACAAAGGAAACTGTTTCAGAATAAAACATTATCACTACAAGATGCGAAGCTTTAGAAATTTGCTTGTTGAACTTTGATTTGTATACATTAAAATATCTCCTGGCCCTCAAGAACTGTGTGAGGCAGGAGATAGTCTATTCTATTAGATTCACCAAGCCATGGTTTTCCTGTCCACTTAAAGTGCTGTGGAAATTATCTCTCCGGAGCTTGGGGTTAATAACCACCTCCCTTTTATCATCTTGTACAAGAGCTCTTTATATAGCTGTTTCTGGGAGTTAAATGAAATATTTCTGCTCATATTTTTATTTGATCATGCATTGGTTATCACAATATAGCTGTGCACATATACCGCTGTACCGTGCATGGTAAGAGCGTAAAATGCAATCTACCTGCAGAAGTAGCTGTTTTAGCAAGTGACTAACGGGAGCTATACATTTTTAGGGCTGATTCATGCATGCACATTCATCGCTTGATGAGTAAAGCATCAGGTGACATATAGGGTTGGATCTGGTCTAAATTTTCCACTCATGCAAAGCACTTCTGTCAGAGGAACAGAAACTTCCTGCCCTCCCCCCGCTCAGCCTCCTGATCGCCCCAAACCACTGCTCCTGGGGGACAACAGATCCTCAGTAACAACACAAGGTGCAAACTGGGGGTCTGCATAACAATGGGAGAATTAGTGGAAATTACCCCAAATTTTCCATTAGTGGAAATTTAGTCTGAATCAATCTCATACTCAAATGATCTGCCACAAATCTAACATGCTAATGTTTCCATGTCACTTGAAACAATCATTTCCATCTAAATTAGTTCACACACTCAGGAAACGAGAAGTGTATGTATGCGTACCGGCCCTGAGATGTAAGCCAAATATTCCTTGCTGAGTTACACATTAACAGTTGGCCCAGACAGGATAGTGTAATATGAACAGCCCTGAGCTGGGCACCCGCCTCCATTTACAGAATCAGAATTTTCAGTATAGTAAAGGCTACAGTTTATCATTATGCTTGAACTAAAGCATGGATACATTTATCCTCTGAAGCAGGATTGCTAGCCAGCTTCAAATCCCGCTTAATGATCTTAGTTGGGATGGGAAGTCCAAACCACATTTTGTCAGTCCAAATATGAATGTAACCTCTGGTTTGTGTCATACTGGAAGTTACTAAAAGACTGAGTATGTGTATGCATACATGTGCACGGGGGGATATGCTGATAAGCTCAAGGCACAGTGACATAATACAAAACTACGGTTTGGTGTGTGAAGAAAGGCATTTTTTTCTTTGGAGGTTTGAACTGAGCAAAACCTTCACCTTGAGTTTTAAAACGTTTTTCTCTCTCTCGGCAGAGAACAGGCAGGAGGGAGGATGTCAACCAGCCTCACCTCAGCTACCCTTTTAGAAATGCTACTAGGTCTAGCAAGAGACAATAGGATGGTCAAGCTCCCCCCACCCCCGCTAGACAGGCACTATCTAACAGGGAACAGAGATTTGGTGGAATTAAGTGCTAATTTTTTCAAGATTTTTTTTTTCTGGTGACTTCAGGAAATGTTTCTTTGACCTGGCCTCACCTGGTCAGTGGGAGGAGAAAGAGAGATGATAATACTCCCAGTAGTGAGGAGGAGGCTCTTTTGTGCTGATTCCATGGAGACATTCTCATCCAAGCTCTCTGGGAGGCAGTCATTGCTGCGCACTGGCCGGCACATCTGAGCAGAGGCTTCAAGGTAATGGAAACCCTGTAGAACATCTGTAACTTTCGAAACTAAGGAGCTTGCCTTATATTTAACATCTGCTAGGGAGGGACAGATGAATTGCATTTTACTCTTTTCTTTTGAATCCCTTGGTGTGCTGAGGGTATGCTTGTGGACATTTTCTTTTTAATAAATGCTTTATAATTTTTGATGCTGGTAGCGGTCCTATGTGCCACATAGACCTCCACCATCTTGGACACGCTATTTTAGAAGGAGGACCAGGAGTAAGGGGATGAACAGTCAGTTGACAAGGGGCTACTCCCCCAGTGGCACACAAGGCTGTAAGCATCCCTGTGATAACCAGAGAAAATGATCACCTGGAGAAAATGGCTGCTTTGGCAATTGGACTCTTTGGCATTGAAGCCCCTCCCCTCCCCTCTCAGGTTCTGCCCCAAAAATCTCCCGCTGGTGGCAAAGAGGGGGGGACCTAGCAACACTAAAAGTTTTACTGTCAAATTTTATTGTTGTAGTGGTGTGCCAGCTTCCAGTCTGCACAGGAACCCTTCTTCAGACATGAAGAGTTCCTTACTTGCTCATGCTGGAAATCTTTATTTCACTGTAATCTGCCAGATTCTGCATTGTTTATATTTGCTTTTAGTTTTGTACTTTGCTTGATTTGTGATGTTTGCTTATGTCACTTGTAATGGTAAGTAATAAAATAAAATGGTAAGTTATAAAACAAGAATGAGCTGGGAAAGAAGTTGATTATCAGTTTTAAACAGGAAATGGAGCATAGTATTTTAGCTGGGATGAGGGAAATCAAACATATTTTCTACCACAAGTTCTTTGCCCGCCAGCTAGCACCTTCCATAAATCCTAAACTTTAAAAAGAAAAAAAGAAATCTAAGTCTGACCACAACTCTGACCTTTATTTTTACCAAGTACATCTTTTAGTATCAACTAATCGTTAGAGACAGCCACCAGCAGGCTTCAGTATACTTAGAACATAAGAACATAAGAAAGGCCCTGCTGGATCAGACCAAGGCCCATCAAGTCCAGCAGTCTGTTCACACAGTGGCCAACCAGGTGCCTCTAGGAAGTCACTAACAAGACGAGTGGAGCAGCACCATCCTGCCTGTGTTCCACCGCACCCAAAATAATAGGCATGCTCCTCTGATACTAGAGAGAATAGATATGCAGCATGACTAGTATCCATCCTAACTAACAGCCATGAATACCCCTCTCCTCCATGAATATGTCCACTCCCCTCTTAAAGCCCTCCAAGCTGGCAGCATTCACCACATCCTGGGGCAGGGAGTTCCACAATTTAACTATGCGTTGTGAGAAAAAATAATTCCTTTTATCTGTTTTGATTCTCTCACCCTCCAGCGTTAGCAGATGACCCTGTATTCTAGTATTATGGGAAAGGGAGAAAAACGTCTCCCTGTCCACTCTCTCCAAACCATGCATAATTTTATAGGCCTCTATCATGTCTCCCCTCAGCTGCCTTCTTTCTAAGCTAAACAGCCATAAACGTCTTAACCGCTCTCCATAGGACAGTTGCTCTAGTCCCCTAATCATTTTGGTTGCTCTTTTCTGCACCTTCTCAAGCTCTGTAATATCCTTTTTAGGTGTGGTGACCAGAACTGTACACAGTATTCCAAGTGTGGTCTCACCATAGATTTGTACAAGGGCAGTATGATATCAGCAGTTTTATTCTCTATTCCTCATCTAATTATGGCCAGCATGGAATTTGCCTTTTTTACAGCAGCCGCACACTGGGTTGACATCTTCATTGAGCTATCCACTACCACTCCAAGATCCCTTTCTTGGTCTGTTGCTGCCAGCACAGATCCCATCAGTGTATATGTGAAATTGGTTTTTTTTGCTCCAATATGCATCACTTTACACTTACTCACATTGAATCTCATTTGCCATTTTAATGCCCATTCTTCTAGTATGCAGAGATCCTTCTGGAGCTCTTCACAGTCCGATTTTGTTTTAACCACCCTAAATAATTTGGTGTCATCTGCAAACTTGGCTACTTCACTGTTTAACCCCAACTCCAGGTCATTGATGAACAGGTTGAAAAGCACTGGTCCCAACATTGATCCCTGAGGCACCCCACTGCTCACATTCCGCCATTTGGAGAACTGACCATTGATTCCTAATCTCTGCTTCCTATTTTTCAGCCAGCTCTCAATCCATAAGAGGACTTGTCCTCTTATCCCGTGACTATGAAGTTTGCTTAGCAATCTTTGGTGGGGGACTTTGTCAAAAGCTTTTTGGAAATCCAAATACACAATATCCACAGGCTCATTCCTGTCCACCTGCTTACTGATGCTTTCAAAAAACTCTAATAGGTTAGTGAGACAGGACCTACCCTTACAGAAGCCATGTTGGGTTTTGCCCAGCAAACCTTGCCCTTCTATATGCTTGACAATTCTATCTTTAATAATGCTTTCCACTAATTTACCCGGAACAGACGTTAAGCTAACTGGCCTGTAATTTCCTGGGTCTCCCCTGGAACCTTTTTTATAAATGGGTGTTACATTGGCGGGGAGGGGAGATCTACAGTTCTATTCCTAAACGAAGGTCAGACACAGGTCTGGTTCAGCTGCATATTAATATTAGAACAGATCTAAAAGTACAAGTGAAATTTCAATAGCAGATAATGCTTGCTTAGCAGTAGCATAAAGGAAGCCCCGGCCTACTGATATAAGCAGCTTTAGCAAGCTCCAGTGCTGTCCTGCTTGTGTTATCTTCACAGCATTTATTTAGATTTATTCTTCAAGTGCTTATCTGAAGCCTTTAATTTCTCAAATACTAGTTCCCAGCATTACAGCTTTTAAAAGGTCAAGTTCAAAGTTATTAAAGGAATGTGGACCCTGCATCCTGCTCATGTGCTGATTTTAATATATAGTTCTCCTTTAAAAGCAGCATTTCGAAAAGCTAAATGTTTTACCTGTAAAAAATTTGATGGAGGACTTGCCTTACCCACTCATGAGCCCACCAATTTAAACAGCAGAATACTTACTTCAGGAGGGAACATAAATGAGGAAAAACCTCACACACATACCCTTGTCTTCAGCAAAAATTATATCTGTATTCTTTCAATAGGAAATACAAAAGATTCAAATTATCCTGCCAGAGAGCATGCCAGATTTACAACTTAGACAAAAGCCCACCTTCACTGAAGTCAGCTGCATGCATCTGCAAGCATGTGTAAGATTGACATGCAATTCTGTTTTGGATTTTTGTGTGATAAAAATCTTGCTACAGAGAAGCTAGTTACCAAGACAACAGATACTCTTAAAACTACAGTTCATGTTCTGCTTATCCTAAGGGTCAAAACTGATGCTGGGAGGTCTGTGTGTAGAGCTCACTGGCTTTTTAAATAACAGGCATGTGGGGCTCCAATTCAGATCTACGGTATGGCTGTGCACGTTAAGCCTCCGATCCAGCCTGCCTTGTTTTCTCAACAGCTCCAATGGGCCACTATTCACTCCAATAGTAATAGCAATCCTAAAGTGAAAGCTTGTTTTAAAGTTTCCACTGGTCAGTTCTAAGAAAAAACAAAGTAACTCATATGTATTAAGCGCCCGCACTTCAAACACACACAAAACTTGAGAAGCAGCTTTAAAGACGATCACTGAGAGTGGAAGAGCGACTGAGGCAGCACCTCCACAGCATTCCCTTAACCCCATTTGTCCTCCCAAAATTACATGCTGAGGTTTCTATTGGGGAAGAGATACAGGGAGAATGAAACCACAGTGGTATGCCTGAGTCTTGCCTGTACCACTTCCAACTGAGGGATGTCAGGTTCAAATGACTCAAGGATCTCCCATACCAAACCCCACCAACATTTTCTGCAAATAGTTTCTAAGGTGTTAATCTTGTCTCTAGAAGAGATTGCGTGTGTGCGTGATGATTTAAATATATGAACTCTTTCTTGTACTCTGAACTCGCTCAGCCCCAAAACTGCTTAAGTGAGAACATTAAGCGGAGTGCACAGCCAGCCAATGTGGTGCAGTGGTCAGAATGTCAGATTAGGATCTGGGTGACCCAGGTTCAAAATACCACTCTGCCATGGAAGCTTGCTGGGCGCCCTTGGGCCAGTCACACACCCTCAGCCTAACCTGACTCACAGGGTTGTCGTAAGGATAAAATGGAGAGAACAAGCTTAAGACACTTTAGGACCCTATTGGAGGGAGGGGGGATATAAATGAATAAATAATATAATTCTCAGCCAATGATTAGCACAGAAAATATCTTTCAAGGAGTGCACGGACAGAGGAACATGCACGTGTATGGGAAGAAATACTGCTTACACTGTATGTACCCCAAGACACTATAATCATAGTTGTCTCACAGGAATAGAAACAGTCTGTTTTCTTGCTGCTTCTGTCACACACTTTCACTTTTAACTTTCTCTCGGCCTCTAGGGAACAACTGATGGTCTAAAGATACAGGGTACAAATATCAAACAAAAATCACTTTATTGTCGAAGGCTTTCACGGTCAGAGTTCATCGGTTCTTGTAGGCTATCCAGGCTGTGTGACCGTGGTCTTGGTATTTTCTTTCCTGACGTTTCACCAGCAGCTGTGGCAGGCATCTTCAGAGAAGTAACACTGAAGGACAGTGTCTCTCAGTGTCAAGTGTGTAGAAAAAGACACTTGACACTGAGAGACACTGTCCTTCAGTGTTACTCCTCTGAAGATGCCTGCCACAGCTGCTGGTGAAACGTCAGGAAAGAAAATACCAAGACCACGATCACACAGTCCAAAAATCACTTTACTCAACGAATAATGCAGAATATTAATTTGTCACTATTGTAGTGCTTCAGAAGAGCTGGAGCACACATGATCACTGAAGACATTGTTTAAATGGTGACCTAGGAGGTAGAGCAGTAAACCCTCTCTAGTTATCCCATCACACACAAACACCCTCCCACAAAAGAAGGCTATCATTGTAAGAAAAAAAAATCACTCCTTAGATTTAGTAGCAAGAGGAGCTTGTACCTGAAATCAAATGAGCGGTTTTTAGCAGAAACGAGAACTGCATCAAAATGAGCACTCAGTCATCAAAATTCTACAGACATAAAACCTACAGCATGACCTTTATTTCTATACTATATCAAGTTCAGATTCCAAATTAACCTGCGCTACAGCCCAAAAGCATTCTTAGCATCTCTACTAAATGAACCTAAAACCATGTGAAAACTGTAAAGCACCTCTAGTAAAACAAAGGAAACAGACTACTGTATCCTACTTCTAAACTCGACCTGTGTGTGCATTACAGAAGACAGAAATTGGGGCCTTTGACAAAGTAGGAAAGGGTTTCTGCCAATGAGAGTTTCCCCTCCCCTTGCTGAAAGTACGCACGAGGTACAGGAGTCAATCTGACCTTATGCTGTCTGCTCAAAACCATCCCCTAAATATTTGCAGTGTTAGGTGCATGTTTATTACCTGTAGGCTGGCTAGAGATGATCTGATCACTACTGAGCAAGCAGTGTCCAGGCATTACTTAGCCAGCCAGCCTTGAACTACATGAGCCCAGTACCGGTCTGTCACTTGATGCTTTGAGTTTTTCTCCCCCAGCTCCTGCCTTTGTGATCTGGGTGGTAATTGGTGAGTTATCTCCCAGCACAAACCTTTTGGTCCACTATCCCTCATCACCAGCATCCATTTCCCTAATCAAAGGGTCAATAATATTGGAGCCGGCTGACTTATAGATGGGACATTTACAAAATACATGCTCGATAGTTTCCAGCTCCCCTGCATTATGAGGCAAAGTTTCTCCACCCTGGGGATCTTCTTAAATCTCCCCTATAATATGGCAGATGGTAGGGCTGCACATCTGGCCAGTGTACAGGCCCTCCTATGTGTGTCCCTTTCCAGGGAATATAAATATGCAGCTGATGCTAGGTGTAGCTATCTATTACTCTGCCCCCGCCCCAGCACCACAAAGTTTCAAGGGTCCGAGGATTGGCCCAATGCTTTCAGCACTCAAAAGCATTCTATTAATTTTACACTCACTCCTATAAGCCTGAACAAAGTTTCTTGTATTCCCATATCAAAGGCAGAACAGATTCTACTCCAGCTAAAATTTTCATCTCGGTATTTAAAACCTAAGATTTGGTCAATAAGCAATGGCAAATCCATGGTTTGGCACTACATGCGTATGCTCAGGAACAAGCCTCTGGCTCACAAGCTGCCTTCTTCTGCTCCTGTTCCTTCACATATAGCAATTTCCTCCCTCCCTGATTTGTGGCAAACCACAGTGTGTTGCTTCAGTACCATGACAAAAGCATCTTAAGTGATAGCATAGTATCTGAGAGATCAGTTCAAAGTTGGGATACAGAAAAAGCCAAGAACTGATTGATTATCTTCACCATGGGCTCAATAGGAACATAGATCCAAGGGTCTCCAACTTTGTTGAGCCTACAAGCACTTTGGGAATTCTGAGAATGGGCACCATCATAAAACAAAGCATATCTGCTACAAAGGTAATCACAAAAATGTTAGAAAGTTCCATATAACGTTGGTGCATTCCAAGCCAAGTGTCCCCTCCCCATGGTGGAGGCAGCTGCTTTTGAATGGTTTTCCACTGCAGATGAAAAGCTAAAGCCTACTGAGCTCTTCTGAAGCACTTCCGGTACTGAAAAGACTGAAGAAACCGATAAGTTTGTTTCTATGGGAAAGATACTGTTTGGTTTCAGTTCACCAACAAAGGGGTGGGGTTGCTCCTTGGACAACCAGAAGGAGAGGTTTCCAAGCTCAGGGACATAAGAAACATTGTGTCAAAAACAAGTCCTAAAATAAAACCAGGGTGCAAAAACACGACAAAACCGTCTAAAATGATACCCATAAAACATTCCTCGGGCTAAGAGAAGATCCCAGAACAGCTAGAGATAGCTTAAGGTGGGTAGTCATGTTAGTCTGCAGTAGAAAATCAGACTTGAGTCCAGTAGTATCTCACAGACCAACAAGATTTCGAGGGTATAAGCTTTTATGAGTCGAAGCTTTGACTTTTGAATGCTTACACCCTGGAAATCTTTTTGGTCTTTATGGTGCTACTGCACTAGAATCTTGCTCAGATTAAGAGAGAATCTCTCAGTTAAAAGCCTGAGTAAAAAGAAATGTTTTGGTGCCTAAAGGAGAGTACACTAGGCACCAGGTGAGCCTCAAGGGTGTGCGCCATTGCTGAAAAAGACTAGTCTCTGGTTACTACCTGCCTCACCTCCAAAAGCAGGGGCACAGACATCAGGTTTCAGGAAGAGATGGGCTTGAACAGTATCGGAGAAAGTGGTCCATCAAGGATCTTGGCCCCAAGCTACTAAGGGATTTAAAAGATAAGAAACAGCCCTTACCTTTTGTACACAGAAACAGATAGGCAACCAATGAGAGCCAGCGTGGTGTAGTGGTTAAGAGCGGTGGTTTGGAGCGGTGGACTCTGATCTGAAGAACCGGGTTTAATTCCCCACTCCTCCGCATGAGCGGCGGAGGCTAATCTGGTGGACTGGATTTGTTTCACCACTCCTCCACATGAAGCCAGCTGGGTGACCTTGGGCAAGTCACACTCTCTCAGCCTCACTCACCTCTGTTGTGGGGAGAGGAAGGTGATTGTAAGCAGGTTTGAGTATCCGTTAAGTGGTAGAGAAAGTTGGCATATAAAAACCAACTCTTCTTCAATGCAGAATGTTCAGCACCAGGGTGGTATGATCCCTATATCCAGCCCCTGATAATAACCTAGATGCCACATTTTGGACCAAATGAAATTACCAGACAGTTTTCAAAAGGCAGAGGGGGTAAAGTGTCAGACTAAGATCTGGAAGACTCAAGTTTGAATCCCTGCTCTGCCATGGAACTCACTGGGTAGTCACTCACTCTCAGGATTGTTGTGAGGATAAAATGTAGAGGAAAGCTCTTCAAGTCCCCATTGAAAAGGCAGAGTGAATTACATAAATAAAATGCTTTACAGTAATCTAACCTGAATGTGATCAGAGCAGAGACCACTGAGGCCAATGATTCCTCAAGAAAGGGTTGTAGTTGGCATAGCAGACAATGTTAACAGAAGGCACTACGTGTCACAGAGGTCACCTAAGGCCACAGCCATATACCAGAATGCAGCTGCAACCCAAAGCTGCAAACCTGCTCCTACAAGCAGAGTGCAACCATCTAGATTAGGCTGACCTCTCAGCCCAAGTTACTTGGTTATTGACCAGCAGCACCTCAACCCTGTCTGGGCTGTGATTTAGTTCACTGGGCCTCAACCATCCCATAACCTTCTCCAAGCACTTGTTCAGGACTTCCACAGACCCACCACACTCAGGTATTAAGGAGAGCTGGCATCATCCTCATAATAGTGGCACATTACTCTAAATCCCCAGACAATCTCTCCCAAAAGTTTAATGTAGATATTACACAGCAAGGGAGACAAAACAATCCCTGCAGCACCCCCACAGCGAGAGTACCACAGGGTCTAGAAGCAGTACCCAAGCATCACCTTCTGGACTTAGTCCATCAAGTTAAGTAAGAGTGGAACCATCTATGAACAATACCCTTACTTCCAATCAGCCTGCCTCTCCTCAAGGATATCATGGTTGATGGTACAGAAAGCAGCCTAGACTCTGGAGGATAAAGAGAATCAACAGAGACGGGACTCCTCCAACCCTCTCAGCAAATATCATTCAGGGACAACCAAAGCTATTTGCCTACCCAAGTCTAGGACTGAACCCAGGCTGAAATGGGTCTAGAAAATCCACACTCCCCCCTTCCCAAATTATACCTGTGCTTCACTGAGCTTCTTCCATCCTACATGCCTCTCTCTATCTGCGTTGGGGTTATTTAAACTGTAACTTTTATTAAATCAGTGTGTGGCCTCTCTTAGCACCCATAATAGTACATAATGAAGAGTGTCAGAACCACTAAACATCTATTCTAAATAATTTCAGCGTGTGAGTGGTAATGGCATTTCATATCTTTTTTAGAGGGAGTCAGAAGTATACTAACAGATCTAGCATACGTAGCTCTGAGGTATCAGACCAAAACAAGTCAGCAAAAGCTTCCCTGCACTAAGTGACTATCAATTGTCCCATAGGTGGGACCCAGCTCTAATTTTACACTGGCACAGTAGTAGCTAGCTGCACTGCTATGCCGGGGCTTTCTGCAAGGACTGTGCAGGAAGGGAGGAAAAGCAGAAAGCAAAGAGCACCCATCTTCATACACAAGAGTCCACCTCTCTAGTGCCAGCATAGCACACCACTTTGTTGTGCATGAGATCTGTATAATGTAAACAGCAAACAAAGTTGGATTGCTCTGTCCCACCTGCACAGAAGAGCATATACAAACTGAAGCTCAGGAGGAAGGAGGGGTCATTTCCCCCACAGGAAGGCTGGTGTTTTTTGTTCCTGCCTCCCTGATTAAGAGAAGGAAATAACCCAAGCTGAAGATGCCCTCCTCGCTCAGAGCGAGAAGAGCATATACGACTAGTTTACAAATTCACATTCTCAGCATATCAGTTCCATAATGTAAATTGTCTCTATGATTAACTACCTGGATGAGAATGTTACCAAGAGCACTTTCCACATTTGGTTCACATATTGCACTTTATATGTAATAGGATAGGATTCAGACTGCATCATGGCATTTGAAATGGCGCTACAGGATTGGGCTGTTGGCTGTTGCAGCACACATTGATCCATGCAGTATTACTGCCACCAACATAAAAATGATAAAATCCTTGGTTTACTGTAATACAGAAGCTTTTGTCTGAAAACATGATAAAAACACTTGACTAATTCCAGTAGTATGATGTTCCTGCCATCTCTGTTACCTGCCATCTCTGTTACCTAAGGAAAAGTTGTAAGATTTTTGCTAATTTGGTCTAAATTCTATTGCAAGATTGTTAAGTCCATACTGTTACATCAAAGCAGACGTGTTTACAATTTCAGAAAAAGTAATGATTTCTTTTTTACAACCTATACAGCATTGGTAGTTCAGATTCTCATTCAAATGTCAGATTCAAAATCTGCAGGGCAAATGCGCAAAATGAGCAGGTTACTATAAATTATTATCAATTTCCAGCAGATTTCACCCACATTCATCTGTGGTTTTAAGCATACCAGCAACATAACATATAATCTACATTTATCACAGAAAGAACAATGTATAGCACTTACTACTCTGTTACTACTAGCTGCCATGATTCCTGCTATAGAGACTTTGTTATGAAACCCAAGGACCAGCATGGCTAGGCCCAACACTGAATAGCTAGTCCAGGATTCAAATCCCTAAGCCAGCGTACCATTTCCATCCTTCCCCACATCCTAACCAGTCTTCTTAGGTAGGATTGAATGCAGCGTTCCCACAGCACAAGGACTTCTGCCCAGAGTGGAAGTTCTATGACATCCCTGGTGGCGGCAGCCTCTTATAGGGGGCTCCTCTCCTCTACTAGTAGGATTTCAGGATGGACTTTGGGCTGTCATGGGAGGGGGTGCCACAAAAGTTGCACTCTGCAGGCAACTGGAAACACTACATTGGATCCAGCCCACTGTCTATACCTTTTAAGCTATTACAGGGACTTTCACCACAATGTTTCTACACTTCATTTCACCAAAGCATCTCTACCCATAATTTCTATTGCTCCACACTCTACTGCCTTTTAGTAAAACTCTGCTTTTGTAGGTAAAGAATTAACTGTGGGGAAAGATCTCCCTTCTGAAGAGAAGCATTATAAATGAATGTACAATTTTAATGAGTTTGATAGGCAGCCAAGGAAGGGCAAATCGCCACAGACACTGGGATTTAGTAAGGTTTGTTCTGAAGCGTACCAAGACAGAATGCCAAGCCCACTATTTCATACCTTAAGTTTACCTATGCTCGATAGTTTGCTTATTCACAGACTTGTAGTTTTCTTGAGTATTTCCTGCCCAACATGAACATAAACTCCCTCTCTTATCAAACAGAACTGCTCCATTATGAAATTGGTTATGGAAATTTTACTCATCAGATAAATGGAGTTGCACAATACCACTGCATGAGTAAGAGAGACAAACAAGAATCCACACTTTAAAAGGCATTTGCTTAATTCCATCAAAGCAGCTATAATGTATGTTGTGTCTACGACTGCCTTTAAATTCAGATCTAGTGCCTGACTGATAAGCACTGTGCCTTTTTTCCTGAACAATAATATTTAAGAAATAAGTAGTTTCATAACTTTTTAGGCAGTCCAAATTCTCTATTTGGCTGTAAACCACTATAGTTTAATAGTTTATCAAGCAATTAGTCAGCACTTCTATTAGGAGAAATATCTTAAGGAGAGATACTGCAGGTAAGGTTTAGTGCCCATCACCTACATATCCTTTTTGTTCTAAACAATCTGACACATATACCCTCTTCCCTTTCTTTACATGAATGGGGCAGTTCCATGTTGAAACACAAACAGCTAGTGTTGCAACCAGTTTAGCCCTTTAGATGAAATATTTTAAAGCTTTAATGAACCTAATCTGTGCATCCATGAAACACTAGCTAGCTGCTACTGACACAGCAACTATCATGTATACCCAAGTCAAAATTAGAGCAACCCAATGACTGATGGGAATCAAGCCCGGTGCCATGAAAACCTTTGCCAACTACTACTTAAAAACAACTTGTGGCAAATATATGCTTCAATTTGTATTAGTTATTTTACATACATCTTCATAGCATCCATTATTCCCTAAAGCATTTCAGCTCACAGTTAAGGCTTGTCCTTCCACCTCTTTCAGCAATATTATTTACTACTACTCCACCAGATTATTACTATGTTTGTATAGCACTAATCCAGATGGTACTTTATGATAACTCAGAAGTTTTGTTGTTGTTTTATTCAAATCAGCAGAAGAATCAGGACTGGCATATTATTTAACAAAATCCAGGCTACGTTCCAGAGTGCCAGTCTTCCCAAATTTGGAGGCCCTCTGGAACAGTAGGGGGCATTTTGAAATACCACCCTCAATGCACATGCAGAAAGACTTCCCACTTGCATACAAGGGTTTCAATCCTGGCCCTGGTCCCTCCCCTCAAAAAAGAATTAGGTCTAGCTTAAGGCAGTAGTACTTCTAATACTATACCACTCTGTAGGTGATTACAATTAGTTCAGCTGCAGTTACATATTCAAGCTGCAATTGTATAATATACTGCATTAATCTGAGGGCAGTGTACCTAAAAATTCAACTGAGAGAAATAAACAAGTTTCTAAATTTGCCTATGTATATATTTTTCATTTTTTCAAAGATATATTACTGAACATTTTGTACATCAAAACTAGCTACTAAGCGAAGTTGTACTCAGTCATCTTTAGACCCAGTTCTGCAGTCCCTCCAAAATCATCTCCAGTTCTGGTCCTACTCTTTTCATGGAATTTTACAAATCTGACTTCCCAATTGCATTTTTCTTCATCTTGATGTATCTCAGAAACAAAGTACAAAACTCATGTTTATCAGCAATAAAGTACAGAATGTTACTACCTTAAAAGCCCCTCTTTACCATCTGTAGGAACTCGCTCAAAATCCCCATGAATCGGGTCAAGGGGACATTGCTGCGCGTGCCGCAAATACAAATCTTTGCAGTTCCAGCAACTGAAGACAGCAAATACAATGAGTCACAGCAATCTAAACAGTTTTCTCAAGAGATCAACAATCTAGAAATCAAAGATAGGTAGTTTAGAAACAAGCTTAATTTCTCAATCTGTAATGTCTCTCCTTTTTTGCTTAACTAGCACACTGATTCACATGAACACATTACCACATGAAGCTGCCTTATACTGAATCAAACCCTTGGTCCATCAAAGTCAGTATTGTCTGCTCAGACCGGTAGCGGCTCTCCAGGGTCTCAGGCAGAGGTCTTTCATATCACCTACATGCCCTGTCCCTTTAACTGGAGATGCTGGGGATTGAACCTGGGACCTTCTGCATGCCAAGCAGATGCTCTTCCACTGAGCCACGGCCCCTCTCCACATTATAAGCTTCTGTTTGAACTAGCTTTACTGGTGAGCCAATTCAACAATAAAGTGCAAAGGCAAAGCCATATTTTGGAAAGGAGAAGCAGCCTGATTTCAAAATCCATTGCTTCAGATTCTTCCTTTCCACACACATCATTTCCTTCTAAACCAACAAATTAAGGGCATCCCAAGGTGGTCAGGTTTAATCCAGAGACAATAGTTGAAGTTCTTCACTGTGCTTAAATTAAACTAAGCCGACCATATCACCAACTATCAAGCTTCCCTTAGACTGCAATCTTAAACACACTTGCTACAGAACTAATGAACGTAGTGGGATTTACTTCTGAATATACACACGTAGGATTGCACTGTTATCATATAGTTTTTCCTTATTTTCCTGTTAACTAGGAAAAACCAAATATAAGAACCAATAATTTAGAGGACTGCATCCAACACACATTTTTCCCAAGATATTGCCAATCCTGACAAGAATTAAACCACAAAATCTGTGCCAAGTAACAAACTCTACAAGTACAGAATACTTAGTTCATATTTAGTACTTCAACCAAACTTAAAGGCAAAGCCAAAATATGAATAGATTTAATGGGACAGATAAAGATGAGTAGCTGATAGTCCCTTTGTAGTTATAGAAGAAGAGCTGGTTTTTATACTCTGCTTTTCTCTACTGTAAGGAGTCTCAAAATGGCTTACAATCGCCTCCCCCCCCCCAACAGGCACCTTGTGAGGTAGGTGGGGCTGAGAGCATTCTGAAAGAACTCCGACTAGCCCAAAGACACCCAGCAGGCTTCATGTGGAAGAGTGGAGAATCAAACTCGGTTCTCTAGATTAGAGACTACAGTTCTCAACTACTACACCACGCTGGTCCGAATAGTACATACAAATGGCATTTAAAGAAAACAAACAGTCCTATGTACTGGACCCTGATTTATTCTAAAAACCAGTAGCCACTTTTTGATGCACAGCATCAACAGGGCATGCACCGTGGGCTCTTTACCACGATAGTAAATTTGTATTTTTAAAAGACTGTATTTTTGTTTACATATCATTCCAGTACACTTGCAAGAAAGTTTCAGAGATTTATGTATATCATTTCAAGAGGAAAACAAATACTTTTGTCTTACCTTGTCCAATACATAAATCAGCAGGAAAAGGTTCCCCTTCTGTAACTGGGAGAAGATTGGGATTTCTGCTGCTGAATGTTGGTCTTAGGGACCAGGAGAGTTCATTTGCATGCACAAGGCCAGCCTCTTGCATGAACAAATATGGTGAGCCAACTTGCTCAGAAAACATACTGACTGCCCTTACTGAACTTGGTCCATGTGCTTTATCAGCACAATGGCTTCACTTTGAAATATACTGTAGAAGTCCCAAAACATTAGCAGCTAAGATACAAGAGCCCATGCTTGATAATTCTTCAATTTACTCTTTATCCACAAGCATTCCTCAAGACTATTACTAAAAATGATAGGCCGTATATAAGACAGGAATCATGTAATAATTTGGGAAGACAACTGAATAATCTTGAATGATATGAGTAAAGTTTAACCTCTATAGACTCCCTTGCAATTAGGGGGCGGGGGGGGGGGGGAAGCAAAAGTCAAGTCCAGAAGGAAATACTTACCATAAGCCATAAAATGCTGAAGTAGAACAGCCTTGCTATATAAGTTCACAAAAGTTACCTGCCCATGAAAATTTGTGCTAGCCGGTTTGCTAATAATGCACAGAAGAGCAAGACATTTGCAGTACAACAGTCTGAAAAAGAAGCACTCATTTTATTGTTTAAAAAGCTCCTACTTATTTGCCTAGAGGCAATCCTTACTTGCTGAAGGGAATAGACGTGGCTATTTACGTGCCATATATGATTACTGTCCAATACTTCGAATTCTAGTGAGTTGAAGGGCCAAATTCACTATCTAGCAGATAGCTATTTATTTAGAACGTTTGCATTCCCTGTCTTTCTCCCAATACTGTCTAAACCCAAGGCAGGGCTCGGGTCATATCCGTCACTTCACCAAAATCTTCAATTCTACTTTAAATAAATTTTCCCACAATCCCTTCCCATTAGACCACGACGATAATGCATTTCAATTTCACTACCTGGACTGAGTACAGCCCAAACAGGAAAATATTCTCTATGAAGGAAGGAAGGGGGGTGGAGAAGAAAATTTTCTGTAAAACAACTGCGAAGATTGCTAATTTCAATGTAATCTCCTTTTCTATTTGCAACTAGGTAATGATGGTTTTGCCCTGACCTGGATGGCCCAGGCTAGCCTGATCTCATCAGATCTCAGAAGCTAAGCAAGGTCAGCCCTGGTTAGTATTTGGATGGGAGACCACCAATGAATATCAGGGTTGCTGTGCAGAGGAAGGCACTGGCAAGCCACCTCTGTTAGTCTCTTGCCATGAAACCCCCCCCCCCAAAAAGGGGTCGCCACAAGTCAGCTGCAACTTGACGGCACTTCACACACACACAATGACGGTTTTACCGATTTGACCACTCATATGACTAGAATTTATGTAACTATTTATGCAACTATTGCATATAAAGAGGCTGCTCTCTGTATAGATAATGAAAACCTTACAACAGAGCCATGAATAGACAGGATAGGGGTCTTAACCTACCAATGCTGAAAAAAGCCCTCAAAGAATTCTTCATCGTGGTCAGGATTAACAAAGCTCCAAAAGGAGTGAAATTTTTACAACTGCCAAGTATCATTTAAAGGAAAAGAGGGATGAGGAAGACTGATCAATCTGCTCAATCCCTTGAGGGTTTAAAGAGTGATTAGAGGGAGATTTAGGGCATGGTCTGGGTTTTCCAAATTACCCCTCCCTATCACCTCCCATGGACCCCTGATTTGTAAAGAATTGTACACCTTCAAGAGCACTGTTGCCAAAACACAGTAAAGAGATCGGAACCTTGGCTTACCTGTGAAGGTTCCTTCTACACTGAGGGAGAAGTACACCTTCGCCAGCGGGTTTTGTCATTCCTATGCTCAGGGAGGCAGGATCCAAAAAACCTTTGCTTCCTGTCACATGTGCTAGGACCGCCCTCTGATATCCAGTTCGAGGACTTCCATAGCAGAATTTTTAAAAACAGAAAGACAGATGTGCGCCCGAAAGAACAAGGAGCAGCCACTGCAAAAAACACAGCTTAAAACCAAGAATTAGTAACAAGTAGAACGTGAAAATACTTTATTCTAACTCCCCTTATTTATTATTCCTATATATAACGTATTGTTTTCCCATTTTTAATTTTTTTTTAAATTCAGCTTTATCTGGACACTTGACATTCTTCATCTTGATCCATTCTTCACCCTGGGCGGGTAAGATGTACTCCTTCCTCAGTGTAGAAGGAACCTTCACAGGTAAGCCAAGGTTCCGTTCTCCCACTGAGTTTGGAGTACATCTTCATCAGCGAGATCTTCAAAAGCTGACGTTCACTGGGAGGGAGTCTTCATTGATCATTTGATACAACATTCTGGAGGACTTTCCTGCTGAATGCCACATCGGATGAAGAATAGGCATTTATCTTGTAGTGTCTTATAAACGTAGAAGGGCTCGACCAGGTCACAGCCTTACAGATTTCTTCCACGGATGCATGGCCATCAAATGCTGCTGAAGTAGCGGCGTTGCGGACTGAGAGCAGTAATTCCTAACGGCACTGATATGTTGCTAAGTTGATAGCACAGCTGGATCCACTGTTTGATGCACTGATAGCTGCCTTTGACATTTTGCAACCTTTACTGGGTGATGAAATAGAAACGAATAAAGACTCCGAGCACCGGAAAGTTTCCATCCTTCTCAAAAAGATGCGTAAAGCTCTTTTCACATCTAGAGTGTGCCAGTCCTTCTCCTTGGATGAGAAGGGCGAGGGCAAAAGGATGGAAGATGGAGTTCCTGTTGTCTATGGAACTTAGAATTTACCTTCGGGATAAAGGCCGGATCTGGACGTAGTACTACTTTATCCGCATGGAAGACAGAGGCTTTTTCTAGATGACAAAGCCGCCAGTTCCGACACCCTTCTAGCCGAAGTAACAGCAGTGAGGAAGAGAACTTTCATCCTAAGGTGACCTAGGGAAGCCTCCCATAAGGGTTCAAATGGGTGTTGAGTCAGAGCCTGGAGTACCACATGAAGTCTCCAAGTAAAAAAATCTATGAATTGTCGGAGGAGAGATGGCCGAGGCTCCTTTCAAGAAAGTGACTATGTGGGGATGCCTTGACGTTGGGTAGCCATCCAGTTGGGGAACAACCGTCGCGATCGCCGTCACCTGTCGTTTGAGAGTAGATGCCTTCAGCCCTTGAGCTAATCCCTCCTGGAGAAAGTCAAGCAAGTTGCCAGTGGAAATGGTCACTGGATCAGTATGTTTTCTCCTGCATCATCTAGCAAAGGCCTTCCAGGAAAAATCGTATATGCACCTGGTGAATTGTTTCCCGGCTTCCAACATGGTGTCGACGACCTCTGAGGTACAGCCCGTCTCTAGCAACCTTGACCTTTCAAGAGCCAGGCAATCAGCTTTAACCAGGCTGGATCTGGGTGTACTAAGGGGCCCTGTTGGAGAAGGTCCTGGACTGGAAGTAGGGACCATGGCTCCTGGATAGATAGCTCTCTCAGTGTCACGAACCAAGATCGTTGGGGCCATCGAGGGGCTATGAAGATGACCAGGGCCCTCTCTTGTCTGATTTTTCGTAGAGCTTTGGAGATCACTGGTAGAGGTGGAAATGCATAAAGGAGACCCCGTGGCCATGGGGACAACAGTGCGTCTATTCCCTCTGTCCTTGGATGCATAAATCTTGACAGGAACCTTGGGAGCTGGTGATTTTCGCCTGTTGCGAAGAGGTCCATGATGGGTCTTCCGAATTTCTCCGTTATTTGAACGAAGGTCTCTCTCTTCAAGGACCACTCCCCCTTGTCCACCTGCTGTCAGCTGAGCCAATCTGCCTGCTTGTTTAGTACTCCTTTTATGTGCTCTGCCCTGATGGACGCCAAGTGAGCCTCTGCCCAATTCAGAATTGTTATGGCTTCTGTGTGAAGGGAGGAGGAACGAGACCCACCTTGCTTGTTTATGTAAGCTTTTGCTGAGACATTGTCCGTTCTCGACAGGACATGACTGTTCTCGATTCTTGGCTGAAACTCTATCAAGGCTTTCCGGATTGCCCGTAACTCCAGCCAATTTATGTGGAGGTGACTCTCTTCCGGTGTCCAATGACCCTGTGCTACTTGTTGCTGCAGAATCGCCCTCCAGCCTTTCAAGCTGGCATCGATGAAAATCTGGATCGTGGAGATAGTTCTGGCCCTTGGCTAGGTTGTGGGACCTGGTCCACCACCTTAAGCTGTCCTTCACTTGTCTCAGGTCGGTGAGGCGTGGGTTCCTCTTTTGAGTTATCTGCAGTTGAAATGGCTTAAGAAACCATTGAAGGTCCCTCATGTGGAGGCGAGCCCATGGCACAATCTCTATGCATGCCACCATTTTCCCCTGCAGTCTGACTAAGGATGACAGGCCAGAGGATTTGGAAAGAATCACTGTCCTTGTCAATTTGACAATGGAGGAAATCTTGTCTGGCGGAAGGAAGACTGCTTTCTGGTTCGTGTCTATGAATACCCCCAGGTGATGGATGAACTGGGACGGAGAGAGGGTGCTCTTGATCCGGTTTACCGGGAAACCGTGGAGTTCTAGAGCCCAGAGGACGGTCTCCGTGTGCTGTAAGGACAGTTGTTCTGAAGGAGCGCTCACCAGGATATCATCTAAATATGGGAAGGCGTGGATCCCTACCTCTCTCAGGTGAGCCACCAACATCACCAGGACCTTGGTAAAAACCCTTGGGGCCGATGAGAGACCAAATGGGAGGGCCCGAAACTGATAGTGATCGAGGTTGTACGTAAAGCGGAGAAACTTACGGTGCTTGGGGTAGGTGGGGATGTGTAAATATACTTCCGTCAGGTCTATCGACGTCAGAAACGCTTGGGGACAGAGTGCCTCTATGATGGATCTGAGTGCCTCCATCCTGAAACATTTGAGCTGGATACATTTGTTGACCTGCTTTAGATTTAGGTTTGCGCGCCAATCTCAGTTTCTCTTCAGAACAGTAAAGAAAACGGAGTATACCCCGGCGCACCGTTCTGTCTGGGGGACTGGTTCGACTGCCCTGATTTGAAGCAGGTGGTCTATGGCTGCTTGATTGCGGGCTATCTTGTCTGGTTTGGAAGAGGAGGGGGAAAGAAGCGGTTTGGGGGGGATTTGCGTAGTTCTAGGCTGTATCCCTCGTGAATAATCTTCTGCACCCAAGTGTCTGGGTGAAGGGAGTCCCAGGTATTGGCAAAAAGCTGGAGTCTTCCCCCCACCGGACTGTCCCAGCATTGTTTCCCGGGTTTCTCACTAAATCTGTTGGACTTGTCTAAGTGTTGTTGTGGCTGGAATCCCTTGTTAAACCTGGGGCCCTTGCGAAAGGATCCCCTTCCAGAATTCCGGTTCCTTCTGTTGTCCGCTCTGCCCCTTGCCAGGTGTGAGAGGTTCGGAAGGGACAAAAGGAAGAAGAGTAAGAGGTCTTACCTTCTTTCCTTATGTATTTTGGCAAGGCCTTTTTCTTGTCTTTCGTCTCGACTAGTATGTCCCCTAGTTTAGAGCTGAAGAGCCGATCACCCTCGAATGGGTATCCCAACAGGATGGATTTGGAACCGAAGTCAGCTGACCAGGACCAGAGCCAAAGTGCCCTCCTAGAAATAGAGGAAACGGCCAGTGCCCTGGCCGACATAGTCATGGAATCAAGAGTGGCATCCGCCATAAAATTTACTGCTTTCAGAACTCTGTTAAGACTACTCAGAACCCTTTTATTGTCTTGTGGAGTCAGGTCAATTATTTTTCTGATCCACATGATGGATGCCCGAGCCACCAATGCTGCCGTAGCCGATGCTTGTATGGATACAGCCGAAGCCTCATGGGCCTTTTTGATAGCATAATCAGCTTTTCTATCTAGAGGATCCCTGATGTTGCCAGCCCCATCCCCAGAAAGTAAGCCAGTGGATTGCAGAGTGGCGACTGGGGCTTCAACTAAGGAAACCTGAAGGAGGTTAGGCGCTCGGGACTCTAGATTATACATTCTTCTAACAGCAGTGGGGAGCTGTCTGTTAGAGAGAGGTTTCTCTCATTCATTTTTGAGAAGGTCCTCAAAGTATTCAGGAAAAGGCACAGCCCGGGTATGGGTCCTCAGTCTGGTGAAGAATTCCTTCATGCCCCTAAACTTAGCCTTACTTTTGGAAGCCTCTGAGTCCTCATCCTCATGAAGATCTAAGGCTGTCAATACCTTGCTCAGGAACGCCTGGTAATCTTCCTAGGTAAAATACCCGGGATTGTTGTTCCTGATTTTGAGTCTCCTCCCCTCCTTGTCTTCTACTGAGAACTTGCCCTCTTCTCTATCGCTAGAAGAGGGAGAAGGGGACCTGTTCCTGCTGGAAGAAGACAATGGTGCCTTCCTTGCTGCCTTAGTTGGCCAGTCATGGCGTGTGTCACTGGAGCATTCCCCACGTTCTGACTCAGAGTGGATGGAAACCCTGGAACCCGGGGATGAGGCTCTGGATCTTGTGACGTCCCCACAAGAATGGTTGCTAATTTGGGCAAACTCCTCTCTCAATGCCTGCCGCAATAAATTTATCAGACTTAAGTTGCCCTCCCCCACATTCCGTAATTAAAAAAATGAACATTTTCAACATTACCCAGGGTAGTCCCAGTCACATGAACTCCAGAGGAGCCAGCATCACAAGGATCAAGTTCGCCCTCGTAACCTCTAGAGGCCGAACGGGGAGTTGCGGCAGCCATCTTGTCCGTGCGTGTTTTTTTTCATGCCGTTTTGAACGTCTCCCAGCTGGAGGCTCCGTTTTTGTGCCGCCGCCTACAAATCGGGCTGATTCGTTTTTCCCCTTCACAGCTCTTGGTCGCCACTAGGGAAAGCTGTCGGGGGGGGGGGAGGAGTTCTTCAACTTGCTCCTCGTCTCCCGACATTAATTCCTCTGAATCCCTATCTTCGCTCTCAGACATATTGTAAACGGAGGAGGGGGGAGGGGAGGGGGAGACAGAGGCAAAGATGAGGGAAAACAGTAGATACAAGAGGAAAAGGCTGCTGGGTGCACACAGACCAAGATTAGGACTAAGAAAAAATGCAGAAATAAAGTTAGACAGGAATAATTATTGAAGTGCAAAGGCTAGGAAAGAAGGTTTGCTACAGAGCTAACCACAAATGCTGCTTCTCCCTCTAAGGCAGGAAGAGAACTGGATATCAGAGGGTGGTCCTAGCACATGTGACAGGAAGCAAAGGTTTTTTGGATCCTGCCTCCCTAAGCATAGGAATGACAAAACCCGCTGATGAAGATGTACTCCGAACTCAGTGGGAGAACTTGTTAATGCCCATCCCAGTGTTGCTGTCAGATATGCACCAAGCCAAATAAAATATTCTCTTAGGCCATTTATGCAGGGGAAATTTGCGCTGGGTTTGCTGCTTAGCAAATGCACAGTTTTCTGATCCGAATTCTCAAAACTGTATGCATGGGGGCTTTTTGCCCCGAAGATATTTCAGGAGTACCTTGCCCTCAATTATCCATCCCCAGCGAAATACAGAGTTTCTGAGTTCCTTCTCCCTGACAATGCTGCTTTGTAATTGGCTGTAGTGTATCCTTTGAAATACATCAACAGCCCCACCAGAAGGATTCTTTCATTTGTAATTAATCGCATGGCCATTTTGGAGTGCTCCTGTGTCTTTTCCTCGGCTGTTCTTATTTTCATTTTTATTTATAGACTTATAATTTTATCGCTAAAATATTCCTTGCTAACAAAAAAATGGTGGGGTGGGTGGATGGGAAATAGTGGAGGGGCCATGGAGCACCATTTTACAGACAAGGAACCCCCTCCCCATCAATTTGTTTTTAGCTATCTCAAAGTCTAGGGCCAGCAAACTTTGAAGAACTCTGGCTGCTGAAAGTGACCAGAAAAGAAATGTATGAGGTTGGGGGGGGGGGAGGAGAGGAACACCTGGCTTCGTTCCTCAAGATCTTAAAACACGCTATCAAAAATCACCAAAATGGCTTCAAGGGGGAGGGGTTTGAAGGGGGAGGGACAAGTGGGAATGGGTGTGAAGAAAGAAACTCAAAGCTTACACTAGTCACAAGAACTGCCTTGATTAAGTGGGGGCCCCTTCCGAGATGGGGATGACTGTTGACAAGGCTGCCACTTGTCGTCTCAGTGTGGAAGCTGAGAGTTTAAGACGGGCTCCCTCCTGTAGGGATTCTAAAATTTTTGGGATGCCCGGTTGTAATTCCTGTAAGGTCCACAGCCGTCATGAAGGTACCAGGTAGTAGGGACTCCACAATTGACTTGACGGTTTCAATCTGGAAATGTCTGAGCCATCCTCTTGTTGATGTATTTTAAATCGAGGATGGCCCTCCAGTCCCTGTTCTTCTTGGGGACGGTAAAGAATATGGAGTATACTCCCTGGCACCTTTGGTTGACTGGGACCGGTTCGATAGCCCTGATCTGGGATAGATGTTGGATAGCTGATAGTGTTCTGCTGTGTTTGCCCTTCTTGTATGATATGGGGGAACGTAAGAAGCGGTCGGGAGGGTGGGATACGAATTCTAGGAGGTATCCCTCGGTTAATATTTTGGAGACCCATTTGTCGCGATTGGACTGAGCCCACCTTGAGGTGAACTGTTGAAGTCTCCCTCCTACCCTGAGGTGACTGGAGTCACTGTGGTGTGTTTTTGCTGAATTTGTCCCCTTTTTCCGTTCTGAATTGAGGCCCTTGTGATCTTTGGAATCTTCCTCCCCTGCGAAAGGGCCAGTTATTGTTCCAAGATCCTCTGTTGTTTCCCCAGGAACCTCTTTGGTAATTGGATCTAAACCTAGGTGATGCCTTTGAGGGACGAAAGGAAGTGTAAGAAAAGGGTCGATTGCCTTCTTTATCTGCATTGGGAGAACCTGCTTTTTATCTTTTATCTCTATCAGTATGCTGTCGAGTTTGTCTCCAAACAGTCGACCCTCCTTTACAGGATAGGCAATTAAGGTAGATTTAGCTTTGAAGTCTGCTGGCCAGGCTCTCAGACAAAGTGCCCTCCTTAGTGAGGTGACCGATGACATAGACCTAGCCACGAAAGACATGGAGTCAAGTGAGGCGTCTGCCATTAGGGTGATGGCATTCAGTACCCTTTCAAGTCCCCCTATTACTCTAGGATTATCCTCTGGGACGAGCTGAATGATTTTCTTTACCCATAGGTATGAAGCCCGTGCGAAGATTGAGGTGGTGGCACTAGCCTGGATGGCGAGGGCCGAGGCCTCGTGTGCCTTTCTTGCGAGTGAGTTGGACTTTCTGTCCAGCTGGTCCCGTAGGGAACCTCCTCCGTCCTCTGGGACAAGTCCTGGTGACTGGAGATCAAGTACCGGGGCATCCACCAGGTGTACTTTGAGCATGGACATAGCGTGTGGTGCCAGGTTGTACATTTTCCTAATGTTAGGTGGAACTTGGCGGTTGGATGAAGGGTTATCCCATTCTTCCCTTATGGCCCTGATGAAACACTCAGGGAAAGGAACCAGGTTAGTGTGTGGTTGGGGTCTAGGAAAGCATTCCTTGACTCCCTGTTTCCATTTTGATTTAGGCTCCTCGGAGGGATCCGTGTCCTCACTGAGGTCCAGAGCTAAAATGGCCTTCGCCAATAGACCCTGATAGTCCTCCCCTGAGTAAAGTCTAGTGTGCTGATCACTAGTTTGGGAGGACTCTTCATCTGAGTCAAACTCTCCTTCTTTCTCCTCTTCCTCATACTCAATGGAGGAAGGTGACTTGGAAGTGTCTGCTAGTGAGTCCCTTGTCTCCTCTACCCTGGCTTTCATGGCTGCCTTAGTGGGCCATGCTGTGGATCTGGAGGTCCCTGGATTATTGGGGCCATACTCTTCCCCTGTAATGTTAACAGGAGTGGAAGGTGGTCCGCAGGAACCCTGCCAAAGGGTAAACGTGTTTGGAAAGCTTGAAAAGCTTGCCATTGGCGTGGAAGGGCACAGTTAATCAGTTCATCTGCACTTTCCCATGAAAGAAAATGGCCGCCCGTCATCGCGTGCAGGGGTGGGGTGGGGGTTACCAACTCCCGCCGATAAGAACCCTGCTGCCGCAGCGTTACCCATTCCGGTTGCAAGAGAAGCCGCCTCCATCGTCGCCAAAGCCGCCTTAGTGCTGGGGACTGGATTCGGGGCGTTTGGAGAAGAGTCGGGTGTGTTCCGCCCGGCTTTCTACCCGGCGCCAGCCTTGGGAGCACGTCTCCTCTTTTTCCCTTCCTGGTGCAGCGGCGTGGCTTTTCGCGGCTTTTTTGTCTTTTGCCGTACCGGGGACATTTCATCGGCCGGGGGCTTGTCTGGCTTCTCCCCGCTCCCTAATGGTCCGCAATCGCAGCCGTTGGGAGAATCGGACGATTTGTGGGTGGTTTGTACCAGCCCCCTTTGATAGTCCTTCTCAGAGAGGAGGTCATCCTCCCAAGCAGTAATGGCATCGGCCATTTTTGGATTACTCTGATTTCTACTTGTCTTGCCTCGGGGAAAAGACGAGGGGAAAGACACACGGGTGGGGGGGATAGGGAGAGGTATAGACAGATTACAACGAGAAAAACACACGATACAGGTAAGACGACAGGACAGAATTTCCCTATCTATCTGGTTAGTAGGCACAGAGTTGTGCGAGGGTGACTGCTCTACCCGAAGAGGCAGGACGGAAACTGGATTTGCAGGCTGTTTTCCCGCCAAGGGAGACAGGAAGTTTAAAGTTTTGGTCCTGCCTACCCAGATGGAGAGGAAAACAACCCACAGATCAGGATGCCCTTGCCTCAGAGGAGAAAGTGAGGCAAAGTAACCAAGCATAAATGGCCTTAACGGAGCAAAGTGCCCATTTTAATTTTTTCATCACATGTCTAAGAATGGTCTTTGAATTAGGTAAATAACAAATGTCACATTGTGAATTCCATTTTAAAGCTATTAGACACTGACCAGTCTAATTCCTTGAAAGTATTGTTAGGAAATCCTATAGACGTAGCTCATTTAACTAACTTTCAACCAAAGCTGTCAATTTGAAAGCTTATTCCTTCTCTTACTGAAACACTTCCAAGCCCAAGGTGCACATGAACATATGAAGCTGCCTTATACTGAATCAGACCCTTAGACCATCAAAGTCAGTATTGTCAACTGAGATTGGCGTTGGCTCTCCAGGGTCTCAGGTAGAGGTCTTTCACATCACCTACTTGTCTAGTCCCTTTAACTGGAGATGTCAGGGATTGAACCAGGGAACTTCTGCATGCCGAACAGATGCTTTATCACTGAGCCACAGCCCCTCCCTAAAGGTACAATAAGGGCCCCATATTTCTTATCTATGAAGTACTTGGGATGCAATGTAGATACCAAGATCTCAAAACAGGTAATATCTGCAGATTCTTATAGGTTCTAGAATCTTAATGTGACAAAAACTGATTTGTCTATATTCAGCTTAGCTGCAAATATTTGTTCCAACTATTCATGCTGGCTAGGTCTAAATAATGACTAAACCTGCATTCTCTCTCATGAACGTCAAGGTTCTGTGTTTGAACAATTGATTTACAGCCAAAGACAACACTTCTTTTTCCTCAACTAACACTCAGAGTTCTTACCACAAAATTGCACAGAGCATCCCACAGTCCCCATAAACTGACTTGCATGTGAAGGAGAGTTGCCATAAAATAACCTGCATTTTTTGTGCCTAGAGAACACAAAGGAAAAATTCAAAAGAAATTAAGAGATGATACCAGTTAGGAGCCATTGTGAAGTAAGGGCTTCTCTATGAAGTGGATTGGCTTTCTAGCCATGAAAGTAACTGAATTGTACAGCCTGAAGTAAATGCACCAAAGGCCATACTGAAGATCTCAAAGGGCCCAAGACCACCCTACACACTCCTCTATGCCTTAAAGATATTTTTACAATTTATATTTATAAAAATGAATATGAAAAGAAGAGCTTCAGATTTGACAAATTAGAATAAAGTCATATGAAATTTTATTTACTCTATATGTCTGAGTTCAAACGCAACAATTCAATAGTAGTAAATGGCTACACAACATATAAGCTGTACAGCTACAAGTTCATTCCTAATAAGTCAAAAAGGGCAAGAGTCCAGTAGCACCTTAAAGACTAACAAAAATATTTTCCTAATAAGGACATGCATTATGTTGTGCAGTATTGAGTACGCATCCCAAACAATGAACTGCAAGTCAGGATTTCACCATGGAATATTACTACCATGCTTGGAAAAGAGATGAGGGACGAATGCTGAAGGTTTTTTTTTTTTTTTTTAAGAGCAGCTGAGTTATGTTTTCTCCAGTAACACTACCTGTGCTTCTGCATAATAGCTAACCAACATTAGGTTGGAAAAGAAAACATGTTAAACAGCTTTGGCCTGCTATAAAAAGCCCCCATACTGTTTTTTTCCTTTGCAGAAGGAATACATGTGTAAGAAAATATAATCTTCATAGAGCTCAAGATCTGGCTCCTTTCATGCTCAGTATTTCCCCCTGCAATTCCCACATAGTCTGTTCATTCTAGTGAATTTTTAAAAAATGTATAGTCATCTACAAGTGTTCTTCCATGGAGGAAAAGAGTTAACAAAGCAAGGGTCTTAATCCATATAGTTTTTATATGACATAGTTTTTATATGACATAAGATGTATTTACTTATTCCCTAGTGCTAGGATTAGAATATGGCTCCCACTTATGGCTGAAGAGCAAATCAACTTCTTAAAGTACTAAAATTAGTCAGAGTTCATAGAAAAAAACTACCTGAAACTTATTCCTCAGATATGCTCAGAGCAGTAAATTGTCAATCCACTCTAGTCACTTACCACTTGAACTGCAATGTTTATTATATCATGATACTAAACTTTGCACATATACGTATAAAATATACACCCTTGTGCATTTATAGTACTCAAAAAGCAGCTTTATTATTAATGAACATAAGTTAGCTATAAAGTATTTAGACTTGGCTGAGTGTAACTCTAGACCGAAGTTTCTCATTCAATGTTCTAGAGAGTGAGATAACATGGGCTTTAGAACTGTATTGCCTATATTTTTGTTTCCAGGTGCATAAATTCACAAGGGTCTTCCATCTTATTAAGAGTATCTATCATCGGAATAACACCACTACATTTTTTCACATTTGGTAATATGTGACAATAGTTTGACCCTAGTGCACATTTGGCAAAAAAAATCAAGTTTTCTTGATTGTCTGTTATAAACAGAAATAAGAAAGAATGCTGTTTTAACCACTACTCTTGGCATGGGATCTTCAGATAAGAGTTATGTCCAAAATGGCAGTTCTTTCACAATGACTTTGCCTGTATTCAACTACCAGGTTCCTCAGACAGAATGGCATTTCTGTTTGTAGAAGGGGGGCAGTATTTCTGCCAATTCTGTCCTCTCACTGTAGACCCTAGGTTTGTCCCTTATTATGCTCCTGAGGGTCCTCTGACCCTCAAAACACTAGGCTGCAACAGGAAAGTCAAGTGGGAAAATCCTGCTCTGAAGTCCACAAATGTTTTTGATACACACCACTATCTTAGTCAAAGCAGTTATGTTCTCTGAGTAAGATCATGAAGCACCTTACCCAGGCACCATGTCTGTTGAAAAACTACCTACTCTAGCCTTCTCTATATCACATCAACTTCTTCCGCAAAATAGCTGGAAATTTTCAGAGTTCTTCACTAACAAGTAAATTTTAGCCAGTTTCTTAAATGCTTCAGATGTTCTACAAACTTATATTTTATTCCTAACCATGTGTAATTTGTAAAATCTTTCTAAGATTTAATGAAATTTACTTCTGCGTTCTATGACGAGAAAGAAAAAATACTTTATAGGAGCAAAAATGTGTACTGAATCCTTTCCACACCTGCCACTTCTCAGCATGGGCTTGGAACCCTATGGGTGCTTAGTGGAGAGGGAGCAGCTTAAGAAGCAATTTAGAGTGCAGAAATGGAAAGCAGGAAAAGGGTTAAGCATCTCAGCTGACACATCTCTACTCAGTTAGCTCCTATGGGCTCTTTCCGAAATAAGAGGCACTGGAGTTCAATTGCACATGTGAGGTTCGGTTACATGTATTTAAGCTCTCAGATTCTTGTCACAGTTTCTCAGTATTTGAAAGTAAGTTGTCTTAAAAACAAATGGCCCAGGGCCAAGTAGATCAAATACAAAGGGTGAGAAGGCCACACAATCCAATAAAAAGGTAAAGCAGACAGGCCAAACCAGACTCTGGGAGTTCCAGGAATGGAGCATCCAGCAGAGTTTTTTTTTTTTTTAAGTAAACTGGCGCATGGGATCACAGAATCCGATTAGGACCTCAGTAAGGGGAGATGTTCCCCCACCCCATTTTCCTCTAACTGAAAAGACTCTGCTCCTCTATTTGCACCACTGGCGCAAACATACCGGTATGGATCCAGATTAAATTAGAAGTTTCCGCTGACTACCCCTAAGTGTCATTCCTGTGGGAAAGGAATGTTCTATATTTCATTGGACAATTTAGTCTGGATCCAAAGCACAGTCTTTTCCAGTTGGGCAAATTTCAAGCCCATGTGGTTCTGTACAGAATCTATATTCCCCCTTTCCCTACAACTCGTGTAGGGAGAAAAGCTTCAACTTCTGCTATACCTGCAACTTGATCCGAAATCAAATTGGAGTTCTATGCACCAAATACTTAAAATGAAATACAAAATGTTGAAAGCTCCAAACGCAAAACTCTCAGTATCTTGTCTGCTTCGTTCTTTGTCCTTTGAGGCAAGAATGGATATGCCAATGAACGTAAGTCGACAACAAGCACAGAGCCTCTGGCTTCACAATGTTTGGAAGACGCAGTTGGCACTACCACTTGGCCCAATCAAGTCACCCTAAACCTCAAACCTAAGTGCTGTTTGGCAATTTGCTTCTGGAAACAATTAAATTATTTTAATAACCCAAAGCAGTCTGGTGAAGGCCAAATCTAGAAGACATATGGGTAGATACTGCTTAACCCTTGCCCTTCCTATTTTTCAGCTACGATCCCTATCTTTCATGGGTGCAATGAGCCACTGCGGCCCCAAAGGGTCACTACTTTTAACTGAAAAATACAAAGGAAAGAGATATACTGCCTTGTCCTGCTGGCTCTTCATCCAGTCAGACACAGCTTGCCCAAGGCTTCCACAAAAATAAAGAAAAAAACTCCAGAACTCCAAACAACATATTGTGGAGTCCAACAGTGGCTATAAAATTACTTGTGTCTCCTCTGCTACTGCCTCTAAGCGAGTGGTTCCCAACCTTTTTTTGACCAGGGACCACTAGGACTTTTTTGTTCGGTGCAGGGACCCCAAGGTTCAAAATTAAAATTCCGGAAATTTGAAAATAAACTTTAATCATAACTGTTAGTTAAACATTAAACTTAGAATTATATTTGAATATATATATTTTATAATAGAGAACTTTTAATTGAAAATATTAATTTATTATGGGTTTATAACTTTGTTTCGCGGACCTTAATTTAGTTCTCACGGACCCCTGGGGGTCCATGGACCCCTGGTTGAGAACCAGTGCTCTAAGCAAAGCTCACTTCAAGCTATGGGGGGAAACCAGTAACCTAAGGACACTCACTGAAAATCTACATTAGGAGCAGCCAAAGTGCAAAATAGCTTTATATTTAGTATACACCTGCAAACAACGGGTCTTTATATTTGCAGGATAGACCTGCAAACAACATTACAAGTGTAGGTAACTATCAGCTCTCAGCTTAAGTAATTAGATAAATTTGCAAGTTCATTAGGTCCACTAAGTTGAGCACATACAGCAGAATCCAGTAGCTAGAGACCCCTGAGTCAAATCTCCTGAGTCAAGCCTCCCACCATTAGTTGACCATCAAAACACAGACCCCAGTCCTACAAAAAAGGACAAGGACATCTGTTGCTTTTTACTGTTTAGATGTTGTAAAATATATGTCATGATAATCAACCTTATTTATCACGTATTAGTCTTGATAAAGAGATTAGTGTAGATTACTCAGCATATATCCAAGCAACTCTAAGAACACATTTTCAGTTTGGAATGTGTAACTCATTAATGCTCTTAAAGGAAGGGAGACAACATTAAGTTGCTTTACATTCCAGTTATTCTAGATTCTACAGTCCACTTATGTCTGCAGGAATGCAAAAAACATCAAAGAAACAACTGCTAAGTATCACTTCAGAAAACTACCTTAGCTGTCACCAACAAATTGAAAAGCAGAAAAACAACTTTCAAATATATCAAACCCACACATTGATTACAGGAGCCATTTTCCTCACTTCTGAAGACTACTAGAAGGGCTTTAAAAAAGGGGCAATTTAAAAATATTTTTTTCTACAGAATAGGTTCTCAGAGTATCCTCCGAGGAGAAAGAACTTAAAACCCCTCTTGGAGTTCAGCACTGATGGCGAGCAGAATAACCAATCCAAAAGATGTGTCAAATCTGACAAAACCAAAGCAACAAGTGTTTTCTGCCTTGTGACTGAAATACTCAAGTAACCTTATACTGTACTGTTAGCTGCATTAAATTCAAATGTGAATTTCATGGCCCTACCGACATATCTAATACTGGTGACCAAAAGCAAGATATTTACTTGACCATTACCGAAAATAAATTTTATAATTTTGGTTTCATGCCTTTCCTTCAAAGGTACTAAGGGAATGACCGGGTACTTCATGGCAATTGAACAGGCTAGCTAGACACCCACTTGCCCACATTTTACAACTCCCTGATTCAGTAGGAAATTTCTTACCCCATGATGACCAACGGAGACGTGCAAACGCAAGTTGTGTAAAGCAGGCCAATTCCTAAAAAGGGATTTTTCTTCGACCCTGTGACAAAACTCCAACGTGCAGCCTTGTCAAGCAACGCTGACACTCCTTTCGCTCGTCCGGCTTTCCGCCTTCTCCAGTTGTAGATCCCAGGTGTTTCCACAAATCCAGGTGGCCCTAGGCGCCTCTCAGCAGGGTTTTAAACGCTAGAAGTCTACAGGCATGTGGGAGCGCAGCCAGAAGAGGGGGGGGGAAGGAGGGAGAAAAACCATAACCCTTTCGGAGGAGGAAAGGGAGGTCTTGCCTAGGGAGCAAGCCCGAAGGGATCGTCCCCCATAGCCTCCCGGAGCACGTCTTCTTCACCACGCCTCCCCCTGCGCCACGGGGGCCAGGGCAGCGCCAAGCCCCTTGGGCCAGGAGGCGGACGAGGAGGAGGTAGAAGCAGCAGCAGCAGCACCAAAGCCCACCTTCCTTCTGCAGGGAGAAGGCGGAGGCGCTCGCCTCTAGCCGTGGGCTGTGTGCGGGGGGGGGTATTAAACACCCACAACCAGGCGCAGTCTAATCGGAATGGCCCCGGAGCAGCAGGAGCCTCCGGGCAGCGGTCCGTCCGTCCTCAGGTGCAGCGCGGGATGGGGCTTGCGGCGTGCGCAGCGCTCCGCGCCGCCCTTCCCTCTAACACCCCCGCCGGCGGCAGCAGCAGCAGCAGCAGGGAGACGGGGGGTGTCGCTTCATTTTCCCGAGCAGCAGGCGGAGGGAGCCGCTTCGCCGGCGCTGACATCGGGCTCCGGTAGCGCGGCGGCGGCAGAGGCAGGGCACCGGCCGCGCATCCCCTGTAAAGGACGGGGGTGGGGTGGGGAGGAGGAGGAGGAAGCAGCGGCAGGGATGCACACGGGGCCACCCGCGTCTGCCCCCAGCGGGGTTGGGCGGACGGCTGGTTTCTCTCCCCCCCCCCGCCTTTCCCTCCAAATCACGCCCCGCTTCTGCAGCGGGCGAGCATCTTCCTCCTGAGGGCCGGCAGATCAATCATTCACAGTAGAGGAGGAGTGGCGGCGAGAGCGGCCCCCCTCTCTGCAGCGGGGCTGCGGCGGGAGGACGGAGGGGGGAGAGGCGCCTCTCGCGCGCCTCAGGGCAGCGTCCGTGCGGTTTTTTGGGGGGGGGCGGTACACGACCCTCCCGACGCCAGGCTCCGTCCGCGCCCCCGGCGGTGCACCACCACCACCCTCACGCGCCGCCCGCTCACATCCTCCTCCCTCTCCTCACACCTCCGGCCTCCCTTTCCCCGCCCTCACACACGCCTCCGCCTCAGTCAATCAGCCGCGGTTTTCCCGCGCAGCGACTCCTCCTCAACGCGAGGCCCTGAGAGGGGCGGGCGGAGGCGCCCCTCCCACCGGCGCCTGCAGCCACAAAAGGGAAGGGGGGGGGAGAAGAAAAAAAGACCCCGCGGAGGTGGGAGGAGAAGGCGCGCGCGAGGCCGGAGCGCTGCGGCGTGTCAACGGCCCAAGCCGGTCCACCCTGGTCTCTCTATCCCTCCGCTCAGGCCCAGCTCTCCCTGCGGGCGGCGCAGCGTCCCCCTCGGGCGGATGCCGCCGTCGTTTCCCCCACGCGGCGGCACCTGCTTATTCTGTCTCCATCCGCCGCTGGAGGGGGGAACCTTTAAATAGGACACGTCACCGCGTTCCCCTACGCACCGGCGTCACACCCCGCTCCCGGCGCTTACGTCACCGGGGTGCGGGGGATGATGTCAGAATGCTCCACGCCGCCGGAAGCGCTTCTATAATAGGGAATGGGATTAGGCGGGCGCGGGAGCCAAAACGGGAGAAGAAGTTGGGTTAGTCTGCCGGGGTGGTGGGGGTGGAGGTAATGGTAACGTGCCACATTGGGCTCGCTTGACCCTTGGCGATCCATCTCTCCACCTCTGTGATTATCTCAAGCATATGTGTGCCAGGAGGGGGGAAAGATATTTTGACCGGTCGTTTTTTATCCTAAATTTCTAAGAATAAAAACAGCATGAAAATAGCAAGCATGGCCTGCATTAAATCGATGTTCGTAATCCACATTGCAACAATGATTACTAATTAGGTCACTACCTTCTTAGGAACAATCCTACATCTAATAGGGAGTAAGGCCTATCTTATTAAACAGCTTACTCCCAGGAAAGTGTTCTGATTGCAGCCAATGTCATCTAGATTGGATCCTGGCACTGGCAGCTGTAACACAAAGAGAAAATGAGTATGTTGGCATATGATTCCAGTCCTTGTAGGGTTGCCAACCTCCAGGTAGTAGCTGGAGATCTGCTCTTACAACTGATCTCCAGCCGATAGAAATCAGTTCCCCTGGAGAAAATGGCTGCTTTGGCCATTGGACTCTATGGCATTGAAGTCCCTCCCCAAACCCCGCCCCCCAAAACTCCCGCCGATGGTGAAGAGGGACCTAGAAACCCTTAGTCTATAAGGCATTAATGGCCAGTTCCAAGGTATTTCTGGTAGAAACCAAAAACCCTCGTTTTCTTGCTCTTATGATTTTGGATGGCAAATGCATTAAAGGCTCAGAAATAAATAAGAATGTTCTAATTTCATTTTAAATTCTTACAAATTTTAGGAAGTTGTGCTTTGATCGTGCCTGGCTGTTTCTAGAAACCATCATTTTTTCATCTGGTCCTTCCAGATTTCTACATTTCTATCTTAAACGGACTACAGATAACACTGGAACTTCAACTGCAAAGTGCTGAGACAGTTTTAAGTTCAGAAAAGGCCTACTTCTTTGCCACAATGTTCCTTTTGTTTTTACTGTAAAAAACTGCAATTTCCTTAGAATTTATAGGCATGAAAGATATCTTTGACAATGGCATAAAAGATCAAGCCCTGAAACCAATCGAGGCATAGGCTGCAGTCCTGAAGGGGTGTGTGCGCGACGCTCCTTAGGAGCTGGTGTGACCCTGTGCTGGCGTAAGTGCCCCTTTAACCCAGGATAAGGGGCATGTATGCCATCCTGGGGACAAACATGCTGGTGTTGGGGAACCACAGAACTGCGCTGGCCCCTGCCACCTGCCATGCCGGCGGGGAATTCCTAGGGTTCTCCTGGGGGCGGAGCTGCCTTTTGGCATCTTCCTAACCCCTTTCCTCCTGGGAACAGCCCCTCACACTGTGGCGTTGCTGCACCACTTTTTTGGGTGGCACAGCTTCACTGTTTTCAATGGGGGCATTTTATTTCCTTTTAAAACTTTTAATGTCTTTTTGGTGGCCAGGAAGCCTCTGTGGAGGTGGTGTGGCTGCGCCGCTATTGGCTGCCGTTGATCTACCCCCCCTTTAGTTATGGGATCGTAGTACTAAAACTTTTAACTGCTTAAGAAAAAGCACACCGGCCCACAGCAAACAAAAAAACCACAATTCCCCCAAACAGGTCACATATAATTTAGCAATACCTTTTTTTTCCCACCCGTTTGCCTCTCTCCTTTTCCCCATTTTAATTTATTAACATTACTTTGTTATTTATTTGGAAAATCTTTATTCACTTTTACTATTATTATTTTACTAAGATGTGCTGCTTACACTGACATTGTTATACTTAACGCAGTTTAGAATCGATCTCGTGTTTCAAACTCACACTATGTTGCTATTCCTATATTTCTGGGAATAAACAAGTTTTTTTTAAGGGTCAAATATAACTGCTGCTCTGTACTATTTTCCATATAGTGAATGTGATACTCATTATGATTGGGCTGGAGCTAAAGAAATATGAGAGAAATGAAAATAGCTACTTAAGCTGTTCCACCAACACCTGCACAAGGACTTGAGCAGGAGTTCATATCTTATGCGCTTGCACAAACACATACACGTTTGGGTTTAATTTTACTTCTCTCATGCACAGTCCTAGCACAAGATGTAACACAGCCCTTCCATGAATACCTTCTGCATGTGGACCTTTGTGTTCAACCCATTATTATTTCCTGTCTTATCACAGGACTGATGGCTACATTCTAGCCTCCTAGAAAACCCTTCCATATCTTAATCTTACATCATTTATTGCTAAATATTTGGGTCCAAGAATATAGTCAAGCATTTACACAGAGGAATTAAAGGAAACTGAATACATTGTTACGTAACTATATATGATAATAATTAAGGTTAATATCTACAAATGATAGTGCTCAGTTAATTTAGCAGTTCTTACTTGTACTTCAGTGACCAGTAAATCACTTTCCAGTTCTGTTCAAGTTATTCTTAACCCTTTTTTCTGTTTATCTTGTGCATGCCTCCATTTTAGTTGATTCTTTTCTCACAAATCCACCAAGATATTGTTTGCTTTGTACATGACCATTTGGAATATTCTCATGGTGCTGATGTTACCCATTCTTCAGGCCTCTCAACAACCCAACAGTCTCAACTGCCAGCCCCACAGAAACCTCTAGAACAGGGGTATCAAACATAAGGCATGGGGGCCAAATCTAGTCCCTTGAGAGCGCTTATGTGGTCAGTGAGTAGGGTTGCCAACTGCCAGGTAGTAGCAGGAGATTTTCTAATTCAACTAATCTCCAGCCGATAGAGATCAGATCACCTGGAGAAAAATGGCCACTTTGGCGATTGAACTCTATGGCATTGAAGTCCCTCCCTTCCCAAACCCCACCCTCTTCAGGCTCCGCCCCCAAAATCTCCCGCCGGTTGCGAAGAGGGACCTGGCAACCCTATCCGTGAGCCAGCCGAGGCAGACACCCCCACCCCCCCGGTCCCTAGGTATCAATGCTCAAAGACTTAAATAAAAGTGTTACGGTGTTAAGCATGTTTGTATTTTAAGTTAACAAAAGGGGGGGAAATGTCATGAATTGGCTTTGCCTGTGTCTTCCATAAAGTTTGTATCTCTGGTATCTGGCATTACATTTTTGGTACACATGGCCCAGTCCGACGGAAGTGATACTTATGTCATATCTGGCCCTCATAACAAGTGAGTTCAACACCCCTGCTCTAGAACCTTCTAATTCCAGGATTACAAGGAAGGGAGACAGGATGCAAAGCAGGCTTGTGACAATCAGCACATTCTAGATGAGGTGGAGGTGGGGGCCTGGAGATTCTGCATTCTCTTTGTAAATACCATCAGACAAAATGGGAAGGAGTAGATTTCCCTTTATTTATTTATTTATTTATTTATTTATTTATTTATTTCCATTTGTTACCCCGCTCTTCCCAGCCAAAGCCTCATCCATTAGTTAACTTAAAACTTCCTCAAATTCTGATTACCTAATGAAAACCAAAATGTCTCACAGGAAACATTCACACTGCTATTTATAGACTTGCTTTCCCTGAAGTGTTTAAAAGAGTGCAAAGGAGCCAACAAAGAAAAGACAGAGATCCAACTTTCAAGTTTCAGCACAATTTGAAGTAACAACATCATTTCACTGTATTTAACGGCCTCCTTTGCTTGCCCAGGCAGGCGTTCAAAGTCCTAAGCGCATGGGAGTCACTTACAAGACCAAACATCACTGGTATTCAGGTCACACCTCACATGTCCCTTCAAGCAATCATGTTGGCCTCACTACAGTGATCTACTAATGTGAATGCAACAGCCCCTTTCTAGACAATCCTTCCATAGCTACTGGCCAGGTGGGTGGGAGGGAGCAGACATGGTGGCAGGGACTCAGCAATCAACCTATGCCCATTCAGGAGACAGTGGTGACAGATCCTGCATGTGTACAAACTGTACAAACAAACTGTCCATGCAAGTGGGGCTCCCTACTTTTTGCACATAATGTGTCTGTTTATAATGTCTGTTTATGCAGTCTGCCGAAGACACACAGGTCAGGGGGCGGGCCCTGTCACGATCCCACTCCCCTGTTCCATGCATGGATTGACTGTCTTGAAACAGAACACTGACACAACTTTAATTTCATTAACTGTTAGTTAATTTGTATCCCACCTTTTTCCCCAATGGGATCCAAAGTGGCTTACATCATTCTCCTCTCCTCCTCACAACAACCCTGTGAGGTAGGTTAGGCTGAGAGCGTGTGACTGGCCCAAGGTAACACAGCAAGCTTCTAGGGCACAAGTGCAGATTTGAACCTGAGTTCCCAGACACTAGTCCAACACTCTTAACCACTACACCACACTGGCTCTCCTCACATTATGTATTCGTTAATGTAGAGTGCCAAACAGTAGTAAGTGTGTTATCTGTTGCCTACTCTTTTCCACCTAGCCCTGCAACTCAGTCCCTTAGCCCGCTGAGTCTAACAGTGCAATCCCACTGAGGTCAATGGGCTTAGAAGGACTTAACTCTGCTTAGTAGGGCACTGTATAACCCCTCCCACGCTTTTCCTGCTGTGATCCTTACAGCTGTATCAGGTATTCTCAAAGGACTGGTAACCCCACAGAATTTCCCCCTTTGGATAGCAGACCTTCCCCACTGTTCCCAAAAGCACCCACAATTTCAAAAGGGATTTAGCATCTAGCACTGGGAGTCAATGGTCAAGATGTATGAGCCCAAAGCTCCTTTAGACACATGAAACTAATTGTGTTGTGTGTTAATCCTGAACTTACCTATTTAAATTTCTTAATATCACTTCTGTCTTGTATGAGAAAGCTCACAAACAGCTCACAAAAAGTGAAGCGAGATGAAGGAATAGGCGGCCGGGGGGGGGGGAGATGTTTATTCCCAAAGCTACAGACTAGTGAATATCAATATTATGTTAGTGAATATCAATTTGCTGTATGCACAAATAGTATATTCTAATGAACGGGAACAGCAATAAAACCATAGTAATATGGCAGTGGCAAAGGACAATTTCACAATGAGTCCCCTCCACCCCCAATTAGTGGTGATATTCACTAGCATAGTCTGTAGCTTTGGGGGTAAACATCTCCTTACTGTTCCTTCATCTTGCTTCACTTTTTCAGAGACTGTGGGGTCTTCCCAAACTTTGCTCTCCCCCCCCTTTCCTCTCTTTTCCTTTCATCTCCTCTCCTTTCTTCTCTTTATCCAAGAATCACTGCACCTCTCCTCACCAGCTAAGCTGGGAGAATTTGGGGTGGGGAGAAATGATTCAGCATGCTGCCAATGCAGGATGTCACTTCCAGCATGAAACCAGAAGTGACATCATCTTGTCGGGGCAATGCTTTATGGTTAAACCATAGAGTTTGGGGTGAATCCTAGAATGTTGTGCTGACACAATGACATCACTTCCGGTTTCACACCAGAAGTGAGGCTGCGTGCTGTCGCGAGTAGGGTTGCCAGGTCCCTCTTCGCAACCAGTGGGAGATTTTGGGGGCGGAGCCTGAAGAAGGTGGGGTTTGGGGAGGGGAGGGGCTTCAATGGCATAGAGTTCAATTGCCAAAGTGGCCATTTTTCTCCAGGTGATCTGATCTCTATTGGCTGGAGATCAGTTGAATTAGCAGGAGATCTCCTGCTACTACCTGGCAGTTGAGCAAACCAAAATCAACACCTCTGCACTAATATCAAGGATAAGGAAAGTAGTGCAGGAATCTTAGGCTATAGTTACTACAACACAAATGAGTGAGACATCAAAGTGTAATCAATGCATACAATAGTGGAAAGGGACAAACATACAAACATACACATAGTTGTATGTTTGTCCCTTTCCACTATTGTATGCATTGATTACACTTTGATGTCTCACTCATTTGTGTTGTAGTAACTATAGCCTAAGATTCCTGCACTACCTGGCAGTTGGCAACCCTAGTCGCGAGGTCAAATCTTCCCCATTCTCCCCACCCTGTCAAGCAGCAGTGGGGAATAGAGGTCCAACCCAGGAGGTCTCTTGCTAGAGCAAAATATCTAGCCTCCCTCCCTCAATTATCAGCACAATCAGACAAAATCTATACCAATATAAAGGGATATCCAGCTTCCCCTTCCTCCCCCAAGCTCTTTAAAGCCAAGTTCCCACCCTGTTGCTGACACACTGCTTGGGATTCACTAGCTCTGAAAGATAGCGTCATAGGGCTAGAATATACAGTAGCGAGTTGTATTAGAACTCTACTTGCATTTTCTGTTTGGGCTGCTCCATGAGTCTGTAAGGCAACAGGTGTCATGAGTGTTTGGCCAGCAGATGTGGTATTAAATGTGGTTGTACAGCCTGTTTCTCTCACTTGCGTATGAGCTGACATTAGCATGGCATTGTACCAACATCAGAGTTACATTGGCATAACATATCATGTTTGCATATCTCCAAGGATATTTTTTGCAGTGTATACTTATCCTGTGCCCTTGTGTTTGAGATACTGCTAACAACTGTTTTTGTGGGGGTGGGGGGAGCTTGTTAAATCAATACATTTTAGCTATCTATTGCAGGGGCAGAGGGAGAAGGGGAAAATAAATTTGTACCAGTCAAATTTTCATTGAAGAGACCCCCTTCCCTTGATTACCTATATCGGATGCATTGTCTTTACATCCCCAGCTGTTGGATCAGGCAGAGTTAGCGTGAGGGTTACATAGGGCTGCCAGCTCTGGGTGGGGAAATACCTGGAGGCTTGGGGAGGTTGGGTTTTGAGAAGGACTTCAGCAGGGTAAATGCCATAGAGTCCACCCTCCAAAGCAGCCATTTTCTCCAGGGGAACTGAGCTCTATTACCTGAAGAGCAATTGCTATAGCGGGAGATCTCCAGGCCTCACCTGAAGGTTGGCAACCCTAGGGTTACACCAAGATGCACAGAAGCGTAGATGCCCTTATAAGCTGCCACAAGCCTGCTTTACAGTGCATTCCTGAGAGGAATGCCTGCGCGGGTCATTGGAGGCTGCTCCGAAACCTCCTTGCGGCATTAAAAATCCATGCAACCCCTCATAGGGTTGCACGGGAGATAGGCCACCTCTCGCCAAAATAAAAAAGGGGCATTCCCGGCCTGAAAGGGCTTTGGAGGCCACCTAAGGGCGGCTCCTCACCCAGCCCAGCGCCCGAATGCCCCAGGAACACCTCCCAAGACGCCGGCATGGGCTTTGACAGCAGTGGGACGCCAGTGGAAGGCCCCGATGGTGTCCTGGGGCGTCACTGCCATGGCAGTGCCTGATGACAGGCGTCCAGGCCTTCCTGCTGGCGTTCAGGCCACTTACGCTGGCGTTAGTTGCCTGGATGCCGGCACGGGGCCCCCGAAAGCCAGTGCCGCACCTTCCTGGCCTCCTAAGGGCTTTTGCCCTTAGAGCTCCGGAATGCACTGTTAAAAAGGCATCCCAAAATGATGACTATTCAGTTGCACAGTGAGAAATAAACCTACTCCCACTCTTTAGTGCAAAGGCACTAAGACGATGGACAGATACTTCTTTGATTTGCTTGTATTAAAATTTTAAAGAAATGAAATAACTTTTTAAACACACTAAACTACAAGTGTATAGACTTGTGCTTTGTGCCTGCCAACGATGCAAAATTATTGAAGTGATGGGCAAAATCTTTTTGCAAAATGTTAGTAGGCAATGTAATAGGCAATAAAAATGTTAATATCCAACTATAACATGTCACCAAAATGTAAGATGTAACTAAACGGCTAATTGAGAATATGCTTCTTGCAGGAAACCTTAAAGGCAGGTGTTCTTAAGAACACCCAAAATTCAAGTGTATTAAAATCTTCAAATACATTAACTTTGCAACAGAGTCTCTGCAAAACATAAAAGACAGGTTCCCTTTGGATTAGGATATACTCTTAAATGGGAAAGAGCACTGGTGTATTGAAGCTGGAAGGCACTTGTCACTTGTGATAAACTACCTACTGGTATTGAGACAATAGTGTATATGGGGAATCAAGAGTTGCCCCCAAACAGTTTAGAGATCATTCGAGAAATGCTGAAAATATCACAGGAGCCAACAAAAGAATGTGGAGGGAAAAACGCTACTGTTTATTGTGATCTAGCTGTTGTTAAATCTGCTTTGCAAACACAATCCCCAGAAGCGCCAGCTGATGACAACATTTTAATTTGTTTTGGCCCGTTTTACATTCAAATGGTACACTTTACTTCACGGTTATTTTTCAAAGCCTTCAGAAACTGAGGATACATTATGTGCATCAGGATTCGTGGCACTGGGCTTCACTAATGGATTCATGTCTTGAAAATATTCAACTTCAACAAGAGGATCCACATATTGCTAGCAAGAGCAATGCAGATTTTGCAGTTTCAGCGTTTTGTATGCTGGAATGGCCCCTATGTCGGCTGATCGTAACTGATTGCTGCGTAGTCGGATAACATGTGTTATCTGAATTTTTTTTTTAATGCCACACTTCAAAATGCTAAAGGACAAGTGTGATATATTCAAGGAGCATACAAGGAATGGTTATCATGGATGTGTATGTATATAGTTGGGTAGTATGCAAGGGAGACTTAGGAGCTTGAGTCCTGCACGAAAGATCCTAACCCCTGCTCGCCCTATTGGTTAAGCAAACGGACCCCATTGCCTCTAAGCCAACATGTACCATTGGTCACCAGGTGGTTATGTTCCCCCTATCACGGATCAAGGGGGGAGTGGCCGCGGGCCGCCAGGGGGGCATATAAACAGGGTTTGCTCGTTGTGTTAACTAGTTCTGTGCTGAGATACAATAAAGCGGTTGTTGTTGAACTCCGTCTCCGACCTCGGGAATCCTTCCCGCGCAGATATAACAGTGGTGATGAAGACTGGAGAGCGACCCAGCTGACCTGCTGAATCATTCCCGCTCCGCCGTTTCACAGTGACCGGTAGGCAGCCCGGTCTGCATTGCTGAAGGATCATCCTCAAAATACTGGATTATGCATATTTACATGGTTGGACTTTATATATTATTTGACTGGTCCTTGACATGATACAAATGCTGTTGAATTTTCATGTTTGCTCTTGGTAATGTTTTGTTATACACCACCAAAATTATGCTAGATATGTAGCAATATACGATGCCAGTTTGCCAGTATATTCACAGTGGTGTCCATGTAATTCTTTAGGGTGAAACTTTATCAATTATGTACACTACAAAAATAAATTACCTTGCTGGGTCAATCATATAACTCTACAATAAACTGTAAACAGAATGTTGCATCAAGACACGAAATCATTAATACATTTACTCTGTGTTAAGGTATGCAAATGGGTGGGTGGTAGGGTTGCCAACCACCAGGTAATAGCTGGAGATCTCCTGCTATTACAATTGATCTCCAGCCAATAGAGATCAGTTCACCTGGAGAAAATGGCCGCTTTGGCAATTGGACTCTATGGCATTGAAGTTCCTCCCCTCCCCAAACCCCGCCCTCCTCAGGCTCCTCCTCAGGAAGATATGGAAAACCTGTACTGACTGACATCCAAAAGAGCTGCTTCTGTCTGTCTGTCAATATTATACCCCACTTTTCTCCACAACATGCACGCTCTGCCTAGCACCTGATAGTAACCCAGGATCTAACAATTCAGCTATTTGCACTTTGCCATCCACTGAGCCCTTGCTTTGTGGTTGATGATGATTATTTGATTTCTGCATTACAGTTGGATCCTAGGCATGCTTATTGGCTTGAATCCAAAGGACTGCACGCACAACAAAGCAAGTAGAATGAGACTTCCCTGCTTCCCCTTCCCACTGCAGCTTTCTTTGAACACCAAATTTCTGCTGTGGGGGTCATAGGATTCCAACAAACAGTGTGTGTGTGTGTGTGTGTGTGTGTGTGTGTGTGTGTGTGTGTGATATTTATTTATATTATTTATACTCTGCCTTTCACACTTGGGCTCAAGGCAGATTACACAGCATGAGTGAGTCAATACAATCAACTGATGGGACATTTAATAAACAATGCAATAGGATTAGGGTTGTGAAACCAACCAGAAGTGTATAAACAGAACTGAAGCAAACATGACACATTAGATGATGCAAAATTCCATAGTAGGATCCTAGTTTCAACAAGCTTCTTAAACCCCATATGGGGTCATGTAACTAAATGTGGGGGTCACTAAATTTTAATTTTAAAATAAATTTATTTATGGTTTATTAGCAGAAAATGTTTGATTTGTATACCTATTTTATATACCTATTTACCTGGGGTCGCATAAAAATTTCTCGGGCAAAAAGGGGTCACAAGTGGAAAAGGTTTAAAAAGCCCTGGTATAGACAGTCCCCAATAATTTTTCTAAGTATTTTTATGAATCACTTAGTACCATGCAAGTCTGTTGCCTGCATAGAAAAGCCCTTTTGAATAATTCAGTTTTGCATAGTTTGCAGAAAGCCATGAGAGTGGGATTAGTTTTCCTGCCTACCAGCAGTTTTAAATAATTTATTTTAACTAGTGATTTTTATATATGTTATGTATTTTATTATTATTTTACATTGTAAGCCGCCTTGAATTCCTATAAGGCAGAAAAGTGGCTAATATATGTTTTAAATAAATAATTTTAAAAAAACAGGAGGAGGGGAAAACCATGTTCTGTGCCCCAAATTTCTTGGAGGAAGGGTAGGATTTATCTGATCAAGAGCAGTGATGTTACCAACTGGGAAGAGAAATTGAGAAAGGCACATGCAACAGAGTTGTCTAGGATTCCTAAAATGAGTTTACCAAAGATAAAGTACATTTTTAAAGCTTTCTGACTTATCAACACAACAAGGTCAAGAAATGATGAAACATAAATATTCTGCTTGTTTACTGTTCCCTTAGGGAACAAAAAACTCTTTTTGGACAAAATATCTTGTTAATTCCCCATTACCTTCAAAGCCTGTTTTCCCCCCCAAAGTCAATCACTTTATTTAGGTTCAGTTTCATTCATTTGGGTTTAATATTGTTTGGGGGCACATCTCTTGACCTTATAGTGAAGCCAAGATGCTGTAATGACAGAGCTAAAAACAGATGGAAAGGAGAAAAAAATGTTCTGCCTGTGAGTAAACTGTGAACCAACTCCTGGGAGCAAAAAGTAACTCCTGCTTATTTTATTTATTTATTATTTCAGCTTACTACCCCACACTCCCCGGCCAAGAAATTATGAATTCATAATTTTTGGGTTATGTACAAGGTCTGCTCTTTCCGTACGGGCAGTAACAGGTGCCATTCATGTAAAGACATCATGGCCATAATTTCTTCTCCGCTATACTTAAAAGCCAGTCCTGTGGAAGTTTATTCAGAAAAAACTCTTTGTATTGGGATATCCATGTAACGGTGCAACGATTCACAACCTTGCATGGAGCTTTGAGGATTCATTCACCAATAGGACCTTTAAAAATTTTCGTATGGCCTACGAAAAATTGTTTTAGGTCATTAAGTAAAATTTCCCCCAAATTGGCATCCTTTCGTTCTGCTGGCAACTAAACAAGATTTAAAATGCACAGCTTTTGTAAAATCAGCATGGGCTATTGTCTAGCACAGACAGCTAGAGCCTTTCCAAATGATTAAAGAACTCCCCCAAACCTCTTAGCCAGTCATTTGAGCTAGCCTTGTTCAGCATCAACAATACGATTTCCTGTCCTTGTGTAATGAATGGTTTGTGACATTGCTATGGAAGAGTGGCATAACCACAATTTTCAGTGTTGGGTGGGTGTCCTGTTGGAGAAGTGGAGAATACACAAAGGACTAAGATGCATTTCTCTAGAAAGAAGGGCTAGCCTTGGTGGTAATAATGCTATCTTCTGTTTTTGTTAGCTGAGGACATCTCTAAAGTAGAGGCACATGGGAATCTGGAAAAAAATAGTGCAGGGAATTGGTTCTTGTAGGTTATCCGGGCTATGTAACCGTGGCCTTGGTATTTTCTTTCCTGACATTTCGCCAGCAGCTGTGGTAGGCATCTTCAGAGGAGTAACACTGAAGGACAGTGTCTCTCAGTGTCAAGTGTGTAGGAAGAGTAATATATAGTCAGAAAGGGGTTGGGTTGAGCTGAATCATTGTCCTGCAAAAAGTATCAAAGGTAATGTGCTAATCATTGTTCTGTAAGTATCAAGATAATGTGCTAATGAGGGTGTGGTATGTTAAAATGGAACCATTGTATCCTGAAGTGATCTGTTAATGTGTGAAATCCAAAGCTAATCTGCATGGCTATTGTTGACTGTAGTCTTTAACAGATCACTTCAGGATACAATGGTTCCATTTTAACAAGGAACTGTCAGATCAGAAGGATCTGGTCTGATGCAAGAGGCTGCAAGGGCCTAGAAGCAGCAGAATGATCTGGATTAAACCAGATATGGCCAGTAGGATGATGTAACGCTGTGGGTGTAACAGCAGGTGGCCTAATTGATATCTGGGGGTAGAAATGTATATAACTGAGAAGAACGTGAAGCTCATTGTTGGTTGTTGGTGTTTCGGGAAGCTATTGTCAGGAGTGAGTGTTCTATTATACAATGAAAAATAAACTAAGCACTTTTATAGTAGCTGGAGTCTGGTGGCGTGTTTTGGACCAACTGATAAAGCGCTGGCTTCTGCAATAAAGGCTTCCTTCTATTATGCCTTAAAGCAAGGGGGGAGGGGGAATTCATGAAATGTAAGCTCTGAGCCTTCAGGACAGGGTAATAGTTTCATATGGTAAAACACCTTCATTTCTCCCCACCTATCAGCAGCAACCACTGTCAGTCCCTTGAGATGAAGAAAAAGATCTGGATGTCTTCATAGAACTATATTTATGGAGAAGCAAACAAGTCTGTGTGATCTCGCAGCTATATATATCATTAGGAATTGAGCCAGACTGGTATTCATGGACAGGATATAGGAGGCATAATTGTTGACTTCTCTCTCAAAAGACTTTTTTTTCATGCAAAGTTCAAAACAGCCCAGCAGACAGGAAATCCAATTTAAATTCTTCAAACTCTTATCTGCCTCCAAAATAAATAATAAAAAAACACCTTCTGAGAAACTAATGGCTCTGATACTTTTTGTTTCTGTTTGGCCAAGGACACGGCTATCATATCGAAGAGCATAATAAAAAACTGTGATGAAAATAATACAGGAATTGAATGGTACTTGTAAAGGACCAGAGGCTTTGAATTTGTTCCTCTGGTTCAACAACTGGTGCTAAATCTTTGTTCCCAGCTATGCTTTGTTAAGTAGGTTTTAAGAGAAAATTCAATACATTTAATGTTTTCTGTTGGACTCATCTCTACTCCATTTTTTATTAATACTAATCTGTTAGAGAGTTCTCTCCCCCCCCCCCCCGATCTGAAAACATTTTAAGGGAAAAATATCAGTAGAACAAAGATAAAAATAAGAATATTTGGTACATTATTGGTAGACATTCTTATACCTTATATGTTTTGCATTGCGCGCGCACACATATTATCTTTATCATCATCATCTGAGGATACTTAAATCTAATGACTGGAGCTGTAAAAAGGCAAGACAGATCTTTCTACAAGCCTGAAAATCAGGTTATCAGAAATATGTGAAATATTAAAAAAAAATCTTTTAAATCCCTAAACGATAAAAGGAGCATCTATAGTTTTAAGAAAAGGATTCCCTCAGTGGTGGTTACTATGCAACCACAGCTTTCCAGGCTTGGTTTCTGTGAGTAAAAGGCAGTGGGAGGGGACAGGGTCCTTTCCAGGGCTATTTTGGCCTTTTGAGGGAGGAGGATTCATGAAGGCCAGGCTAGGCCAGAGTTGCTAGCTCCAGGTTGGGAAATTCCTGGCAATTTAGAGATGGAGTCTGAGGAGGTTCTGGGGAGAGGAGTGGCCTCAGCCAGACATATCTCTGGCATCTGGAGATCAATTGTAATTAGGGTTGCCAACCTCCAGGGGGTAACTGTATGAGAAGGCAGCACGTGGCTCAAGACTAAAAAATATTGGTAATAACAACCAAAAAGCAAGTTGCAAGAATATGTATTGTAAATGCATTAATCACAAAACCCAAAAATTCTCATAGAGCCTCGCAGGGCTTAAGGCCGATTCGTACCTTTAACAACAAACCTATATATAGCCAGCAGGCTCAAAACCATAATAAACAAATACAAAACCAAAAAGTATATTCACAATAGCCTCAAAGGGCTTAAGGCTGAGTCTTATTGGTAAAGTTTTTAAAGTGAAGTCCTTTAAAGAAAGCAGGTCAAATTCTGTGTTTAGACCACTAGGGGTCATGGTTTTGAATAGAAAGATGAAGAGTCTTAATATCTTTTTCACATCTTGGACTTGATAGGCACGTGGTTGATATTGCCAAATAACAAAGAACTTGAGATCTTTATCAGTATGACCTGAATTTATGAAGTCACTCACGTCCATAACTTTCGTTCTGATGCACGTCCTATGCTCACCAATGCGCAACCGGATTTGGCGCATTGTACATCCAATGTACATTTTTGGCACCGGACATGAACAAAGGAGCGCGTAAACAATGCATGTGGACGCACAGTTGGAAAATTGTTTGAGGGTGTACACGAATTTGCCATCCAAAGCTGTGACCTGTTTTACTGGTAGGCTGAAGGGACAGACTGCACAGCCATTGCATCTATAGTGTCCCAAGGCTGAAATTAGAGATTTATCCGGCAAAGAATCAGTTTTTCTGAGTTCGTCCCTTAATGAGGATGTTTTTCTTAGGCCCAAGAGAGGTGGGATGTTGCAGCCAGGTATATGTTCAATAACATGCCAATGGCGTAATAAGATCCTTTTTATGTCCAGGGGGTGGCTGGAAATCTCCAAGGATTACAACGGATCTCTAGGCGACAGAGATTTCACCTGGAGAAAATGGCTGTTTGGAAACTGGACTCTATGGCATTATACCCCACTGAGGTCCCTCCCCTCCCCAAATCCCTCTCTCCACCCCCAAAATCTCCAGGTATTTCCCAACCTGGAGCTGGCAACCTTAGTTATAATTCTGGGAGATCTCCAAGTCTAGGGTTGCCAATTGCCAGGTAGTAGCAGGAGATCTCCTGCTAATTCAACTGATCTCCAGCCGATAGTGAAATGCCTGTATTATTGTATCAATATCCAATGACAGTAAAACAGCAGGAGGTTGAAGATTCGAAGCAGTTTGTTTATTGGCCAATACACAAAACACCTGGTGAAAATTGCCCAAAGCGCAGGACAATTCACACACACATCAAAGAATTGCAAGCACGAATATAGTCTTTGGTAATGGGTGGTACAAAGAAGCAATGCATAACGTAAGGACCCAAATACCCAATACTAGGGACCCCGGCATAGGCATACCCTATTAGAGAATCGGAGGCGTTGCAGAGAAAGTGGTGATCTAATGCTCGCTAATGAGCAGAGAAGACCCACCAGTGTCAGGTGCTTCTCTGTTTGATCTTAAATCATTGTATCCTTATCTTGGAACTTGGTTCCTGCCAAAGCTAACTAAGGAGGTTCCTAGCTGGTCGTTTATCTTTGGAAAACCAGCTTATGAAAGCATACTAAGACCATCTATGGATTCTTTAATTAGCTTCTAACTAAGGAGCAAAACTGGGCCTCTTATACTCGAGGCATGTAACATATACAAGTGCTTGGTGTGACTATAGTAATGGATGCCAATTCTTATATGCTGAGTGTGGCATGTTTATGAGTGCAGATATACTTTATTGAATACAAAGAATATACAATTCAAATCAGAGAATACATTTCCAATATATTCCCAATAGCATATAATGATTTCAGGCATTACAATAGAGATCAGATCACCTGGAGAAAAATGGCCACTTTAGCAAATGGACTCTATGGCATTGGAGTCCCTCCCCAAACCCCGCCCTCTTCAGGCTCCGCCCCCAAAATCTCCCACCGATTGCGAAGAGGGACCTGGAAACCCTATCCAAGTCCCTCCTGGAGGTTGGCAACCCTAGAACCTAGTAGCAACTACTGGGTGACTTGATGCCCCCCAATTTGCATGAAAACTAGGCCTAGCAGCCTCTACTGTTCAACCGCCAGTGTGGTGTAGCAGAGCTTCAGAGTAGGGTCTGGGAGACAGAAGTTCAAATCCCCAACTTGCTGTGTAAGCTCACTGCGTGGTTTTGTCCTAGTCACATACTTTCAGCCTAACCTACCTCACAGGGTTGTTGTCGATAAAAAGGATGGGTGGAAAATAATGTAAGCTACATTGATTCACACTGTGGAGAAAGGTGGGGTATAAATGAAGCAAATAAATATTAAATACAGCTGAAGATAGGATCAGATAAAAGGTAGATTGGGGAATGGCTGAGAAGGTGAGAATGAAGCAGGAAAAAGGGAGAGGACATGGGGGTTCCAGGAGGAGAGATAGAAGAAACAATGTGTGTGTGTGTGGGGGAGGTACTGGGGAAAATGAGGTGCACCTCACAAGTCCTTGAAGGTTCCCTACCATGCAAGTGGGCCGGCACCACACTACTGGGCCATAGTTTTCCTAAGCAGTGGCTCCTGGTGGGGAAGAGGGAAAGCTGAATCATAGAATCATAGAATTATAGAGTTGGAAGGGACCGCCAGGGTCATCTAGTCCAACCCCCTGCACAATGCAGAAAACTCACAACTACCTCCCACACACACACCCAGTGCCCAGACGATGGCCTGAAGACAGATTTCCTGAAGACAGAGGTTGTAAGTTAGTTGTTGGGTAAGAAGAAGAGAAGGAAGCAAGAAAAGGGGAGAGGATATGGGGGCTTTTGGGGAAGGGAAAGAAGAAATAGTGGGGGAGGGGAATTTTGATATGCCTCCCACAAGTACTTGCAGGTTCCTGCGCATGTGCTTGTTTTTTCTGATGAAGGGAGCATTGATTTTCAAAAGCTTATACCTTAAAAAATCTTTTTGTTCTCTAAGTTGCTACTGGACTCGAATCTAGCTGTTCTACTGCAGACCAACACAACTACCCTCTGGAAAAAATAGAGAGAGTGTGCAAAATGTTTGTCCTTGCTATCCTGGAGTCTGGATATATTGCTGCTGAAATACTACAGAGCGGTAACAAACCCTAGGTTGGTAAGAGCCCTCAGGTAAGTAAGATTGATGTGCGTGGATCTGTAAAATTTGGATCTTCAAGAATCCAATAACAGAAGTTATTGTTTCTTCTTCGGGTGGGTTATTGCAACCTGAACCCTGACGACTTTGCACTCCCCTGTTGACGAACAAGGGGTCAACCTGTATTCGTTTCTTGCTGATACAATTTCACTGTTTATAACATTGGGACAGCACTGAGAGCATAGCTTGGGCTGCAACAATATCTATTGGCACTGTAAAATAAACCACAGGCACTGATGCTGCCACATCATCCAGAAACTCACTCACTGAGACAAAGTAACAGTGACCTAGTTTTCAGTTAGATAATGTGATTACATCTGGGCAGCAGCCCAAATACAGTCATAGTATTCTAACTGCAGCTGGGGGTGTAAGCAGTTGGACCCCTCCTCCTGCTAAGGGGTACCACAAAGGCACGGGGGTCAAAGACTGGCATAAGAGCAAGACATTGTTCCCCCCACACAATGAATGCCTTTCAGAGAGTTTTGAGATCCATCTTGTGTGTCAAGCCTGGGCAGTAAGGCAGTTGATCACTGAACTTTCCCCCTAGCCCTAAGGTGTGCCTGGTTGGACAACGGGGCTAGCTAATCTCCACTGTGTCACCCTAAGGTGATTTAATCAGTGCTCTGAACAGACCATTGCTTACCTTATCTGTACCCATCCCAGCAATCAGTCAATATTCAGGAGAATAGCCAAGGTGTTCTCTTGGGTCTTAACGACTCATCATACCTCTTATCTTTTTGTTCAGACCCCGGAAAAGCATTCAATTCTTTGTCTCTGGCTTTCCTGCCAGCTTACCTCATACTGCCTCAGGATCCATTTTAGGGTATAAATATTGGTCCTTTGGCAATGCATAGTGTGTATGTGTTATGGATCCATGTGCGCACCACCACTTGCGTGGGGGCTCTTTCCTTTGCTCCTGGAAACGCTGGTCATTTTTCTTTTTTTTTATAAATTTTTATTAAGATTTTTTTAACAATAAAAAAATATCAAACAAAAAAAAACAATACATGTAACAACAATAACAAAAAAAATAAGTAACAAAAATTACAAAATACATAATACAAACTTGGAGGAGTATCCATATATCTCATTTATTACAATCTCAAATATCAAAGTTCTTATATTCAAAAAAAAAAGAAAAAGATACCCCTTCCCCCACCACCCACCATTAACAGTGACCCTTCACCCGACTTCCGCAGCAGGTGTCTAATCAGATTTTACTATTAAAAATACAAAGGTATAAAATTACTCTAGTTTCTACAACTCATTAATTATAACCATAAAATCCATTTTTGCCATCTTATCCCAATATGAGGCGGCCTTTGACCAAGTTTGTTTAAACTTTTCCATATCTTTCCCATGTAGGAAATCTGTTAATTTGGCCATCCTCATATATATCCATATCTTCTCTCTCCAGATATAAATTGAAGGTTTATTCACTTGCTTCCAAACTTTAGCTATCACAATTCTTGCAGCAGCAAAGCTATACTGGCAGACAATTCTGTCTTCATCATTGATATTTTTTGGTGGTATTCCCAATAAGCAAAATAATGGTTTTCTTTTCACACTACCATTAATCAAATTATTCGTTTCCTTCAAAACTTTCTTCCAGAATTTTTTTATTTTTTTACAAAACCACCATACATGCATATATGTTCCTCTTTCCTTACCACATTTCCAGCACAGACCCCTGTCTTCTCTGTTTATTTTAGAAATCATCACTGGTGTTATATGCCATCTGTAAAACATTTTATATAGATTTTCTCTAATTTCATTGGTTATTGTAAATTTAAATTCTTTTTTCCATAATTTTTCCCATAGTTCCAAATCTATGTTAAAACCTAGCTCCTTCATCCATTTAATCATAATTGGTTTAACCCTTTCTTGTTCCAAATTAATTTCCATTAACAATTTATACATTCTACCTATCAGTCCTTTATTTCCTTTTATTAATATTTTCTCTAATTCTGATTTATTTCTATTGAATCCAATTTGGTTATCTTTATTAAATATATCTCTTATTTTGTAGTATAGAAACCAATCCTTTATATCCAATTCTTCTCTACTTTTTAGAATCCATATCCCTTCTTTCCAGTTAATAATATTTCTATATATATCCATTTCTAAATTCAGCTGAGTTCCTCTTCTCATAAAAGCTTCCACTGGATTGAGCCATCCAGGAGTTTTATTTTCTAATATCTTTCTATACTTTTTCCACACTTTAAACAAATCAGCTCTAACAAAATGAATATTAAAATCTCTATTTACTTTTTCTTTCTCATACCATAAATAAGCATGCCATCCAAAACGTAAATTATAACCTTCCAATTCTAATAATTCAGTATCCTCTAACATTATCCAAGATTTCAACCATACAAAGCATGCTGCTTCATAATACGTTTTTAAATCTGGTAAGCCTAATCCACCTATATCTCTTAGTTGAATCAATTTTTTGTAAGCTATTCTATGTTTTCCTTTGTTCCACAAGAAGTTTAAAATATCATTTTTCCATATCTTAAATATTTTAACCCCCTTAATTATTGGTAAATTTTGAAATAAAAAAAGCATTTTGGGTAAAACCATCATTTTAACAGCTGAAATTCTACCCCATAGTGATAAAGGTATTCTTTGCCAGTTTTTCAAGTCTGTATTAATTTGATGCCATGTTTTTATATAATTATTTTTGAATAAATTAAAATTATTTGAAGCTAACCAAATACCCAAATACTTTATTTTTTGTTCTATAGTAAAACCAGTATTTTTTGATAATTCTTGTTGCTGCAAGAGTGTCATATTTTTAACCAATATTTTTGTTTTGTTTTTATTAATTTTAAATCCTGCAAGTTTTCCATAAACTTCCACCGTTTTTTTCCATTCTGCAATCTGACTAATAGGGTTAGTTAAAAAACAAACTAAATCATCTGCATATGCTTTAAGCTTAAAGTGATTTCTCCCAACCTTATAACCTATAATATTTACATTATTTCTAATCTTTTTCAATAAAACTTCTAACGTTATTATAAACAATAATGGTGATAAAGGGCAACCTTGTCTGGTGCCCTTTTGTATTTCAAATTGTGATGTATATTCCCATTTATCAACAATCTAGCAGATTGGTAAGTATAGATCTTTTCAATAGCTAGTTGGAATTTCTTTCCAAAATCCATATATTCTAATACTTTTTTCATAAACTTCCAATTTACATTATCAAATGCTTTTTCTGCGTCCAAAAATATCATTGCTAAAGGTATAGTGCTAAATTCCGCACATTCTAAAAGATCTATTACTACTCTAACATTTTGGCTGATCAGCCTTCCGGGAAGGAAGCCTGCTTGATCCTTATGAATAATCTGACTCAGTATTTTTTTCAATCTATTTGCCAGAATCGCTACAAAAAATTTATAATCATTATTCAATAATGAGATTGGTCTATAATTTTTAACATCTAATAAGTCTGTGTTTGGTTTAGGAATTAACACTATATTTGCATGTTTCCAGGTATTTAGAATAGATCCATTCTGCAAACAATTATTCATCACTTTTAAAAGATGTGGAGAGATTTGTTCCATAAAAACTTTATAATAAAATGTTGTAAAACCATCTGCTCCTGGTGCTTTATTCAACTTACTTTTACCTATTACTGCTTTTAATTCCTCCAAGGTTATATTAGCGTCCAATAATTCTTTATGTTCTTGTGAAATTCCTGTCCATTCTAATTGGTTCAAATATGTCTCTATTTCTTTTTCTGAAACCTCTCCTTGTCTATATAAATTTGAGTAATAGTCCACAAAAGTTTCTACAATTTTACATTTATCCATTGTAACCTTACCATCTCTCTTTATTCTTATTATAGGTAAATTCTTTTCTTTATGCTTAAGTTGCCAAGCTAATAGTTTACCTGGTTTATTTGCATGTTCAAAAAATTTCTGCCTATTATACATATTTTTTTTTCTATTTCCGCATTTATTAAAAATTCATATTGATATTGCAAATTTTTAATCTTATCTCTATATTCCTGTTTAAGCAATTTAGTTTGTACTTTTCTCAATAGATTCTCTTCTTGTTTAATCTGTTCTAACAATTTCTTCTTTTTACCTTCTCTCTCTCTATACCATCTCGAATTTTGTTGTATCAATAAACCCCTTAGTACTGCTTTACCTGCGTCCCATACAATATCATCCGATGTCCCTTTATCAATATTTTCTAAAAAATAGTTTTGTATATCTATTTTCAATTTATCCACAATTTTCTTATTTTTAAGTAAATATTCATTTACCACCCAAGATTTATATTTTTTTGTACCTATATTAATCCTTAACATTAGCGCATTATGATCAGAAAACACCTTAGGTAAAATTTCAGGAGCCTCAGATAAACTTGTAATATCTTTAGATAACCAAAACATATCTATTCTTGAATGGGAACAATGTCTTGATGAATAAAAAGTATACCCTTTTTTATTACCGTTCATTAATCTCCATATATCAAACATTTCCCATTGATCTGTTATATAATTAAAAATACTTGGAAGTTTACCCTCATATTTACTCTTTTTTTTCTTTGTAGATCTACCCAATCTTGGTACCATTACCCCATTAAAATCTCCCATCCAAATCATTTTCCCATTAGCGTATTCTGCTAATATCGACGCTAGATTAGAATAAAATAATTTCTGATTTATGTTAGTTGCATAAATACCCACTAATATTATTTTCTGAAATCCCATTACAATTTCCACAATTAAAATCCTCCCATCTACATCTTTATATAAAAGTTTAGGTTCTAATACTGAAGGGACATACATAGCAATACCATTGATTTTTTTCATTTCATTACACGCAGTGAATAATTTGCCCATTTTTGTTTGCTCCAACCTGTGAATATCCTTTGGTAATATATGTGTCTCCTGTAAACAAAAAATATTAGCTTTGGACTTTTGTAGATGGTAAAACACTTTTTTCCTCTTAATTGGAGAGTTCAAACCATTAACATTCCAAGATACAATTTGTAGCATTTTTATTATTAATATAAGCTCCTACTCAAATTTCCATAGTTATTTCTCTTTTTCTCTTAAAGACTTCCATTATCCTTTTCTCGCCCTCCCCTCTTCCCCCCTTTTTCCCCCCCTTTGTTCAGTCATCTCCCCACTCCTCACTCATCTGAGGATGATGCCCCCCCAGTTGCTTCTTCTGCCTTTTCTTCTTCAGCACGATCCTTTCCATCATGTTCTCTTGAAGTTTGGCCTGGTGGTTTGCGTAGCTCCCCTTCATATCTTCGCAAGAATTGTTCTACTTTGACAGTATCTGTGATCTTAACTCTTTTAGCCTTGAAGATAAAAGAAACTCCCTGGGGGTATTCCCATCTATGTTGTATTCCATTGTATTTCAGTCTTTCCACAAACTCTGCAAAAAGTTTTCTTTTCCTCAGCAGTCTTCCAGGGATTTCTTTCATCAATCTCACCGGATTCCCATCAATTGTTAGTGGGTTGTTAAAATGTTTATTCAAAATTAGGTCACGATGACTTCTGGAAAAAAGCTGAATCAAACAATCTCTTGGAACTTTATTTTTTGTAGCATAAGCAGAGTTCATTCTGTAGGCTGTAATTATCATACCTTCCACCACAGCATCATCTTCCTGTAAAAAATCAGCCAACAATATTTTCAAATAATTTCTCAGGTTTGTACCTTCCTGTTTTTCTTTTAAACCACGTAAACGAATCCAACTTTCCTTTATCTTCAACTCCAACATTGCAGTACTGTCATCTCGCAATTCCTCACGTTTCTGGGAGGCTTCCATTGATAATTCAAGAGCATCAACCCTCTTTCTGGTTTCTTTGTTATCCTTTGCTTGCTTTTGAACTTTTGCATCAAGCTTATCCTGTTTTACTGCTAAAGATGAGATGGATTCTTGAAGTGTAGTAATAGCCACTGCATTTTGATTTAGGCCTTGCTTAACAGATTCCATTTCCTGCTTCATTGAGACCATTTCCTGTTTAACTTCTGTCACCTCTTGTTTAACTGATGTCACCTCTTGGAGTGTTTTAGTCAGCAGTTCTTGTAGAGAGTTAAGAGTGGCATCGGGTTTTTTAGTCATCTTTGCTGTTATTGATGTCTCTGTTCCAGGAGAAGAAGCTGGTGAAAGAGCAGGACTGGTGACAGAAGCTCTTCTTTTAAATTGTAGTGATTGTTGAATCTGAAGCTGTTTGGTCTCTTTTATTAATACTTTAGGATGTTTTTCTGTGTCTTTTTTGACTTTGTCTTCTTTGTTTTCCATGTAAAAAACTTGAGGTGGCTGCTATTGTAATCCAGGGAGGGTGAGGGGGGGGGTGAGAATTATTGCTTAAAACATTAGTTCAGCTATATTTGTTTAAACGTCTTTTATTTCAAAACAACATTCAGTTTCAAGCAGAAAAAATCAAGTCAAGAATCAATTCTGGAGAGGATATAGCATTTATATTCCTTCAATGCTCCATTGCCAATGTTTCACTTGCTTTCAGTCCTGGTCAGATGCTTCTCAGGTCTGAAGTGGCACAGTTGGAATTTTAAATGCGCAACACTTTGGCAAAAAGCCAAGTTTCACTTTGTTAGGGTTAGCGAGTGTAGAAAACAGAATCAAAAATGCTTCTCCTTGTTTAGATAACAGATTAGACACCTCCGTGAGTTAGTTGTTAGCAAATGTTAATCATTAGGAAAAAAAAACCTTTTTACTTTGCTCCGTGCCGTTTCCGCCGCCACCCGGGCTCCTGCAGATCTAATGGTGCTGACTCATCCGCTTTCCCCTCCTGGCGCTCACTGCCGATTTTGAGGCAGCGGGCGCACCTTGGTCGGGGCGCGAGCCGGCAGCCTATTCAGCTTCCCCTCTCCTTCCAGGGGAGCCGCGTCGTTGTTCCGGGGGGGGAACCTCCCCCCACTCCGCTTTAGAGCCCGGAGCTCTAGTCTTGAGCTGCCACGGCGATCGGCACAGGAACCGGAAGCCGCTGGTCATTTTTCTCTCTAACGCTGCTTTCCCTGGACTTCCCTTCAAGACTGGTAACTATCATCCATCCCTGAAACCCTATCCAACTTCCTCCCTTTTCTCTTAGCCAGTTCTTGTATGCTTTGTGTGCATATGTTCATTGCTTAAAATATATTTCCTGTTTTACTATTTTTATTCTTGAATCGAACCAATTTTAATTATATAACTGCCTGCTCATTTGAGAGTTTTCACCCAGGACTATCCTGGTACACATAGGTTATCAATCCCAGTTACCCCCTTTCATTCTCTGCCTCCAGCTAATTCCCCCAACTAAAGTGGAGACTGCCTACTTAGGATAACCGGGGGGGGGGGTTCACCTAATGCAATGCAACTCCTTATGGGCAAGCCCCCGCCACGGACTTAAAAAGCAATATAGCCCAAATAGCAAAAGTAAATAAATAGGCTTTTAAAATCCCAATTCTATATTTCAGACTATGCTGTTTTCTTGATTGACATGTCCCCATAAGCCTCTGAATTCTGTCCCTACTATCCCCTTCCCTTGCCATACATTTATTTGCTCCAGCAAAAGCAGAGGTTGCTCCAACAGCAGCAGCCAAGGGGCAAAAAGCCCAGGACATGTAATTTGCAGGGCCCTAATATCCATATGGCTGGCACAACAGCCTTCAGGGTGGGAAGGAGAAAGGGAGGTCTTGCACAGATAGGGTTGCCAGGTCCCTTCTGGAAACTGGTAGGATCTTTGGGGTGGTGGTGAAAGGGAGCAGTGGTCCATGTCCCTGCACCATGATGTCACTTCTGGCATGATGTAGAAGCTCCGGCATTGCACTGGGGGAAGCTCTAGCACTTGCCCAAAAAGGAAAGTGATAGAGCGTCCCCTGGTGGAATGCTGGCACTTCCACATCACATCAGAAGTGATGCTAGTATGCGGAGATGCAGATTGCTCCCCCCACCCTTTGGCTGACCTGAAGTGTCGGTGGACAGAGGCAGGAAGTGACGGGAGATTGCCCATCATTTGCAGACACCTGGGAGTCGAATGCACAGAGCCCCTCCATCAAGACACCCATCATTACATCTGAAAGGGGAGAGTGGAAGGTGGTTGCTGCACTGAAGGGAAGGAATGGCAGTGGGCAAGCTGTTTATGAGCCAGAATTCCGACTTAGGCCTATATTATAGAACTTGGGAGTGAGGGAGAAGCAAATGGATGACTTTGGCTATAAAGTTCTCACCACCTCTCTATGATACTTACTATTATGTATGCGTAGTTTACACACAAGGCGGGAGGCAGAGTTCCAACAGCAACCACTTTATTCCATTAACAGGGAAGAGAGATCTAACTTAACTGCAAAACACCCCAACTTATATACAGTTCCCAGCCACCTGGAGCCATCTGCCACCCAGTCCGTGGTTGAACGGCCAAAGTCCACCGTCCAATAGGAGAAACAGACGACGGAGCCTGGAGCAGAGCCTCAAGCTCAACACAGTTCAGCACAGCTGAATTCAACAGTTCAGCAGTTCAATAGTTCACCATAGTCCTTGCACCAACTAAATACATTACACTTACAATATACATAGTTTTCCAGTGAAAAAGAATATAGACTGAAACCCAAAGAAATACAAATGGAATGAGTTTGTGGAAGGGATTTATGCCAATTTGCCCTTCCTAATGCATTCCCCTACATGTCCCAAAGTGCTGTTCTTGAGGGCCAGGGACTCTTAGGAAGAAGAAAAGTTGGTTTTTATATGCTGACTTTCTCTACCACTATAGGCAGAATCAAATAGGCTTGCAATCACCTTCCCTTCCTCTCCCCACAACAGACACCCTATGAGGTAGGTGGGGCTGAAAGAGTGTGACTCACCCAAGGTCACCCACCTGGCTTCATGTGTAGACGTGGGGAAACAAATCCAGTTCACCAGAGTAGTCTCTGCTGCTCATGTGGAGGAGTGGGGAATCAAACCCGGTTCTCCAGATCAGACTCCACTGCTCCAAACCACTGCTCTTAACCACTACACCATGCTGGGTGCACCATAATATATGCTGCAGGTGCAGAAATTGCTTCTCCCACCCCCCCAATTCTTGCATGAATTATTTGTGGAACAAAGAATTCTGTGTATTCCGCCCTCTAGTTGCTGCCCTGCATTACATTTTATACAGTTCAGGATCTACCCAACCCATAAGGGTGAGTTTTCAGGTGGCTTCAGAGAAAAAGTAGAAACTGGCAAATTCTATCTGCAAAATCACTCCATTTGCAGTTCTTCAGAATGCAATCTATGTATGCTAGACATGTACCTCTCCATCTACTGCAAGTGTTCTGCTGGAAAAGTTGGTCTCAGACGTACACAGATTGCTATAATCTGGACATTGGTTTGTTCACAGGACAGATTTGTGGTGGGCTGAGATCACAATTGATCAAGTAACGGTAAGGAGCAGGCCTCACCAACATTGTACCCATGGGTCCCATGGTGCCTACCCTTACTTCCCCTGGTACCTGCTGAGCTTTTCAGAAAATGGGAGGGGGGCATTGTAAGGCAAGGCTTGTTATTGGCTGCCCTCATTTAAATGTAAGGGTTTTCCAATGCAATAGCACTCATAGCTATAAGATCAGGAGAGATGCTTTCCTTTTTTAGTGTGTGGTTCCATTTCCCCTTTAGGCTTTCCTTCTTTTGATTCCCCCTTTCCTTCAAGGCAAGGAAAAGACCACGTTGTTTTCAGGAGCCATTCAGCAATGATAAATCACTACAAAACACAGCAGACTGAATGATGTTGGGTCCTAGTGGTATTGCTGATACAGCAATATTTGTTGAGAAGATAATTGGGGTTAATGGTAGGAACATTTTTGCAGCATACATTAAAGAGTACAGTGTAGGCCATGACAATTACTATAAAATTTATCTGAAGGTAACACCTGTCCCTGACTAAGCTGAGGCTGTTGTACTTTGGACACATTATGAGAAGACAAGAGTCACTGGAAAAGAGAATTATGCTTGGAAAAGTTGAAGGCAGCAGGAAAAGAGGAAGACGTAACAAGAGATGGACCCAACAAGAGATGGATTGACTCTATAAAGGAAGCCACAGCCCTCAATTTGCAAGATCTCAGCAAGGCTGTTAAGGATAGGACACTTTGGAGGACATTGATTCATAGGGTCGCCATGAGTCGGAAGCGACTTGACAGCACTTAACACACACACACACACCACACCTGTCCCATGCACACAGAACCATAGTTAGTGTTCCAGTTCCTGGTTTTTTTTTTAATATATATATATTAATATATATATTTTAATGATATATATATTCATATATATGAATTACTAGTTTATATATGTGTGTGTGTGTCTATATATATATCTATATATATCTATATCTGTGTATAAATACTGAAAATATAATTTATTAGAAGCGCTAACGATTAAAATTATTTAAAAGCATTAAAATAGCACAATGGCATTTCCTGAGGTTGATAACTGTAACCACATACCAAACGCGTTTCGGCCTATAGGGCCTTCATCAGTGGTTAATTAAAACCCTTGTTAAGACTGCACACATTTACAGAAATAAATTAATAAATACATATACAAACAGTTCAAACCCAACCAGGCATGTGCATAGGTTGTAAAATCTGTTCCCAATTACTCAAACATCTGGTCAGATAGGTTCCAGTTGTAATACTGGTTAGTATATGTCTCTCATGTACTATGTGTGCATACCTGCCAACCTTGGGTACCAAGGTTCTACTGAAAACAGTTCATAAAGAGATAAATTTATTTCCAGTGCTTTCCCAAGCAGAGTTCCAATAATGCTACTAAGTTCATTGTCATTGAAGTCAATTGGCTGAGAAGGGTATATACTTTTACTCTGCCCTTCAACTAAACAGGTTCTTGAGCTGGGAGCTGGCACCCCCCCACAAAAAAAAACAACCCTGTAAAATACAAAGCCAAAAAGAAAACAATAAAAATACAAAATATCAGCCCCAATCAAAAATGTTAAAGTCAGCAAAAATCTATGCACTCTTTTAAAAGATTATTTAAAAAGAACAGTTACTATTTTATTACTATGCAGCAACATAACCTTAAAATAGTAGGTAGAATAAAGTTAAATAATTAAGTGAGACCAGTCCGTCAGATACCTTGGGAGACAAAGAAAAAAAGAAATCAGTCCTGTGATTATGAGAGTAAGCTCCACTGAACCCATTTGGAGTAACTTGCCAGTAAATCAACAAAGTGTTGGGTTTCATGTGGAATTTCAATAAATTGTTATTCCATTATTATTCCCAGTAACTGCTGGTTTTGGGTGGTCTTTGCTTATAATAGCTATAGTACCTGCTATGCTGCTGTACTTGTAACTCACTTTAAGAAAGAAAATTCATGTCCATAGAATGATTACAATTATTAACAATTTATTTATACTTTTTAGCATTACACAGATAATTTTAAAGTACACATTTGGCTACCATTGAACAAATATCTCTAGAATGATATGTGTTGGCAATTAAAACAACAGTATGAATAGCATGTTTGGTGGATTAATTCAACACTGGCTATTGAAATTAATAATTTAGGGTTCTTATATAAGGCTGATCAATAAAGGCAGTAATTAAGCCATAGAATATTGCATATATAAAGAGCTCAAGGTTGCCATAGAAACTCTTTTGAGTTCTCCTCAATTTGCAGATTTAAAATTTGAGACCTAGCATTACATTAACATAGTATTTTGTATTGAATACATTTGCCAATTGAAGTTTATTTGAGTGCTTGACAGTTCTAAAGTGCCTAACACTGGAGTTAATTTCAGTTCAGTCATAAAAAGTAAAAGTATTAATACTCAGGTCACAAAACATCCAAGATGAACTGTCTTCCATGTAATTATGAAAAATTGATAGCATTGCATCAACTTCTTGAAGAAACGTTTCTTTTCTATTTGTCTGTATCTGAGTTGGAAAGAAAGGCAAACTTAAAACCATTATACTCAACTAAAGGAGTAAAAAAACCTCTATTAATGGGTCTAAAAACTAATCTAAAATCTAAACATCTAATTATCAGCAAGAAGGAAGTCCATGAGACAGTTAATGCATATTTATTCTATCTTTTAGTGTGAAGGTTTATCTTAGACCAAATCCTGAGTTCTTCTGGGATTCCTGAGAGACAGAAGGCGACAGGGATAGGGTTGCCAATCTCCAGGTAGTAGCTGGAGATCTTCCGCTATTACAACTGATCTCCAGCTAATAGAGATCAGTTCACCTGGAGAAAATGGCCATTTTGGCCATTGGACTCTATGGCATTGAAGTCCCTCCCCTCCCCAAACCCTCCCCTCCTCAGGCTCCACCCACAAAATCTCCAGGTATTTTCCAACCTGGAGCTGGCAACCCTATACAGGGATCATGGCAATGAAGGTTTTTGTCAAAGGATCAGGACCATAGCACTAGGAGATTCCATGGCCTCTCTTGCATTTTCTAGGTAATTTCTGCTGTATGAAGAGGGACAGTCTAAACTCCAGATATCATACCCTGCCGCTAACAAAGCCCTGACAGATATCACTGAGGGGAAGCTAGAATTCCTGTTTGGTTGTTCTAAAGATTCAGGCCACTGTGGTTCAGAATGCTACCACACCACAGTCTCCTCCAGCTTCTACCAAAGAACAGCACAGGTAGAGATTGTTCAGAGAAGTGCTCAACCATTGTTCCTTTCAGAGAAGTGTCAGGAGGCTCAACCTGCTGGATAAAAATTAAGTCAGCCTTCTGCAAACAGACACCAGTGTGATATCCCTTCTCTATCCACCACATTTAAAGCTTAATATACGAACAGTGCCATCCCGGGCAGAGTTAGAACTTTGACTTTGTTGGACTTAGAAGGCTGCAGCTTTGCTTAGGATAGCACTACTAGTCTAGCTGTGTCCTCGTTTTGAACTCAGTAATGAACTCTCAGCAAAATTGAAGACATGGGGTTTGATTCCAGGAAAAAATTCTGCTTGTGCTAGACTTCTTGAGCCAATGGAAATACAAGAAACAGACTGTGGTAGCTACTTGTGCTAGTCACACGTATTGTATTTGTATTCCCACTTGTACTTCTGCTTGTGCAAGACCTTGTGCAACCAACTTCCAGGTGCCATGATTAGGGTTGCCAGGTGGGTGGTTTTGGTGGACAATTGCTCGCCAATCCACCCAGCCACTCTGGAGATGTGGCCAAAATTTGGGGGTTTGAGTGCTAAATCAGCCGCAGCGATGTGGCGCTTCCAGAAGTAAATCCGGAAGTGATGTCATTGTGTGTGCACGGCCGCACGTGCCAGCCCCGCCCCCTAAAACCTCCTGTCAATGTAATAGGGCTTGGGTTTCAGAAATGGGAAACAAGGCATGAGTATTAAACATGACATATTAAGCAATGCAAGAAATGTTATTACTAGGTAGAAATAGAATGCCATGAGAGCAAGTGAAAAACATACAGCGTCAGATAATCCATATTAGTAGTATAGTCCACAGTTCTGTTCTGTCTACTGAAATATCTTCCTGGATCTTTTATAACGCAGCCCTGTTCCTTTATCAAAATGCCCTCCCTAACAGTTCTGTTTTACATAGTTTACAGAAAGCCAAACGTGTAGGAGCTTTTCTGACCTCCTCAGGCAGGCCATTCCATAGGATAGGGCCACTACTAGGGTTGCCAACCTCCAGGTACTAGCTGGAGATCTCCTGCTATTACAGCTGATCTCCAGCCGATAGAGATCAGTTCACCTGGAGAAAATGGCCACTTCGGCCATTGAACTCTATGGCATTGAAGTCCCTCCCCTCCCCAAACCCCGCCCTTCTCAGGCTCCACCCCAAAAAACCTCCCTTTGGTGGCAAAGAGGGACCTGGCAACTCTACATTCCTGTTTAGTATATATCTGCTGAGTTACTCTGCCCATTTGCTGTCCATCTCATTTCACAGGAAAATTAAACCAGATAGCAAGGTATAAGAATAACTCTTAAATCTGAAGGTTCCTGATGACTGCCAAATGTATGAAATAATGGTGTCTGGATTTGGAATATTTACTATATTTATGAAAGGGCGTGTTTGGGGACAATATTGATTTCCAACTGTGCATCTCTAGACTATAAGATCAAGCTCTGAAAATAGCACAATAGATTTCATACCCTTAGTTTCTGATCATAACCTATTAAAATAAAATTGATTGTCACTTAGAAGTATTGACATAGAAGCCTTGCCTTGTTTTCACATATTATTCTGTTATTGTACTGTTTCCTAAAGTGCATTTTAGAACTGCATGTTTGCGCTAGTAAAGGCCTGTACTGCATTTTCTGAGAAAGACCGTTTTTCATTGGTAAAAAAAATTCCTTTTACTGCTAAGCCTCTTTTTTGGCTTCCATCCCAGAATGAACTTCAAAGTCCTTCACTTGGGAATTATATTTAAAGAGCTACAATTTTTATCTGTGGATACTGGACCAAATTAAACCCAATGAATGTTCATTTATTTCTTTGCTTTTAGGATACAGTATTCACTACATTTAGGATTTCTAGGTCATACTAGATCTTGACATTTATTATAAACTTAATTATATCGAAAAAGAAAATTATAAATATTGTTACAATTAGGCAACATTCTAGAAAGACACTGTAATCACTATGTCACACTAGCGTTCTGCCCTGCACCCCCATTCAATCTGGTGTCCCCTACGTGGTGCACATGAGCACCATGCAGGGTTGCCAACTCCAGCTTGACAAATTCCTGGATATATGGAAGTGATGCCTGCAGAAGGTAGAATTTGGGGAAGCTCATCAGGGATGTAATTCAATAGAGTGCACCCTCTGAAGCTGTCATTTCCTCCAGGGAAACTGATCTCTGTAGTCTGGAGGTCATTTGTAATTCTGGGAGAACTGTAGTCCAGGCCCCATCTAGAGGTTGGCAACCCTAGCACCAGGGCACCTGCCTACACTAGGGTTGCCAACCTCCAGGTCCTAGCTGGAGATCTCCAGCTGATGAAGATCAGTTCACCTGGAGAAAATGGCCGCTTTGGCAATTGGACTCTATGTAGGGTTGCCAGGCGCCCGCTGATGGCGGGCAAACCCCCAGGAATTTGCCCCTCTGCCCGCCGACCACCTGAGGGTCGGCGGGCAAATGTCCACGCGCGCATCACTTCCAGTTTAGAACCGGAAGTCCTGCCTCACAAGGGGCCTTATACCTCTTAGTTTGAGTGGTAAAGGGCCGCTTTACCACTCAAACGTAGAGGTATAAGCCCCCTTGTGAAGTGGCACTTCCGGTTCTAAACCGGAAGTGACGCACGCACGCTTTCAAGCTACAGCCTCCCGCGAGAGGAGAAGAGGGACCTGGCAACCCTAACTCTATGACATTGAAGTCCCTCCCTTCCCCAAACCCCGCCCTCCTCAGGCTCTGCCCAAAAAACCTCCCGCCAGTGGCGAAGAGGGAACTGGCAACCCAATGTGGCAGCAATTTTTTTGTTGAGCTCACCACCCTATAGCAGCATTTCAAAACTGCCTGCAGGGTCAAAAAGGTTGGGTACCCCTGCCCTAAAGCATCCAAAGTCTTTAAAAACTCAGTGTGTCAGCACCCATCTGGAAGGCTAGATTGTATCAGCAAATGTGCTAAAACTACATTGTCTTGTGCAAAGAAGTCTACTGTTGGTCCTGAATTTACTGCCAATCAATTTTATGGGGTAGCCCTGAGTTCTAGCATTATTAGAGGGATAACATTTTCCTTCTACTCACTCCTTCCGTATTGTTAATAATTTTATGAATTTCTGTCATGTCGCCACTTAAATTTGTATTCTAAGCTAAACTAAAAAGCAACAGACAGCCTTTTTTGAAAGGAAGATATGCCCATCCCTTGATCATTCTACAGTATTCTTATGGAGAAGAGACAACCAGAACTGTACATATTATTTTAAAAGTTGCGGCACCATAGATTAAATAAATGACATATGATAATAGGTATTTATTTGCAATTCTTTTTATACTAGTTCGTTAAAAAAAGCTTTCTTTACACTCTTGAGTTGATGTTTTGGTTCAGTGTTTGAGCATCTGCTTGGCATACAGAAGGTCCCAGGTTCAATCCTTGCCATCTCCTAGAAATTGACCCTTGTTTACTCACCATGAAGGGTCATTCTCTCTGAGGTAAGAAGGGCATCTTCAGATCTGAGTGATTCACGCGGCTTGCCCGGAGAGGCAGGAAGGAATTTCCGTTTCCTGTTGCACGAGTGGGAATCCATCCCTTCAGTTTCTTCTCTTACCGAGCTAATAACAAGTGAATAAACAGGAGCAGAAAGAAAACACTAATAACATTGTCAAACAAATTGTTAACTAGTATAACTGCTAGTAGGAGCCCCGTGGCGCAGAGTGTTAAGCTGCAGTACTGCAGTCAAAAGCTCTGCTCAAGACCTGAGTTCGATCCCAACGGAAGTCAGTTTCAGGTAGCCCGCTCAAGGTTGACTCAGCCTTCCATCCTTCCGAGGTCGGTCAAATGAGTACCCAGCTTGCTGGGGGTAAAGGGAAGATGACTGGGGAAGGCACTGGCAAACCACCCCGTAAACAAAGTCTGCCTTGGAAATGTCGGGATGTGACGTCACCCATGGTCAGGAATGACACAGTGCTTGCACAGGGGACCTTTACCTTTATAACTGCTAGTAACTGATAACTAATTATAAGTGTAGACTAAGGATAGCCACATATGTGCGAGAAAGGTAGAGGTATATTAGTAACTGAAGCTCTTTCCAGACACCCCTGTCCATCTTCAGCATCCTCCTGTTGTACTTGTTCCACTTCTTGCCTAGCCTTGCAGGTAAATGTTTTTGACTTGTCTCTTCAGTGCCTTGTTCTTCTTCTTCCGGGTGGGGAAGATGCCCTTCTTACCTCAGAGAGAAGGACCCTTCACGGTGAGTAAACAAGGGTCATTCTCCACTGAGGGAAGGGCATCTTCAGATCTGGGACCTCCAAGAGTTGTCCGTTTCAATAGGGTGGGAACTTATTCATAAGCCACGTGCTGGAGGACTCTCCTCCCGAAGGCTGCATTGGCTGAGGAAAAGGAATTTATCCTATAGTGCTGGACAAACGTGGAAATAGAAGTCCAGGTTGCGGCCTTACAAATGTTTTCCACCGAGGCCTGACTCTCCAAGGCTGCAGAGGTGGCTGCGCTGCATACAGAATGAGCAGTAATGCCATCCGGAACTGGAATACAGCTAGATTTGTATGCTTGAGTAATGCATTGTCTGATAATCTGACTGATGGCTGACTTCGACAGTTTATTACCTTTGCTTGATGGAGCCAATGAGATAAACAGTGCCTCGGTTTTTCTGATCGCCTGCGTGCGCGCAATATAAATTTTAAGTGTTCTTCTAACGTCCAGGGTATTCCAGTCTTTCTCTTTTGCACAAGAAGGATTTGGACAAAAGGATCATACGTGCAACTCCTGACTTCGATGGAAGGAGGTATTTATCTTGGGAACAAATGCCGGGTCAGGGCATAGGACAACTTTGTCTTTGTGAAATACGCACAAACCTTTATTAATAGACAGGGCTCCCATTTCGGACACCCTCCATGCGGATGTTACAGCGACCAGGAACAAGGTTTTCATTCTGATCAAGGCCAACGAGGCTTCTCTGAACGGTTCGAAGGGCGCCTTTGTCAAAGCTGACAAAACTACATGTAGACGCCATGTCGGGAAATGATGCACTGTGGGGGTGAAATCTGAGATGCCCCTCTTAGGAAGGCTTTGATGTGGGGTGCTTTGATAGTTCGAAGCCTTCGAGCTGAGTGATCACCGTCGCTATTGCTGCTACCTGGCGTTTTTGGGTGGCCACCCTAAGTTTTTGACTAAGACTGTCCGGCAGGTAGGACAGGATCTGAAAAGTGGTAGGGTTTAGAGGGTCCAACCTCTTCCTCCTGCTCCATCTAACAAAGGCTTTCCATGAGCAATTATATACTCTCTTAGTGGACGGTCTTCTTGCCTCCAATATAGTGTCCACAACATCAATGCTGTAGCCTGCGTCTAAGAACCACTTCCTCTCAAGAGCCAGGCGGTCATCCTGAACTAACCTGGGTCTGGGTGGTAAAGAGGGCCCTGAGACAGTAAGTGCAGATGGACAAGAAGTGGCCACAGATCCCCGATAACTCTCTCAGAGCTGGGTACCAAGGCCTCTGGGGCCAATCTGGGGCCACTAGGATCGCCACTGCCCTTTCCTTTCGGATCTTCCGAATGACCCGTGGTAGTGACGGTACAGGTGGAAAGGCATAAAGAATGCCTTTTGGCAAGGGTTCATCAGTGCATCTGTCTATTCCGCCTCCCTGTTGTAAAATCTGGAATAGAACCTTGGGAGTTGATTGTCGTTGCTGGACGCAAACAGACCCAGAATCGGAATTCCCAATCTGTTGGTGATCTCCTGAAACACACTCTTGTCGAGGGACCACTCCCCTTCTTTGATCTGACACCGGCTCAGCCAGTCGGCTTGACTGTTAAGGACCCTTCAGATGTGCTCCACTCTTATGGATTTCAGGTACTTCTCTGCCCAGGCTAGGATGGGCTCCACCTCCCGGTGTAATCTGGAGGATCTGGATCTCCCGTTTGTTTAAGTACGCTTTCATGGAGATGTTGTCCGTGCGCACTTGGAGGTGATGGCCTTTCAGACTGGGTTGGAACGCGAGTATCGCTTTCTGGATCGCCCTGATTTCCAGCACGTTTATGTATAAATATAGATGGATAAATACTACATTTTAAATTATATATAATTTATATATAATTTTTAAAAATAAATATATTAAAATATATACTTTGATTATTTGTATTGCTTTTAAACCTAAACTTAGAATCATAGAGTTGGAAGGGACCACCAGGGCCATCAAGTCCAACCCCCTGCACAATGCAGGAAATTCACAAATACCTCCCCCCTTCTCACCCCTAGTGACCAGAAGATGTCCAAGATGCCCTCCCTCTCATCATCTGCCTAAGGCAGGGGTGGGGAACCTCTGGTCCGTGGCCTGCCTGCAGAGGGCCCCCTGCCTAGCCCCTCCCTGCTTCAACCCTCAGCAGGCGCGCGCTTCCCGCGCGGTCGCCAAGGGCCCCCTGCACGGCCCCTCCCCACTTGAACCCCTGGCTGGCTGGTGCGCACGGTTCCTGCACGGCGGCCGAACCCCCTGCACGGCCCCTCGCCGCTTCAACCCTTGGCTGGCTGGCGCGCACGCATCCCACATGGCCGCCAAGGGCCCCCTGCACGGCCCCTCCCCACTTAAAGCCCCAGCTGGCGCGCGCTTCTCACGCGGCTGCCAAAAGCTCAATGCACGGACCCTCCCCGCTTGAACCCCTGGCCGGTGCGCGCTCCCCGCGTGGTGGCCAAGAGCCCTCTGCACAGCCCTTCCCCGCTTGAACCCCCAGCTGGCTGGTGTGCACGCTTCCCGCGCAGCCGCCGAGATCCCCCTGCACGGCCCCTCCCCGTTTGAATCCCTGGCCGGCAAGCACTTCCCACACAGCCAAGAGCCTCCTGCATGGCCCTTCCCCGCTTGAACCCCCAGCTGGCTGGCGCGCACACTTCCCGTACAGCCACCAAGAGCCCCCTGCACAGCCCCTCCCTGCTTCATCCCCCAGCTGGTGCGCCCGAACTGGTGGTCAGTGGCAGAGCATCTGCTTTTCAGAGTTTGTGGCTCAGTGGCAGAGCATCTACTTGGGAGGGGGTGTGGATCAGAGTTAGAGCATCTGCTTGAGAGGGGGTGAGGATCAGTTAGAGCATCTGCTTGAGAGGGGTAGAGCATCTGCTTGAGAGGGGCTGAGGATCAGAGTTAGAGCATCTGCTTGAGAGGGGCTGTGGCTCAGGGGTAGAGCATCTGCTTGGCATGCGGAAGGTCCCAGGTATAGGATGGACTACCAAATGTGCAGCATCTCTGTGTACTCTGTGCCCCTCCCCAATCTGGACCCTTCCAAGTTCAATCCACAGCATTGCTGGCTCGGGCAAGAAATGAACAGAGGTGAGTTGGCATTGCCTTTCTCTGCATAACGACTCTGGTATTAAAAATACTGTCGAAGGCTTTCACGGTCAGAGTCCATTGGTTCTTGTAGTTTATCCAGGCTGTGTAACCGTGGTCTTGGAATTTTCTTTCCTGACGTTTCGCCAGCAACTGTGGCAGGCATCTTCAGTAACACACTGTGTTACTCCTCTGAAGATGCCCGCCACAGTTGCTGGCGAAACGTCAGGAAAGAAAATTCCAAGACCACGGTTACACAGCCCGGATAAACTACAAGAACCAATGGACTCTGGTATTCCTTGGTGGTCTCCTATCCAAGTACTATCCCGGCCCGACCTTGCTTAGCTTTTGAGATCTGATGAGATCAGGCTGGGCTGGGCCATCCAAGTCAAGTTCCAGGCAGCATGTAAAATTTCTCAATAAAAAAAGTGTACTTCATAGTTTCTCTGGGCCAAAATGGGTAGGCTGCCAAGATATCCAAATGGCCCTTGGCAAAAAAAAAAAAAAAAAGGTTCCCCACCCCTGGCCTAAGGTCACAGAATCAGCACTTGAACTAAGAAGAATATTTTGGGTCCTGGGATCCCTCCCTGCAAACCCATCCTAGTCTTCTCCAAGCATCACCAACGGCTTCTCGCTGCCCAGCCAGACGCGGCTACAGCGCATGCGCAGAGTGAACCAGTCGCGCGGAGGACTGAGGGGGAGGGAAAACTCGAGGCCGCTCTCTCCGATGCCCTCACTTCCTACCCGCCTGCTTTCCATCCGGGGCATAGGGAGATCTCAGCGGGGCAGTTCAGGTTTACTTCCGGATGGTTCCACCTCCCCTCTTCCCCTTTTCTCTCCAGAGAGAAGGGGAAGAAAACAGAGGAGGCCGTCGGGTTGGGACCGTGCTGGGCTTGGCCCAGTCCGCTGCTTCTCCCGCTCTCCGCCCGGCACCAGAGTAAGTGCTGGGCGGCGGGAGGCTACGGGAACCGAGGCGGAGAGGCTTGTTGCGGCCTGGGCCCGGGCCTAGCCCAGCGTCGGTGGAAGCGAGTGAGACGCTCCGGGCCTGACGGGTGCTTGAGGGAGGGGGCTTGTTTAAGAGGACCTGGTTGGGGGGCTGGAAGTGCGCGCAGGGATCCTTGCAGGGGCTCTGGCGGGAAGAGGTGTCGTGGTGGCGGCAGGCTGGCGAGTTGCTTCTGGCTCGGGCTGGTTTCTGTGACAAAAAACAGCCGATCGCGAGAGAAGCCAGTGGGCCTGTTCCCCATTTCAGTTAGGTGGAGTTATCAGCAAGCTGGGACTCGCGCTGCATTTAGGATTTCCCAGTGTCCTGCTTGCCCGTTAAAGGCAAGCAAACGTCTGTAGAAAAGGGCAAGAGTCCAGTAGCACCTTAAAGACTAACAAGAATATTTTCTGGTAGGGTATGAGCTTTCGTGAGCCACAGCTCACTTCTTCAGATACTGAAGCTACCAGAAAATATTCTTGTTAGTCTTTAGGGTGCTCCTGGACTCTTGCCCTTTTCTACTACTGCAGAAAGACTAACACGGCTACCCACTGTGAAGCAAACATCTGATAGTATATTTATGCTGCTCAAGATCAATTGATCAAGGAGCTTCTAAGGGATAAAAGAAAGGAAAAGGATAGTATAAATAAAAACGGCTCTGGGTTTTCTTTGTTTATTTAGTCTTCTGATTGAGAAGGTTTCGTGCTTTGGGGAACTCTGATAAGTTCGGGAAAGCCAGACAAGTTTCTGTAAAAGACTTGTTGCCCACCACTGCGTACCTTTCTTGGTAATCTGTACCACCTGTAGGAAAGTCTTGAAAGTGATCTAGATTGCCTTTTCTGTTCATATACTGCAACAGATCCTGCCAGTGCTCTGTGTGACTGAATATGGGCTTTAAAATGTTTCAAAATCCTCTGACGTGCACAAGAATCCAAAGGAAGAGATGAAGGGTTTCTTTAGTCAGATCAATGGAAACGCCTGTCTTTAGATAGGGTGTCAGAAAGCTATTACTATTCTTATCCATTGTCTGCTTATTGTTGTTAGACCTGCCAGAGAGCATCTGGTTTGATAATTTCTCAGTCAAGAAGGTGAATTTTGTGAAGTGGGACTCAGTTCTAGACTTTACTTTTTGAGATCCATCAATGCATTGCTTTTGTGTTGTTCTTTGGATCGCTTACACTGCACAATTGCTTTGTCTAATTCCTCAAGATCCATTGTTTTTTAATCATGCATGCTGCAAGCAAGTCCTTCCAAAAACAGTAAAAAAAAAAGGCATCTTGTGATCTAGAAATGGTCACAACCGTTGGTTGAAAATCATGGGTGTAGAGGTTCTGTGAGAAATCTGGTTCAATGTATATGACAGCTTTATCTCTGCAGATTAAAAAATAATAGAAGGGACAAATGTAAGTTATTATAATTAGTTATAACTTCATTTATAACCGGCCATTCTCACTGAGACTCAGCGTGGATTATGAAATATTTAAAAAGTGAATAGAAAGGGCAGGGAAAGGTGTGTTGCAGTGGCCTTCAACCCTTGGAATGTGTTGAGCTACCCACATGTAAATTCATAGACACGTTATATCAGATTAATAGGATGAGGGGAAGCCAAAGTTATACAATTACCAGGGTATGGGCTGTGATAGGTCACAGCAAATTAAGAGATTTGGGGGCAGAAAACAGAAAGCTGGGCACCAGGTGTAGTGAAGAGCAAGCAAGCCGTCAGAGCCATGGAGTTATATGCTCCATCACTGAGTGACCTTGTCATCCTGCAGCTCTACTCTGCATGCACTCAAAGACAGGCAGGAAGCATAGCATTCTTAAGAGTATAAAAAAGCCATGCTGGATCAGACCAAGGCCCAGAAAGTCCAGCAGTCTGTTCACACAGTGGCCAATCAGATGCCTCTAGGAAGCCCACAAACAAGACGACTGCAGCAGCATTATCTTGCCTGTGTTCCACAGCACCTAATATAATAGGCCTGCTCTTCTAGAGAGAATACACATCATGACTATTATCCATTTAGACCAGTAGCCATGGATAGCCCTATCCTTCATGAACATGTCCACTCCCATCTTAAAGCCTTCCAAGTTGGTAGCAATCACCACATGCTGGGGCAGGGAGTTCCACAATTTAATTATGCGTTGTGTGAAGAAATACTTCCTTTTGTCCGTTCTGAATCTCTCACCCTTCAACTTCAGCTGATGACCCCGCATTCTAGTATTATGAGAGGGAGAAAAGCCTCTCCCTGTCCACTTTCTTCACACCATGCACAATTTTATAGACCTCTATCATGTCTCCCCTTACCCACCTTTTTTCTAAGCTAAACAGCCCTAAGCATTTTAACCGCTCCTCCTAGGGCAGTTGCTCTACTCCCCTGATCATTTTGGTTGCTCTTCGCTGAACCTTCTCAGGCTCTGCAATATTCTTTTTTAGGTGTGTTGACCAGAACTGTACACAATATTCTAAGTGTGCTCTCACCATAGATTTGTATAAGGGTAGTATGATAGCAGCAGTTTTATACTAATTATGGCCAGCATGGAATTTACCTTTTTCACTGAAGCTGCACACTGGGTTGACATCTTCATCAAGCTATCCACTACCACCCCAAGATCCCTTCTTGGTCTGTTGCTACCAGCACAGATCCCAGCTGCGTATATGTGAAGTTGGGATTTTTTTTGCCCCAATATGTATCACTTTACACCTGCTCACATTGAATCTCTTGCGATTTTAATGCCTATTCCTGCAGTTCGAAGAGATCCTTTTGGAGTTCTTCACAATCCTTTTTTGTTATAACCATCTGAAATAATTTGCTGTCATCTGCAAACTTGGCCACCTCACTGTTCACCCCCAGCTCCAGGTCATTGATGACCTGGAGGTCTCTCAACAGGCCCACTAGCAGCAGCCCCTTCCAAAAGACAGTAAACAAGAACTCATTCAACTAGAGGTGTTAAGATGAAGTTTTAGGGCTAATTGACAAATTAGTAAATCACTGGGTCCGTATACTGCACCCAGGAATTGTTAACAAATTCAAATGTAAAATTGCTACTTGCCTTGCAAAGATGTGCTATTTGACACTAGAGTCAGTCTAGTTAGTAGAGGATTGGTATTAGTCTGTTTAACTCCATTTTTTTAAAAAAAGTGGACGCACATAGGGGCTGGGAAATTACAGGCCCATTAGCCTAATGTCTCTTTCAAAAGAATGGTGGAAGTTAAAATTAAATATATAGAAGACCAACCTTTGTTCAGACTAGGTTGGTATGATTTCTGTAAAGGGAAGGTCTACATCACCATTATTTGAGAGTGAGATCTGGTTGACATTATTCATTTGAGTTTTGGAAAGTTTTTTTTTTTAAAAAAAACAAAGTTCTTTGCAAAAAGGTCCTGAATAAACTTATAAGACTGGTAGAGTTATATATAAAAAGTAGAACATGGGACTAGATGTTAGGAGACCTGGTTCAAAAACTTTTATGCCATGAAGCTCACTGTGATTTTGGGCCAGTTGCTCTTTCATTCTAACCTACCTTACAAGATTGCTATGAGTGTAAAATGCAGAGGGATGATATCTATGGCACCTTTGAAGGAATCTAATAAAAGCAAGAGAATGATCCTATCGCTGTCTGGTTGAATAATGGAAAAGTAGAACATTTTTCAGAGTTGGAGAGGAGCCAGTCCCCTGAGGATATGGAATGCAACTATTGATACTTAAATTATCTTAGAGTGAACAATTAGTCAAATTTACATATGACGGCCAAAATTATTTAAGTTGTTACTGATAAACGTAAGAGTGTTGTGATGCACACTGAACCAAAAGAAAAATCCTAAGCATGTGTAGACCAGTGGTGTCTGCACTGTCATCTTAATCCCTTTATATAAATCTGTGATGAAGCCACATTTGGAATCCTGTGAACAGCTCTGATTGCTGCATCTCAGAAAGGATGTGGTATAGCAGAAAAAGTTACAGGAAGGGCGACACAAATGACCAGTGGTTTGGAGCACCTTCCTATGAGGAAAAACTGTAGTGTGTGAGATTTCTTAGCTGAACTGAATTAATTGAAGTTAATTAAGTGACGTCCTGCTAGAGATTTATAAAATAATGCATGGTCTGGAGAAAGCAAACAAAGAAATTTCTCTCCTGCATAATAATATTACGACTTAGGGCCACTCAGTGCACTTGATTATCATAGATTCAGGGCAGACTCCAGGATGTCTCTCTTAACTCCATAAGTCAATTTTGTATTGGGTAATCTGCTGCAAGATGCGATAGCTTTTGGGTTACACAGCTTTAAAAGGGGACTAGACAAATTTATGGAGGATAGGCCTAGCAAGAGCTATTAGCCATGACCTGTTCATGGTGGCTCACAACTAGAATAATAAACCAAAGCAACATAAAACAGACGTTGAGTTCCTAAAATTATATTTAGTCCTCAGGCTAGAAACAGACCATAATCAGCTAACCAAGATGGAACCCCTTAATTTTCAATTCAATTCAAACCCTTAATTAAATGTTAAAATAAATGTTTTGGCCCTGATAACTAAAGGAAAGTAAGGTAAGCATCAGGCAAGCCTCACGGGGCAGCACGTTGAGCACACTGAGCAGGGTTTGAAAAGAGGATCTTACCTACAGGCTGCCCATTCATGTTTTCAGATTTCTAAGGCATCTTCAGAGGAGTAACACTGAAGGACACTGTCCTTCAGTATTACTCCTCTGAAGATGCTGGCCACAGCTGCTGGCGAAACGTCAGGAAAGAAAATACCAAGACCACGGTTACACAGCCCGGATAACCTACGAGAACCAATTTTTAAATGAGCTTTTATTGGAAATGTCTTTCCAAGGTTTTAGAACTTAAAATGCTTTTTTGTATGAACCCTGAATGGGGAATTTGTTGATGTCTTCAGAACTGTAGAACTGCACATTTCCATTATTTTCAAGAATTGCTTATCTGAAATGGTGCTGTACATATTTGTGCCTTAATTATAAAAAATGATAATTTTTAATGCTGCTCATTAAAGTCTTAATTTCTTGGCTGTCAAAAATCAGGCTGAATTTATCAAAGCTTACTAACAACAACATAACCACTGTGATTTTTTTCTATTGCCTCACTTCATAATTTTTAAAAAAATATTGATTATAGGTAGAAGAATACATGTTTACTTTCAGCATAGAGGAGCATGTTCCCAAATTCTTCCAACTTGGGTCGTCCACCCTTCCCTCCAGAGCACCAACGATACAACTTCTTCAGTAATCTTCCAGTGAATATACCTCCTGTTCTTCTTTTTCACCAGCAAATTATTGATCATCCGCAATTCCAAAGTTCAATGTAAGTGTTTCTGGGAAGTGGTGCATGGAAAAAAAATGTTTAGCCTACCTGCAGGGCTGGACTTATTAAATTAATGATTTCAGGGAAGTGAGTAATTTCCACTTATTCAATTGGACTTTGAGGCCATTTTTGTTTATTGGAAATCAAATTTAATCAATCATCTTGAGAAGTTTGTTTTATGGTGCATAAGGCATTTGTAGATTGTTAAGAAACTGTTGTATTATTTCATGTAAGTTTCTGTAGTATTCCTTAAGCAACTGTGTAGTTATATTTAAGATAACGCATATGAAATAATCCTGCATTTTAATCTTTTTAGAGCTCCAGTGAGTGGTAACCTTTCAACTGTCCCTCCTGTTTCACCGCCGCCGCCACCCTTCACCTATAGAAATGGCAGCCCGGTGCATACATCAGCCACACCCACATCATTCCGAGGCAGAAAGTAAGGACACAGTGTGTAATTATTGGACTGTTATTTTGTCGCCGTGTAATATTTTCTGCACTGTGGTAATAAGCTGGTCCCCATGAAAGTGGCACCACAGGGTCATCACAGACAAGTCAGAGCGGTTCCTCAGTGGAATAGGCTTCCTTGGGAGGTGGTAAGCTCTCCTTCCCTGGAGGTTTTTAAGCAGAGGCTAGATGGCCATCTGTCAGCAGTGCTGATTCTATGACCTTAGGCAGATCCATGAGAGGGAGGACACCTTGGCCATCTTCTGGGCATGGAGTAGGGCTCACTGGGGGTGTGAGCGGGAGGTAGTTGTGAATTTCCTGCATTGTGCAGGGGGTTGGACTAGATGACCTTGGTGGTCCCTTCCAACTCTATGATTCTAAGTTAGCGACGTTTGCATACTTGGGACATTCTCTAGGTATGCATAAAAATATGACTTCATAACTTAACGAGATCATAAAAAGTCACCTTGATGAGAACTAAAAATTCTCCACAAGTGATGTGGTAACAGCAGTTGAGAGTTAAAGGGAAAAGTAGGCTATCAGAGGAGGAAATCAATCTGTTCAAGCCCCTGAGAAAACAGAATCTTGCAGGTGGGGGGGAGACAGAATGGTTGTCTTTTTTATTCTGTACATTTTTATCCTGACCTTCCTCTAAGGCACCCAGGGTGGCACAAATGGTTCTCTCCCCTGCTCTGTTTTATCCTGACAATAACTCTGTGAGGTAGTTTAGGCTGAGAGCGAGTGACCGGCCCAAGGTCACCCAGCGAGTTTGCATGGTAGAGGGAGGATTCAAACCTAGGATCTCCCAGGTCCTAGCCTGATACTTTATTACAGTTGTTCTCCCCTCCCACAACTCCTTTTGGGCTCCCAGCTTCTAAAAATATAAATTTAATAATAAAGTAGACCCCTGCTAACAAGTCATACCTCTTTCAATTAAAAGGAAAAAAATATTTAGGCTTTGTTCACATAAATAGTTTACTGAATTTGCTATCTCACTAGATGTCCAGGAATCTGAGTGGAAAGTTTAGGGTCTTTGTTTGTCCATATCGGAAATGGTTGCATGTTTTCCTACTCTTGTTCTGTAATTGTGGCCATGAAAACCGGGAAGAGATTACTCCCTTGCCACAGTCATACTTATAGGTGTCTGTCTGTTTCTTGGGTACCTGTACTGGAAACAGTGGAGTGGTACAGAGAAGACCAGAGCGATTCTATGCCTTGGTCACTGACCAGTATAAAACTAATGTGTGAATTTGCCAAAATACTTTATGTACATGGCTTTATTTATTTATAGTGTAGTGAACTCTAAAGGATTATTTTTATTTCAGATTCCAAGTTGTGTTTGATGGCATATTCAACACTTGGTTATTGTTTTTAGCAGGACACATTTAGAATTTTTTGCATGTATAGATTTAGTGTTTTTTTTAAGCGAGAGGTCCCATTCAATGCTGTGGCCAAACCATGATTTGGCTGTTATTAAAGAGCATTTTCCAGCCTCTAAGTTGGCATGAGCTGGTTCTCTTCTCCACTTCCTGGGCATCTACTTTCCTAGTTTGATCAGAATGATAAGTATTTAACAGCTTTCTTAGGGTTTTACTATTTCAACTACTGCTGAATTGACTTCCCTCCTCCCCAATATTCTCTCTGAAATTGCACTAAGGATCAGCTTAAATCTACTGATTATCTGAATTTCTGGGCATCTTCTTTTCATCCAGTGTTTGGTACCTTATCAACATCCTTCTGACAACTGTAGCTTTTCTAATGTCAGAGGCCTCCTTGACACTAGGACTGTAACTCAAAGATCCCCTTCTCTACAAGCAATTGACTACAGTTGTGACTCTAGTATAATGGCAGGATTGCCTGCAGGCACGGCAGGAACTTTGATCAGTAGTTCCAGCTCTGGCGGTGTTTAAAACAGCTTAGATGCTGTCCAGATAACTGCATTTTTCAATGTGTGTTTTGAAAGTAACAGAATCATGCCAACCTTGTGAAGGTTTTTGGAAGCAAGGCGTTTTGTACTGAGTTGACTGTAATAAGTTGAATGCAGATTAACTGCATTGATCTTTAAATATTTGCCAAATGAAATAGAGGTTCTTTTTTGCCCAGATCAAACACTTTACTGTCTGTACAATCTAAACCTGCACAGACACATTCTACATTTTGAATGGCTGTTGTGGTAAGTTTTTCTTTCTAAGCTCCCACTCTTTATCCACTTGTTTCACTGGGTGCACACCGCACACAACTTCTTACTTCAGCACTACTTGACGTTCAGAATGACTTTTGTGAATAGTGTCTATTTCAGAAAGAAAATTGTATGTATTCTGCACAAGAATGGCTTGAGCAGGTTTCAACTTTGGGGTAGTTAAAGCTGCATTTCATTTGCGTCTTTCCAAGGGACACACATTCAGCAGTTGTTGCATTCTGCATCAGTAATTGATGCATTCTTTTGGGTTCCATGCAAGATTTTCTTTTCTCTGAATCAAGGCTGGGCATCCCTGTCTTTTTAAAAGAATACATGATCTTGCGGGAATGTTCACAGTGATTAATTGGTAGCATTTACATTGTTTGCAATTAGCCTGCTTTATTATTGCATATTTATGTGCCAGAACTGGAGTAGCCAACACTTTTTAAAACATTTTTTTAGGAGACTGAAAGAGCAAAATGTTCATTATGAAGTGAAGCGCCAGCGGTTTCATTCGCCTCACCGTGAATCCACTTCAGCTAGCCAAGCAGTGCCTTTACCAGAAGATCACAGGCGTTCGTTCCCCGGATCAATTCCCTTGCCATTACTTCATGCGCATTATATCTCAGATTTGACTGGATGCGTGCCGCCCTTACAAGAAGCCTCATTTCCTGACCCTATAGAAACTGCGCTCCCTGTGGCCAAAGATAAGGTAAAGCCAGTGGTTCCAGTTGTGCTCGCTATTCTAGTTCCGTTTTCTGCATGAGGCAAAAAGCTCCAGTCTACGTGATAGGAATATTTGATGTGCTGTAAGAGGGACTGGAGTATGCCTGGAGAAATTAAGCCAGTCTGTTGGATAAATTCACTGCTCTGTAAGTAGGGAAAGACTGGGCAACACTGTTGTTCCTCTGCCAGCATAAGTGCAGTGGCATCCTCCCAAGAATAGGAGTGAGTGTGCACCAGGATTTCATGGCCAGTAGATGTTGTCGTTGAATGTGTGTGGGGAGGGGGGATATCCCTGGAATGTTTCTAAAAAAGCACAGCCTCTTCCTTGATCTCTAAATGACTAGGCGAAGGGCAGGCAGACCTCTGGGAGGTCATATTAACCAGACTGGCCTGCAATTGGAAGAAAGATGCATGCCCATTCTGGAAGTTGATCAAGGAAATATACATAATTCCTCTTTACTGCAGAGTGAAGCCTGCCTCCTATTCTAATCATATCTGAGGTAGGTGCGTCTGACAGAGGCAAACTGTGATGTAAGAGTTTGCAGTAAAAAAAAATACAGCTAACAAAGTCCCCCATCCCACCCGTCAGTTGAATTGGAGATCTCAGACTGAAGCCTTAAGTTCTGTTCTGCTTACTGAAGATCCTAGTAATGCCATCTTAAGCAGATTTATGACCATGAATTCTAAGCCCATTGAGTAAGAAGACCATGTCTCTGCTTAGAATGACACAGTGGGTTTTGTAGAAAAGCTTCCCCTAGTGTGGAGTGAGTTGAACCATTAGTAATAGTTTGTACCCACCTACTTGTGTGTCAGCATTAGCTTGTTTGTGGCCAGAATGGCACTTCAGAAACGTGTCTTACTTTGGAATTGGAAGTGTACAGTAAAGTGTATAGTAAGATGATTTTGTATGATCTTTTTCTGTATCGAACAGTTAAGTCAGCAAGTACTGGAGCTATTTCAGGCATGTCAACAACAAACCTATGACTTGAACAAAAAAGAGCTTTGCCGGACACAACTCCAAAGGGAGATTCAGCAGATCTTTCCGAGTATGTTGCAGGTCTACATGTTTATTATATACATTTTAAAATAAATGACTCTTCCTAAACGGTTGAATTTAATCTTAACGCTTTCTTGCCCTGCAGATAGTAGACTATTTTTGGTTGGATCCTCGCTGAATGGATTTGGTACTCGTAGTAGTGATGGTGATTTGTGCCTAGTGGTTAAGGAGGAGCCAGTAAGTAGAAAAAAAACTTTTCACACAATATGGCTAACCATGAAACTAATTCTTGACTACTGTTTTGTATTGACTACTGTATTGTATCTTTCTGAAAGAGGTCTAAAGAAAGGCCACGTTGTAGCTATTGGAAATGATGCCAAAAATGACACCAGAGATCTTTTACATACTTAAACACAGTCTAAATTTCCAGTTGCTGTACTGATAGCCACGTTCTACTGTGAAGGAGAGACCAGATGTCCCTTTTAAAACAGGTGCTAATGAAAAGTATCACTATTTTCACAAGAGGCACTAAAATCAGGCCTTTAAGGATTTCTGTAATTTTTTAGGTATTTGGTTGATAAAATTGTTACTGCATTGTGCACGGTCAAATGTTAACGTTTTTGTGTTCTTCGCGTCAGTTCATAACCCAGCTGTTAATCTTTCTACCTGGTGAACTGACAAGTACATAGGACATTCTTTACCACACCCATACAGTAATGTGTAAAATGATGGGTTTGCGCAGTTCTGAGTATGGTGGGAACAGATGTGCCCACCCATTACTGTATGTGAAGAGGATTGACGGTAGACCTCATACTAATTTGGGGTCTGCCATTTTATTTTTGCTTTTAACAGAAAATGTTTTTACCTGTTATTGTAAGGTCCCTTGAACCACAAGGAAATGCAGGATGTTATTAAATGTTTTATTAAATATTTAATTAAAAGTTTACTGAAGCAGGGAAAGGATTCTCCCCCCACCCCCAGGAAAAGCCGGCAGGTTGTCTTTTGGGGGATGGAGGGTGGGATTAATGATGCATAATGTGCATCATTTAAAATTGTATCTATTCATAGAAGTGGAAAGCACAATTCCTCCAAGTAATTTGAATGAAATTGCATTTCTAGGCACTATCATTTGTAGTAAAAGTGGTGTTTTCCTGCATTACATGCTGCATTTGCTTTAATCATTTTTTTAACTGTATTGTTCACATCACTTATGAAAGTCCCTAATGACTGACTAAACTAGCAGTGCTAATTGCGCTAATATGCCTTATATGTAGTCCTTTCAATTTATGTTCTAGGAACAATAATCGGTTCCTATGCACTCAATTAATTTAGCTGTCTCCTCTATGAATGTAAGCGAAGGATTATGTGTTAGCATGATGAATGTTTGGTGGTAAATTATGGGGGGGGGGGAATGATATTGCTTGAATGAGCCCTGTAAGTTTTGTTACGCTAGGAAAGTTCAGTACTAGGAAATGCCTAAGATGTTACAAGGGAAATCTAAAAATGATCTTCTTGTTATAATTTTATTGAAACAAAATATTCATATGTTGTTTTTGTGTCCAGCGGTTCATAACTATAATTTATTTCAGATGAATCAGAAGACTGAAGCAAGACACATACTCAGCTTACTCCAAAAACTCTTCTGTAGAAAACTTTGTAAGTTCTACTCTGTTATGTGGTGGAATGACTGGTGATACTTTACAATATTCACAAACAGGTTGGGGGTTCTTGCAGAGCTTGGTGACTTTGGGTTGTATCCAGGGCAATGTTTCTATGGGTGCAAGGACTTCTGACCATGGAGCATGAATTCCTTAGGTTCCATGTTGTCACTGCAGTCTTTCCCTCCCCTTGTCCTGTTCCTGGTGGTCCCATGTCCAGGAGCAGGATTTCAGTGGACTTTTCAGCTGCTGGGGCGGGGGTGACCAGTGAAGGTTGCAAGCAGATGACTTTGCACCTGCAGAAATACTGCACTGGATCCAACCCTGTGTGGGACATACCACAAGCAGAAATGCTTCTTATCTGGCTCTTTCAGCTGACACAAGGCATGGAATGGTTCTTAGTCAAAGTACGTTTGGATGATGGTGAGGCATGCCTTTTTAAAATTTTAACTGACAAAATTTTCACATGAATAAATGATATAATTAATAAATAATATCCAGCAGCCAAGGGGCAGGCTGGAACTTTTCTCCTGTATCTGATTTGCATCTGATTTGTATGCAGAAGACACCAGGTTTAATCCCTGACATCTCCAGTTCAAAGTCTCAAGCAGTAGGTGACATGAAAGGCCTCTGCCAGAGTAGTCAATGTGTTGTGAAGCTTTGTACTGGATGATGACCCCTCTTTCTCTTTTCTCCCTCCCCCGCAGCAAGCTACATTGAGAGACCTCAACTGATTCGAGCAAAAGTGCCAATAGTGAAGTTCAGGGACAAAGTCAGGCAAGTACTTGCAATTACTGCTGTTCTTAATTTAGGTCTTGGTTCCCAAAGGTGGTAGCCTATACTTGAAAACAAACCGAGAACGTGGTTTATTTTTTAATTGTTTGTGACGTATTTCATAATGGTTGTGTTCATCTTGTCCATTGCTTGGCATTGCTGCAGATATGTTCACATTCCATTGAGGTCTGAAGATGTATTACCTTTCCCAGCCTTTTGTTGTCTTGTCGTCTTTGATACATCCCTGAATGCCTTTATCCTTTTCCCATTAGAGTAAAATGCTCGCTAGGGTGATAGGCTGAATTTACTTTCTCCAGCAAACACGGATGGCTTCCATTCACATTTATAAGAAAATGTAAAAGGGATAAAATTTGATACTGAGGTAGCGGCTACTCCAGTATTACCACAACACTGAGCCAAGTTTGTTTGTTCATGGAAATATTTGTACCCCACCTTTCATTTTGGCTCAAGTTTAAATGGCTTGTCTGTTGAAGCAAGGCTACTTAGAGGGTGGTTGGATCCACCCCATTGTCTAGATGAGGGCATGACCTGCCCCTAATATGTAAGCTACCTAAATGGGGAGAGCAGCTAACTTGGAGACAAGGGGGTTGCAATTGGACAGATTCTCGCAAAATCCTTGGAAGAAGGTGTTCTTTAGTGCGCACTTGTTATTTCCAAGGGACACACTGCTCATTATATCTGAGCTGAATTCTTAATAGAAGAGTGCATACCTCTGTTTTGTTCTAGTGTATCCTTCTCACCTACAAGAGGTTTTGGCTAAATCCTTGCTTAATAACAGTACTTAGCAGGAATATAACACATCCAGTGTCCAAAGTGCTTAATGTACTTCTTTTATTTGTTGTTACTTCTTTGTGATCCTTAAAACAATCCTGTTAGGTAGGACAGTATTTTCTCCATATTATAGATAGGGAGGGCAGAGGCTGCTTAGAGAACTGGTGGCAAAGGCAAGATTTGAACCGGGATGACGGGTCATTCTTGTAATTGCACCAGCTCCTGCTTTTCTACTCACTGAAGCATAAAATAAAAATGTCACCATTACTATTCAAGACAACTCCAAACTGTACTAGCTTAAAACAGGAGGGAAAAGTGTTTTTGAAATGGAAGTTAACCTAATTTCGTCAGAGGGAGAGATGATTGTACAATGCAGCTCTTTACCATAGCAAATTCATATTTTGCATTTTGCTTGTTTGTTAGAAATTGCAGTAATTAGGTGCTTTCTGTATGCTTTTTAAAAGCGGGGTGCAAATTCCATAAAAAACGTTAACAAAAGCACCAGTCTATTACCCAGTTCACATTTTTTTCATGCTGCTAACGATAGGCTGTCATACAGGGCTTTAAGCCATTTTATTTGAGAGCCGGTGGGGTGAGCATGGGTTTTGGACATCCTAATCCCCACTCTGCCATGAGGTTTGCTGAGTAACCTTAGGCCGGTCGCACCCTTTCATCCTGACCCACCTCACAGGTTTGTTGCAAAGGTAAAATAAAAAAGGAAGAACTACATCCAGGAAGCATAGAGAAGTGGAAGAAAGGGCAAGATATAAATGATTAGGTAAATTATACTGGCAACAATAAATATTGAAAACTAAATTATTCTGGTCCTGTTTAGTTCAACTACATGCCACAGCATAATTCATTTGTGTAGGAATAAAATACAGATTCCATTCTACATCTTTGCCTCAGTTTTTAGGTAACGAAGAAATATAGTTTTATCTACAAAAATCCAAAATATTCCACTAGTCAGTGTTTTGGTTATGACAGAACAACACAGGTTTGCTTGTGAAATGGTTGTGTAAATTTTTATTCTTCCCTCCCCAGCTGTGTGGAGTTTGACTTGAATGTAAACAATGTTGTAGGAATAAGAAACACATTCCTTCTCAGAACCTATGCATACAGTAAGTGATCTGTAGATATTATTTTATATTCACTGCCAAATTTCTATAGACCCTCTTTATTTTGTTCACAAACGGAGAGGTTCTCTGTATGAGAGGAGTAAATCCTATGCATGTGTATTTGGGAATAAATCCCATAAATGTAAGGATACACAGCAGAGGAAATATGCATAGCATTGGGCTGCAACTGGGGCTTTGTAAAGAAGGGGGCTAGAACTATTGTTTAGTAGCTAAATATTTCCTGTTCACCACAGTGCTCTGTTAGACTAATCTTTGATGTGTGTGATAGGTCTAGATTAGCTTGATGAGGTAATTATTTATTTTATGTATGTGACACCATCAGTATACATGGTGGCTTGCAGAACAGAAGCTAAAAAAAAAACCCACTACTCCAATTTGAATGTCAGCAGTGCAGGGAGATGATAAAGGAGGAAGGTAAAGAGGTAACAGCGTGATCCAATGCAGTTGCATGTACTTGCCACTGAGTTCAGTTGGGGCGTTCTCTGTAGTTGGTATGGTTAGGATTGCCGCCTTAGGTATATTTCATGTACCGCCTTTCAACTAAAAGTCATGGATAAAAAATATGCTTGGGTTGGGGAGGCAGTGGTGGGTGAACCCGGAGAGGTGGTGTTTATGTTTAGATTCTCTAATGAGCCATTAGGAAAGCACTGAATTGCTCTACCTGATCAGCGTTTCTCTTATTCACAGTTGAGAGTCGAGTTCGTCCATTAGTGCTGGTTGTGAAGAAGTGGGCGAGCTTTCGTGGCATAAATGATGCCAGTCGAGGCACTTTAAGCAGCTATAGTCTTGTGTTGATGGTTTTGCACTATTTACAAAGTAAGTATGTGTGTAGCTTTTGAAATGTTTTTCCCCTGCCCTGCTTTTTTGATTTTCTCCCGGCTTACCTTTAACAGCTATTCTAGAACTGTAAGAGCATCTTCTGATCTTATAGATCTTTTCCCCCTCCTTTCTCAGAATGCCGCACTTCTCTATACTACTTAGGTATATTTCTATTTGCTATTGAATGTACCTAAACTGAGGCTATCGTATTTTGGTCACGTCATGAGACGACAAGAGTCACTGGAAAAGACAGTCATGGTAGGAAAAGTTGAGCGCAGCAGGAAAAGAGGAAGACCCAACAAGAGATGGATTGACTCAATAAAGGAAGCCACAGCCTTCAGTTTGCAAGATCTGAGCAAGGCTGTCAAAGATAGGACATTTTGGAGAACTTTCATTCATAGGGTCGCCATGAGTCGGAAGCGACTTGACGGCACTTAACACAACACACACAGGCCTGAATTGGACATAACTTTCTCCTGTCTCGGGAAGATTTTATAAGTTAGTCACATCTGCCTCCCATCTTAACATTTGACAGCTGCATTTGTTTTTTAACAACAACAACAAAATGGGACTGCTTTCTTGCAGTCTCTTAGATACAACTTGAACAGCAGGAAACAACTTAGAAAAAACAACAACCCAAGTCTCAGCTGAGGATAAACGTTTCTGTTGTCAGTATTATCATTCTTGTCACTGAAACGGGATTTTAAAAGGGGGGTTGTGTGTGTCGTGAATGTTAACAAAGAGGCTAATGCTGCTTATATTATTGTTTATATTCCCCTAGCGCTTATGCAAAGTGTTTTTTGAGGTTTATTCATTCTCACATAAATTCTGTGAAGTTGGGTTTTTTAGTGCCCATGTAATAGATGAGAAACAGAGGTTGGAATAGTGGCAAGGAGATACATTTTTAAATATTCCCAGAAACTCGGTATACTTAACTCTCTGTGCGCATGAAATGACTCACTGAATTATTGGCGAATGATAGATTCAAGTCCATCATTTTCTCCCCGTGCCTTGATTATGATTTGCCTAATTTTTGCTCACTTAATTTTTTTAATTCTTTAAATTTTTAATTAAAATGAGAGAAGCCCATGTACATAGCCTCTGAGCTGATCACAGAAAGAGCAAGATATAGTTATGATCTGCAGACCTTGCTTTTGGTTGGAAATTCATTTACTGCTGGATTTTTAAATGGGCTGATTGGGGAAAGAAAAGTGAGATCCTTTTAGAAATATAATTTTATTTTGTAGTCCATCCTGTTGCAGAATCTACCTTTAGAAATTAAATGCCTATGGTTTTAAGCTTATTTTGTAAGCCCAAGCGCCATATGAGCATTAACCTTTTCAGACAAGTCTCTAAAAGGCTTGCAGTAATGGTAGAGTAAACTTCTCTTAGTAAACGCAACACGCAAGTATCAACTTTCTGACTATGATAGTGGCCCAGAGAGCTTCTTGAGGTGTGTCATGGGGTTTGGGTGAAAGTGTCCTTGGAGAGAAAGAAAAATAGCATTAAACCACAATTATGTTGTTAAACATTTTTAAAATAGCTGAATGTCATATTCTGAAACTAGGGTAGCCCTATTCTTTATCACCTCCAGCCCCACTTAAATCTTTTCAAAACTCCATTTTATAGGATCCCCCTGTCTTTATGGGTGGACGTTTTATTAACTGTTTCCAAACTATGGAGGAACAATTGGGATATTATTAAGGTTGCCAGCAATGTGTTGAGAAATATTTGGAGTTTTGGGGGAGGAACCTTGGAGAGGGTGGGATTTGGAGAGGGACTTCAGTGGGATGTAATGCCGTAGAGTCCACCCTCTAAAGCAGCCACTTTCTCCAGGGGAACTCTTCTTTGTCATCTGGAGATCTGTCATAATTCTGGGAGATCCCCAGGCCCTACCTGGAAGATGGCAACCCCCGACATCATGGACATTCAGCCAAAGAGTTGGATCCAGTCTTTCTACTTTTGATGCCTTCTTGATCCTCCAGCAGCCCCTGCACTCTCCCCTCTCCATTCCCAAGGGTCAGCAAACAGCATGTGATATGTGGGGCTTCAGCCAGGAAGGGCAGAAATCACTCCCCATGCACCTCTTGTATGTGCCATCTTGCAGTAGCCCATCCATGCTCCATCCCACACTATTGTGGGGATCTCCTGTCCTTTATGAGTAGATTTTTGGAAGGGTGCCAGAAGCTGCTGGGCAAAGGGGAAGAGGCAAAAATCTCCACAAACTCACTCCTTTCATAGAGATATTGGATCCAATCCTATTGAATTATCTAGAATGTGTAACTCAACTGGAAGATGACTTGGATCTGTATAGCCATCAGTTTGGATCCAACGATGGGCAAGTGGAAGCCCAAACAGACTAAGCACAGTTGCACTTGTGCAGGAGTTTGTGCAAGGCCCAGTGCTTTCCTCTCTGTAGGTTGCAGTGCCAAGAAATTGGCTTGCACCAGATTTCATGCAGATGGAAACCGAAGTGGGGGTACAATAAGTTTGGCTCGGCCCAAGTGGCCACCGCAGTCCCTTTCTTGTGCTTCCATTTGTGCAGGAGCTCTAGGGCAAACAGACATTTTGGGCTGGATCCAACTGGTAGAGTGTAACATTTTGAAGTTATATCCCCAATATTTACTTGGCTTTTGAAATCATGTAGATATTTTAAAAGGAAATTGGTAAGAGACAGCTTTTTATTCTGTTTTGGTATTGACAATAGCTGTTTGTTGTGCATGGGCCAATTGTGTTTTCTGTATGCAAAGAAATGGGTAGTGTTAGGAAAGCCATTCACAGGTGGCGATTGTATTTTCATAGTTTCAGCAACTTTTGAACTGAGCAGTATTTGTTTTGCTGAAGTCCAGGTGGTACAGAATGCAGTTACAGAAGAAATTAACGTGTCTTCCTAGAGATAAAATGACCTTATGGCCTTAGATAAACCTTGTGTAAACTTAAACAGTAACGTATTAGTAGCTGAAATTAGTACTTTCATATTCTAGAGAGTTTCACACAAATTTATGCAGGTAATCTTAATTTAAGAGACCTAGTAATTGACACTTTGGAGTAACTGTTTATCCTAGACCTTCAGTTCACACCACTGGTGTAGCTGCTATGTTGTTTTCTGTGAAGTACATGAATCACAGCAACTTTAAACTTTTTTTTTATAGCCCTACCTGAACCTATCCTTCCATCCCTCCAAAAAAATTACCCAGTAAGTGCTTCTTATAAATTACTACATAATATGTTTATAAAAACTGATTATATCTACAATACAAATGTTGCTATTTAACTATTAAATTTGGGTAATGGCAAAACGTTCCTTGTTTGTTAGAATCTCACAGTGAGCCACCATTCTGTCTCTCTGTCTGTGTGTGTGTTTGAAAGTGCAAGATGAACTTTCCCTTTGTGTTGTCTGAGCTACTTTTATGGCCATGCTTATAGCCAGGAAGCAAGACCCATCAAATTCAATGGGATTTACTTCAGTTGAGTGTATAGCCAGGAAGCAAGACCCATCTAATTCAATGGGATTTACTTCCAGTTGAGTGTACCTAGGATTGCAGCCTATTCTCAATGTGTTGGTACATGTGATCTCTCCTACGTTTTTTGGCATGACTACACGGTGGGTTCTCCTCTTTCTTGGTGCTGTTCTGGATCTTAATGCTCATGACACGTTAGACTTTGGTGTTGTGGTTCACATGCTCCCAAGCAAATGCCGTTTACTTACTTCTGGAGTGCTCACAGGCCTCAGGATTTTCCTGGTTCAGCTAGTGTCACTTAAGGGATAAATGGTTGAGGATTGTCTGCCCTGCCACTTTCCTGTGTATTTCAAAATGTTCTTGTAGCAAATGTGCAGTCGAGTACTTTAGGCATAGCCATAGTAGCCGCAAATATATCTGCAGATGTGCAAGAAGAAACAACGAAGTCTACTGTTAACTAGCTGGGAAGTCTGGAAACAGACTGGCCTTTTTCTCACTGAGGTGGTATATTTGTGTTTGGGCTGTTAAAATTTCATACAGCCAGCGTGGTGTAGTGGTTTGGAGCGGTGGACTTTGATCTGGAGAACCGGGCTTGATTCCCCACTCCTCCACATGAGCGGCGGAGGCTAATCTGGTGAACTGGATTTGTTTCCCCACTCCTACGCACGAAGCCAGCTGGGTGACCTTGAGCAAGTTAGAGCTCTCTTAGAGCTCTCTTAGAGCTCTCTTAGAGCTCTCTCAGCCCCACCTACCTCACAGGGTGTCTGTTGTGGGGAGGGGAAGGGAAGGTGATTGTAAGCCGGTTTGAGTCTCCCTTAAGTGGTACAGAAAGTCGGTATATAAAAACCAACTCTTCTTCAAAGTGCAAGCCCGCGTGATTAAAGGCTCCTCCATACAAAAGAATTCCTCTCATAAGGAGGGTCACAGCTAGAATCCTTCTCCATATCGCTTTCTGTATGGCGGGAGGTGAGGTTTTTAAAGTATTTAGTCCATTTTTATTCTGCTCTTCTTTCAAGGAGCTTGGCGCAGCGTGCCTGTCCCCCCACCTCCATTTTACCTCCAGAACAACCCTGCGAGGAAGCGTAGGCTGAGTGCAAGTGGCTGGCCTAAGGTTACCCAGTGAGCTTCCATGGCAGAGTGCGGATGGCCCAGATGCTGGTCCAGCGCTTTAGCCTCTACACTGGACTGGTTTTTGTTTAATGGTGGTGCATGCAAGCCCCGTACTTGCTACCTGAAACCCAGCCCCAGTGCACATTTAGCACTTTAGCGAGAATTTGGCTGATGCATCCCGTGGTTTTGAAACCCGGGACACAATTTTTGCCTCAATTAAAATTGGTTGCTCATCTTCCTCTTAGCAGCTCAAAAACACCCTGCTTCAGAAGAAGCTAGGTAAGTCTGTCCCTTTTTGAACTCTCTCGGGAAGAGACCGCTGGACCTGCACCAGTGTGATTATGGCCTAGGATTTTTCTGAACAAGGTCACTTTCGCTGTTTAGTTAGGAAATGATGCTTCTGGATCTTAGAAGGGAGAGATGAAGTCTCCACATTGTTCCAAATAAGCCAGTTGTGGGAAAGAGCCATATACTATACATTAGAGCAGCTTAGTAAATGGTGTTGATAAGGCATGACTCTTGGTAACCAAGTCACTTCCAAGAGTAACGGCCTTTTCAAAAAATGTGACCAGGTTAATGGATTGCAGCAAAAAACAAACATCATATTTTTTTTTAAGACAAACACATTTATTGTGGCAGAAGATTTCCTGGACCAGATCCTATTTTTCCAATTCATGAAGTTGTTAGCTATGTCTGTAGTTATGTTTGCCCAGAATACAGAGAAGAGGAGGAGGAGAAAAAGGGGAAAATGCTGTTTTCTAAAGTGAGGTTGACAGGTCAAGCAGCATAAGAGATCGCTATAGGTACTTGCGGGTACCAGGTACAGCTCAAGGGAACACAGAATCGGGTTGAATGAGTAAGATTCATTGAAATAGAATACGGTTTAATTAGCTGATCAGATTTTTGTTATGGACTCCCTTGGCAAGAGATGGAGCAGTTTATATAAGGGTTATTTGCTCCTTGGGTTCATTTAAAAAAATGTAGTGGAAGATGCACAATGTATTAAAGATGGGTTAAAATTGGGGTTGAAAAGTTCTTTGGTGTCAAATAGTTCGATAATTCCCTTGGGTGTAACCTTTTGACAAAGAGAGAAATCATCCGTTTGTTTCTAACTAGACACTGGAAACCATATTCCTATTTTCCAGTTACCGTTTTTTTTTTTTAATTCTGTTGTCATCCCCTTTCTAAATGTGTGTGTAGAAAGAACTTGATGATGCATCATCCAATTCATGGCTCACCATATTGGGTACCCTACTAAGTTAACTGTTAGAATTATGCTGAATCATCTCCTTTGGAAAACACCATGTTATCTGCATATGGGTATAACTTTGCATTGAAATTGTGCTTTTTAAAATGCTGGTCATGCACAGTTTTAAGATGTCTAACATCAGCAACTGCACAGTTTTTTTAAGATTAGCAATGCACAATGGAAAACTTTCTTGACATGTGCTAGGATTTCAGAATAAGCAGGTTTGTCTGTAGTGTTAACACAGTATTTTATTTTTTAAGGAAAGTGTGCTTAATAACTGCCTAGCCATTGTACTCCATAGCTTATGTTTCTCATGTTCGGATCCACTTTAATGTGGCAATAATTCTGAAATCCAGTCGTACTGTTTTAGTTAATCTAATTAAGCCTGTCTGTTAATATAGCTGGACTGTTAAAATCAGTTTTTGATGCTTAACTGAATTCAGCATTCTTGATTAAGAGAATAGCTAGTCATACACACAGCTGTGCCATTTGTATGGTAACTTTTCATTGTGTTAGAATCTTTTCAATTTGGCAATATTTGATGCTGCTAATCAGTATAATTTGCTAAAATGATCTCCTTTTCATTTCCTGTTGAAAGGATGGGGGATTGTGCTTGTGTCGCCTAATCACACGGCGCTGGATCCAGATCACTGTGAAAAGAGCTCTGCTCTGGAAGGGAAAGTTGCCTCCCACTAATTCCTGCCACCCCCTGTGCCCCACCAAAACCTTTTCCTGGGGAGCAAAGGATCCTTAGACTCATAGAGTTGGAAGGGACCACCGGGGTCATATAGTCCAACCCCCTGCACAATGCAGGAAATTCCGAACTACCTCCCCCCCCACACTCCCAGTGACCCATACTCCATGCCCAGAAGATGGCCAAGGTGCCCTCCCTGTCATGATCTGTTTTCTCAGGGGCTTAAACAGATTGATTTCCTACTTTTCCCTTTGAGCTGCTGTTATCACATCACTTGTGCAGAATTTTTAGTTCTCATCAAGGTGACTTTTTAATATCTCGGTTGGTTAATTTATGAAGTTATATTTCTATGCATACCTAGAGAACGTCTCAAGTATGTAAAAGTCTCTAACTTAGAATCATAGAGTTGGAAGGGACCACCAGGGTCATCTAGTCCCTGCACAATGCAGGAAATTCCGAACTACTTCCCTCCCACACCCCCAGTGACCCATACTTCATGCCCAGAAGATGGCCAAAGTGTCCTCCCTCTCATGATCTGCCTAAGGTCATAGAATCATTGCTGACAGATGACCATCTAACCTCTTCTTAAAAACCTCCAGGGAAGGAGAGCTTATCACCTCCCGAGGAAGCCTGTTCCACTGAGGAACCGCTCTGTTAGAAAATTCTTCCTAATGTCTAGACGGAAACTCTTTTGATTTAATTTCAACCCGTTGGTTCTGGTCCTACCTTCTGGGGCAACATAAAACAATTCAGCACCCTCCTATATATGACAGCCCTTCAAGTACATGAAGATGGTTATAATATCCACCTCTCAGTCTTATCCTCTTCAGGCTAAACCTATTCAGCTCCTTCAACCTTTCCTCATAGGACTTGGTCTCCAGACCCCTCACCATCTTTGTTGCCCTCCTCTGGACCTTTTCCAGTTTGTCTACATCTTTCTTAAATTGCGGTGCCCCAAACCGAACACAATACTCTATGGAACAGCATGAAATGTGGCCCAGGACTGTAACAGGAAGGGGGGATCGGAGGGCATTTCTCCCCTTCCCCTTGCAGGAGCTTCTGCTTCATTGGCACAGGAGTACTGCGTGAGGATGACTTTTCCCATCTCTCACACAACATTCTCATCATCCTGGGGGCGGGGGGTGTCCCTCTGACCCTGAGGCTCCATTTACACATTGCAAAGTCCTTATGTGTGCTGAGGAACAACCCAAGGGCTTTGTATCTCCTGTACAATGTGTGCCTCCTAGACACGCACTGGCTCTTTTTTACGTTTGCAACCACAGCAGGTAGGACGAGGCAGCATCAGGCTCCCCTTCTGCTGTTTCTGTGTCCCCGAACTGCCCTGTGTAGTAGCTGTTCTTGGCGTGATTTTTCCAGCAGATCCAGTAGCAGCTCCATGGTGGGAGAGAATAGAAGGGGGGCAGGAAGAGACTACAGCCACTTCTCTCTGCATGCTGTGGTCACAAACAGAAAAATGCTGGCATGCATTGGAGAGGCACACAACTCATCACACACATAATACAAAGTCCTTATGTTGTTCCCCGACAAACACAAGGACTTTGTAAAATAGATGAAGCATAAGAAGCAGGGTGGGTTTTTTTGTTTTTTTGTTTGTTTTTTGTTTTTGTGCAGCATGGGATTTAGAAAGAAGAGGAAGAGTTGGTTTTTGTATGCCCATTTTCTCTACCTTTTAAGGAGAATCAAACCGGCTTACAATCTCCTTCCCTTCCTCTCCCCACAACAGACACCTTGTGAGGCAGGTAGGGCTGAGAGAGCTCCAAGAGAGCTGTGACCAGCCCGAAATCACCCAACTGGCTTCATGTGTAGGAGTGGGGCATCAAACCCGGTTCACCAAATTAGAGTCTGCCGCTCTTAACCACTACACCATGCTGGCTCTCTGGTGGTAAATATCCCTTCCAGACGTTCTGGTTATGGTAGTCTGCATCTAGCCCAGTATGCTTTTTTAAATATTTATTTTAAAAAATAAGTGTAATGGGTTGTATTTGTATCCATACTTATGGAGGTGAGTACAACTCCCCAGGATCTTTCCCATGCCGCTCAGTAAAGCAACTTTAGAATGCCAGCCATACTGAGCGAGCAAGATCAGGTACCCTCCATGGTGTGATACGGCAGCAGCCATCTGGTGTGTGGCATCTTTTCTACCAGTGGATCATTGTACCTAGCCAGTCAGTGCATGCAGATGTGGTTAAGCGCTGATAAGGATAAATCTGTGCAACACAAATAGATGAGCAAGCACCAGATGTAAGTATACACTTCATTGGTTAACATCTGGTACCCAGAAGGCTTGGATTTGATATCTGCTCTGTCATTACTTGGGTATCCTTACTGCTGAGGCTCAGTTAATCATGGTTTGGCATTACAAGAGTGAGCCTTCAGCTTTCGCGTTCCCTCTACTTTAAGGTTGCCAACAGGCCTGGAGGGGAAAAATAGTTTTGTCCCTGTAATAGAGGTTTAATGGGATGTTATTTACCAGGCGGTGTTATTTCCCTTCATGCCATGAAAAGCTTCAGCTGCCCATTTCCATGCAGAAATCCTCTATTAAGGGACAGGACATCTTTCCCCAGGCCTACTTGACCCCTGTGACTTCTGATTCTGGTTTAGAAATCCGTCTATCCTAGGACTTCCAGTAGCTGTATGCTGGTACGAGTAGTTTATTTGTTATAAATTAAGCATTGTAGCATAATTTATTAGCCTTTCAGAAAGCAGAGTTAATGTTCTTTTGGGTTTGGGTAATGCACAGAAGTTTTAAGATGTAAATCTTTATCGCAGGACTGCAAACTCACAGTGTTAGGGCGATGACCTTGAAACTGAAAACTATTTGTAGACTTGGTGTGCTTAATATTTGCAGTAATTATTAATGTTCATAACATATTTCTGTATATGACTGATATTACTGATCATAGTAGCTCTGTGCTCGAGTTACTGTGAACGCAATGAATCCATTTACAATCTGCTTATAGTGTACCCTTGATTTTTTAAAAAAATACAGGTGTTGAGTAATTCTCATGTAACATTCAGTGCAGAGGTCTCCACTGAATGTTACATGAGAAACACTGCCACAGCTTCAGTTCGGTAACAGTGTAAATCCTTGCAGTGTGCTAGCTGTAAAATAAATCTGCACAGCCAATCAGAAACCTTGGTGAGCAAAAGCCCTACCTGGCCCCACCCACTTCCTAAAAATACTTGGCAAGTGCCAGAAAAGGTGCCTGCAGGTGCCACAGTGCCCACTTGCACCATGTAGGGGACCCCTGATTCAATGCATGTGTTACGGAACATGTGATACAAACCCCACACTCACCCATATATTGGTCCCTGGTTTCAATTGCAAAGTGAACATGCCTTGGTCTGTCTTATGAACAGAGGAGCTCTCGTCCACGTTAATGTGTTTTCTGCAGCATGTAAACAGGGCTGGTGTGTTTCAGAAACAAGCAGTCCACTTTTCATTAGGACTTCTGTGAGTTCGTTCAGCTGTTCTGATTATCCAGTTCCTCATCACTGCTGCAGCACCCCAACCTGCAAGCTCATTTTGCGTGTAAGATTCTTCTAATCCTCAGAGCAGTTTCGGGTCAAACAAAAGGCTGTTTGAGAAAGGCAGGGAAAGATGTGCTCCACCTTCTCCTTCCGTGGACTCTTCTGCTGGTTCCAGCCCATAGGCACAAAATCTAATACAAGATGAAGTCCTTGATGAAGAGGTCACTGGAATTCTAAAATTTATATAACTCTACTAGCAAATCCATCGTATTCCCTGTTACTATGTATGGGTGTGAAAGCTGGACAATGAAGATAGCTGACAGGAAGAAAGTAGACTCCTTTGAAATGTGGTGTTGGAGGAGAGTGTTATGGATACTGTGGGCTGCCAAAAAAAAAAAAAATCAGTGTGTTATAGATCAAATCAAGCCTAAACTTACCCTAGAAGCTAAAATGACTAAACTGAGGCTATCGTATTTTGGTCACATTATGAGAAGGCAAGAGTCACTAGAAAAGACAGTCATGCTAGGAAACGTTGAGGGCAGCATGAAAAGAGGAAGACCCAACAAGAGATGGATTGACTCAATAAAGGAAGTCACAGCCCTCAATTTGCAAGACCTGAGCAAGGCTGTCAAAGATAGAACATTTTGTAGGATGTTCATTCATAGGGTCGCCATGAATCGGAAGTGACTTGACGGCACTTAACACACACACACACACACACACACACACACACACACACACACACACACACTAGCAAACTAAGCTGGTTTAGTAAGGGAGATATTGAGGCAGCAAATAACATATTGTTTTGTGTGAGGGAGATATATGCATGATTGAGAGAGGAAAAAGTCAATTGAAAACAGCACTGTGCTCTGGGATCCAGCGGCTTCCTCTACGTACAAGATGTCTTCTGCTCACAGATTGGTACTCTTATACCTTGGCCTTGAACACTGTGCCAGAAGATTCATCCAGAAACATTTCATTTGTGCAAGAGCTTGCATGAAAGCCTGGGCAACCCCTTGCATGACTGCTATTCCTGTTTATTGTAGCATCTGCACAGAGATTTGTGGAACAGAACCAATGGCTATTTTCCTCCTGCTCACTATTCTTTGGATTCACCCCAGTGTACTTTTGGCAGTTTTCTAAATGTATAGGGTTGGATCCTATGCACTTTCAGAGTAAGGGACTGATGGAGATGGGTCATTATCCACTGCCCCCAGTAGCGCCCCCCCTTCTGGACTCTGAAAAGACGATGGGGGGAGGTTGGGGGCTCCATTGACGAAAAACCACACAACATAAGTAGGGATTGAAGAGGGTGTTATAGGTGAAATTCCCCACCCCTCACTGTGTGTACAGAGCCCCATGGCACAGAGTGGAAAGCTGCAGTACTGCAGTCCAAGCTCTGCTCACCACCTGAGTTTGATCCAGATGGAAGTTGGTTTCAGGTAGCCCGCTCAAGGTTGACTCAGCCTTCCATCCTTCCGAGGTCGGTCAAATGAGTACCCAGCTTGCTGGGGGTAAAGGGGAGATGACTGGGGAAGGCACTGGCAAACCACCCCGCAAACAAAGTCTGCCTAGAAAACGTTGGGATGTGACATCACCCCATGGGTCAGGAATGACCCAGGGCTTGCACAGGGGACCTTTACCGCTGCATGCGGCTTACCCTTTTTGTCCACACAGGTCTGGCAGGCCCTGGTATTGCCTCTGCAGCATTTGTAGGGGCTGCTGGGGGTCGGGGATGGTGAAGAAGATCCGCCAGACCCTATGGTGGCAGTGCACAGGATCCAAGACTTAGTGTTGAGGTTGCGCGCACGCATTTACCTCTGAAAGCATCTTGGGAAACGGCTGTAGCACTCTGCAGGTACTCGGTGAACAATAATCTGTTCCTTTTCTTTTTTTTGTCTTGTTTTTTACAGGAGTCTTTTGATCCTACTATGCAGCTGCACCTTGTGCACCAAGCCCCCTGCACCATTCCTCCTTACCTTTCCAAAAACGAATCAACTCTTGGACACCTCTTGCTGGGCTTCCTGAAATATTATGCTACCGAGTTTGAGTAAGTGATTAGCTTTGCGTTTCTCTTAAGTTCTTTGCTTTCCTTTTTCTTGCTCAGTGCTCTTTCTGCACCGAGTACAGCTTCCGAATTAATTCTGTAGTCTTGTAAGAGGAAATGTTTCCTTTTTCTTTTTACAAAGAAAAGATAAAATCAAACGCATTGAAAGTGGAACGTTAAAGCTGCCTTTCTAAATGCTTACATGTAAAAGCCAGTTAAAAATGAGCATGGAGTGGTAAAGTGTGTGGATAATGCTTTACCATAAAGAATCAGTGGGAGTGTGCTTAATATTGGCTGGATTTGCCCTACAATAAGTGCTTGGCAGGCTCCTGAGTTTATGGAATGGAGTCTAGGGGGGTCGGTGAAAGAGCACATTTCCTGTATGTAACCCCCATGCTTTAGGATCTGGAGGCCCCTGTTACGTGTGCCTTCCCCTTCACAGGTACAACTGAAAACACATTAAGATCTGGGGGCTGCTTTAAATGTGGAACTCTAGTTAAGGAGCCCCTGCCAAAGTTTCACAACCCTGTCACAATGGCTCCTGCCGATTGTTCTGCTGTGCTGGTCGGTTATCATGTCTGCCAGCTCTCAAAGCAGTTTCCATGGGACGTTGTTGGAGCAACATCTCTAGCACTTGGTGCCTGATGGTTTTATGGCTTTGAGGAATTAAGATTTTATTTTAAAAGTCTTTTACTCTGATAATTGTATGTCACAGATTTTAATTGTCAACCACCAGGAGAGCCTGAATTGGTTGACGTCCCTCTCTTTCCACTGCATCTGAAGAAATTGGCTCTGATTCACAAAAGCTCATGCTGGAATGAAAATGTTGGTCTTTAAGGGGCTGCTGGGCTTCTGTTTTGTTTTGCTAACAGAATAAAAACATCGTCAGCTTAGATTGCTGAATAATGTATTAGAAAAATTAAAATCAGTTCTATAGCGGCACTAGCAAGCTACTTTGATAGTACAATTCTCAAATATTCAGTATTTTGCCATTTTGTTGAACATATAACTATTTTTTTAATGCTGCTTGTATTGATTTATGCAAATAAGTGGCTTTCTTAAATACAAACTGTGTTTATGCTTTACTTCTTAAAATGTTTTCTCTGCTTTAGCCTGGAAATATTTGGGGGAAGGGCAGAGAATAGCTTCCTGAATCTCTCTTCCAATTTTACAACCTCGCTTAAAGTCTGGGTGTCCTGTTTCATCTACTGTTTTGAGTGAAGGCAGCAGGTTTTTTATCTTGTAATGAGTAGCAAACCAGATGTTGATTGGATCGATGTTCTACTTGCATCCAGTGAGGATTGCTAGGGAATTTAAAATTAAAGGCTTTCTCCTTAGAATGGTCTCCTTACATAAAAATTAAATAAGTAAGATGCAAACTTTTGTGAAATAAGAACACTTTTATCAAGAAACAGTCATTGGAAGCTTGAGTCATTTGAAGAGCTTACACAAGAGGAGAGAGAAGAACAACAAGAAAAGTTGGTTTTTATATGCCGACTTTCTCTACCACTTAAGGGAGAATCAAACCGGCTTACAATCACCTTCCCTTCCCCTCCCCACAACAGACACCCTGTGAGGCAGGTGGGGCTGAGAGATCTCTACGAGAGCTGTGACTTGCCCAAGGTCACCCAGCTGGCTTCATGTGGAGGAGTGGTGAATCAAACCTGGTTCTCCAGATTAAAGTCCACCACTCCAAGCCGCCACTCTTAACCACTTAACCACACTGGCTCTCTGGGCAACCTCTGCTGATTCTTTCCCCCTTGCTGTAGCAACCCCTCACACTCACCATTTTGTGCTGTGTTCCCAGGAGTCCTCCCAATCTTCAGCTGCTTTTTGAGGGCCCATTCCTGGGATTGATTTATTCAGGGAGAACCTGCTCCCCTTTGGAAATATAGGGCTTGTTCCCATAACACTTAACATGGTTTGGCATTTCATATGAATGAATCAAGCTGCAGTTTGTCAAAGGAAATTCCATAAATCATCTTTTGGTAAGCTATCAAGAAAATGGCTGATCTATCTAACAAGACTTGAGGACTTGAGGCAAAGATTCCATCATCCTGGATACCCCATTGTGTACTGTATAGCATGTGAGTTCCTACTCTAACATGCTTCAGATATTAAAAAAAAAAACCATGACCTATGGTTACATGAACAAGCCTGCCCTCATGTATGGCTTAATTAAAGACTCCTGCTTTCATGCCAAACAGTATTTTGTTATTTCCAATTCTTATGAGCCATCCTCCAAAACAGGATTCCAAGCTGTGGTTTAATCCAGGTTAAGAGGTAGGAGCGTAAACAGTATTTTGTAAATTGGACATAATAATGAACAGTGATTTGTCCTGAAAGCAGGAGTTATTAATGGAATCCCACACATGGGGTTGGGGGAGAGCATGTGAGCTCAAGGATTTAACACGTGAAGCTGCCTTATACTGAATCAGACCCTTGGTCCATCAAAGTCAGTATTGTCTGCTCAGACCGGCAGCGGCTCTCCAGGGTCTCAGGCAGAGGTCTTTCACATCTCCTACTTGCTTAGTCCCTTTAACTGGAGATGCCGGGGATTGAACATGGGACCTTCTGCATGCCAAGCAGAGCCTACCACGAAGCCACACACACACACACCCCTGCTCATTTATCTCTCATCACACGGAAGGCATATCATTGCTTCCTTCATAATGCAAAAGGCAAAGGATAAGTATTTGGGGTATGAACAATTTAGAGGATTTTTTTAAAAGCAGGGTGCAGATTCCATAAAATCTTTCTTTATTAAATGGGAAAGGAAAAATGTAATTATAAAAGTGAATTACCCCTTTGATTTGCTAAAGTAGAAGTGCAAATGGAACCCAAACATTTCATACTGAAAGTACTTTATTAATATTTTGACTTTTTGAAGTAACAATAAGCTCTTTTTTGTGCTGAAGATGCAACTGTTTCTTTTGAGTGATGCGAGAAGCCAGATGGATTCTAGAAAAATTGTCTGTTTTGTTCAGAACGCGGCAGACAGGCATTACTGCCTGCTGTGATCTGCTTAATTCTGTTACATAACACTTCCCTTTAGCTTATTTTTCTACAATTTATTGACAAGTTGGGATGCAAGCCAAATGATGTTATAATGTTTCTCTTTCCTGTAACCTACATTTTGCTAATTAGAGTCATCCAGTCCAAAATAGGGGGGTCTATGAGCTGAGGGCCAACTCGGACACCCTCCCCCACCCCAGATTTCTGCTTGGTAACATGTGATATCTCTCCATTGCCCTCATTATTTTGGCCCAGCCAGTGCTACTTTCATTATCTCGATGGAGCATGCAGGCTAAGAATGGGTTATCTAAAGGATCTTGGTGGTGGCCAGGTACCATCTCCTTTCTTGTTCCCTACTTACTACTACATTTCTGGGGGCTGTATTCTTGTGTTACTGGCTCTGTCAAAGTGCTATGCTTACAGTGCTGGTGAGGATCATATCCAGGGATTATTATTTTTTTTGGTGTGGGAGTTTTTTAAAATGTTGAAGATTTCTGTAAATTGTTTTCCTCTCACTAGTTGGAGCGGTCAGATGATTTCAGTTCGTGAAGCCAAAGCCATTCCAAGGCCGGATGGTATTGAATGGAGAAACAAGTTCATTTGCGTAGAAGGTAAATTGTGGAACTTGGTTTATAACTTGAGTGTTTTGGTAGCAGCAAAAGGAGCATGAGCAGTAGTTCACGCAGACGTCTCAGACCAACCATGGTTTGACAAGAATGAGCCAAGAAGTCCTTGAGCGTGCAGGTTTCCTCTGTGTGTCCTTCATGTGCTGTGCTGAAGTGAAAAATCCTCTCGTTTGGAACTAACTTGCCATTTGTTGCGATGTCCAAATTAGGCACTTTATTAAATTGTGGTTTGTTTCTTGCCGGCAAACAAGGATTCTAAAATCACAGTTCAGATTTGATGTCATTACAAATTTTGGTCAGTCCTGTACTGGGAAATCTTCAACAGCATGTACGTTGAACCACTATGCTTAGATATAGTGTGCAAATTTGCAGTGTTTCACTGTCTTAAACCAGTTCATCTGACGTCTTACTAGAGTTACGAGTGGTGCTAAACCACTCCGGAATCACACCCACACAAAACAGATAAAAAACTCAGGAACAGTTCTGCCTGACATGGCATAGGGAAATGTAGATGACGAAGGCACATATTTATCAATGGATCGGATCCAAAGAGCTGTTTACAGAACTCAACGGTGGGGATTTTCTCCCTTTCCATTGCAGACTGCTGAGCCCCCTCCTGGGATCAGGAGAGCCTCACAAATGGCATGGGGGGGGGGAGAAGTGGGAGTCTGCTGGGGTAGGCTAGTCATCAGAAACTTTTACCCTGCTCTCCCACTAGCAGAATGGGAGCAGAGCAGCACTTTTGGATTGAATGCAACGTCGTTGTCCTTTTTAGCTGGAGCCTTTCTTAAAACCAAGCAAAATCAAGCAGTTGTGCCACCTGCCCAGCATATTTAAGTGCACTTCCATTATACAATCTTGAGCTGTCCTTTAGTAAAACGAGCGCCCTAAGAACTTCTAGCATTTTCTCTTTTCATCCTGTTGTCATGGCTTTTTCTTGCTTTTTAAGTATGGGTGGGTTAGATGTTAGATAGATGTTGTTCATATTCTCAGAAATGTGCAGTTGCTGTTTCCAATTTCATTACAGATTACTATGACTTGATCCCTCCTCATGTTCTACATAAAGATAAGCATGTGTAACTGCACTAGAACTGCATGTTTATAAATTACACGCAGACCATTTAATATGGTCTCAAAGCGTGGCCCGTGTTGTCTATAGTACAACATGGAGATACAACCAGCTAAAAACCTGTAGTGAAAAGAGGCTTTGATTCTCTTTCACACAGAGAAAAAATATATTGACATAAGGTCACCATTAAGGTGTGTGTATGTATATCTGCAAGTAGTCTAATTGATTCCAATAAAATTACTTGTATGTAATTAATGGTATAGCTGCTGCTTTGGATAAATTAAAAAAGCTAGCAAAAGCTACAGTGCTAACAGTATTCTCTTAACATTTCCAGAACCTTTTGACCGAACAAACACTGCTAGAGCAGTACACGAGAAACAGAAGTTTGACATCATCCTTGACGAATTTCGAAAGGTAAAGTATGCAGCAAACTTTACAGCAGTGATTGCGTGTAAGTAAACTTGTGTATACAAATTAAAACGTGGTGCATATTTGTGTTTCTTTTATCGGTTTTCCTCTCCCACCCCACTAATCAATTAAACTTTTCAGACTCAAGACCCGTCTTGGACCCCACTTGTAATTTAGCACCTATTTTTAACTGCATTGCAGGTGTCTGTCTTCTCCATTACGCTTTTCAATTCTCATCCGTGTAATGCAGTTTTTCTCATTTTAAAACACCCACAAAGAAAGTGTTGGTTGAAGTTCGTTCTGCTGGCTTAACCTGCTTATAGGTCCTGGTCCACTAGGTGAAAAACATGGTTTAAGTAGTGCCACTTGACTTCTTTTCCATGGCTGAGATGCAGAGAACCATTGATTCATTGATTAACATTGCAAATGCCCTGAAAAGCATTCATATCAGTTACAGAATTAAAATTGGAGAATATATAGTAACTAAAACTATAGGATATACGATTCATAGACAGTTTATATAATTTAAGCAGACCTCAAATTAATAAAACATTTTCCACTGCATGCTGAAGGGTGCTTTGGACTTTGCGCGCCAGCTTTTAACCTCAGAGGGCTTTCAGAACTGTTTTGTGGCAACAGTCTGCTGTTCAAAGAAAGGAAGAAATAAGGTGGAGTCCTTGTAAGGGCCCAGGAGTTCTTACCATTGTTCCTGGGTCGCTGCTCAGCAATCAAAGAGGATGATCTTCAGTAAACTTGACACTTCCTTTAGTTAGGCTTTTAAAAGAGCTTATTGGGGAAGTTATTTTGGTAATTTGGGCTGGAATCTCATGTAGACTTTCTAAGGGTGTAGATTCCGACCCCCCAGTAAACTGAAGTATCATAGTGGAGTGGTTGTAGGGAGAGGGTGATCTGGTATGTAGTAAGTATGTTTTATGCTTTGTCTACAGATATTTCTGTAGTATTCAGAAGCAGAGCCTTTAATTTCCTAATTCATACATTTGAGCTGGCTATGGTAGCACTGCTAATTGGTCTGTCTCTCAGCAAGCTCTCATAGAATCATAGAGTTGGAAGGGACCACCAGGGTCATCTAGTCCAACCCCTTCACAATGCAGGAAATTCGCAGCTACCTCCCCCCCACACCCCCAGTGACCAGAAGATGGCCAAGATGCCCTCCCTCTCATAATCTGCCTAAGGTCACAGAATCAGCTTTGCTGACAGATGGCCATCTAACCTCTTCTTAAAAACCTCCATGGAAGGAGAGCTTACCACCTCCCAAAGAAGCCTGTTCCACTGAGGAACCACTCTAACTGTTAGAAAATTATTCTCTTTGAAATGTGTTTTAAAAATACTTGTTTAAAATGAGAGAGTAGGGAATGCTTGACCTCTGTGTAGCAGCTTGTGTGCCATCGGACTAAAGCAAAATGTGGTAGAAAGTAAAATACGACTAGCAACAGAAGTACAAGACCATTTTGTGAATAGCTTTAACTTTTTTTGTTTGATGTTTTGAAACCACTGAAACAAAAATGGCTTAGAGTGCTTATCTCCCAGTCCTGAAAAAAAGTCCCAAACAGTACTGTTTTGAGCCTCTTCACACAAAGCATAGTTAAGTTGTGGAACTCCCTGCCCCAGGATGTGGTGATGGCTGCCAACATGGAAGGCTTTAAGAGGGGAGTGGACATGTTCGTGGACGAGAGGGCTATTCATGGCTGCTAGTGAAAATGGATACTAGTCATGATGCATACCTATTCTCTCCAGGATCAGATGAGCATGTCTATTACATTAGGTACTGTGGAACACAGACAGGACGGTGCTTCTGCAGTTGTCTTGTTTGTGGCTTCCTAGAGGCACCTGGTTGGCCACTATGTGAACAGACTGCTGGACTTGATGGACCTTGGTCTGATCCAGCATGGCCTTTCTTAAGTTCTCTTTTGTACTTACCATGTGATGTGGAAATTAACTCCCTTAACTTACTACAAAATTCAGTGGGTACACCCAGGCCCTTAAGCATGCTTCATTTAGTCCTTTGGCCTTGCTGTATTCATATTTTGATGGTAAACATTGCTATCAACATGTTTGAAAGGGTTTTAAATGGCTGTAATACAGGGTTAGACAAATTCATGGAGGAAAAAACCAGTTTATTTCTCAAGGTCCATTGCTGGGGCAGGGGGGACAGAAGGGCTGCTTTGGCCTCAGTCTATAGGTCTTCCGGGGCATCTGGTTTGGCCACTGTGAGGAATTGGATGCTGAACTAGATAACTATTGTTCTGATCTTAGGGTACTTTGGGCTGTAATACGCTATATTCATTGTGTATTTTGTTCTCTCCCACAGTCATGGCAAAGATTGAGAGACAGGAGAGACTTGAACTGTATACTACCTTTAAGAGCAACTATTCAGAAAAGATAACTGGCTTCCGTCTCCATGACCGAGACGTAAACCCCCAAATGAATTTTTTTCTCCGCTCTCTGCCCCTGTACTTTATTTTCCCCTAAGAGGAGATTTTTTTCTTTCAAGCTTTTGTCAAGGAGACTTCTGCAAGAATGAAGAAGAAAAATGCAACCTTTATAAAATTCATTCGAACCATTTGAAAGACTCACTTTTTGAAACGGCTTGAATCAGTGACCAATAAAGAGACTGCTGTAATACAAATTTGCATATCTGTTGGGAGTTTATTGAATTATTGTTAACATTTGTTGTAGCCGTGAGTCAACAACCACAGTAAATATTAAGATTTGAAGATGACGAATTACGTAACGTACCACAGCCAGGCTGTAACCTTAAAGAATAGCACACGGGGCCACATTTCCTGAAGAGCAGCCCCTGCTTTGCAACTGCACTTTGCCTCTATGTGGCTCTTTCCAGTTTTTAATCTTCTCGTAACTAGAAACGGCAGCTTCTTTGCAGAAATAACAAGCGGGTTCTAAATAGTGCTATTACTCTGTCATTGTTTTCACTGAGGTAGTAAACCTGTGTCTGTACCGTACCACTGCAGATGGGGATTCTCATGACTGAGTGCTTCTCTATTTGCCACCTGCCCTTTGGACATAGAAAGACAGATGTTCCGAAGAAGGAGTCTGTTGTATGAAGGAGCCCCGTCTGCAGTCTGGAAGTGTACAGCCTAAACACAGTTTATTGCCTTGGTGCGAATTGCCCGATGCCAGGAATTGTAATGGCAACTGGGTTTTGCAAGCAGCCTAGCTACTACAGGGCACTCCGATCTGTGGCAGGACTACACAGCTTGTGACTTACCAAACCGAATGCAGCCCTACCGGGATCAATGAATCGTTTGCACACCCTCCCTACTGTGGCTACAAGAAAACCCTCAAAAAAACCCACCACGGGGTCATTACATTTGGTGGGCTACTCGGCTGGTGAGTCTCAGGCTGTGCAGCTCGGCTTGTGGCGAGCCACTCTCTGTAGTAAAAGCTTAAATAATAATTTCAGAGCAGGGGGTGGCATCACACACGACGAGGAAATAGGCGGGGGAGGAAACAAAAGCAAGAGTTGCAGTTCCTACGTTATTACTAGCGGAACAGACAAAAAGAAATGTGCAGAGGTGGTAATGTTAATTGCGCATCTTGCCTCTTTCCGCCCCCCCCCCCCAAAGCAAAATAGCAATGTAAGGCAGCATTGCCCCTCTTCCACCTGAGGTGTTGTGTGGTATGAGGGCCGGTCCCTTTTCAACAGTTTCTTCTCCGTATAAAAAAATAATAGTGATAACTGCTCAAAACAGCTGCTATAATAAGCCAAGTTTCTGTTTCTGTGTAAATGTTTGTTTCTATTTCTGTGTAAATGTTTGTAAATTGGTCAGCTGCTATATAAATTGAGGTTTAAAGAAAAAAAATCTTGAAAATTTTAACCCTTTTCAAGAAGTACGGGACTTCTTTTAGATCTGCTGTAGCACAATTTGTGCCTCTCCTATTTATTGCCGACCAATTCATGTTTAACAGATGATAATTTTCTCTGATGTCAAACTTCCTTTTCCTCTTTTAAGTTTAATATTTTTATTGTGTCAAAGTGGAATAAAGTTTCTGTAAATAAATCCATTTTTTGTGTGTCACTGGTTTTCTTTCAAGCCCAGGTTTGATCCATGTTGGTTCTTGGTACTTTCAACAACCAGAATAATTAGATTTGCAAACAATTATTTTGTCTTACCCCACTATCCCATGTCTAGGAGTTGCCAACTGACCTGGGGAAAAATGTCCTGTCTATTCAAGAGAGCTGGCCAGCCCACTTCTGAGAACTGCTGTGGTGGAGATGGCTACCTTCCAGCACAGCACACACCACTGGTCTGCACCCTATGGACATCCTACAGGGGGAATAATGTAGCCTTTTAGGCACAGACGGCATAGCAAGCACCCCAGAGACCATAACAACCCTGGCAGCACCCACCAACTAGGTAGCAGTGCCCCTTTGAGTGGAATACACAGGCACAGCCAACCAGGCAGCAGGGCCGTCTGAGTGCCAGCCAATCACTGCCTGCTGATCTAGCAACTGACCCTTGATGCCTCTCCCCACAGAGAGCCAGCAGACAGGGAGGGGACAGATCCAGTGACAGTGCAACCCCAGAAGGCAGAGCAGCCCCCCCCCCCCCAGCCCATAGATGAAGTCCACCCCTCTGCGGGCAAGGGTCTGAGGCCAGGCTGGAACAAACACCGTGCACGCCCCCCCAAGACCAGTATCCTACTCACTGGGCCAAGAAAGCATGCCTCCTTTGCATCTGCTATCAGGCACTCCACTGCAGCCCTGACATCATCACCAGCCATACGGGGCCACACAGAGACCATTACACAGACAGGCTTAGCTCAGGAGATAGCTTACCCAGGGCCCCTGTTTCAGCCCTCTCCAAGACTTGCCAGCATAGCACCTTGTTGGTCACTTGAGCGCTTTTAGCCCTCTCCCCGCCCCCTCCGGATTGCACTGATAATGTGTGGGAATGGGTTGTTGAAGTTTAACATGGTGGGTAAATAACTTTGCATTAAGCCTCTGTTGAAGGGACAGGATGCTTTCCTTCAGGCCAGTTGGCAACCTTAACCATGTCAGTGTTAATTGGTTGTAGATGGGTTCCAAGGCCCAATGTACGCACTACTAATGTGGTATAATTGCTTGCTGCAACATGCCTGCAAGTAGCATTGGAAATGGCTTATCCATGCAGTCGGTGGCCAGTTGCGATCATGTACTTCCCACACAAAGAAGAATTGGTTTTTATACCCCATTTTACCTTAAAGGGATTCAAAGCAGCTTACAATTGCCTCCCCACCCCCCAAACAGGCACCTTGTGAGGTAGGTGGGGCTGAGAGAGTTGAGAGAGAACTGTGACTTGCCCAAAGTCACCCAGCAGGCTTCATTTGGAGGAGTGGGGAATCAAACCTAGTTCTCCAGATTAGATTCCACTGCTCTTAACCACTACACCATGCTGTCTCTCTCAGCAGTCAGCAGCCCCAACAGAGGAGCAGGGAAGCCATGCAATCCAAGCGTTTGATACTCATACAGTCACATATTAATGTGACGTGGAAAAGTTTGTTCACTTCACACCAACAATCCAGCAATCATGCTGCTTCAGTAACACACAAATTTCATTTGAGGGGTTTTCTAGCTTAGATGCAAAATTATGAGTTATCATAAGGGAAAGGGAAGAGACCAATAACTGAATCCTTGCACGCATGTGCAGTCTTTGCCAAATACCATTTGTAGCTGGACAGCTCCCAAGATTACCATTAGACTGCAGACTGGGGATCTGATTCAGTTAAACCTGTCAGCAACGAACCTGCAGAAATGGTGGCTCAGAGTTCATGAATTCATTACAGATCAATCAGAAGGGCTGATGCTTTTGCGTGACATTGTACTGAACGTCTGCAGTCAGAACAGACACCTGGTGGCTGGGTGTGTATTTTGATCAGAATACAGGCAGTGGTTTGTTCTGAGTTTGGACTCTTCCTAGTCTTGTGAATTATACCTTGCATTTTATTTCAGAGACATACACAGTGGAGCGGAGAGTTATTTCTGTTCCTTTAGAAATTTGCATTTAAATGGCCTCCCTTTCCTCGCATAAGATGCAGAGAGCTACATTTTTTTTAAACTATCAAGAACAGAGTGTATAAAATCCTTATGTTTAAATTATATAGCTCGGAGCTTTGTTTTGGTGGAATTTGTGTCACACCATCTAGTGGGGAATGAGAAGATGTCATGAAAAGTGGGGGTTCTAGCTGGCTACTGGAGTGAGGGAGGAGTTTGGGGTACTTCTGCTTCATGCTGCCGCTGTACGTGGCCTCCCTTCTCCCCACAACTGGCCCTGGATTTTGCCATATACACTTGCTCGTGTTCCTTGGGGATAATGTGGATTGTAGGTACAGTTAATTGGTGACAACCCAGAACCTGGAGTCCAGCCAGGCTACTTGGAACAGCCAGACACAGTCTTGGAACATATAAGTAGAGGACTGTGGAGAGAATTTAAGGAAACTTCATCCTGATGCAAGCTGTATAGCAGCAAGTCTGCATGACCTTATTTATACACAGTGCAGCTATGCGGGTTTTCCTAGAAGGCATCACACATGACAGAAGAACACAGTGCAAAATCTAAAGATAATGTATATCTCAATTCTGCAGGATCTGTAAAGTCTAATGCCATCTACTGTGCTTAGAAAGCAAGAAGCAAACACAGTTCTTGGAGTCCTAATGTAATAATAGACGCTGGTGGGCTCATGTTCTGCAGCTGCTCCCTCAAAAAAAACAAACCGATTTTGCACATTTTCCCACCTTGGATGTGGTAACAGTTGTGGAACTTATCAGATGTAGAAAGCATTCCTTGCCCTTTGCAGGTTGAAATGAAACCCAGGTTCAAGGCCACCCCAGTACAGATGACCTGAGCTACCACAAGACCCTTAGGGTATGCAAAGCTTTCTGCTCCGTTTCCTCTAGATCACAAAGGCTTGGCGGTAATAATTAGCTCCAGCTTTAAATTGATCCTGTGCCTCACCCACAGGGAGGGGCCATAGCTCAGTGGTAGAGTGGGTGTTTGACATGCAGAAGGTCCCAGGTTTAATCTCCAGCATGGCCACTTAAAAGCATCAGGTAGTGGGTGATGCAAACTATCACTGCTGAGACACTGGAGACCACTTCCAGCCAGAGTAGACAGTACTAGCCTAGATAGTTGAGTGGTCCTACTCAGCATAAGGCAGCTTCACTTGTTTACCTAACCTCAGACTGCTGGTAAGAATTAAGTTTACCTTAGAAAGGCTGAACAAGAGAGAGGGTGAATGCAGGAATGCTCTGATTGGCCACATTCAGTTTGAACTCAGTGACTGATAAAGTTATCAGGAAGTTTTATGTTCAATGTATATTCAGGTATATTCATGCATGCAACAGTATTACTTATAACACACATACTTTAATAGTAGGGTTGTGCAAAAAATTGGTAAATTTTGGGTTAGGGTTTATTGGGCCCAGTTTTTCTCCGGTAAACCTAAAATAAGCCAAATACCCATACTGGTAAATATTGGTATTCGGCTTATTTCCGGGTTTACCGAAAAAATTGTGCCCATTATAGTCTATGGGGGAAAATTTGAATCTCCTGTGGGGGTGTTTTTGAAGGTAAGGTTCCCAATTTTTCTGGGTAGCTTGAAGGAACTCTCCTTGCATTAACCCCTACAAGTAGGGGAGGTCTTAACCAATGGGCAATAGGGGCAGCTGCCCAGGACCCCATGCTGGGGGACCTGACTACCCAAGACCCTGCCCCATCAATGGAGGGAGCGACAGCTCGGGAGCAGCAGCTACTCACGCTTGCCTCACCCAAGGTTCCATTTCAATGAGAATCACTTCACATGCATGGTTCCTTATGCAGGCATTAAAGATATTTTCAATTCTCCTGTTGGGATGAAAAAAGCAACTTACGTATATTAAAAGTCTTCAGTTCCACAAGGGATACATCAATTCACATACATAGTTGTACAGACAATTCTAGACATTCTAGATGTTAACATTTGTATCCCTTTGGGAACATCTAGAATCGTCTGTGCAACTATGTATGTGAATTGATGTATCCCTTGTGGAACTGAAGACTTTTAATATACTTAAGTTGCTTTTTTCATCCCAACGGGAGAATTGAAAATATCTTTAATGCCTGCATAAGGAACCATGCATGTGAAGTGATTCTCATTGAAATGGGGCTGAGGAAGAAATGAAACGATCGTCCCCCTGCAACAACAAATATACATTAAGACATCGTTCCAGCTTCTACTTATGAACTTTGATACTTGTACCTTTTGGACTGTTTAGTGAAATTGTATATATTTATTTATTTATTTATTTATAGTCACCTCATGCACTTTAATACACTTTGCTTCATATAGTGATTGTAAGTTTCTTCAGCCATACTCTGTGCTTATTTCCTAACCTTTGGTAACAGTACAGTGGTGTTTATTTTGGTTGCTCACCCAAGGTTCAGGCAGCAGGCTTCTGGTGGCAGCAGTGGCTGCCACCTGCTTCACACGTGTACAGAGTCACCTCTTGCTTTGACCATGGTGGCAGGTGGCAGGGGGAACCTGCAGGGGTGGCAATGATTCTGGGGGCCCATCCTGGATTTTTGCCCAGGGCCCCAGAATTCATCAGACCACCCCATCTAAATCCACATTCCCAACAATTCAGTTGGCTGGATGTATCTTGTGATACTAATGAGGACACCTAATGGCATTCAGGGATTTGTCTGCAGCTCTCCCAGGATTAAAGTCAGTACTTTTGTAGCTCTGGCACATGTTGATGTTGACCGTATTGGCCCTGGGAATCAGGTGGTGTTAGGACCCAGCGGTAAGTCCAAGGTGGCAGCCGCAGTTGGGTGTTGCAACTTTCCATCGGTTCTATTTAAAGACTCTCCTGAGTCAGGAAGGTTGAGCTGCTGTAGATGACAGTTTGCTTCGGGCAACCCTGGGGAGGAGTGAGTAGAGGGGAGAAAACACAGCAAGGGACTGGCCTGGGGACACAAAATGGAGACTTATTGCAATTCGGAGTATGATGAATCACCCGATGTCTCCATGGAAGGTGAAGAGGAGGAGGAAGATGAGCCCCAAGAAAGACAACTGCTTTCTAACAGGTGTTGTATTTCCAAAAAAATGTGCAAGCACAGTGTATGGGCTGTCTAAATGGCCTGAAAGGACTGGGTGGGGAGACGTAGCTTTGTTCAGTTCCAGCATGGCATCAAAGGATATGAAAGTTTTAAAAAATAGGGGGACTTTTCTGATGAATCTGAATTGCAGCTGGTTGTGATTTGGATAGAGCTCGGTCTGTGTACCAAAGGCATGTTCTATTTAAAGATCCTGCGTTGTGCCCATTTACTGGCATCTCCTCCTGCTCCTCCCTTGTTGGCTGGCTGGCTCGTCATTACATATCGATCTTCAGTTACTCTCAGGGGATGCGTATGTGCGCGGTATGCGTGTGAGTTTGAAAGTGAAATAGTGGAGTCCGACAATCAGGCTTTCCCCTTCGTTCCCTTAAAATGCTGTCGCTCCTTCTGCGGTGAAAAGTGGGGGGAAACTTGAAACTCGAGAGACAAATTGCCTTTTGTAAAGGAAATGAGGTGGTTTTGTGTGGGTGTGGAGGCTGCAGGCCATTTGGTTTTAGGTATATTTTCTGCATGATTTGTTCAGCCCAATAGCACATTTTCCCTAACCAAAAAACCCAAAGCAAAACAAAACAAAACAAAAAGTCAGCCAATTACCTATTTCGGTCCCAAACCTGCTGGATGAATGGAGGGGATCTAAATATAAGACAGCCTCTGCATCTAGTGGAGCATAACACCGGGGAAGAGGAGAGAATCCTGGCTACAATGGTCTCAGGCACAAATAGGTTCTAGTTATGCAATATTAACTGTGGAAGGTGGAGGGGAGTCTTTTCCCCATCTTTCCGTGGTCCTGATTGATGGCCATAAAATATAATTTTTTAGTGCAAACGAAAGATAATCTTGAAATCCACATGGTCCGAGTGAGAGGTGGACCCCTTGCACTAGATTTGACAGTTGACCCTACCTAGTATTTGTCCCTCTGCAACCCCCCCTCCACTTTTAGATTTGTAAAATGACAGATCCCGTTTGAAAAAATAACAGCTTGTTTTTAGAAATAGGAGTAGTACTCCTGGAAAGGAAAAGGACAGTATCTTCTCCAAACTATCCACTTGACCTGTCCAGTTCTGCTGATCCAAGACCCCCCTTTGGCTAAGGTTTTTTTTTTCTTTCAAAATCACTCCCATCCATTTTTATGCTTAAGTGGCAGCATTTTAAAAATGTGCCTCTGTGCCAATGTGATTGTGAATATGGTGAGGTGTATGAAGGGGGTAAGGGGTAAATTGAAGCAACAATTGCTTTATTCTACCCCTTGCTAAACTCAGCACTAGGAGTCAGTAAAGTAGGGCACCCGTTGAGGCCCATGGATCTGGGAAGGAACCGCTGCCAACCGCTGATGGTGGATCAGTCCCCCATTGCTTAATGACAAGGACACTCGGCAATAGGGTTGCCAGGTCCCTCTTCGCCACCCGTGGGAGGTTTTTGGGGCGGAGCCTGAGGAGGGTGGAGTTTGGGGAGGGGAGGGACATCAATGCCATAGAGTCCAATGGCCAAAGTGGCCATTTTCTCCAGGGGAATTGATCTCTATCGGCTGGAGATCAGTTGTAATAGCAGGAGATCTCCAACTAGTACCTGGAGGCGGGCAACCCTACTTGGCAGCCACAGAGTGTCAGGAGGACAGGGCCCCATCCCTTCTGCTGCCACTGGGTGATCCCTTCCATTGGGAAATGGGATATTGTCCACAAAGCCACTTTGATGATGTGATAAACTTCCCAGGGCAGTTGCACAGGAAGCCTGGGCAGCCTTTGTCCTGCACTGAAAGCCAAACAGCTGAAGGAGTGGGATGTTACGGTAGTACTTTAATCTGTTAGTAAGGATGACATCTTTGTAACAGATTCTTCTGATACCCCAAACCCTGGAGAAAATCTGCCCCCAGAGACCTTTTGCTCATTTGGGCATGAGACCCTTTCAAGATAGCTTGCAATCAAGCGACATATTACGAAGCTCACAACAAGACATGAGTACAAAACTCTTATACAAATACAGAGGTCTTTTTAGTAGGGAAGGAGGCCATGCTTGAAGCTTGGGGGCCAAGTCTACCAAGCATTGTGTTTGTGCAGGCTCCATTAAGTTATCTGGGACATAGGCAAGTATCTTGTGGTTGCCGTGTGGAAATAGACCAATGCTGTAAAGCCAGTGTTTGGTGGGTTGTTCCGTAGATCTTCTGATATTTATGTTATTGCTTATTGCTGTCTGCCAACTTCTTGAAAAATTCACAATAATGCAATGCTGGAACTTCAGTACCACGTCTCTCCTCGCCCTGTGACCTCAATTTCACAGAACCCCTCGGGTTCTTTATGTCCCTGGCTGCACAAATGGCAAATAAAGAATTTTAAAATGGCAGGTAAATTATTCAGTGTGTATTTGCCCTTCCTTGAATAGTTCTTTAAAGCTTCTTCTCCCAAGCCTAGGATAATCTTCTTTATGTGGGCAGGGGGAAAAAAAATTGCTTCTCCTGTGGAGGATTTGGGAAAGAACCCCTCTCAGTTAAGGCTATAGTGGTACCCCATAAATTGAATAATTCTGCAATTATAATAGATTCAAGAGTATTTTATCATGTGCACTGTTGAAAAAAGAAACTTGTCCTTTCCTCCATAACAGTTAGAGCAGTTCCTCAGTGGAACAGGCTTCCTCGGGAGGTGGTAAGCTCTCCTTCCCTAGAGGTTTTTAAGCAGAGTTTAGCAATGCTGATTCTATGACCTTAAGCAGAAGATGAGAGGGAGGGCATCTTGGCCATCTTCTGGGCATAGAGTAGGGGTCACTGGGGGTGTGGAGGGGGAGGTAGTTGTTAATTTCCTGCATTGTGCAAAGGGTTGGACTAGATGACCCTTGTGGTCCTTTCCAACTCTATGATTCTAACCCTTACAGGATTGGGTTGGGGTCTCATTCTAGGGTAAGGGGCTCATCTTGATGTTGAATTAACCTCCCAGATATACACTGGATGGCGAATGCAGTCCCCCAAACTATGTTGAATTAGGCAGTGTTTGCAGTGTCCTGGTAAAATATCGTTCAAACATTTTCACATTTGGTCCTTGTTGATCAAACAAGATTTGTATGAATATAATATTAAGGGCATCTTCATTTTCATTAATTACTTATATGCACTTTAATTAGCAAAATGGATTCCCTGTTTGTGTTGCTTATGCAAACCAATGGGGATGTGATTAATGGAAATAACTAGTGTGGCCTGATCTATACCTTGGACTTCTCTGGGAACCCACCCAAGTTATTCCAGTACTTTTTTTCACAGTGAGAGCAGATATAGCTTTGAAATCTACCTGGAAGTTCATCTTCAGGATCATATCAGAATTGGTTCTGGATGTGAGAGCAGAAGGGTCAGGCTATTTTTGCAATTCATTCTACAAAAGTGTGTTTATGACCCCGTTAAACTTGCTGCTGAGCTGAGGACAGAGTAGGGTTGCCAACCTCCAGGTGGTGGCTGGAGGTCGCCCACTATTACAACTGATCTCCAGGCAACAGAGATCAGTTTCCCTGGAGAAAATGGCTGCTTTGGCAATTGGACTCTGTGGCATTGAAGTCCCTCCCTTCTCCAAACCCCATCTTCCTCAGACTTCACCACCAAAATCTCCAGGTATTTCCCAACCCATAGCTGGCAACCCTAGGATAGATTGCTGAGAACAGTGCATTATCCCTGCTTTATTATATTATTCCCCCCAGTAATGCGTAGCAATATTTACTTGTTTTGTGACATCATCACTTGCCCCCCACCCATATTAGTGGCTGGTGGTGGTGGGAGGGGGGAAATGATGTCACAGCCTAGGTACTGTAAATGCTACCTCAGATTATGGGTAGGGAGAAGAGTATGGAAATAGTTGGCCAAGAGTGCCGTTTTAGTAACATACCTGTGCTTCCTGTATTGTATTTCTATGTGCAGGCACATTATGTTTCTCTTGGTTCTGTCTTTTTGACTGGCCATTTTACTAAACGGCCCATTGGCGGTCATCCAGCTCTCTGGCTTCCATATCCCATCTTATGGAGCTGTCTGTCCCATTGTGTCCCAGGACCTTGCTTCTCTCTTGATGGTCTGCCAGAGCCATAACCGGCCAGCCTCACATCATCCAACACTAGGAGGTTTGGTTCATTCAAAGAAAATGGAGAAGACACACCACTGAGGCATGAGACACTGATAGATTACAGCAGGGCCAGGCAATCTGTTCGGCAGTGAACACCGCATTAAAAAAAAGTGTGAAGATTTGCTGCTATTACTGACCCTGGTCAATATTTCTTCTAGTTAAGTCAGAGCTCTTGTACTTGTGTATTTTGCGGGAAGAGGGGGAGGCAGAATTAGAGCGGAACGCTTCTGCTTATATTGCAGTACACATAACGATTCCTGCCAAAATGTTTATTTCTAAATATAGCCTTTTTATTCAGAACTCTAAAGCAGAACCCCCCCCCCCCCAATAACGTCTTGTTCTCATTCAATCCACATCCTAGTTTATATGTGAGTTAATACCTCTCTGCAGCTGCCCCGGTAAAACGAAGCACAGCGCCCTTGGATTAATGCAGGTGGATATCTACAAGGCTTAAGGCACTTCTGCAGCTTATGATTTTTAGCAAACCGCACAGACCGGAATAACCTTGCTCATTCCGAGTCACCCCATAAATCTGCTCTGCTGCTCATGAATTTATGGCTGGCCATATATGTAAGTGTTTGCAGATTCTTGGAATGCCAGATTTCTCTCTGGCTGCTCATATCCTGTAATAGCTCTGCAGCAAAGAAATCTTCGGTAGCTGTGACTTTGGCCACCATCAGTCTGCAACGGTTAGAGAAAATGTAGACAAAAATCTGTAGTCCCAAGACAGGGACAGAATCGCTAACAAAAAGTTATTTCCCATATCAAGGTCGGATCAAGGTACTTTGCTGCCCTGAGTAAGGTACACCTACCCATAGCCTCCTCTTGTGCTACTTTCAACTTGGGCCCGGCTGATATTGGCATGGGTCCAGGAGGCGACAGCAACACCTCCTGAGTTGCCCACAGCCGGAAGAGAACTAAGCCCTATGGTGTGTTGGGCCCATACCCATTGTGGCTCCAGGCAATCATTGGCGTAGCTTGGTCAGACAACCTGACCTGGCCCACAGGAATCATGAGGACATTTTCTGACAGGAACAGTGACAGAAAGGATGCTCTTCTGTTGTGACTTCTATGGCCAATGAGTTCATTCTGCTGTACACACCATTATGTCAGGTGCCTCCTGTCGGCATGAGAAACTACTCGAATCATAGAGTTGGAAGGGACCAACAGGGTCATCAAGTCCAACCCCCTGCCCAGTGCAGGAAATTCACAACTACCTCCCCCACACACACCCAGTGTGTGGGGCCAAGATGCCCTCCCTCTCATAAATTGTCTAAGGTCATAGAAACAGCACTGCTGATAGATGGCCATCAAGCCTCTGCTTAAAAACCTCCAGGGAAGGAGAGCTTACCACCTCCCGAGGAAGTCTGTTCCACTGAGGAACTGCTCTAACTGTTAGAAAATTCTTCCTAATGTCTAGACGGAAACTCTTTTAATTTCAACCCGTTGGTTCTGGTCCAACTGGGCCCCCTCCTCTATAGGACAGCCCCTCAAGTACTTGAAGATGGTTATCATATCCCCTCTCAGTCTTCTCCTCTTCAGGCTAAACATACCCAGCTCCTTCAACCTTTCCTCAAAGGATTTGGTCTCCAGATCTGTGAGCTCTTTCCTTTGTGGATGTATTTTTTGACAGAGCTATATGATTTCTACGTATATAAGTACAAAAGCAGTGGTAGTATTTATGATAGAATATCAAGAAGGCTTTTTCCCCATCACTGAGAAGAATATCAAGCTACCCTACTTCCGCTGAGGCTGGAACTGCTGAAAGCAACATCCCCAAATTGTCTCCTCTCTCTCCTCAGTCTACTTCATGTGCTCAAGTCTAGAGGAAGTGGGTGGTGGTGGTGGGAGAATCTATTTCAAACTAAACTGGAGTGTGTGTGAGTCAGGGCAACGTAATCCATTGTTTGAAAAGCTATTACCCTAGCCAGACTGGTATGGTCTTGTAAAAAATGTTGAAAGAAAGATTGAGGAAGGGAAGAACTGGGAAGCCAAAAGGGCCTTACAAAAGGGCCCCAGCCCTCAGTTTGCCCAGCCTCACCCCTAGCCTGAGGAAGGGAGAAAGAACCTGCTGGAATAAAGGAGGTTCTGTAGTGTCTTCTTTTCTTGCCCACCCAGCTCCACTCCACCATGACTTGTCCTAGTTGGGTGGCCAGAGATGCCAGGCCAGTGGCCAGCATCCCCAGGAACTTTAGAGGCAGGGTAGGGGGTGGAAATGACATCACATGATGTGTGATGTCACATCTGCCCCAAATTCCAGATGTGACATAAGCACATTGGAGAATGCTCTGGCCATTCCCGAAAACCCCATGGTACTTACCATCAACTTTTCAGGGACACCAAGATTGTCTCCAACATGTTTATGTTACATCTGGGGTTTGGGGCAGACATGATGTCATGAGTCACACAATGTCATTTCTGCCCCTGGCCCTCTCTCCTGCAGGTTTGGGGCACAGGAGCAGGAGGTTGGGTCCACCAGTTGGAGTCTTCCTACTAGAAGAAGGCAACTGATAAGCCTACGGGTGTTGCTTTTTACATGTGTGACTGTGCATATCCTGCAGCATAAGTAACTCAGAGGGCCCAGCCCAGGTAATGGGAGTTGAGGAAAGGGCCATCCCGGCCATCAGCTCACCAGGAAAAGTCCCGGTAGCTATAATGGTCAAGCGGCCTCTGCAGTGAAGTAATGGTTTAGGCCCTCTCATTTGCAGTTTGTTTTAATGGGGAAAAACCCAAAACAAAATAAAACCCTACATTTTGAAAATCCCAAGACTGAAATTTTGGAGGGAGAACCCCTTGGTGTGGGGGCCAATCACTGAAAATTTCTTTCAGATTGGGTGGGTGGTGAAAGACTTTTGGGTAATTGGAGATTGGCTTTATGACTACCTCAAGGTTCAGCCAATGGTGAGCAAGATAGGGAAATAGGAAGGGGAGGCAACTTTGTAATGTTCGCAGGGGCTAGCCAATTAGAATCAGCCTCTCCCAGAAAAGGGAAGAACCAGTTGCTTCTGCTGAGCTGAATTCCTTTTGGAAGTTAGTATGAGTGCCTGAAGAGGTGTTACTGTGGCTGCACATTTAAGGTATGCATGCCTGACTGTACCTTTAAAACCATCAGGAAAAAGGGCACTTCACACACATCAGGTGACCGTGTTCCTTCCTCCCTCCCTTTCCTCTCTCCCTCTCCCCCCCTCTCACCTCATTCTTGAGTTGCCACTGAGGTGACAAAGGAATATTTCCCAGAGTTTAAACTGATATTCATGTAACACAAGTATAATAAGACTTATGTTTGTAGCATTTATAGCACAACCTTATAGCGGTTTATTGACTGAATCATTTTTTTTCACTCTTTCTATAAAATCATACTTACTACATGAAGTGAATACTTTGATGTATCTTAATCTTTACGCTTTGGCTTTTTCTGTTGGAGAAGGTCACAGTTTGTCTTACCATTTGTTTCCTTGGCAGTTTGAAAAACTTTAAGCAGAACAGTGGAAGAGGAAAAACCACGTCACCGGATGCAATGGATGTTGCTCAAAGTGAAGACAGTGGATTGACGTGGGAGACCAGTTCAAGTCGATGCTCCACGTCCCAAGCCTCAGAAACTAGTGCTACATCCGGTGTTTACAGCATGGAGAACTCATTGGTGGATTCTCCTCCAGAGAGAGTCATGGATGAAGGAAAGACAGCACAGAAAAGAAACAGCTCATTAGATCAGATGCCGTCATTTCCAAACCAGAATTCAGGCATGGGTAGTAAAAGAGATGTGTTTTCTGAGAGGCACGTGCAAGAGCCAGCTCCAACAAGAGAACTGGATCCCGCCGATCCACATTCGTGGCCCTTGCAAGTACAACCATCAAAGATTAAGGAATATTTGATACAAATCACGCAGGAAGTGGAGAGTCCAGTGCTAGAAGAAAAAGAAAATGCTTTGAAAAAAAAGGGGGAGCTGCCACTCAAAGGGACAGTAAGAGCACGGATTGAGCAGATCACTGCAGTGTTGGAAGAGAGAAATAAAAGGATTTTCAGGAGGGTGAATGAAAAAGATTTGCCTTCAGGTGGCACCAGGAAGCCAAAAGAACAACCGAAAATATTCTCCAGGCAAAGCATTTCTGTATCTTTAAGGCATATTGAAAGAGATACCAGGGATAAGAATAACAAGAAGGAAATTATATGCTATAATCTCAAGCCTGTGCAGACAAACATTTCAAAGTCGAGGGTGTCTACTCCCTATAAAAAAGATGAGAGGGAAATGAGAAAATCTGTTCTGCCAGAAACTATAAACAAGGCTTCAGAGACACCACCACCCATTCTGTCCTCCCTTGCTGGCAAAGCAAACAAGCTGTATAATGAATCCTATTCACCTGTAACCCAAACATCAGTGTCAGAACATGCAAAGTTTGCTCCTCCAGATCGTCAGGATGAAGTGGAGAAAAAAGCAAAGCCATCTTTTCTCTCTGAGGCAGAAAAGTCATCCAGCTTTGTTGAGGAAACAGGGAAGCAGACAAGGGAGCAGCATTTACCAGGGGCCAGAGAAGTCCCTTATATCTCAGAAGTACCAGAGAGGCAAACAGCTCGGCCGTGCTTGCCTATTTCTGCTGGACCTCTTTCTTACTCTGCTCACGAAGAGGAGAACCAGACTGAATCAACTGCAGTTGCGCTATCAGAATCTGCAGATTGGGATGCACATCTTCCAAATATTATGAAGTCTGAAGAGGTCCAGCCCGAACGTGACCATTCTCTTCCAGCTGAAACTGCAAGCCAAGATATTGAACGGCATCCTTCAAAATTGGAGAGCGAAGATTTGGCTTTGTTGCATTCTGCTGAAGAAACCGGAAAGCAAATAATTCCTCCTTATTCACCTGCAGAGTCTTTGCCTGAAGAGGCAGAAGCACCACATTCTGTTATGGAAACAGAAAAACAAGAAACGAAGCAGTTGGAGGTGGAATATTTAAAGAAAGAAGAAGCACAGAAACAACCAACCACAGTGCTACAAACAGAGCCAGATCACCTGTGTGTGCTGCCTTCAGCGGAAGAATCAGCAATTAGAGAGGCTGAAACGGTACCTGCTTTCTCTTCCACAGCTCATAGCACAGAAATACAGGAACGCCAAAGTAGACAAGAGCATTTTGGGCTTCTTCAGCTCTCACATCTTATGGATGAAGCCGAGAAAGAAGAAAAAGAACAATTGGAATTGAATTTAGAAAAGCAGGGTGTTCAGACACAAATACTGGCCACCGTATCACTAGAGCCAGAATTTCAAGAAGTATCATATTCAAGAGATAAAGCAGAGAATCAGACAGAACATCTAGAATTTCAGCATCTAGATTCATCACTCCCCATCTCCACTGCAGAGAGAGAAGTTCAGCAATATTCTGTAGCTATAGTACAGTCGGATAGTGAACAGCCAGTTATTTCTGAACCCATAAAGGCTCTGCAGGGATCAGAACACGCAGAACCTTCACATCTCAGAGATACAGAAGTAAGTCTGCACTTGCCTACTGAAATAGGCAACGATACTTCAGAACAACTTCCATCTATTTCATCTCTTCTCACTGACAATGTAGAAAAGGAGGAAACTCCGCCATCCTCACTAGCAGCTGCAGTACCTAAGTCAGAACAGCCAAACTCTGTTTCACCATACGCTGCTGAACAAATGGGGAAACAAGACGACCTTCTGCGTTCTCCTGAGAAAGCAATTTTGATCTCAGAAGTGCCGTTTCCCACTGTGGCTGTCCAAAATGCTGCAGCGACAAAATTAGAAATTCAGCCAGACTCAACCACAAAAGCTCCATCTGAAGAATTAGTGTCTATTTCAAGAGAGTCTGCTATTGCTGAAGAGAAGACAATCTGTCCTGATTTGCCTCTGTCTGCTGAACCTCCTCCCAAAGCATCTGTTCAGCTACAAGAAACAGCAGACTTAGAAAATCGCGCCCCTCCATCTATAAAAGCAAATCTGTATTCTGGAGATCAGAATGCATTGTCTCACATTGGAGATGATGGTCAGGAAGGAGACCACCATTTATTTGCAACAACTCAGCTTGAGATGAAACAGTCAGTTACACCTGAAACAAAAAATCAGAAAACAAATGACTCCATACAATCCCAGCTGGAGATGGAAGCAACAGTGGCATTGAGTTCCGCAGATGAAGCAGATAATAAAATTATGAAAAAACCCATCACTGAACTTTCACATCCAGATTCATTGGGTCCTGTGCACGTGCCAGAAAAGCAAGAGAGAGTACAGATGGAGATGGAACAAACTCCTCAACGGCTATTGTCTACAAGTCTACAAAAGGAGGAGTCAAACGTGTCACATTCAGTGGAAGACATGGTGATAAATGGAATCCAGTTTCATTTGCCTGCAGCTTCAAAAGATTCATCTGAGTCAGTTTGTTCAACAGAACCACAAGATAATGGTGACTTTTCGACAGGACCAGCAGCCCCAGGTTCTGGATTGTCAAATATGCAAAACTCTACAGCGGAAGCAATGACACACGGCATTGCAGCACCCGAATGCGACCATGCGGCAAAGCTACCTATTCAGGCTGCAATTGCAGAGCTGGAGCCAGCCTCTGTATCAGTATTGCCCTCCATGCCTGAATCAAGAGAGCATTTTGATACGTCTTTCCCAGTGATGAGTGATGAGGAAGGAGACAGATGTGTGACTCCACGGTCAGACCACGAAAGTCTAACTTTATCAGAAGTGGAGGGAAAAGTAGCCGAACATGATTCAACCACAACTCTAACATCTTCTGCTGAAACAGAACCACAAGGAATTCAAAGCTGTTCACCTAACAAGGCATCCAAAAAATCTCCGATGATTTCATCATTATCTCTAGGTGACACAGAGTCTCCAGAAAGTTCTGTGCCATCTCCAGAGCAATCAAAATTTCTTTTGTCAGAGCATAATAACAAACCACAGAAAGAAGAAAATCAGTACCTTTCCCCCAAGAAATCAGAACCCGTGCCTGAGGAGCAGCTGTCCATTGCAGCCTTCCTCATGGGTGAAACTAGGGAACAGCCCCTTCATTCACCCAGGGCTGTAAAAATTGTGCCCGAAGAATCAAAGTCCATTCCAGAAGATGCAGCTTCTGAAGCAGTAAAAGAAACAGCTCCTTCTTTCTCACCTGCTTCAGAAGAACACCTTTCTAAAGAAACTTTTTCATCATTTGCTGTTGATGGAGGAGAGGAACAGGCTTGGTCTTTTTTGACTGAAGAGTCAAAGCAACTGGCTGCTGAAAAAGCAGATGTACAAGATGTTCAGTCTTACTTACTTGCTGCTGCACAGTCTGAGAGAAGGAATGAGGATGTCGAACTATACTGCCCTGTAACAGCACATTTGGACCAAGAAGACAGGGTATTATTGAATACTACTGAAGGGATCAGCAAGCAGGAGATGCCTCAATATTTACTTTCCACTGTTCAATCAGCACCCACACATCAGGGATTATTGTATCACACAGAGGAAAGAGATAACCAAGAGAGGATACCTTTGGAGATGGAACATTCAGAGTCTTTACTGTCACCAGTCTTGCAAAAGGAGCCAGAACATGTAGATTTACTGCAGCCAATAAAAGAACTGGAGATGGAAGCAATTCAGCCTTGTTCATCTGCAGCTGTTCAAGATTTATCCCAGCCTGCTGGAAAGAAGAGGGAAATGGAGCCTCGGGCCTACTTGCCTGAAACTGCAGACATGGATTTTGGAGTTTCTAAGTTATCAGGATCTATGGATGAAGCAGAGAAAAAAGAAATCCAGCCCTCAAGGTCTGAAGCTGAAAAGTTAGAATATAAACAGTCTGCTTCACCTCTTCTCACTGAGATAGTGGAAAAGCAGGAGGTTTGTTCACATTCACCAGAAGCCTCCGTGTCAGCAGTGTTGGGACAATCAAACTCTGCTTTGATGGATTTTACTGAAGAAGCTAAAAAACCAGAAGTCCAACCTTGTCCTCCTGAATCAGTGGTATCAGAAGAGCCCTTTTCTATTGCTGCATTCCTCCTTTCTGAGGCAAAAGAAATGCAAACCTATTTTCCTAAGCCTGCAGAAAAAGAGAGTCTAGACATTCAGCTTCCTTTCAAAGAACCCAATTTGTTGGTAGAAGGATTCACAAGTGGTTCAGCCTGGCCTTCTGAGATTGATGAGGCAATTAAGAGGGAAAGCCAACCTTCTCCAACACATTTTGAAACAGAACAGCTTTCTCATGAATTTCAAGCAGAGGTTACTGACCAAGATAACAGAGAAAATATCTGTAATATTCCCACAATAACTAATTTAATTTTGAATGAGTCTTCTGATACTGTACTATCACAACCTATGGATGACACTCAGCCATGGTTGGCAGACTCTGATAAAACTACCAATAAAGCTATTTTAATTAGCAGTGAAAATCTTTCAGGAATAGAAGACATAAAGAATTTACCTCATGCAGACATAACCTGGAAACAAACTGAAAACTTCTTGCAAAAAGAGAAGGAATTAAAAGACAATGAAAAGCCAAGAGAAAAAGCCATAGCTGCTCCTGAACTTGACCAAGGAAAAGACGCATCCAGTAATTCTGAAAATCATGAGACAGTGAATATTCATGTCCCTCCACTTGTTTCTTCAGTTGACAAAGAAGAAGATATGAACGTACCAGAGAAATTAAAATATCTGGAAACGGTTTCCTCCCTGAAAACCCAGCCATTTCATCTTGTTGAAGATTTGGTTGTTGACCAAAAAACTTCGACGGGTAAACTGGGTACAAAAACGTCAGACAGCTTAAAAACAGCCAACTCTGAAAATAACGAAAATGAATTAAAAGAACGTGTTAAAGAAAAAGAAGTTCAGGGTAGTATAAATAATGAAAAGGAAATTTTAACTGTTCCAGAAAGCAAAAATGATGGTATTTTAAATGTCACTGGTTTGGGTTGTTTTGGAAATTATAGCTTGACTGACGACAGCTCCTTCACCCAAACAGGAAAAGAGCAGTCAGTTCAGGGAGCACAGGGGCCGCTGGATGTTACAAAGAAAAATGCTGAGGAAGCCACATCTTCAGCTGCAAGCTTGGAAAATGTTTTGGAGTTTTCCTTACCAGAAAGTAAAATGGTGGAAACTTTTAATGGAATGGCAAGGGAAGAAAATGCAACAACTACCCACAAAGACATCTCAAAGGTATTAAATGAAGACAAACCAGTTGATGCTGTTAGGGAAAATGATAAAAATATAGAGGAGGGGCTAAACTTAGTAGGTGCACCTTTATTTCACACAGAAAATGACATGTTATCCCAAACTCCATTAATTCCCTTGCCAGACAAATCAGTCAACCCTGAGCTGACAGCAGGGCAGCCTGCTTTGGCATCTTGGAATAGGGATCTGTATGAAAAAGCAGAGATGGAATCCAAGGACGATAGCTGTAAACATCCATCTGATGAAAACGTTAAGAATACTGATGTGCCTTTGCATGGAAAACATGGTGCCCCAGATGATGAAATTACAGCTCACTTTGAAAGGGGCATTCCTAAAGATGGCAGTCCCAGTAACTTGGACGAGTCCCTAAGGGAACAACTTCTGAAGGACCAGCATGTTACAGAAGAACCACAAGTCTCGCAAGGTGGATATGGCTCAAATGAAAAGGAATGTGAGTCTGTTTACATTCCATCTGAAGCAACCGCCCAAGCAGGGGTCTTCTCACCAAGGGAAATGGTTAATGATGCCTTGATAGAAGGGCCAGCAGAGATCGCAAGTGATGTACAAGTTGCGACTTGTCAGCCAACACATGCAATACCCTTTGGAAGCAGGCTTTATCACTCAGGTGCAACCAGTGATGAGAGCAGTCAGAACAGAGCAGAAGAATCCTCGTCTTCCGAAGCAAGCCAGATGTTGCCAGAGGAAATAAGTGATGAGGAGTCTTGTCCAATACTGGATTATGCAGCAACTGTTTATCAAAAGGAATCATCAGTGCAAGATGAATCAAAGGTTGTTGCTTGTCTTGCAACTGACCAAACAGAACAATCTGAAGTAACAGAAGTTGATAAAGTAGATAATGATGTGGTAAGAAAACCTGTGGAAGAAGGTGCTCAGTTTCCTGAAACACTCTACCACGTTAGTCCTCACTGGCAAAGTGAGGGACAATTAGAAGAACATTTAGTTTCAGTCCCTGAACCTGTGGCACAAGGTACATATGCTTTAGATCACGAATGTCTTCCATCTTGGGACTTTGAAGGGCAAACATATGAAAAAAGAGTTAAAGAAAATATTGCCAGTGATCTAGCTAAGGATAACAGAGAAGATACAAACCAACAACCTTCAGCACCTGAAGCAAAATCTGACAAAGTATTTGGGGAACTTGACTTCTCTCTTTTGTCACACGATTTTGAATCTTATCCATTATACTCAATAAAAGAAGAAGAATATAGTGACGATGAAGATCTAGCTGAGCTCATGGGATACGAAACAGTGACACGAGATGATATTTTCCAAGAAGAAACAGCCTCAGAGCTAGCTCGTGAAGAGCTGCTGTTTGATGACAGGAAGTCTTTAGACCGCATTAGTGATAGCTATGAGTTTATATATGAAAAAGAAGCCAGTGCATCTGCTGAAGAAGAGGAGTTGATGGGTCTTAAACAGCTACCACACAATGTTCCAGAAAGTGAGGTCCTGCAGAAAGAAACAGAACGGGCACAATTAGATACCTATTGCTGTGAGTGCAAATGTCCCATATCTGCGGATGACAAGCTTTGGGGAGAGCATAAAGACCACAGTGTGACAAACCTGGACACAGGTGTGACCGAGTTAAAGGTAAGTGGCGAACACTGTAGAATTTCTCTCCAGCGTCCTCAGTGGAATTACCATCCTTATGTTGTCATTTGGCATTGATATTCAGTTGAGGATGTTTCAATGGAATATACGCAAGGTTAAGAGAAGAGCAAATAAGGGTTAGGACGTGCCATGAAATTTAGGTTCAGTTGGGGCCCAGAGAGGCTCATAATATCGTTCACCCTTCCTCCATTTTATCCTGACAACAACAAACCTAAGGTTAGGCTTAAAGACAGTGACTGGCCCCAGGTATCCCAGCAAGCTTCCATGGATTTGAAGCCAGATCTAAGTCTGACACTCTAACTACTAAACCCTGCTGGAAAAGATTTGGAGACTATTTTTGGGAGACGATTACCTGTATTTAAATAAAATCTGTTGAGTATGTTGCTATAATGTTCGCAGTAGCTCTTATTACAGGACGGTAAGCACCATTTTAATAGGCATACCTGGCTATAGTCCTAAGTACCTTGAAGAGTTAAAAAAAAAAATTTCCAGCATACATTTTTGAAAAATAGAGGCCACTTGTTCAGGTGCTCTGTATGGATCCCCAGCATGTACTCTTTTTGTACGAGAAAAAAAAACGGTAAGGTCAAGGGGCCATGCAGCAAGTACAGGTTGAAAGGTAATGATGTAAAATTCAAATCTGATCAAGAAAAGTACAAAGATGCAAAGTTAGTTAACATCTGTAAAGAGAAAGAAAGCCTAAGCATATTTACTAGGATGTAGTCCTACTGAAAATCAGTTCGGCTGTAAGTCCCATTTCATTTCATAAAGCATGCTGAACTTTTTTCTTGGCAGTGCGCTATTAATTCCACTTTAAAAGGCTGCACATGCTTTATTTATTGAAATAATTTATTTGGTAATTATGCTGCCTCTCCAGGGAACCTGCCCGAGGTGGCTTACAAAATAAAGCATGATAAAACTTCAATTTAGTGAATTTTTGTATTAGAAACAGAGAGCTGGAAGAAACCTCAAGGGTCATCAAGTCCAACCCCCCTACACAACACAGAAAATTCACAACTGCCCTCCCATCCCTCCAATCTGGCCTGGAGGAAAATTCCTACTTGACCCCCAAAGTGGTGATCAGCAATATCCTGGGCATGTAAGAAAGTGCCATGAGAGCTGAGCTGCCCTCCCTCTCATGATCTGTCTAGGTTTACAGAATCAGCATTACTGTCAGATGGCCATCTAGCCTCTGCTTAAAAACCTCCAGGGAAGGTGAGCCCACCACCTCCCGAGGAAGCTTACAAAGCAAGAGATAAGTGCAATGGTCTCTTCCCACTGCTGCTCCATCAGCAAACGATGTTCAGAGGTGCAGTGCCTCTGAATGTGGAGGTTTCATTTAGCCATCGATAGAGCTGTTCTCTATGAATTTGTCTAGACCCCTTTTGTCAATTTATTTTTAAAAAATCTACCCCATTCTTCCAATCCAGGAAAGGTTACAATAAAAATGAAACCATGATTTCTAAACAGGTTGAAGACTTTGGACTAGGAACATCTTGGCTCACAGCCATTACACTATTGCGTATTACTCCCATGAGCAACTTTTAAAATATGATTCCCATTAATGTCAATTATAAATTTCCCATTGATTTTTTAATAGAGTTTGATAACTTCTCAGTGACTACAGCTTTAATGCTACAACTGTGAATGGCAATCAGTTACTAAGAATATGAGTCATGCGCTTCAGAATCATCCCTAGAGTGGATTCTTCAAAGTCCAAGGTCTTGCTCCGAGGATGAGCATGTCCCATGACATCATCTCTTGGCTCTGCGACTTGCAGAGACAGCCAAAAATGAAATTAGCTACGGAGTACTCCATGTGACTTTCACTCAGCAAACTTTTCCTCCCCTTTACTGTTTTCTGCTATTCTGATGTTGTGTTCCTTTAGGAGGCACCCAGATAACAGAATCCTGGCCACTTCAGCATTGCCAGCAGTGTAATATGCTTAATGGCTATTTGTGTGTGTGTGTGTGTGTGTGTGTGTGTGTGTGTGGTTAAACTTTCCCAGCACAACACAAGTTCACCTTGGAAATGCAGAACGATTCTTCCCCTTGAGTATATATGTGCACTCTCAATTTAATGTTGCAGTTTAGCATGCCTTTTATAATCCATAGATGACACCAATGCTAATTTCCAGGCTTGTTTTTTAACCTTCGTTTTAGGTGTATAGAAATCTGATTAACAGCAAGGGTGTTTATGAAACACAAACAGCTTATGAACAGATGGCCAAGTGCTCCAGAAGAAGGTCAAGGCGGGCTACTGCATAACTCATGACTGTTGTCTCCATTATTTGAAAAGCCCAGTCTTCTCTAACCTTTCAAGAGCAAGGGGGTCAGGAAAAACAGGGAAGAAAGACCTATATCCACAGATTTTTTTTAAATTACTAAACACATTGAATGCCATTTCAGAGAGTCCCTTTACCTTCAGAAGTGGTTATTTATTAATTTATTTAATTACCATACCTTACAACATTCTCCCTTTCTCCATTTTATCTTCACAATAACCCTGTGAGGTAGTTTAGGCTGGGAGTGTGCTAGGGTTGTCAGGACCCTCTTTGCCACCAGCAGGAGGTTTTTGGGGCAGAGCCTGAGGAGGGCGGGGTTTGGGGAGGGGAGGGACTGCAATGCCATAGAGTCCAATGGCCAAAATGGCCATTTTCTCCAGGTGATCTGACCTCTATCTGCTGGAGATCAGTTGTAATAGCAGGAGATCTCCAGCTAGTACCTGGAAGTTGGCAACCCTAGAGTGTGTGACTGGCTCAAAGTCACCCAGCAGGCTTCTGTGGCAGAATGGGGATTTATTTACTGGTTGGTTTTAAAGAACAGATCAGCAGCACGAGTCTCCAGGTAGTCAAAGGAGAAACCTGGCTGGCACCTAGGTTTAAGCTAGTTATGGCTTCAGAGTGAAATTTGAATTCTCTTTCACTGCTTACAGGCTTTCACTGAGGTTGGATCCTCTCTCACACACAGGATTCAACCCACACCCGCCTGCCCTTTCTCAAAACTCAGGCTAAATGGTACAAGGTCTGCTCATCCCCAGAGACAGGCCTAGCAATCGGGTACTCTGTTCTCTCCCAGAGGCAGAGCTAAACCACTCTGCCACCCTACCAGGCAGAGCTACCCTTATGTCTGCCCTTTTACTGAGGTAGACCCCAAACTAGCGTGGCACTTTTCAAAATGCAGATCTGAATGTCCCCTGCTGTGCCTTTTTCCAGCATCCCCCCTTCTGAAGGGTGATTGGATGCTGGGGCAGCATTCCCATAGGCTCTGCTGAGAGGTGCTTTTCCCCTTCAGGGGCAGGACAGCCCCCAGTCTGTCACATATATGAATAAATGCGCACCTTATCAAAATGTTAAGTTGGGTGCTTAATAAAAAAAGCTACTGCTCATTGGTGGGAGAAAAAAAAAGGCTATCTCTAAGGGTTTCTTTTTTCTTTTTTCTATTAAAGTAATATGCTAGAGTCAAGATGGCTTTTTAAAAAGTGCATCTTTCTTTCTCACCCTTTTCATTTATAATCACTTCCAGCGATTACCCAAATACATTATTAGTGAATTAATCAGATTAAATCATTGAACGTTTTAATTGCTAAATAAAATGTAGCGTGGAATTGTAGAAAAATCCCACAGTGCCTCCCATTTTATTTTTTATGGAACTTATTACGTCTTTTAGGTCCCTCTCTGTACTTTCCCCCAAACTACCTTGTGGTTTATGTTCCAGTAAAGCTTCCTCAATTGAATGTCAACGTCAGTTACAATGTTGTGCATTGATCTCCAATGCAGGGGTTTCTGGATCCTGGCAGGCCTAATCCTTGGCCATTTCTGCACTAATCACTTACAACAGAGAATGCTCATGGTTCATCTGTGAGATTTGGAATTGTATTCAAAAACTTTCGTCCGCATGTTGCCTCTATTGCCGTTGTATTCTTTGTTCCTGAGACCCTGTCCATACTTCCTTTAAAAAGAACGATACGTTCCCTGGGAGAGCATGGTGTCATTTGTGACGTCGCACTCCTCCCTCTCCCTCTTTTTTGTGGGCCTGTGCACTAGCGTTGTTGATGCAATGAGATTGGTTGCCGTGCTCGGGTTTGGTATCGCCACTTAATCCATTTGATGTGAAAATAAACTCGTAACATGGGGAGGACAGGAAGGTAGCTCAGAAGGCAAGCTGCATGCTGGAAATCAGTGGTGCTTGTAGCCAATCTGGCACCCGTTGAGTGACCATGAAATAAAAAGGGAAACGTTGCTCTGCTCTGAATTGCCTTTCCCCCCACCTGGCCCCTGACAGGAAGGGGTTAAGCGCCCTAAAGTGTGTCAAAGCAAGGCGCCCACAACCTGCTGCTGAGGCCGGAGTGGCCAGGGCAGAAACTTGACAAGCCCCCGAGTTATTTATACTCTTGGAACAAGGCGACCAATGGTTAATGCCAGAGACAGCAAATGGCGGAGCCCCCCCACCCAGCTGGTGGGTGTTCTCTGGGTCTGTGGGAATAGCTACAGGGTGTGAGGGGCAGGTCTCGCTCCTCCCGCTCAGGAAAGTGGCCTTGGCCTTATTCCACTGGCCGGTACTCCTGCAGGATGCCAATTACATTGAACAACCGAAGAATCGCCTCCTTGGACTCTTCCATTGAAAACAATCCTGTGTTCTTTATGGGGGTTGCAGTCCTATGCCCAGGTCCCCCACGGAGGGGGAAGAGAGATGGGCTACGATCCAACGTTCCTTCGGTAGTCCAAATCCATTTAATTAAAAAAAATTAAAAAGCACAGGAAATGATTGGCAGAAGGAGAGGGGGAACAGGAAGGAGAGGGGGGAAGAGGGGATGGGAGGGAGACAGGCGATGCAGTGGGTGTTGCCAATGGAGGGGCAGAGAAATAAATAGCGTCTTAATCATTTCTACACCTCAGGGGAAGTCGTCCTTGAAACAGAGGTTCAGGAAACATCATTGTATAAATGTTTGCAGATAACACAGATTAAACGATTACAAAATGTTTCCAATACCAAACAAACGGAACATGGTGCAGACATGAGAAAATAAAATGTTTCATTAGATGTTTCAAAAACTTAGTGCGGAAACGGCCCTTGTGTTGTGAAAATGCTGTGACACAGGATTGCTTTGTGAGGGTTTTTTTCATTATAGATTGTACAATTTCTTCACATTTAGTGTATGCAACAATTAGAATCTAACTTTTTCTCTGACCATTTAAAAAAGATATTTAACAATTCTAATTTGTAGGGTCAATTGGATGGATTCCTAGACATTTTACAGGAAAGGTCTTTGAAGATTGAAGGGTTTGTCAGTGAGATAGAGGCCCTTTTCAATACTCTTGAGGTGAGTATGATATCTACATTCTCTACTCATTTAATACCTTTAGTTTCTTACAAAGTTTATGTTTGAATGTTCATGACTTTTAAGAATAATTGTTCAACAGAAAGGAGCTTAAGTTTTCTTTCTACACAAGATGAGATGGTTTTAGCTAACTATGCTCCATTTACCCAGTATTAAAATATTTCAGCATGAATGACCTTTTGACGAATCTAAGGAGAAATTGGATGGCATTACTGAACTTTGGGCTGAGGGGGAAATCAGCTTATACACACAATTTAAATCAAAGGTTTAACTTAGATTTTCACAATACCGATGTCAGCACTTTGATCTCTTTTAGAGGTGATAGATCCAATCTGAATGAATATTGTGATTACAAAGGAATTGTTATTAATTATTCCGAGAGGGAGAACACTCTCACTTAGTGGAACAGGGTCTTTGGATCCAACACAGTGTCTTCATTTGGGAAGCTTACCATATTTTTCGCTCCATAAGACGCACCTGACCATAAGACGCACCTAGTTTTTAGAGGAGGAAAACAAGAAAAAATATATTCTGAATCAAATGGTGTACTAAACTATTTAATAAGCTACCGGTATATTATCCGCTTTTGGGGGCATCAGTAGGTGGGGGCTATTGCTAAGTCCAGGTGTTGGGGGTGGGTGGGAAAGAGGCCTGCTTGGCTGCGGCAGTTGACCCCTCTATGGGGAGTTGGCCAGGCTGCAGCCAGAGTGACTGGATGGAGGCCCGGCGGGATCTCAGTCCCCCCCAGCAGCCTTCTTGTCATGGGCCCTGCCTTCGGAGCTGAGGACCCAGAGGACTCTGAAGCTGAAGTGGAGGAACAGGTTGCCTCTGGGCCTTCAGTACCTCCATTGCAGTCAGTAGTACAGGAGCCTGAAACAACTCAGCAGGAACCACAGCTAGGCAGAGAGATGGAACAAAGGCAGACAGAAGCTACTCGTCCCCCAACTCCTGCAGTGGAAGCTGAGAATGGCAGCCCTCCAAGCTCACCTGAACCTGATAGGCATATCAGGACTCGCCAGCGTATAGTTTTGCAGGGTAGGCGAAGGAGTGCTCGCCTGGAAAGCCTAAGCAGACAGAGAACTGGTGCTGAGTCGTTGCAGGATGAAGCCTAGCTTGGAAGTGCACTGACTGATAAAGGCAGTGCAGGCACGCTTTCACTTTGCGGAAGCAACCGTGCAATTTCCATGCCTTCTTGTTACTGCTATGATTGATCTTTCCGGCCGTTGACTCTTGCCTGTTTTGACGACGCCTCTGAATACTGACCTTGGGAGATAGCAGAATCTTTGTTGCCTGCTCCGAAAGGGGCTAGATACCCCCCCCCCCGCAAGTCTGAGGACTGCGGGCACCGCCCAGCCCTTGACCTACGCCGGCACACTTCTGCTTACAAAAAGTAAAAACAAAAAGGGGCGTTCCCGAGCTGAAATGGCTCGGGAGGCCAACTAACGTCAGCCCCGCCCCCAGCCAGGCGACGGAACGTTCTTTTCACAGGCAAAAAAAACGGGAAAACAATTGTGGGGCTGTTTGAACTAGTCCTTATGGGGGGGGGCTCTTTGGCCCATCTTTGCTACCCCTGCATCTCTGCCCTGGGAAGCAGCTTGGGACCCTGGGGTCTGAAAGGGGTCGGCCGGACTCCCTGCCCCCCAAGAGGGGCACCAGCGGAGACCCGCCCTGGGGACCTGTGCGGCAGCTGGTGCCTGAATGCCCTGTCTGCACGAGGGGGGGGGACGTTACGCCTGGGGAAGCACCCTGAATCCCTGAGCAGGTGGACGGCGCTCCGTGCCCCGCTGCCGCTGCGCTGGGCAGCTGGGAGGGACCTCCCGCCCCCCAGCTGGCGGCTTCCTAGCCGGCTCCTGGGGCGTGTGGGCTCCGTGCCTGGCTCCCTTGGCAGTGGTGGGTAGGGGCCTCCCGCCCCCCAGCTGGCTGGCGGTTTTAAAGCCGGCTCCTGGGGTGCATGGGCTCCGCGCCCAGCTCCTGCTGCGCTGGGCGGCTGGTGGGAGGGGCCTCCCGCCCCCAGCTGGCTGCCAGCGTCCCAGCCGGCTCCTGGGGCGGCCCGGCTCTGCACCCCGCTGCCGCTGCGCTGGGCGGCTGGGAGGGGCCTCCCGCCCCCCAGCTGGCTGGCAGTGTCCCAGCTGGCTCCTGGGGCACGTGGGCTCCGCGCCCGGCTCCCGCTGAGCTGGGCGGCTGCTGGGAGGGGCCTCCCTTTCCCCAGCTGGCTGGGGGCTTTAAAGCCGGCTCCCGGGGCACGTGGGCTCCGCGCCCGGCTCCTGCTGCACTGGGCGGCTGCTGGGAGGGGCCTCCCGCCCCCCAGCTGGCTGGCGGCTTCCTATCCAGCTCCTGGGGCGCGCCGGCTCTGCGCTGGGCTGCCGCTGCCGGGGGTCGGGCATGGCTCCCAGGGCCTCTCGGCAGCTTTGCCCTTCTCCCCGGGGGCCGGATTCACACACATTCGCTCCATAAGATGCACAGACATTTCCCCTCACTTTTGAGGAGGAAAAAAGTGCGTCTTATGGAGCGAAAAATACGGAAGGTCATGCTTTGGCTGCAGTTCATAACCTACTTATGTCATGGCAGAATGGTGGTATATGATAGAATAGTAGAAACTCTGCCTTTAATTTAAAAGGAAGCTTTGAGTACTTTACTATTTGCTGTATTCAACTGAAAACAACTGCATTAGTCCTGCTGATTTCAGAGAGACAGTCTTGTGGAAGCAATGGTAGATTTGTTGTCCATGCTTTTTAAGAAGCTAATGTGATTTCTCTTCTGAGAGTATTTCTAAATTATATATGAATAGATATGAAATGTTCATATACTGCTTTATGCTGTCAATGTTAAACTAAAGAACTGTGGATATTAAACTATGGGAAAGGGACATTCTAGAACAATTGTCCTAGAAGAGTTGTTTGGAGCAACAAAACAGGAACTTTTGAGACACATTGTTATCATGGGCTAGTCCCTTCTTACCTGCAATCCATGCTCAGAGAAGAAATCCAAAAATTAATGAAAACAATTTCAGTTAATTAACTAGATATTTGAGGTATCCTGGCCTGGCCTGCATACCTTGTGATCCACCAAACCAAACACAGCAGGCTAGTCATGTTAGCTGTTCTCCGGGGGTTCAATAAACCTCCTTTCCCTCCCCTCTTTCCTTTTTTTCCTGCCAAGGACTTCTAGTAATAAAAGGGAGTTGTCAGTCACATGGCAGGGCCACAGACTGTGGCTGGCAAGCTGCATTTAGCTGAGTGGGTGACAAGTTGTTCAGTCTTGGAAGAGGGCAAAGAACCTTCCAAATGCCTTTGGAATGAGATGAGATGCATTGCATAGCGTCTCCTGGATGAACAGATGAAGTAGTGGCAAACCTTGGACTGGATCTCAGGAAGCCACGACACTGATCTGTGTTAGGGAAACAGGGAAAGCAAGACTGATAGCAGCAGAATCTCTGAGTGTAGATATATATCATACATATGTATTGTATTGATAAACGCCCAGAATGGGCAGCCACTCTCCTTGCCAGCTACGTGATGGCTGGAGATCTCCTGCTATTACACCTGATCTCCAGGTAACAGAGATCAAGTCCCCTGGAGAAAATGGCCACTTTAGCAATTGGACTCAGTGGCATTGAAGTCACTCTCCTCTCCAAACCCCACCCTCCACCCCCAAAATCAAGTATTTCCCACCCCGGAGCTAGCAACCCTATTGCCTGCTGTGGGATAGCACAGTTAAAATTGCCTCCCAAGACCATCTTTGTTCAGCCAATGAGCATTCAGGAACTGGACTGTATTTTCTAGGCAGTGGTGGTGTTCCTAGGATTTCCCTACATGTGTCCTTTGTAGCACAAGTTGCACCAAGGAATCAAAGTGCATCCTTACCGCTTCTCATTGGCTGCTATCACTATAGATACATTGACACAAAGAGAGAAGAAACATTGCCCTATGGAGCTTTTCTGCTTCAATGACCACTGAGTGGTGATTCTGCCTTATTTTTTCAACATAGTGGCCTAACTTTTCAAGGCACACCAGCCTGTCTTGTAGCACACTGATGCACATCTTCCATGTGCTGCAGGATTAGACCTGAGAAAAGCAGCTCTGAAATCCCTAGTGATCGAGAGTTTTACCAATGAATGTTATGTTTCCAAAATGTGGGAAAATAATGTATTTATGTCTAGGAAAACTGTAAAGGAAAGGAACAGCTTTTGGAAGAGCAACATGAAAACATTGTCAAGACTGTGCTAGGACACCATGACCAAAAGGCGCAGAGGTTTGAAGAAATAAAGAACACAAAAATGGAGTACCTCTACGAACAGATGGTTAATTTTCAAGAATATATTGACACAGCAAAAGAAACCTTGGAGACTATCATAAAGGAAACTGAAGAAATGGATGATTTTGTTTTCCTAAGGGTAAGTACAAAACAACATGAATGCTAATAACATGTTTCATAACATTTCATAGTTGGGAGGGGAAAGTGTATAGATTGGACTTCTTTTAGTTAATGCCTCTTAATCAATGACCTGAGATAAAATGACAGTCAAACGCATATGGCCCAACATTTTCCTCAATTATTTGACCTTGCAAACTACCTGAAAATAGACTAGGGGTCATCCAGAAAAAAATAAGAGAAAAGGGGATTCTAATAGCCTACAAGGGCTGTAATGAACTCTCCACTAGGAGATTAAGACAATCAGGTCAATGAGGTCAATAATACGGCTACACCAGGTGTGGTAGAATAGCATAGTCTTAAGTCTATAGATATTCTTCTTAATCTAAACACCATACAGTGTATAAAATTGTGATTAATTTTAATTGATTAATTTTTGCATTTAACTGATCAATTAATTATAGGTAGGGTATCCCTTATCCAGACATCCCATATCCAGACTGATCAGAAAACTGGACCCTTTGAGCCAGCATGCAGGCAGATTCGTGCTGCCTGCTTTTAATGTTTCCTCTCACCTAAAAAAATAAAATATAGTGTACACAGCATTGCAGGTGGAAACGGAAAGCCTGCCGTTGTTAGTTTGTTTGCTGTTTGCTGTTGCTTTTATTTAACAGCTGATACGGGTATTCTGGTGAGATAGTTACACTTTTGCTTTCTGATGGTTCAGTGTACGCAAAATTATTAAAGACATTGTTTAAAATTACATTCAGGCTACGTGTATAAAGTATATATAAAACATAAATGAATTTGGGTCTCATCCCCAAGATATTTCATTATGTATATGCAAAAATTCCAAAATATTCCAACATATGGAAAGATCTGAAATACGGACCACATCTGGTCCCGAGCAATCTGGATAAGGGATACTCAACCTGTATATTTAAATATTTGTACATATTATCAAGTATATGTACAGTGATCTATTTGGTACATACATATCCACGCACAGTGGCAAGATTATTTTATTTATTTTATTTAATTAAACTTATACCTCCCTCTCTTCCCAACCAAGGCCGGGCTCAGAGCGGCTAACATCTGTTAAAATACAATCCAAAGTACATAATATATAAAAATTCAATTCAACTCTGATGATAAAATAAAATTTAACAATAAAACCAATTGGCACCTATTGGCACACTGGTCCATGGAGAGCCAAGAGAAAGGCAATCAAGACCCCACTTAGAACTCAGTAGGATGGAACAAAAAAGCAGAGGGGGAAGGGAGGCCAGCTATGATACACACCATTGCTGCCCTCAACAGTAGGCCTGGCAGAACATTTCAGTCTTACAGGCCCTGCGGAACTGTGTGACATCCAGCAGGGCCCTGGTCTTACTGGAGAGGGTTCCACCAGGCCAGGGCCCAGGGCCAAAAAAAGCCCTGGCCCTAGTTAAGGAAAGCTGGACACTCTTCGGGCCAGGGATCACCAGTAGGTTGTTGTTCGCAGAGCGCAAGGTTCTCTTGGGGGCATACCAAGCGACATGGTCCTGTAGATATGATAGTCCCAGACCGTTTAGGGCTTTAAAGGTTAAAACCAACACCTTGAACCTGATCCGGTACTCCACTTGGAGCCAGTGCAGTTGGCGTAGCACTGGCTGAATATGTGCTCTCAGCGGGGTCCCGGTGAGGACCTTAGGCAACTACAACTGATCTCCAGCCGATATAGATCACTTCCCCTGGAGAAAATGGCCGCTTTGGCAGTTGGACTCTGTGACACTGAAGGCCATCCCCGCCCCAAACCCCTTCCTCCTCAGGCTCCACCCAAAAACCTCCCACCGGTGGCGAAGGGAGACCTGGCAACCCTAGAGGACTTGCACTGCAGCATTTTGAACAAGTTGTGATTAATTTTTTTCTCAGCAACAAATTCACTAGGTGGCCTTGGTCAAGTCCTTTTCTCTTAGCTCACACTTCCCATCTTTAATAATAATATTGGCTTCTCTTATACAGCTATTGTAAAGGTCACAGCATGATAAAAGTTGCCAACTGGCGTGCAGGAAAATATCCTGTACCTTTAATAGAGGTTGAATGTATAGAAATGGGCAGCTGACTCCTTTCACAACATGGAGATAAATAACATCACCTCATAAATGCATGTGTGTGTATAGTGCCATCAAGTCACGGCTGACTTATGGTGACCTCAGCAAGGAACTTTCAAAGCAAATGAGAAGCGGAGGTGGTTTGCCGTTGCCTTCCTCTGCAGAGCCTTCCTTGGTGGTCTCCCTTCCAAGTACTGATCCTGCTTAGTTTCCGAGATCTGACGAGATTGGGCTATATCATTAGGCTTACCAGGTCCCTCCTCTGCTCCGGCGGGAGTGGTTGCAAGATTGCGCGCGCTTGTGCATGTGCGGCCGCCCCAACGCGGAAGTGTTGCAGCGCCTCGGGCAGGCGTGCATGCACGCATTGCCCGCCGACCCTCAGTTGGTCGGCAGGCAGCCAGGTGGATTGGCGGGGGTTTGCCCGCCACCACCTGGCACTTGGCAACCCTATATACCAGGGGTGGGGAACCTTTTTTCCGCCAAGGACCATGAGGATATTTATAACATTATTCGCGGGCCATCCAAAATTATCAACTGAAAAAGTAGCCTGCTACATTTGGTCCGAGTGTCTTCCACGTCGAGCTAGAGATCTGCCAGGAACCACGAAGGGCCAGACTGAATAATTTCGCAGGCCTTACGCGGCCCCTGGGCCTGACGTTCCCCACCCCTGCTATATACCATGTAGCCTTCCCTCCCTTCACCTCGTAAATAACATCCCATTAAGCCTCTATTAAAGAGGCAGAACATCTTCCCCCAGGCCAGTGGGCAACACTACAGCATGATAATGTATTTGAAGCACATTGAACAATGAAATCATTATGTGAAAGCTGTGTACTATTATGTGTAGATGCTTTTCTGAGGTATTGCAGAAATTTAGTAAACAAAATCTACCACTCATTTTATTTTATTCTTCATGTTCTAACGCTGTAGAACAGTCACACAAATGAATTGCATGACTTTAATTTGCAGCCCCACTGGTCAAAATTGGTCCTTACCGATTAACCAACTGAAGCCTCAGCCCAGAAAAAGTTTTTAATGCTTTATTCCTGTTGAAATTGGTCCAAGTTAGTCATGACAATTTAAACCATCTTGATTTCGGTGGGATTTAAACTCAATTAACGTTCCCCGGGATCGGGGCCAAAAGCTTTAGCTGATTAATCTACAGATTAAACCTTGCAGCCCTAATGCAAACGTTAAAAATACTTACTCTAGTTTTCTTCACTTTATTATGAATGAGGTTTTAAAATACGTTTGGGCACGTGAAGAAAGAAACCAGATTCTAAATGAAGTTGCAAATGGTGTCGTTCATAGAAAAGCTAACAAGTAAAGGGAGTCCACCACGGTAGGAGAAAACCAAACATAATGACTGTCCAAAGCCACCGTGGACTGGTTCGTGAGCTTTATTTACACGGTGGCTTTGTACATTCATAGAAAGGCAACACTTCCCCTTGACACAGCTCCAGGAGAATGTTTGTGGAGTAATCCGGTTGGGTGTGGGACCCCCATCCTATGTGCAACAGTCACAGGTGGCTTGCAGGTTCTCCTCAGTTCCTGTGCACCTGATGTCCCCTTTGGATTGCGACTGCAGTGCAATTGGAGAAGAGCCTCAGCATTGCCGGGTTGCCAGCTCCAGGTTGGGAAATACCTGGAGATTTTAGGGTGGAGCCTGAGTAGGGTGGGGTTTGGGGAGGGAAGGGACTTCAATGCCATAGAGTCCAATGGCCAAAGCGGCCATTTTCTCCAGGGAAACTGATCTCTGTCACCTGGAGATCAGTCGTATTAGCGGGAGATCTCCAAGCACCACCTGGAGGTTGGCAACCCTACTTGCCCCTACACACTATTTTCCTGACCTAAAACGATTGAGTGATGGGGTATTCTATTTGGCCTGTTAGGGAAATCCTTGAGAGTGGGGTATGAATTGAATAAAATAAAATAACACACCTTTGGAGGACCTTTGCACAGGTATGTGAAAAAATGTGCTGTTTAGCATTAGGAGGGTGGGGTTCAGAACCAAAGGAGAATTGGCCCAAATCGCCCTCCACCTCTCAGAGCTAAAGCTTGTACCAGAGGGAAGGAGGGCAATTTTGGCCAATTCTTGTGGCAGCCCCCCTTCCCCTCCTGCATGGCATATTGCTCTTGGGGGACCCCAGCCCTCACCAGCAGCTTTTGGAGAGCTGCCCATGACTGCTGGAAGAAGGCAAGGAAGATCTGCTTTCATGACCTCACTCTGTTTGCAAACTCATGGACATGGTCATCCTGTGATGTTGGGGCATCACAGCCTATTTGTGTTGATACAACCTTGGGCCGTGCTATGTCTATTAATGGCATCATGTAACTTTCATGTCAAGTTTCTTTTATAACAGGCATTAATCTTTTCGTTCCCTCCCTTTCCCTCCCTTAGACATCAGAAGAAGTAAACAAAAGGTATATGAAATGTAGTTATGTTGCATTGTTGTTAGTAGTAGGAACAGCATGTCTGACTGCTTTAATACTCTGAAATTCTGTACAAAGCATGCTGCCAAAATAAATGCTTCCTTTCAGAAATGCCTAGGTGGGTAAGAAAGAGTCAAATGGTGCGATTGGTACTGCAGCTGCAATGTTTGAAATGTTTTGCATGCATTCATAACTCAACCATTAATACCTATGGCATTATTGAAATCCAGCTCTGTTGCAGTGGCATCTGTATAGCTGTTTTTACGCAGGTGTTTGTCGCGGTTGTGCAAAACCATTTTAAGATTCGAAGCACATTCGGTTAAATGCCAATAGTTGAGAGTGTTCATGGTTTGCTGAATTAATCTCCCTATTAGATGAAATGTTAATGAAAGTGATTTTCAGTGGCAGCTTGTAGGGCTGGGCTAAATTTAGACCATAGTAAGTGAATGAGGTTTGCATTTGTCTTGTTTATTTTGTTTCTTTCTTGCACAAAAGGTTTGTGGTTGCTTTTAGAAGAACTCCTCCCAAAATAAGAATGAGTTGATCCAGGGACCATTGTGGTTTTTTGGCTTTGAGAAGAACCTTTGGCTTGAAACAGTCAGTCTATAGTTGAACGTGTTCTGAGACAAACATTGTTTTCCATAGTAGAAAAGGGCAAGAGTCCAGTAGCACCTTAAAGACTAACAAAAATATTTTCTGGTAGGGTATGAGCTTTCGTGAGCCACAGCTCACTTCTTCAGAAAGCTCATATCCTACCAGAAAATATTTTTGTTAGTCTTTAAGGTGCTACTGGACTCTTGCCCTTTTCTACTACTGCAGACAGACTAACACGGCTACCTGCTGGGAATTGTTTTCCATGATTTACACACTAATTTCTCTTCTGTACATTGAGTGGGGAAGCAGCTGTGCATATAGCACACCTGTATGATACATTCAGTATGAATAAGGTTGCCAGGTCCCTCTTTGCCACCAGCGGGAGGTTTTTGGGGTGGAGCCCAAGGAAGGCAGGGTTTGGGGAGGAGAGGGACTTCAATGCCATAGAGTCCAATGGCCAAAGCGGCCATTTTCTCCAGGTGAACTGATCTCTATGGCTGGAGATCAGTTGTAATAGCAGGAGATCTCCAGCTAGTACCTGGAGGTTGGCAATCCTAAGTATGAATGGTATGGGCAAATGCATGATACTTGCCCCTCAAAGCTATATGTGGAATATAAGATAGTTTGAGATTGAGGTTTTTTTTTTCATGTACATGACCACAAAGTTTGAAGGCTGGCCCTGGATTTTACATAACACGCGTTTTGTGAACTCATCGTCCCTGAGCTCTCTAAATAATTATCAGTGTGCTGATATGTGTATTATAAAAGAGGATACAGCATTCTTTTGCATGGAAATCTTTTCAGACCTTTTTGATATATTTTCTGTTTCTGGGTTAAAAATATATTCTTTTCTCCCTCTGTAATGAGCTCTGCAATACGAGCTAATTACTTCTAATCTATTTTGCGTTCATTTTCTCCTTCTTCCTTTTATGTGTGTGTGTGTGTGTGTGTGTGTATGTGTGGTATTGTTAACTTTTTAACACCAGCTGCTCTATGTCTTTGGAACCCATCAGCTTTCTTTAAGCTAAAATATCTGTTGTGTTTAAAAATACTTCAAAGAATATTATTCAGACATTTTAGCTATTGTATATTTACTGAGCACTCTTTAGGGTTCCCAGGTGTAGCCTGGCAAACAGCAGGAGTCTGGGGAGGGGAATGTGGGGGAGGGGGGAAGGGGCATCAGCATGGCATCACTTCAGGGGAAAACCCAGAAGTGACATCAGTCCTCCCTATGAATCACTGGAAAGTCTATGATTTTACCATAGAGTTCCCAGCAATTCCTAGAGAGGCTTGACCTCACTTCCGGGTTTTATCTAGGGTTGCCAGGTCCCTCTTTTCCACCTGCAAGAGGTTTTTGGGGCAGAGCCTGAGGAGGGTGGGGTTTGGGGAGGGGAGGGACTTCAATGCCATAGAGTCCAATTGCCAAAACTGCCATTTTCTCCAGATGAACTGATCCCTGTCGGCTGGAGATCAGTTGTAATAGCAGGAGATCTCCAGCTAGTACCTGGAGTTTGGCAACCTTAGCTTTATCCGAAAGTGATGTCCCTGCCCCCATGGTCTTCTAATGGCTACCCATCTAGCCTTCTCTTCTTTTGGGGCAGAACATATAAAGGTAGAGGCAGGATTATCAGGCTGAGATCTGGCAGGCAGCCATGTTTTCATGTGCCTTGCTTGATTTTAACAGTTGTTTATTTTTCATATGGGACAGGCTAGACATGACAGGAGAGATCCATGATTAGTATCTTCTTCTGCTTTAAAAAGAAAAATTAACTAATAGGCTAATGTGGTTACTTTGAAGTCTGGGAAAAGATAGCCATGCCTAATAACAATGGCTTCCCCCTGCTTTGAAGCTGTAAATCACCAAGTACCTTGCATGTCAAGCCGCTCCATACTCCATTTGTGAATAAACCTTCCTGAATGGCCATCAATCAACTCAGATACCTAGTACAAGCTCATTTAATTAAAACCACCTTTCTGGTTTTTTCACATGTGCTCACCAACTGAGGAGAAGGTCTGAAAAGCACTTTAAGTTGCCTGCAAGAATTCAGCTGTAGTTTAAAAAAAAAGATCTTGGAAGATCCTAATCACAGATCATATAGGACATATCTACTTCGACCTGTAGTCTATTTTAAACATGCTTAGTTAGGTGCTGTCCCCCTCTATCATTGTCTTCCTCCATCGTGCGGAGAGCTTTCTGTTTTGCTTGGTGTTCCCTCACTGACCCTCCTTCCTGTAAATGTGTTTATCAGTTTTTGTTTAATTGTTGTTTTAATTGTTTTGTATATACATATTTTAAAGCTGATGTTAATGTTTTTGATTGTTTGCCACCTTGGGGCTCCTAAATTGGGTGGAAATGCATCATAAAAATATTTTAAATAAAATAATATTAAAATTAAAATCTTTCCCTCTTCCTTCAGTCCAGTGCAGGCTGTTAAATGAGAAGCTGTGTTGGAACACTGGGAGGGGGGGAAGCTGTCATGCATGTAGGGTTGCCAGGTCCCTCTTCGCCCTGATGAGAGGTTTTTGAGGTGGAGGCTGAGGAGGGCAGGGGTTGGGAAGGGGAGGGACTTCAATGCCATAGAGTCCAGTTGCCAAAGCGGCCATTTTCTCCTGGTGAACTGATCTCTGTTGGCTGGAGATCAGTTGTCATAGCAGGAGATCTCCAGCTACTACCTGGGGGTTGGCAACCCTACATGCATGGCTAATGGATTATGGTTGGTTTGGTAGAACACAGATTGCGCAGGACTGAGTTAGGGAACTGCATTGCAGGTCTCAGGTTTTTCTGCATTGGCCTTAGTAATTGTATATTATTATGATGTCTTTACATGAGTAAATGTTTGTCATTGTATAGGTTGCTTTCTGCTGTGGAAGATATTCAGACTCTAGAAAAAATGCCCACTGCATTTTCGCATTTTGAACATTTTGCAGGCGATTCAGCGAGTGGCAACTGGACCTTAGAGCACATGCCTGGTAAGAGTCTGCATGAACATTTGATGGGAGGCTCAAAAATGTATCAAAACCTAAAAAAGGAATGTGCTTGAGAAAGGAAATTTGGTGTTGGGAGATGGTGCATATAATTAGTAATCAGCTGAGTTTGAAGTGAAGCCTGATTGTGCCTAAGTGTTTGGATTATGGTGGAGAAAATGAGAAGAAGCAACTAACACGTCTTGTTCATATTGAAAAGGCAAGTCACCTGCAGGTCTGGATTAATCACTATGTTAAGTAAACTACAGAAAGAATCTAGGAGTAATGAGGCAGTGCCAAAAAAGGAAGCACAATTTTGTGCTTCCAGAATAATGCACAAAGGGGAGAAGTTGTGCATTTCCCCTGTCATGTGGTACATCACATTAGGTGCTTATGCTCTGCCTTTTTCATCACTTTGATCCTCAAGATCCAATAAAACAATAAAACTGATAATAAAAACAGAAGTTGAAAATTACAAAAATGAAATCAGTCTTGTCAGTAAAAGCACACAGCCAAGCCAAAGTATCACAATCAGGTTTTGGCAGACCCATAAGCTTGCCAAGATGATATGGGCTTCACCCAAACATCTCTCTGGAGGGCATCCCACAGCCTTGGTGCCACCACTTAAAAGGATGTGGCAATGTATTGCTACCTACCTTACTTCAGATTGAAGGTCGCAAACAGAGCAATACCTCTAAAGATGATCAAAGAGGGGGGGAGTTCATAAGACAGAAGCCGCCGCCTCTTGTCCTGTTCCCAAGTGATTTATAGCCAAAGTTCAATGCTAGCATTCTGTGAATACCAGACAGTCTTCCAGACAAGAGATGTAGTGGAGAGAGCAGCCATTTTTACTACTGCTCCTTCCCCGAAAATTTTATAAGCAAATATCTTTTGAAAATTGCTCTGGATTGGTCACATGGGAATGGTTTGTGATAGAGAACAAGGGTGGACATGATGCAGCGCTTACTTTGGAGCACCAAAACAAACAAAACCCAAAATGTCATGATTTTGTAAATTTCCAAGCCAGGGTCCGATTTCTGTATAGTGCAAACATAAGATGGTGGCGGAAGTTGATTTTCCCCACCTCCTCCTTCGCTCAGTAGCAACTTGTGAGCCTTGATGAGACAAAGCCATGGACTGAGGGAAGAAAACCCACCCAACATGGGCCACTACATTAAAAGGTAAAGGTCCCCTGTGCAAGCACCGGGTCATTCCTGACCCATGGGGTGACGTCACATCCCGACGTTTCCAAGGCAGACTTTGTTTGCGGGGTGGTTTGCCAGTGCCTTCCCCAGTCATCTTCCCTTTACCCCCAGAAAGCTGGGTACTCATTTCACCGACCTCAGAAGGATGGAAGGCTGAGTCAATCTTGAGCCGGCTACCTGAAACTGACTTCCGTCGGGATCGAACTCAGGTCGTGAGCAGAGCTTTTGACTGCGGTACTGCAGCTTAACACTGCGCCACGGGGCTCCTAGGCCACTACATTAAGCAGGGTAAAAGGAGGGAAATGGCCTCTTTCTATGGAGACGACTCTTCACTGATGCTCCTTGCCAGGAGAAGCTACAACTTTCCTTGCTAACTAGGGTTGCCAACCTCCTGGTGGTGGCAGGAGATCTCCTGCTATTACAACTGATCTCCAGGCAGCAGAGATCAGTTCCCCTGGAAAAAATGGCCACTTTGGCAATTGGACTCTATGGCATGAAGTCCCTCCCCTCTCCAAACCCTGCCCTCCTCAAGCTCCACCCCCAAACTCTCCAGTTATTTCCCAACCTAGCGCTAGAAACCCTATTGCTAACATATACCCTCCTATGGAAATAGATTCTCATCTTTCTGATTATGACAGAAGGCAGCAGTTGATTTTTTTTCTTTTTTCCATCAAGTTTCCTTTATTAGTTTTCTTTGAAAGCATTTTAATGAGAAGGATCCATTCTGAGAGCTAGCTGCTCCTTTCTAGCCACTGACTCCACCTTTCTTTTAACAGCCTGCCAACTACAAATTTTACCTTTATAAGGGAAAAAAGGCTCTTGAGAAAAGTGGATTTTGGTGCCAAAAGCAGTACTGTACAAGCAGCCATTTGTAAATGTTACCATATTGCATTGCATTTAACCAAAAAATAAAAATAAAAATTACAGTATTAAGAACTGACTGCTTGCACGTTGCCCTTAGGCGTGGTTGTCACGTTATGTATTTATATCTATAACATGCCTTGTTATATTGAGCCAGCCTTTAATTCAGATCACAACTTCCTTAAAATATTTAAATGCTTTCCATTAAAATAAAAGGGAATCTTGTTTTTCCCCCAAACATACTTCCACCCTGATTTAGGCTTCCTCTGAAACAGGCATATTTGTTTAACAGGGCTGTCTTCCATACAGTGGTTCTTAATTCTGGAATTACCGTGGATTGGAGCCAGACTAATGTTTTCCATTTTCCTGCCTCTCATAACAGTCCAACATGCCCCCCAAACCCTGTTGCCTAGGAAGAGAGGACTCCCAGGAACATGATTTCAGAGGGTATTTCATGCTGCTGTGGGAGGTGGGGATATAGGAAGATCATGTGCCCGCAGAGACATTGATCTGGATCCATTTTGAGGATTATATCAAGTGCACACAGCAGTAGCAATTCCCATAGGGAATTGGTTGATTCTCACTAGCTGTACAGTTCTAAACAGACTGAGAGCTTTCTAAATCCATTGAAGTCAATGGCCTTAGAAATGTGTGCCTCTACTTTCAATTACACTATAATTCAAATAGTAGACTGGGAGATTTACAGGGATTGGTACTAATGGCTTAAAGTTCAAGCTTCACAAGATGTTGGAGTTTTGTACTTGGCTGTCTACATGGATTGGGCTACAGTGGTGGGGAAGAGGATAGTTTATGCTCTGTTTTCCCAGTAGAAAATGTCCCACTTCCACCCACACTGATTTTAACTCCAGTAGGGTGCCCGTCCATTTCTAGCTGAGGCTAGAAGTAACCCAAGGGAGCCATTTTCAATTTGGAAAGTGGTGTGTGTACTTTTCCGGGAAGGAGAAATTAAACCCCCTTTCTCATTGCTGCAACTCTAATCCCATGGCCAAAAATCATAACAAGGGTTTTGGCGATGGAACTCCAATGGCCCATTCAGTCAAAATTGAGATTCCCAATCAGAACTCTGCACTGTACACATTTGTTTCTTTGGGTCTGCTTGTTGCCTCTCTTCAAACAGGTTTTGCAAATTTCTGAAGCTTTACAAAAACCCGTTTACCAGAAATGACGGTGGGACCAGCAAGCACTGTACTTTCTATGATGCCTCTTTCATTCTCTCTTCAGTGCTCTGAAATAATTAAAGTCTGTCTCCAGCCTGAGTAAATAACGGAATAATCTAGTTTGGGTTCAGTGATGGGAAGGATAAATGTTTCGAATGACAGGCAGTTCTTTTTCTTAATCACATGAAAACTGCCAGCATCAGCATTTTTGGGTCTTCCCTTACACAGCAATTCATGACTGCCTCTGAAGATAACTGAAAAATAGAAGGAGAAAAAACCCATTTTCAGAGTGGATCTTTATACTCACATAGAATGGAGAAACTATAAGGCAGAGCACAAACAGGGGAGAAGGAGGAGGGATTTTATTTGTTCTCCCAAATTATTAGCATATAGGGACAGGTTTTTGATCCTTCTTTCAAAGACATCCCACTTTTACAGTGCAGTCCTAAGAAAACTTACATGTTTCTAAGGCCATTGATTTCAGTGGGCTTAGAAGGGCATAACTCTGCTTAGGCTGGCACTCTTGTGTTTGTTTAGTTTGAAATCAATAGCTCCACTGTTTGCATGCATTGCTGGAAAGGGTGTAGATTTTAATAATGCTATTTTCAGCCCCACAAAAGATCTCCATGGATCAGCTGTCTGAGGAGCTCAGATTCTCAAGTAGTGGGGAGGGAGGGAGCTTTAGGAATTATGCCCTTTTGCTGGACAAGGAAGAATATGAACCATTTCTTCCAGTTTAGTGAGAGGTCTGCTGCCTGGACACATTGCTTTCGAAAGTCTTTATAGTCTCTCAACTACAGAATTCTCAACCGTCTCCTCAAACTACAATTCCCAGAACTCTTTGGAGGAAACCATGATAGTTAAACTGGTTTAAGAACAATGGCATGTATTTTCAGTGTAGATATGCCCTTTATAAACTTGTTTAGGATTGTGATGAAAAGGTCTTTCAAGGAGGTAGTTTTGTCAGTCCTTTGAGAACTATACCCATCTGCATGCCAATCATTACATGTCCAAAAATTAGAAGCATCAGCTCATACCAGCCAGTGTCTCGAATGATAAACCATCATGAGTAGGGTTGCCAGGTCCTTCTTCGCCACCGGCAGGAGGTTTTGAGGGCGGAGTTTGGGGAGAGGAGGGACTTCAATGTCATAGGGTCCAATTGCCAAAGCAGCTATTTTCTCCAGGTGAACTGATCTCTATCGGCTGGAGATCAGTTGTAATAGAAGGAGATCTCCAGCTAGTACCTGGAGGTTACTGAGGTAAGTAATTACCTGTGCCGAATCAAGTAAAGACTAGGATAATTAACAGCACGTAGGCTCCATGTAGTCAAAAGGTGGATAAGACTAAGCTGACATTAATCTGATGGCTAATTATTTATACAATGAAAATGGTCAATAAATGAAAAAACCACCCTGTGTGATATTCAACTGAATCATCAAACCAAAGAATCAAAGTAAATGACACTGTTAATTAGTATATTGGTAATCATATACAAAATTGCAATTAGTTTACAAATGCAAAAAAACCACAGTGAAACTATTGAATAGTATATTGTTAGTCATATACAAAATTGCAATTGGTTTGCAGAATGCAAAAATAGGCACAACCGTGGAGGAAACATAAACATGAATGATTTATTGACATAAATGTGAATGATTTATTTCTGAAAACCTTTGATGGTATTTATTGTGTATCCTTAAGTTCCAGGGGACACTGGACAGTTGGCTAAATATTGTGCAATTTTAAAAAATTATTTTTCATATTTTGTTTAAGCCTGCTTATAATTACACTGTGTAGTTAACAGTTCCCTTGTTTAAACATGAGTACCTGGAGGTTGGCAACCCTAATCATAAGACAAGGTGCCTCTTCTTTGCAATATTCCCATGTCAGATTCAAGCCATGAGAGCTGCAGCTGCATGCTTTGCTTGACAATAACTGCCGGCATGTTTTCTTCTAGTTCCACATACCCCTGAATTACAACCTCAGGAGCCAAACTCAGCAACAAGCACCTCAATTGCAGTTTACTGGACTGTGAGTGAAGAGGATGTCATTGATTTCTTCCAAGTCTATTGTATGGAGGAACGCCCTGGAAGGCAAGAACAGAGTGGTACGTGAATGGGTAAGGGTGGAGCAGGACTGAGTGGAGGGGAAGTTTCTAAAAGAAAACCAAATTGAAAATATGAAATAACAAGCATCTTGAATTATTTGATTAAAAAAGCATAAATATGACATCAGTAACTTAGTAGGGGCAGGTTTTTTGTGTGATCTGTGACATAAAATTGTGCTATTGTCTGTGTGATTTCTGTTTCCTGAGATCATTTGCACAAAAACCAGACTACTTTAATGACATAACATAAACAAAAAAAAAAACAACAACACCCAAATCACCCTCCCTCCAAACCTACAACAAAAGAACCAGTCTCATTTAAACCATCCCAGAGGCTTGAAAACCTGCCTGTCAGAATTGTCTGGGAAACTTGTCTGCAATCAATGAGAGAAAGGGCTACTGGCAGTTCTAAGGGGAGGTTTTGAGATACAGGAGGCAATGTCACCTACCTAGAGGCCGCTTCACACTTCCCATGGAGTGTTTTTTTCAGAAGGAAATTCTGCTTTGGGTAATGGAAAAAAGGAAATTTGATGCTCACATATCACCCAGCAGGCAATTTGAGCCTGTGACTAAAATCACAATTGTATTGTAAAACGCAGACAGGTTGAAAGGTGATTGTTAATCAGCTTTCCTTCATGACTGTCAGCTGATTCATAAACCTAGCATGCATGCGTTTAAAACTGCCTGCCTTAGGCATGCACGCGAACAACAGGATAGGGGCCAAAAGAGTGTTTTAAGTGGCACATGGTCCAAATTTGGTCCAAAAGGCTGAGGGGCCTCAGAAAAGACCGATCTGATCTAATTAGCTGACAGTTTTGAAATTCAGCTAATAAAATAAATTCTGCGACCGCACCCTCCTGCATTTTGACAAGTTAGTGCCCATTCATTGTGTCGAATGGGTGTCCTGTTAGATTCTGCATTTATTATGGAGGACAAAACCCAGGTCCAAAGTACCAGAAAGAGATTAATAGGAAAAATATAAAGATTACTAATGGGATGGTGAGTGACAAAGTGCAATTAAGTGACATTTGGCAAAAATGATGGTCTGAATGTAATTTTAGGGAAATAACGATTGCATGTGGGAAAGGTGCCATATTGTTCTTATCTAAATGCAAGTCATAACTGAGCCCTCCTTTTGACGTGCCCCTGTGCAAGTCAGTTTCACCAAGGTAACAATAGCGCAGTAAATGAGTGTTGGATAGGACCCTCCCCCAGCCCCAAGGTCCTGTCCCCAAGGAATTGAGGAGCAGGAGGGGGGGAAAGCCTCCCCCAGTGACACTCTAGAAATTTCCCCTAGTCTCTATGGTAAAGACCATAGAGATTCAGGGGGCAGCCTACAGTGTCACTCTAAAGTGATATCACACCCCCAAAATCTCCTGACATTTGCTGAGGCAGTGCTGGGAATGCTAGTGTCAGATTGTGGGCACCCAGCTATGTCTGCAGTCACACTAGTGTTCCCAAGATTTCAGTTTAATTTTGTCTACCGGCACCTGACGGAACACATCAGAAAAAAATATCTGGCTGTGTAACACAAAGAGCACACTCTCTTTGTTTGCCCCAATCCCAAACTTTGAACAAACAGGTTATTAACTCAGCTAAGTGCCTTTATGTGTGGGGGGTGGGAGTAGATTAGACATATTCATGGTTAATTCCTGGACGTAGAATCATAGAGTTGGAAGGGATCACCAGGGCCATCTAGTCCAACCCCCTGCACAATGCAGGAAATTCTGAACTACCTCCCCCCCACACCCCTAGTGACCCCTACTCCATGCCCAGAAGATGGCCAAGGGGCCCTCCCTCTCATGATCTGCCTAAGGTTATCTAGCCTCTTCTTAAAAACCTCCAGGGAAGGAGAGCTTACCACCTCCCGAGGAAGCCTGTTCCATGGAGGAACTGCTCTGTTAGAGGAACATATAAAGTATACAAATGGTTTCCGTTAGAGAAGCACATTTGTCATGACCTTCTGTACATGTGGACCGATGCATGTGTTTGTTTCCTTGCTGTAGGGTTGGTGGAAGAATATCGTGTTACTGTGAAAGAGAGCAACTGCATTCTGGAAGACCTGGAGCCTGGCCACTGCTATAGTGTGTGGGTTATGGCTGTGAACTACACAGGCTGTAGCTTTCCCAGTGAGAAATCCACATTTAGAACTGGTAAGTAGCTTGCATTTAGGGAGGCAATTTTCTCAATATTGGCAGTGTTTCTATTTAAGGGACAGAAGAGATACCACAGAATGATAGAAGCGACAGCCTCAGCTTGGAGGTGCTCAGTCTGTGTATCCATGTCAGGTACACTTTTAGGGATGGTTCACATAACTGGAAATCTATGCTGGGTGTACAATGGGCCAGTTCGCACATGCATACATGTAACTTAATCACTCAGACAAACAGTATGTGAATGGATGCCTTAACTAGTGTAGCTTTTGAGGTTACCTTGCAACTTGTCATATTTGAAGATTTTGTCAGATTGGTCCTTTTCCCTATTGAGTTAGTTTTCCCAGTTCTGTGTTAGGCATTCCGGAATACGTTACGCACTTCTGTTGCGGGCTGAAATTTATCTGGACATGCAGTAACAGAATCCAGACAGAGACCTGTGCAGCTATGACTTTGCCCATCAGGGCTGATTTTTAATTGTGTAAATAGCTGTCGCCCTGACCTGGATAGCCGCAGGTCTAGATCTCAGAAGCTTAGATCTCAGAAGCTAAGCAGAGTTGTCCCTGGTTAGTATTTGGGTGGGAGACCTCCGAGGAACACCAGGGCTGTGACACAGAGGGAGGAAATGGCAAACCACCTCCGAACGCCATATGTCGGCTGTGACTTGACAGCACACACACACACACAAAACCCACAGCTGTCAGAGGGAGCAAAACAAAGGTCGTGTGAGTGGAGCCTTTAGTTAAGAGGTAGTGGCAGGGAAGGCTGAAACAGGCTTTATGGGTGAGGAGATGTTGCAGAAACAGACGTTCTGGATTCTTAGGGGGCAAGGAACAGTGGGCCAGAATTAGGGTTGCCAACCTCCAGGTACTAGCTGGAGATCTCCCGCTATTACAACTGATCTCCAGCCGATAGAGAGCAGATCACCTGGAGAAAAATGGCTGCTTTGGCAATTGGACTATGGCATTGAAGTCCCTCCCCTCCCAAACCCCGCCCTCCTCAGGCTCCACCCCATAAACCTCCTGCCAGTGGCAAAGAGGGACCTGGCAACCCTAGCCAGAATGGAAACTTGCCTTTCTCCATAATCTAAATTTGAAATTGTGTCATTCCAGCCAGAATTAAGCATTTAAAGGGCATTTAAAGGGCACTGGTTACATTGGGAGAAAAGTATGCACGTTCTTAACTCTGACTCTTACTGAAACAAATGGGACTTAAAAAGGGCTTAATACTGCCTGGCTCATGCCAGACACTTTCTTCTATCAACACTTTAAATTATTACATTGATATTCACGTTATAGGTTGTTGTATGCCTTTCTGGAAATGTTTAATAGATCTGAGCCGGCTCACGGGTTGCCATTACTCTATTTTGAGATGGATAAGGTCGCAGAAGGAAGCAGAGGAAGGAAACCAAATTACCTTCCGCCTGGGATTATGGGCTATTCAGAGTCCTCTTTTCACACTGTTTGCATCTTGTGTCCTTTCTGCATGTGTATTTTTTCTCTCTGCCCATTTCATACGGTCCCTTGAGCTTAGATGTAATAAGCCACAAAACTTCAGAATCGAATTTGAAGCACCTCTGTTGTGAGGATAAACTGGGAATAGTTAAGGAGCCCAGCCTTACATACTGTTTAAAATGTGCCCCCCCTTTTTTTAATTCTGAGGCTGCAGAGGACAGAAATCCCATAAGTTTGCTATATAATGTATCCCAGTGTCATTCCGTTGCTCTGTTCCTTAAAGCGGAACACAAATTAGCACAAATGCGGTGGGGAGAAAGGAGTGAAGGGTGGGGAGGAGATAAAACAAATAATCATGTTTGGATTGCTAAGTAATTCTAGATGTAATGGAATAGATACATATGACACTATTCTCTTGTCAGGAGGGAGAATCTGAAAATGCAGCTGTTTGCCATGAAACAACATGCTTTTTGCTTACGCTACAAGAGTAGACCACAATTTACCTTTTATTTATGCAGAAGCATTTGAACTGCTCCAAGACAGCATTCGAACAGGATTTTACAAGCATCATGCTTTATGCTGCAAACTACCTTGAAACCTGTTTGTCTTATTAGCTTCTGTGACTAGTGTTTCCTGCCCCAGACAATCAGGTTGTCTTCAGATGCCAAAATAAACTTCGGCTTAAAATTCGTTCTTTGATCAAAACCCTGATTAGGTGTGAATCTACACAGTCCCACAAAGCACAGTTTGTTGCATATCTCCAACCCAGGATTTCAGACTGGAATTTCTAGTTGGTTTGTTAACCACAGCTGGTGTTTTTGTGGTGACACTGAGATTCACAAACTACATTTTTGTTGAGTAGCACTGTCCTTCATGTTTGTCTGGCCACAGGGAATGCAATATACCATAAAGAAGATGTTCTCTGTGCTGGGAGTGAGTGGGAGAAAGGTAAGAAGCAAATAAACACCACGCTGGGAGTCAGCTTGGTGTAGTGGTTAAGAGTGATGAACTTTAATCTGGAGAACTGGGTTTGATTCCCCACTCCTGCACATGAGGCCAGCTGGGTGACCCTGGGCTAGTCAGAGCTCTGTTAGAGCACCCTCAGCCCCACCTACCTCACAGGGTGTCTGTTGTGGGGAGGAGACGGGAAGATGATTGTAAGCCAGTTTGATTCTCCCTTAAGTAGTAGAGAACGTCAGCATATAAAAACCAGCTCTTCTTCTTCTTCTAAACTGAAGTATACACCCAAACTAAGATTTGTTATTGATATCTGAGAAGGTAACCAAGGTTCATTACACAAACCCCAGTTTGCACAAGCCATGGTTTATCATGTCATCTGAATGCAATCAGAAAATAGTGAAGAGAAGCTATACATTCCTAAACACATTGTCTTGACGGAATGCCTTCTCCATTAGGACTCCCACCCACCATTAAAAAATAGATTATCTCATGTTAGTCTATTGTGATCATGATACATTGCCATTTTCAAAAACAAAAGGAAATTTTATGGCATTTGAACAACCAGTATGTTTACTGTAGAATAAGCTTTAGTAGTCTAGGGTGTGCTTCATCAGATGCATGAAATGAATCCTCAGCTGGCAGCTATACCCACACACAGATGGGGAAAATTGTGAACAATTGTTGCATTAAATACAAGAGGTATAATCTGTTAAATGTCTATGTAAACCTACAAAGGAATGCAAGATAGGCAGATTGACCCTATTTTAAGTGGAGTGGTTTAGAAGGCCCATGGCTCAGTGGTAGAGCATCCGCTTTGCATGCAGATGGTCCCAGGTTCAGTACCCTGCATCTCTAGTTAAAGGAATAAGGTAGGTGGGTGGTATGAGAGATCTCAGCCTAAGGCCCCGAAGAGCCACTGCCGGTCAGAATGACAATACTGTCCTTGATAGATAGGGTTGCCAGCTCTGGATTAGGAAATACCTGGAGATTTGGGGAATTGGAGTCTGGGGAGGAAAGGGTTTGGTGAGGGGAGGGACCTCAGCAAGGTATAATGCCATAGAGTCCACCCTCCAAAGCAGCCATTTTCTTCAGGGGTCACCTGGAGATCAGTTGTAATAGCGGGAGATCTCCAGGTGCCACCTGGATAGCATTTCCAGGTCCCTCTTTGCCACCAGCGGGAGGTTTTGGGGATGGAGTCTGAGGAGGGCGGGGTTTTTGGAGGGGAGGGACTTCAACGCCATAGAGTCCAATGGCCAAAGAGACCATTTTCTCCAGGGGAACCGATCTCTGTCGGCTGGAGATCATTTGCAATAGTGGGAGATCTCCAGCTACTACCTGGAGGTTGGCAACCCTACACCTGGAGGTTGGCAATCCTATTGATCAGCCTGTGGTCTGTAAGGCAACATCATGTGTCCAGTGTCCAACTGCTGGATTAGGATTTACCAGTAACCTTAAATGTAATTTAAATGTAGTTATTGTATTTAAACTGGCCCTTGAACAGAAACGACTCTTTTCACACACATTATGCTTAAATTGCCTAATATAACAGAGGAAACTGTGTTGTCTCCAATTTCAGCTGTTCTGGATGGTCACTGTGCTTATTTTGTATGCGCTGTCCCATATATAATTTTTTGCACTTCGTGACCATTTAACCCCGTGGCTCAGCGTCCCCCAATATGTGTTTCCGCTGATTGAGGATTTACTTCGTGCACCCGATACAAGCTGTTCCCATGCTGTTGGATAATGCACCATAGCAATCATTTGCAACTGGATTTTCCACAGCAGTTGCAAACGATTGCTACAGTGCATTGAGAGTGCATTATCCATTGTGTGTGAAAGCAGCCACAGTGGGCCCTAGGCCCGCAGACGCTTCTGCTTCCGTAGATCTATTGATGTTGCGACAGGCTGCTGTGGCTACCCTGCTGGAGTCTGTAACTGATCTTTTCGGTGATTCTAAATTGCGCCCGCTGTAGCTTTCACGGCATTCTTTGCAGTGCAGCTAACATCACGCTGTATCCGCAGCTCCCCCAACCCCTGTACTAAAGGCTGAAGACTGCAGTGTGTGTTGGGATACTGCCACCATTCGCTGGAGCACTGGCAACTCAGGAGCAACAGACTCTTTCACGCTTGAGTACTGCAGGCAGTATTCTCCAGAAGGAGAAGGCCTCAGGTCAGTCATTACGCTTTGACATGCAGATGCAGTGGAATGAGGGGGTTGGTGGGGTGTAAAAAAAGGAGTTTGCCCAAACTAGGCTTATTTAGGAGAAAGGGTATTGTGTTGGCCTGGATCTTCCAAAGGGAGAAATCAGCTTTTGCCTTGTGATTAACATTTGCACCAGATGCTAATCTCTGAGATTATGCTCAGAAATACCTTTAGTTTCTGCCAGTAAAAGTTGAGACTAAACACCAAAGCCTTGCTTGGGTCCCATCCAAGCAATCCTGAGCTGGATTTGCAGACCCAGGGGCATTTAGGCAGCAGCGTCCTCTCTGTTGTGTTTCCTCTCCTGCCTGCATTCATGTGCAAGTAGAAAGGCAGCCGTCGTCCTCACTGCTGTCCACCCTCTGGGGCTGGGGTTGCCAACCTCCTGGTACTAGCTGGAGATCTCCTGCTATTACAACTGATCTCCAGCCGATAGAGATCTGTTTGCCTGGAGAAAATGGCCACTTTGGCCATTGGATCCCGGCCCGGATTTCGCTGGCCCCGGTGCAGCACTCTGCCCCAGATAGGGTTGCCAGGTCCCTCTTCGTCACTGGTGGGAGGTTTTAGGGGTGGAGCCTGAGGAGGGCGGGGTTTGGGGAGGGGAGAGACTTCAATGCCATAGAGTCCAATTGCCAAAGCGTCCATTTTTCTCCAGGTGAACGGATCTCTATCGGCGGGAGATCCGTTGTAATAGCGGGAGATCTCCAGCTAGTACCTGGAGGTTGAAACCAAAAACAATCACACCTATGCTGTAAGATGTAGTCAGTGGAAAAAAGAGCAGCATGCAGGCTCAAATGAGAGAAACTGTTATACAACCACAAATAATCCAGTAGGTTATCCCAAGTGACATACAAACAGTACATATCCAAAGGGACCGGCGAGAAACGACGTCGGTCCTATTGGGGACCTGCAACACTTCTTGCCGGTCCCTTTGGATAAATACTGTTTGTATGTCACTTGGGATAACCTACTGGATTATCTGTGGTTATATAATTTGTATAAGTATTTTGTATGAACGTTGGTACAGATATTTGTATGTATAGTATATAGAGTTTGATGTTTGTTTATTAATATATAACAGTTTCTCTCATTTGAGCCTGCGTGCTGCTCTTTTTTTCCATCCAGTACCTGGAGGTTGGCAACCCTACATTGAAGGCCCGCACCTCCCCAAACCCCACCCTCCTCAGGCTCTGCCCCTAAAACCTCCCACCAGTGATGAAGAGGGACCTGGCAACCCTATCTGGGGCAGAGTGCTGCACCGGGGCCAGCGAAATCCGGGCCCCAAAAACCTCCCGCAAGTGATGAAGAGGGGCCTGTCAACCCTGAGATCCCTGTGCAGGCAGGGTGCTCACCATGTGGGTTTGAGGAACAATCTCATATAGATTAACTGCTCTGAGCTCCTTGTGTAATAGCTGGGTGGTCATTGTTCTTTCTTCCCAGAGAGCGAGTGGTGTGTAGCTGTGGGAAAAGTGAGTCAGGCCTGGGCAACCTGGACCCTACTTGTTAAAAATCCTATTCTGTAGTTTGGCCCTTTGAGCATGTGAGTCTGTGTGTGGGGGAAAGAATCGCATATCACTGTCTCATCTCCCAAGTTTTGCATATTCCATTTAATGCCACAGAGGGTCTGTGCGTGTACAGGTGTATACACATAGGGATCTCTGCACGCATTGGGTTCACTGCACATAATCCGGAACCCTGGAAGTCATGTGCTAGCAGACACTGAACTGAATGCAGGCTTGGAGTGGGGATGCCAAGCGTGATCTGGTTCTCTTCCTTCCCATGTGTTTGAAGAAATGTCTGTGTTGGGCTACTGTTTTCCCAGGTAGTGTACTCATTTGCTGGTTGTGTGAAGGGGTCACTACTATTTCAGACACCAGCATTACTTCTTATCCCCAACTTTGCTGCTCGTTATGCTCATGATGTTTCATTTGAATTCGTTTTGAAATTTCAGGGGATAAATTTAAATAAACCAAAAATTCAGGCAACATATGCTGAGAGTGTGGGGGCAGGAAGCAGGCCTTGCCATATTCCCAGTCTGTGTGAACAGTTCTTATGCACGCACAAACTGCTTTTCATAATGTTCTCTGTTCTATTTGCAACATATAGGGCTCCTATCATATGTACAGTGTCTACATACGTACCTTTTGTATGCATATGGAATCTACACATTGATTAAGGGCGTTTCTGGGAAAGAGGTTGAATAATCAGATGAAGGGAGACGTATGCACTGCATTGTGCTGGTAGAAATTTCATTGCCCCTTCCCACCAGCTCTCCTGTGAATCTGTATGGTCAGATTATTCGTTCTTCTAGCCAAGTATTGCTGGATGCAGCTCTTCAAGTTCTTAGGCAGAGATCTTTCTGAGCTTAGCATCCTGAAATCGTTTTAACGGGCGATAACAGGGAATGAACCTGGGATCTTCTGCTTGCTAAGCATGCACTTTTTCTCTGAGCTGTGGACCCTTCTTTGTTAATGAGTGGAGGTGGTAGGAGTTTCACACGTGATGCACTAAACATTTTTGTATTCTTTTGTCTAAATTACATATAAAATAAAAATGCCCTGACCTGAATGACTCAGGCTAGCCTGATCTTGTCAGATCTCTGAAGCTAAGCAGACTTGGCCCTGGTCAGTATTTGGATGGGAGACCACCAAGGAAATCCATGGTTGCTGTGCAGAGGCAGGCAATGGCAAACCACCTCTGTTCATCTCTTGCCTTGAAAACTCCATGAGAGGTTGCCATAAATCAGTTTCGACTTAATGGCATTTTCCCACCACCACCACCACCACCAAATTACAAAAATGCAAATTCTTCATTGTATCTATAGGTATCTACAACTAATTAACCACACTAAAGAAGAACCACACATTTATTTCGTACTTTCCCAAGAGAAGCTGTCAAACTGCCTAGACTTTTGTTGTACAACAGCTTCCAATTTACAAAAAAAAAAGTTCCACGTAAAGTTATTTCAAATTATATTAATGATATACATTGTGTGTATTGCATTATTTCTTACTTAACTTTCTGTTTATTTTGATAGTGTTGACTATATGTCTGCTTTGTGCATCGCTTTCATTTTCACTCAAAGCATTTCACACATGATTTAAGTGGACTTACCGTATATACCCATGTATAAGCCGACCCGCGTATAAGCCGAGGTGCCTAATTTCTCCCCAAAAATGGGGAAAAATTAGGCACCCGCGTATAAGCCGAGGGTCGGCTTATAACCCCTCCCCCCCCCCGCAGGCTTATCTGAAAGGCTCTCCAGCGGCGAGGGTCCGGCGGCGGCGCGGCCCAGGGGGGCCTGGGCAGCCTTCCTGCGGCTGCAGGAGTCTGCCCAGGCCGCTCCCGGCGGGAGGAAGCGGCGGCGAGGCCCAGGGGGACCCGGAGCAGCCTTCCTGCGGCTGCAGGAGGCTGCCCAAGGCCCCTCCCGCCCGGGAAAAATGGCGGCGGGGGGCGGGAGGGCCTTGGGCAGCCTCCTGCAGCCGCAGGATGGCTGCCCAAGGCCCTCCCGCCCGAAAAAAATGGCGGCGGGGGCGGGAAGGGCCGGGGCAGCCTTCCTGCAGCCGCAGGATGGCTGCTCAAGGCCCCTCCCGCCCGAAAAAAATGGCGGCGGGGGCGGGGGGCCTTGGGCAGCCATCCTGTGGCTGCAGGAGGCTGCCCAAGGCCCCTCCCGCCCGGGAAAAATGGCGGTGGGGGGCGGTGGGGCCTTGGGCAGCCTCCTGCAGCCGCAGGATGGCTGCCCAAGGCCCCTCCCGCCCGAAAAAAATGGCGGCGGGGGCGGGGGGGGCCTTGAGCAGCCATCCTGCGGCTGCAGGAGGCTGCCCAAGGCTCCTCCCGCCCGGGAAAAATGGCGGGGGGGGGGGCGGGAAGGGCCGGGGCAGCCTTCCTGCAGCCGCAGGATGGCTGCCCATGGCCCCTCCTGCCCGGGAAAAATGGCGGCGGGGGCCGGGGGGGCCGGGGCAGCCATCCTGCAGCTGCAGGAAGGCTGCCCCAGGCCGCACCCGGCGGCAGGAAGCGGCACGGGCCCGGCGGCGGCGACGGCGGTAAGTTTCCTCCCTCCCTCCCCCGTATTGACCTGCGTATAAGCCGAGGCCGGCTTTTTCAGCCCATTTTTGGGGCTGAAAAACTCGGCTTATACGCGAGTATATACGGTAGTATAACTCTGTTTAAGATTGCAGTCAAGATTTCTTTGTATTCACGCTCGTGTGAATTCTGTCAAACTAAGTCACAAAGTACAGGAGTGCCTTTAAAAATGGGAATATTTGTAACTTAAATAATTTTAGATTTTACGTTCCATTTACAGGCCTGGCTAATGCAAAAGCAGCCTTCAGCCTCACATGTGAAATGACTTAGAACTGCTTCCCTAGATCATACCTCTGACATTTCTGATGCTAAAGAATGTGTAGGAATGGATTGAAATACCCCTGTTTAAAGTAGGACAATTTTTATTGAGTGCTGCAAGCCAGCTAAGCTGTCCTGCGGCATCCACCCCTCCGTTGTTGGATATTGCACTATTGTTGCGCTATAACAACCTTTTACAACTGGGTTGGTTGGTCCAGACTAGGTAATCCAGTTGCAAATGATTGTTGTACAATAATTGTGCAATATCCAATGATGTGTGGGTCAAGAGTTTTTTCTTTAATACTGGTCCTGATGTACGTCTTACTGAGCAAAAATGTTACGTCGTTTACGATGAGAGCTAGTAATGCTCAGGTAGGTGGGAGTTAGTCATAGAAGAATATAATTATATATTCCTGAGTTACTGAATATGTAGAGGAAGATGGTGAAAGATGTACTTTTCACCTGTCCTAAGAAATACTTGATGAGGTTTTTCACAAGTGTTCGAGAGAGGGATTACTTTTGCTTGTTTCCCCTGGAGCTTGTCATTGTGTTTATTATAATTTTGAATAGCCATGGAGTGTTCTGACAATAATATAAGACATAACTATTAATATTAAATATATAACTGTAACTGGATTAATTACCAGACCCCTTTTGAGCATGTAGGGTTTCCCCACCACCACCACCACCGCTGAATTTTAGCCAGCCCTTGTGTGAGAAGATGAACTTCCCTCTCTTCCTTCCTGCTCTCTCCTCAGTGTGGGGCATTAGCAGCTCAGGAGAAAGAATGAGAATGTCATGGCTCTCAGAGGAGAGAAAGGGGAATAAAACAACCACCGCCTGCCCCCTCACTGTGGCCAGCTGGCTCGTTCCCTGGGTGGCTGCTGGGGCCATCTCTTTGCTGGGACCCAGCTTGCTCTTCTCTCGACAGTTGCCCAGGAGCTGGGACGAGGGTGCAGAGTCTGTGGAGAAGAATGGGGGTTTACTGGAGAGGAGGGGCCTTTATTTCCATCTTGGCACAAGGCCCGCAGCTCAGAGAGGCTTGCCGCTTACCCGTCCTCCAGGCCCAGTGGGGGTAGCTGTTCCCACCTCGAGTGGGAATTATCTGCCAACCACAAGCCTCTCTGGGAAATAGCCTTGCTCTCTTGTAACAGGGGCTGGTGGCACATTGGGGAACAGTGCTCGGAAGAGCCACAACAGCATGCCAAAGAGCCACATGCAGCTCCTGAACCACTTAGTGAGTATCATCCCTGCTCCACTCTGACCAGCAGTCCCTCTCCAGGGTTTCAGGACAAGATTTTTCACATTACCTACTGCCTGATCTCTTCAACTGGGAGGTGTTGGGGGTTGAACCTGGGACCTTCAGCATGCAGAGCAGGTGCTCTACCACTGAGCCACAATCTTTCTTCTGAGTAGTTCACAGTTGTTCAGGTGGATTAAAAAAGGTGAATTCATCCTCACCAGATGCCTTAGGAATCATTAACTAGGAGTCTGAGATAGAACTATTGTAAATGCATAAATAAAGAAGCCCTGTTATTGATAGGCCATAACCAAAAGCAATGGGAATTAGGCGAGGGTGGCCGTGTTCCGCTATTGTAGAGCAGAATTATTTTTTTAAAGAGTCAGAGGTATTTTGCCCTTTTCGTTGACAGGCCCCCTGCTTCCCATCTAAGCCCTGTAGCAACAGCACAAACAAAAGGCAGCATCTTGAAAAAGTGCCAGGGATCCATCACACTGTCCTCGAACAATGGAGCGATTATCTTTCCAGCATCATGGAAAGCGTGTCACTGTGCTTTATGGAGTCTGCTTTGTAGATCATCCGTTAACAGTCAGCGTATTTTTCAAGATTGATTTCCACCCCACCCACCCCCGCCCTCCCTTTCCTTCGTGATAGAAATTATATGGTTCAACAGTTCAAGATAGAGATATATTAAACACTCAGGCTGATCATGGAGCCTGAGAAACGAATTAACCCTTTCTCTTTGCCATGATCAATATCTGGTAAATTATCTACTCTCTTCCACAGTATTATTATAGTTACGCTAGCTAAAGGCCTGCTGAGTCTGGTGGGCAGGGAGCCCTGCCTTCTCCCCCACTCTCCCCACCCCTAGTTCAGGCTTAAATTCGCTGCCGCAGCACAGACACACCTGGGACTGATAGAGGCCTGCATCCCCAAACCTGGATCTGCACTGTGTTTTCTCCTGAGAAGGAGAGAAGGATTACTGCCCCCCTTTTCCTGTGGGGTGGTGGTAGAAATACTTGCCTTCTGTGCTTTACCCACTTGGCTTTGGGGCTAGAGGAGCCACAGAATTCAGCAGTGTTGTACAGTTGTGCTGTGGGAGAGAAGAAGAAGAAGAGTTGGCTTTTATATGCTGACTTTCTCTGCCACTTAAGGGAGAATCAAACCAGCTTACCATCACCTTCCCTTCCCCTCCCAACAACAGACACCCTGTGAGGTGAGTGAGGCTGAGAGAGCTGTGACTAGCTTCGTGTGTAGGGGCGGGGAAACAAGTCCAGTTCACCAGATTAGCCTCCGCTGCTCATGTGGAGGAGTGGGGAATCAAACCCGGTTCTCCAGATCAGACTCCACCTCTCCAAACCACCGTTCTTAACCACTACACCACGCTGGCTCTACAGGAAATTAACAACAGGATATCAAAGCACTCCCAACAGATGGCCATCCAGCCTCTGCTTAAAGACCTCCAAAGACGGGGACTCCACCACCCTCCGAGGCAGTGCATTCCACCGTCGAACAGCCCTCACTGCTATGATCTGAATTTCCAATTTTCATTTTTTAGAAAGTAAAAACAACAATTCTATGAAATTGTTACCTTTACCTCTGTGACCACCGAGGAGGCTTTCCTTTGCTGTGGCACTTATTTCCTGTGCCTCTAGCACTTCCATTTCTGTAAGGGCTCCTTGAAAAACATTGGTCTTGAGCACGAGTAAGTGCTTGTGCCAGGAAACAAGTTCCACAGTGGAGGAAAGCCTCCTCAGCAGCGAAGAAAAGTGTGACGGGAAGGTTGTCATTGGATCCAAGCCATAGTCTTTAGCCCTTTTCATTGCATGGATACAAACATAGAATATGGAGGAGGACACCCACAAATGTGAGAGCTCTAAACACCAGTTCTGGTACATTTCACATCAGAAATCAGGTCCTAGGCAATGGGCGTGAGATTTATTTCTCTCAGCTAGTTTTCATCCTGAGGAAGGAGGGTTTGCAATGCCATAGTTTGAATTTTGAACTACCTAGCCCCCAAACGGCTTGCCGCATAAACCTGAGTCTGGGTAGGTGTATTATGACTGGCTCCCCTGTGAGAGGGAGGGCTGCTTTAAGACTGCTGCCGTCTTTTTGTAGAGCCTGCTAGTTTGTTTTCCTGTGCATGCTGCTGCATATGCTGGCACTTCCTTGAAGGCCTGGAACAGCCTGCATTTGCCAGCATTTGTTATGTGAAAATATTGTGTGTGTGTTGATGGTGTGTAGGAAGGCACTGATACCAGGCTTGCTAGCATTTATCATTTTTATGATGATTTATTATGGGTATAGAGCTATAAATGTACTTGATGAGTTACAGAGGACAAAACATCAGACAAATGCCAGCCCCAAGGAGCTTACAGTCTAACATTGCTCAAGTAACTGCTCTCTTCTTAATTAGAGCCATGCTGAAGATTCTCTAGTATTGATCACATGTACCTCAAAATGACCCAGCCAAACTAATACATCTCCAGACATTTGTGTGGTTTCAGTACTGTTTCTGCCCCTTATTCTGCGGGCTGCTTTTTTTCTCATCTTCATGTTTCTTTGCCCCCATCTTTGCCTTCACCCCCCTTGGCTCAGCTGACTTTAGTGGTAAAAAGTGCCACCGAGTCGCAGCTGACTTATGGTAACCCCATAGGGTTTCCAAAGAAGAGATGAACAGAGGTGGTTTGCCATTGCTTGCCTTTGAGTGGGCTGAGAAAGTTCCAAGAGAACTGTGACTGGCCCAAGGTCACCCAGCAGGCTTCATGTGGAGGAGCAGGGAATCGAACCTGGTTCTCCAGATCAGAGTCTGCCGCCCTTAACCACTATACCACACTGGCTCACCAGTTGCCTCTACTGCTCTTTAACCGGATTGACTGTGGCAACTTTGTGTATGGAGTTCTATATTATCATTACAGCAAGCATGGTGTGAAGGTGTCATGTGAAATACCATAACTAGTCATTTTAAGTAGCAGTGAAGGTGAAGGGAAAAAAGTGAAAATATCTGACATTTGTCATAGAATCATAGAGTTGGAAGGGATCACCAGGGTCATCTAGTCCAACCCCCTGCACAGTGCAGGAAATTCACAACTACCTCCCCTCCCACACACCCAGTGACCCCTACTCCATGCCCAGAAGATGGCCAGGATGCCCTCCCTCTCATGATCTGCCTAAGATCATAGAATCAGCATTGCTGACAGATGGCCATCTAACCTCTTCTTTAAAACCTCCAGGGAAGGAGAGCTTACCACCTCCTGAGGAAGTCTGTTCCACTGAGGAACTGCTCAGACTGTTAGAAAAGTCTTTCTAATGTCTAGGCAAAAACTCTTTTGATTTAATTTCAACCCGTTGGTTCTGGTCCTACCTTCTGGGGCAACAGAAAACAACTCAGCACCATCCTCTATATGACAGCCCTTCAAGTACTTGAAGATGGTTATCATATCACCTCTCAGTCTTCTCCTCTTTGGGCTAAACATACTCAGCTCTTTCAACCTTTCCTCATAGGACTTGGTCTTCAGACCCCCTCACCATGTTTGTCATAATTAGTCTGATGCTTGAAACCTAACGGGAGGGAGAATGTCTTCTGGGTGTCTTCTGATTACTGGTTTGGATCCAAATATGTTCTTGTACAACTGGAAGGTACATTATTTTGGGAAAGGGGGTTCCCAATGTTGACTGAATGCCCCAGCCAACTAGAGCCAACTGAATGCCCCTAGCAGCTGGTTGGCCTCTGTGTGAACAGACTGCTGGACTTGAGGGACCTTGGTCTGATCCAGCATGACCTTCCTTATGTTCTTGTGCTCTTATGTTCTTAGAGCCTCGACCCCTCACACCCCACAGCCACTTTTCTGGTGGTGCAGAGGGACAGGAGGAAGGAAAACTGAGAAGAAGGTTTAAATAGCAATGAGGGCAAAGGAGACCGAGACCGGAGAGAACAAGAAGGAAAATGAAAATAGCACAGAGAAGAACAGCGTTGAAACAACATTAATAGGTTCGCAAGGAATGTCGAAAAATCACCCAAACCAGGAGGCGCTTTTTAACACTCACAAGTGAGGTTGAAATAAGCAGTTGCACATCACTCCTAGTTTTAATTAATGAGGCTGTAGCTTTGCAGAAGACGGGGATTGTGGGGGTTGTAAATTAGAGACTGTCTTCATCTGTCAGTGTTTCAGCGCATTTATCCGGCTAATTTGCTTTTAAAAATGTCTTTCTTAGCACTTCCATTAAAACGAGGAACCAAAGCACTGTCAAAGACGACAACAACAAATAACATACCTAAAAATAAACATACCAAAAGTATAGAAATTTAAAAAGATATCTTTCATTCTGTTTTATAGTACGCTGAAGGAATCTATTATCGGTTTAGTATTCTAGCGTTACATATTCAATGATCGGTCTCCAAAGTCCATTTGATGCTTGAACCATAACCGGGTGGGCAGGCTGTCTTCTAAATACTGGCTGGGATTCAGATGCTGTTAAGAACATAAGAACATAAGAAAGGCCCTGCTGGATCAGACCAAGGCCCATCAAGTCCAGCAGTCTGTTCACACAGTGGCCAACCAGGTGCCTCTAGGAAGCCACAAACAAGACGAGTGCAGCAGCACCATCCTGCCTGTGTTCCAAAGCACCTAATATAATAGTCATGCTCCTCTGATACTAGAGAGAATAGGTATGCAGCATGACTAGTATCCATTCTAACTAATAGCCATGAATACCCCTCTCCTCCATGAATATGTCCACTCCCCTCTTAAAGCCCTCCAAGGTGGCAATTGGAGCAGTGGATTCTAATCTGCAGTGGATTCTAATCTGGAGAGCTGGGTTCAATTTTCCGCTTTTCCACATGAAGCCTGCTGGGTGACACTGGGCCAGTCACAGTTCTCTCAGAACTCTCTCAGCACCCACAGAGGAAGGCAATGGCAGGCAAACCACCCCTGGATGTCTCTTGCCTTGAAAACCCTACGGGGTCACCATAAGTCAGCTGTGACTTGCCTTGATGACAAAATTACACGCACATGCAGAACAACAGCGGAAGTCATTTTCCTTTGGAAAGGGGACTCCCTGTCTTCACTCATGCCCCCACATCTCACTGCAACCTTGTGGCCCAGGAGCAGCTATTCTGAGGGTACCAGGGTAAGTGGGAAAGCCAACCATGAGCAGACTGCAGTTAGAATCAAAGCCATTATCATTTTAACTAATCCCATGAACTGTTAAACGATCATTAATCATGCCCTTTTCCTAAACATTTTCCAGGATACTGTCTCTATTTGTATTCCATCCATTCTTCCAGGGAGTTCGGGATGGCCAGATGATCTCCTGTAATGGTGAAAACCAGGAATAGAAACATTCGCCATGCATATTAGACATGCGCCTTACGGCATTAGGGAATACGGCCACTGGCATTCTATTACACAGTCTTAATTCAATTCAATTAAATCTGATTATATATTTGTTTTATTGATTCTAATGTGACAGTGATCAAACCTATCAAAGGGGTTCAGCTCAGAACAAAAAGATCTTAAAACCTTTGAAATCTACTATGCCTGGAAAAAAATCAGTTCTCTTTTAAGTTTTTTTTTTTAATGGTGAGTGGGTGTCCTAAAAGACATAATAGGAATAAACAAGGGGTTAGTCCTTTAAACCTCTCTGATGCAGAACAGTGTGGTCATTAAGTGGCCTTTCTCCAGCATAAAGAGAATTTTGACTATACTTCAGAAAAAAGCATATGCTTAAAAAGATTGTGAACACCAGGCAACTGTAAGTACTGATTATTCTGCAGTTTCTAGCACTCTCTGGTGGAAGATGGATGAAAAACAGCTTTGAAGGATGAAGTTAGGCAACGCTTTTAAAAAGAGCTGAAGGTGTTAGGATGTATAAAGTTATTTTCAGGGAGTAGCCATGTTGGCCTGCTGTAGAACAGTTAGGTTTGAGTCCAGTAGAACCTTCGAGACCAACAAAAGTTTCAGGATATGAGCCTTCAAGAGTCGAAACTTCCTTCATTAGACACTAGTCGAAATGGAAATCTCTGAGTCCTTTTACCCTTGTCAGAAGATGGCAGGTGTTGGAAAAAAGGCTTGTAAAGGATGCAATGGTATGATGCCTATTGTAATCAGCTTGATTAGAGCAGAGGGGGAAATGCTCGGGGGCAGAAAATTGGCATCTGTAGTGAGATAAGAATCCTGTGACTCTATTCAGCCCCGAGAGTCCATTGTTCTGAATTTGTGAATGACCTCAAGTTCAGCAAACTCGCATTGTAATCTCCTCTTGAAGTTTCTTTGTTTGAGGACTGCCACTCTTAGGTCAGCAATAGAATGACCTGGATGATTAAAATGTTCTCCCACTCGTTTTTGAGTGCTGTGGTTTATTTAATGTTGGATTTATGTCTATGGTGTCTCACACATAACTGGGGGCTTTGATGGCATAGGGTCTGAGAATAGCATCCATGTATCCAGATGCCACTACAGTGATGGTGGCTAGAGACAATAGGATGTCCTGGGTTGCTGGACTTGCATATTTTGGGCAGAAAATACAAAAAATGCCTAGTTGAGGTTCTTGTGGTGCGTCCATATAGATCTGTTCCTGTATGCGTGTGGGTAATTACTTCATAATACTGTTTAGTTCTTTTTGGTATACTTGAGTGAGATCTGAGGATAATTGTTTGTAGAACGTGGTCTTCGAAAGTGATACTGGAGGGTCTGTTGCCTGTAGCGTATGCAGTACTTTCTTGCATCTTGCTGTTGTTTTTGGTCAGGTAGGCTTTTCAGGCTTTTGAAGCAGTGCAGAAGCCTGCAAAAGCTGTTTTCTCAAAGTGAAAGCAAGATGTGCGCACATCACAAGCAGATTGTCTTCAAGAGTCGAGACGAATGAGATGCTAGGAAATCTGTGATTGGATCGTGATTCAGATCAGAACCACTATATAATGGGTTGGTTGTGCCAAATAAAACCACCAGTCAGCCTCCTTTGTTATTAGCCTGTCTTTTGTTCCCTTCTAGGGATAAAAACCACGTAGAGGTTGGTTTCAGTTGGTAAAATGGTATCCAAATTGGGGTCCAGTACATGCTATTGCATGATAAAAACTGCTAGGAAGATGCATTCAGGGCTCTTCCAGCATCATTCCTGTTTTTGCCTTAATGCTGTTTGTGTGGAGGGAAATCCTGCTTTTTATTTTGAGTTTAATGGGGGTGGTATTCTGAAAGTAAGGCAAGCCTTTCTCACATGCTGGAGAGTCAAGGAAAGCTGGGAAGGAAAGCAGACAATATGGGCTTCAAACTACTCTAGACGTACCCAAGAGCTTGAAAACATAACCAATGGAACTTTGCACTTTCCCTGTTGAATAGCCCACCGCTGTATCACAAATGGCTTCTGAAGTCCCTGAGTCTTGAAAGTGATTCACACGAGGAGGGAGGGGCAATTGCTGTTTGAAAAATACAAGCCCAAAAGTCCACCATCCTTCCAGTGATTAAGACCCAGTGTGGTGAACTGTTGAATGTGTTGGGCTAGAACTGAGGGGATTCAGGGTCTGACCCCCCACTCAGCTATGAAGTTCATTGTGCCCTTAGCCAGTCAGACTCTCTCAACCTAATTTTCCTCAGAGGATTGTTGTGATTGTAAAAGGGAGGAAAATTAGAACTCCAGCATAGGGTTGACAACCTCCAGGTACTACCTGGAGATCTCCTGCTATTGCAACTGATTGCCAGCTGATAGAGATCGGTTCACCTGGAGAAAATGGCTGCTTTGGCAATTGGACTCTATGGCATTGAAGTCCTTCCCCTCTCCAAACCCTGGCCTCCTCAGGCTCCACCCCCAAAATCTCCCGCTGTTGCTGAAGAGCGACCTAGCAACCCTATTCCGGCGGCACCTAAAAATAGTCTTTAAGGTAGCACTGGACTTCTGTTCAGTTTTGCTGCAACACACTAACACAGCTTCGTCTTCCAGTTTTATAAAACGGAGGAGGTTGGCTTGAACTACATGGAGGTAACATATTAAAAAGGTAAAAGTCCCTTGTGCAAGCACCGGGTCATTCCTGACCAATGGGGTGACGTCACATCCCGAACTTTACTAGGCAGACTTTGTTTTTAACGGGGTGGTTTGCCAGTGCCTCCCCCAAGGTAACATATTAGGTAAATAGAATCTAGTTTCTTTCTCCTCCTTGCCAAAAAGTAGCTCAGTTTTCTTGATATGATTGTGGCCCACTCATAGACGATCTGCCTCTTGGTTTGTTTTTCTAGGGACTGCATTTTCTCAGTACATGTACCCTTGGGGGGGGGGTATGAAAAATTTCTAATGCAAAGTTTATCCTTTGTTCACTGTCATATAAATTATTGCCTTTTCAGATCTCTGGCTGGAATTAAAAGACTTGAGCTGAAAGTTAATCTAGAACCAAATATAAATTATTTCTTCTACGTGAGAGCTGTTAACATCTTTGGAATGAGTGAACAGAGCGAAGCAGCTCTTATCTCGACAAAAGGTAGATACAAATACTTTTTGATGCTAAATCTAGCAGGAAAGCTGGGGAAGAAGGAAAACAGGCACAGATCTGATATGAATTCCATAGAATGCATTACTTGATTCCATCTCCCAGAAACGCCAGTGTCTAAAGAAGGCCCAGTTGTGGCATTGACTCACCTGTGTAAAACTCAGGTGTAATTCACCACGTGCCAGTGGACAACTAGTATAGAATCAAGCTCAATTAGGCCATTTATGCATGGTCAGTTTTGATGCTCGCTCAAAGGTCTTTTTTAAAATGCAACTTTAAAAATGCCTGTTCACAGTCCCGACCCAAAAGGAGAAATTCCACCCTCCCCCACTCGCCTGCTCCTTTGTTCCTGTTTGCATAGACATTAGTATGTGCATAGCTAACGTGCCGCTGTTATTTTGCATGGTTCCTTCAGGGGATTCTTCGCGACGGGGGGGTGGAGCAAACACCAAAGGTCGCTTTAAAGGGGCTCTTAAGTAATGCGAAGCAGGTTTGTGCTGGCTTCGCAGTCACTTCCGGAATGACTGTTCAGCATGAAAAATAAAAAAAATAATATGCGGGGCGATTCAGCCTGGAACGCGCTGCTAATTACCAAGCATAAATGGCCTGAGACATATCTATTTCTCTGTGTTTTGCTAGGCAGGCATCTTTCAAATGATTTATAGTTGGCTGGTACTGCCGGTAGCCTCTTGGGTGTATTCGAGATGCCACACCAATAGACTTGTGACCTGCCCAGGACTGTGTGGAAACACACAAAGGCAACATAACAGCCACGTGATATGCTTCATTTTTGTACTGAAGAACCGATTCTCAAGAATGTAATATACTCCTAATAGAAATTCACTGCCTTGAGGGGAGCTGTGCGTGGCCTGCGTGCAACAGTGCAAAACAAATTGCCTTCTTGGCACAATAAAACAATTGTGCAGAAAGGACTTCCAAGAACAATTAAGGAGGGAAAAAATATATGCACAAAACAGCCTCAAAATTGTATACACTAACTTGTCCATCTGGATTGGCTTTAATTCCACTGAGCCCTTTTAGCCCTGGCAGATGAAATGGGAAATGGATAGGTAAGGTATGTATAGGCATGCCGCAGTTTTGAAGTGAAGCTGACCCACGGCTCCCCATTAAAGTTATTAATGGTTATATCCCAAAAGGAGAGCAAGCTGGTTGGGAAGGAAGGAGAATAAGTCCACCCTCCCCAAACTGCAGCCAACTTGCTTCTACCCTGGGTGGTTGCCATGGTGATGGTGGTGGCCGCCACCGCCCTCTTTCTTCGCTGTGGCCAGCTTGCTCTCCTCCTGACAGTTGCCCAGGTGAACACACATGAACACATGACGCTGCCTTATATTGAATCAGACCCTTGGTCCATCAAAGTCAGTATTGTCTACTCAGACCGACAGCGGCTCTCCAGGGTCTCAGGCTAAGGTCTTTCACATCAGCTACTTGCCTAGTCCCTTTGACTGGAGATGCCGAGGATTGAACCTGGGACCTTCTGCGTGCCAAGCAGATGTTCTACCACTGAGCCACAGCCTCTCTCCAGGTGCTGGGATGAGAGTCCAGAGGCTGCAGAGAAGGGTGGGTGGAGGGCAACTGGAGAGGACATAACGAGGCTTGCAGCTTACCTGTCCTCCAGTCCTTGGAGTTGTGGCTGTTTCAAGGTTGGAACCACCTGCCAACCACGAACCCCATAAGGCCTTACCCAGTCTCCTAGAACTTGGGGTGGGTGCCACATTGGAGGACAGAAGAGCCACAGGTGGCATGCCAAAGAGCCACTTCTGGCTGCCCAGCTCTATCAGTGCTTTAGTGCAAAGGATAAAGCAACTCTTCTGCTAGCAGCAAACACCTTCACATATGGAAGGGCACATGTGGATCTCATTAATGTGCTTTCCACACCTGGAAGGATGAAGCAGGCTAAATGCTATTGATGCAGTATTTCTACGTGCTGATTCAAGGCTAGGCACTGTGTGTACAATTCTTCGTTATCCCTTTTAGAAAATAGAATGGATCAAAGTTGGTTGAAAGTGCCATCAAGTCGCAGCTAACCTACAGTGACCTCAAAGGGTTTTCAAGGCAAGAGATGAACAGAGGTGGCCTTTGCCTGCCTCTGCATAGCAACCTTTGTCTTCCTTGGTGGTCTCCTATCAAAGTACTAACCAGTACTCCTATCAAAGTACTAACTACTTAGGTCTTTTATGCAGGGACGTTTCCCTGAAGTCACCCTGCCGACTGCTTCGGGGCTTCCCTTTGGGTTATTCATGCCTTTTCCACCCTTCAGAGGTCGCCTTGCTCTCCCTAAGCGTTTCGCCCTCATTTTCCAGATGCTATTTTAGCTCGAATCTGGAAAATGCGGGCAAAACACATGGGAAGAGCAAGGCAACCTCTGATGAGTGGAAAAGGCATACATAATCAAAGGGAAGCCCTGAAGCGGTTTGCAAGGTGACCATGGGGGAAAAGTCCCTGCATAAAAGGCCTTAGCTTCCAAGATCTGGGCTAGCTTGGGCCATCCAGGTCAGGGCAGATCAAAGTTGTTCAGTTGAAACAGAATCGACTAGTACAGGAGAAAACTGAAATTCACACACAAACCCATGGATTGAGTTTCGCTGTGGTAGCCTAAGCCCTTCCCCTAACCATACATCGCTCTTTTGCTGTGTATGAAGCTGAGCACAGATGCACATGAATCTGCCATATACTGAACCAGACCGCTGGTCTGTCAAAGTCCACATTTTCTATTCTGACTGGCAGTGCCCCTCTAGCATCCCAGGCAGAGATCTTTCACATCACCTACTACCTTATCCTTTCAACTGGCAATGCCATGGAGTGAACCTGGGACCTTCTCCATGAAACATAGAGGTTGTACCACTGAACTATAGCTGGGAATAGCTTCACCAAGCTGGGAATAGCTTCTGAATCCCGATGAGCATTACATGTTTGGCATGGTATATTTTCATGTCCTCTATCCCCATATGTGAACATCAAAGCAAAGCTTTGATAGAAACACTAATATTCTGTGGTGCATTGTTTCAACAACAACATTTGCTACAGTTTTTGTGATCACTACAAACTAATACTGCAGTCATCCCTGAGGTGGTGTTTATTTCTACTTCTGAATCACAACAGGAACTAGATTTCACATAATGAAAGAAACTGCTCACCCTGCATTACAAGTGTCACCCAGTGGAACCATTATATGCCTTCCCAAGGAAACCCAAATCACTGGGTAAGTACAACTCTGATGTACTCCCATGTATGATTTAGAATTGTTCGTGCCAGTGGGCTGTTAGAAACTGGACAGTCATCTGAAAATGAATTAATAGGTTTTCTTAACTCAGAGAAAGCAGAGGTAGAAGAAGAAGAAGAGTTGGTTTTTATATGCCAACTTTCTCTACCACTTAAGGGAGACTCAAACCGGCTTACAATCACCTCCCCTCCCCACAACAGACACCCTGTGAGGTTGGTGGAACTGAGAGAGCTCTATCAGAACTGTAACTTGCCCATGGTCACCCAGCTGGCTTTGTGTGTAGGAGTGGGAGAACAAATCCAGTTCACCAGATTAGCCTCCGCCGCTCATGTGGAGGAGTAGAAATCAAACCCGGTTCTCCGGAACAGAGTTCACCGCTCCAAACCACTGCTCTTAACCACTACGCCATGCTGGCTCTCACACTGAAGGAAAATGCACTGTGTTGTGTTTTTCCTTGTAATGTGAGTTCAAGGCACTTACATTAGTTTTCCCTTTTTCTTTCTTGAGTTTTTTTTTTCTTCCGCTGCTTCATTGCACCTAAGTTGTTAATTCACAAAACGAGGCCAGTGAATTGCCAATTGCAAAAAGGCATTATTCTTTGTGGCTAGAGCACTTGGATGTAAAAAGAACAATAACAACCTCGCACTGAATATTAGGCAACCTTTCATCTGCATGTATTTAAATGCACTAAAATAGGCTGTTGAGCACAGGCTGATATTGTTCTGTTGAGAAAGTGAACTGTCGCTGTTAATTGTGGAGTGTAGGGCACTTAAGCTGCAATCCTAAGAGCACTTTCCTGGGAGTCAGCCTTAATGAATAAAATGGGAATTTCTTCTGAGTAGACCCTCTTAGGATTGCTCCCTTGGCCCTTTTGATGTTTGTGCTTTAAAGTATTAATTGAGTTTAGCCAATATCTGAAAATGCCAAATTTGCCTCTCTCTGTGCATATAGAATCTTACCAGTTTGGGGAGAGCTTTTAGCTCCTCGAGGACGGCATTACTGGGAAGTCACTGTGACTGGCTGCGAGACTTACAAGATCGGGATCTGCTACTCCGTTGTTCCACCTGACAGTATCCTGGGGCAGAACAATTCTTCCTGGTGCTTGTATTGTTCTAGCAAAACCAGGTATCCAAAACAATTCATTCCAGAAAAAAAAAGGATTGTGAAACGATAGGCATCTTGACTGAATTCCATACATTCCCCAAAAGCAGCTGGGGAATAATGTAATCTTGACCTCTAGCAACCAACAGGAGCCAATCTATATTAAATGACAGTATAAAAGGAAACTATTTTTGTTTATTCTGATATTTCCCCTGTCCCCTTCCTTATTCTTCTGATGTCATGCAAATCATAGGCAGGATGTGGTTGGTTTTCTAACAATTATACACCATCTAACTCAGCACTGGCATTATTTAAGGTTAACATCAATCAATAATGATGCAGATTTGGACCTCCCAGGAAACAGAAGGGACCATATGCAGCAGTGATATCTGAAGGGGGATCCTTTTGGGAGAGCTGAGTAGGTTCCAAATACAGTGCTAGCTCATCTGTTGAAAACATGCAAAATTTGCCTGTAGACCTTACACTAGTAAAGCAGAATATGGAGACACGATTCACTGTGCAGGTACATGGTCCTATGGACTGTGACGTTGGCTTTTTTCTATACAACTTTTTTTTTTACACTCTCTTTTTGAGCTTGCCTTCACTATATCCAAATTTCTGTTTTATTGATGGGGTGTCAAGGCAGAGCAGTTTGGGCTTGCTCAAGGCCCTAAAAAGAATCCACGGCAAAGGTGGCATTTGAATGCAACCGTCTCTCTCGGTGGATCATGAGGGATGGCTTGTCAATTCTCTTTCCTGCTTTCATGGATGGCCCAGCTTTCATTAAGTGAAAGGAGAGCAGCAATTTGTGACTCTAGTTTTTTTTTAATTATTTATTTAACTTAAAATGGTCACATCAAAACATCATAAAATACATAGAAAAAACTAAGTGAATAATAAGAACCCCCATAAACTCCCATCTAGGCTGCCAAACCAACTCTCAGAAAGGGCAAAACAGGCAACAAAAGGACCAATGCCCCCCATTAATACTGAAAAAAACATCGTAAAACATTACGAGATAGTTCAGTGTCTTTGACAAAAGAAAATCTTAAAAACAGAAATATAACACATGGATACCAAGGTGATTTCAAATGGAAATAACCTCCATCACTAAACACTCTACAGCCCCCGCAATCCATAGTCAAAATAAAGTTTCCCAGTTCTGCTGACCTTTCTCATAAGCAGCCATCATAAATTTAAAAATCCAAGACAGTCGAATGAACCCCCCCAGATGGATCAAACCTCTCACACTACCCGATTTTTATTTTTTTCCTGCCCAAACGAATACTCCAACCACACAATCCACTTGTCCTTTCCCAGGGCTGATTTTACAGTATACATGATACATTTCTACCATAGCAGTTTCACTGGAGGCTATGCCAATGATTTAGCTAGACAGCGAGGAGGAGGAGGCATGTTTTTTTGGAGTGAATCCAGAACTCTGAGGCTCGGGATGATTGGTGGCTGGGAAGAGTGCTCAAACGATAGGCTCCCTTGGTTCTTGTAGGTTATCCGGGCTGTGTAACCGTGGTCTTGGAATTTTCTTTCCTGACGTTTCGCCAGCAACTGTGGCAGGCATCTTCAGAGTAGTAACACTGAAGGACAGTGTCTCTCAGTGTCAAGGGTGTAGGAAGAGTAATATATAGTCAGAAAGGGGTTGGGTTTGAGCTGAGTATTGTCCTGCAAAAGTATTGTCCTGTAAGTATCAAGATAATGTGCTAATGAGGGTATGGTATGTTAATATGGAACCATTGTATCCTGAAGTGATCTGTTAATGTGTGTAATCCAAAACTAATCTGTATGGCTATTGTTGAATGTTGTCTTTGTCTGGAGGTTTTTCAGGGCAGGAAGCCAAGCCTTATTCATTCTTAAACTCTCCTCTTTTCTGTTAAAGTTGTGCTGATGTTTATGAATTTCAATGGCTTCTCTGTGCAATCTGACAAAATAGTTGGTAGAATTGTCCAGTCTTTCAGTGTCTTGGAATAAGACCCTGTGTCCTGTTTGTGTCAGTCCATGTTCAGCCACTGCTGATTTCTCAGGTTGGCCAAGTCTGCAGTATCTTTCATGTTCTTTTATCCTTGTTTGTATGCTGCGTTTTGTGGTCCCGATGTAAACTTCTCCACAGCTGCAAGGTATACGATATACTCCTGCAGAGGTGAGGGGGTCTCTTTTGTCTTTTGCTGATCGTAGCAGGATAGGCTCCCTGTCCTTTACGCTGGCAGCTAAGGTTACACTCTGGTGCTTGGGAGCCTTCCATGTTCCATAATCAGATCAGGAGTTTTAGCACTGCGGCCATGGAACAGTCATAATCATTAACACAGCAGGTGGCGGCTAATGCCGGTCATCTTGCGCTTCAGTGTGTCTGGCCTGCTTCCTAAAATACAGTAACAGGAATATTTAGCACCGACGTCGCACATTTCAAGCAGTCAAAGCACATTGCTTACATTTTATCAGTGATGAACACATGAAGCTGCCTTCTACTGAATCAGACCCTTGGTCCATCAAAGTCAGTATTGTCTAGTCAGACTGGCAGCGGCTCTCCAGGGTGTCAGGCTGAGGTCTTTCACATCAGCTACCTACCTAGTTCCTTTAACTAGTGATGCCAAGGATTGAACCTGGGACCTTCTGCATGTCAAGCAGATGCTCTACCACTGAGCCACGGCCCCTCCCCAAAGTGATCCTTCCAACAACTCTGTAAGGTAGGCTGGCAATGTCAGCCTGGTGGAGAAGCTTTATTTCCATGTTAACACACAGAAGGAGGGACCTAGCGACATGCTTAGAGGCTTACATGTGTTCACCCGGACATGCTTAGGCTATATATGCACGAGTGATAGCTTGCAAATAATGGAGGTTGTGGATTAGGGTTTCAGAAGCAAACACAGAGCTTCTGGATCCCTCCAGGTTTTTAAAGCTGAAGCTGAGAAAATGGGTGTCCTTTCTGTAATATTAGGGGACTAGAAACAGGAATAAAAAACCATGCAGAGTGGCTAGGCACTTGTGTTCTCTTAGAGATGATGTCTTAGTTGATGAACCTTATGACTTTTAATCAAGAACACTGAAATAAATGAGTATGGGAGTTTGCTGAAAATCTCCTCTGCCATTAGAAAAAGCAAACAGTGTACAGGCTATAAAACAGTCCCAGCAGAGACGGGAGAGGGAAGAGAGAGAGGGAAGAGAGAGAGAGAGAGGGAAGAGAGAGAGAGGGAAGAGAGAGAGAGAGAGATGGTTGGGGAAAACAGACATAATAAAGGGGGTACCAGAAATGGGGAAGCAGAAATGCTTGGGTTTTCCACCATTAATCCTTTTCCCCCTGAAGAGTTCACACTCCTCCTGAAACAGGTTTTTTTTTGGGGGGGGGTTGGTTTTTTGCTTTGTTTGCCTTTGTAGTGCAGAGGGGAGAAAATCCATGCAGACTAGAACTCCACCACCGGCCCCAGGTTGGTCTGGCATCCCAAACAGGATACAAGCATGGCTGCCAACTTCCTTGCCTTGCCTCCAATCCCCACCAAAGTCTCCCCCAGATCTTAGGAGCAGAGCAAGGTGACGAAGTGAAGCTCAGAGAATAGGGTTGCCAACCTTCAGGTACTGCAAAAAAGAACAGCACAACGGCCAAAAAACCAATAACAACGCAACAATGTGCATCTATATATCATTGTGTATTGAGCAAATTCAATCCTATGGTAACTATGCCAATGTGTAATTGCTAGGCTAAAAGTAAAAGCCCACCAACAAGCATATTATAGGTCAATTAGTGAAGAGTAATATACATTCCTAAAGTCATACTGACTTTAAGGATGTATATTACTCTTCGCTAATTGACCTATGGTCAGCCCTGGTTAGTATTTGGATGGGAGACCACTAAGGAATACTAGGGTTGCTGTGCAGAGGAAGGCACTGGCAAACCACCTCTGTTAGTCTCTTTCCATGAAAACCCCCCAAAGGGGTCGCCATAAGTCAGCTGCGACTTGACGACACTTTACACACACACACACAATTGACCTATAATATGCTTGTTGGTGGGCTTTTACTTTTAACCTAGCAATTACGCATTGGCATAGTTACCATAGGATTGCATTTGCTCAATACACATTGATATATAGATGCACATTGTTGCATTGTTATTGGTTTTTTGGCCGTTGTGCTGTTCTTTTTTGCCTTATCCACACTTTCAGCACACACTCTCTTTTTTGCAAACCTTCAGGTACTAGCTGGAGATCTCCTGCTATTACAAGTGGTCTCCGGCCAACAGAGATCAGTTCACCTGGAGAAAATGGCTGCTTTGGCAATTGGACTCTATGGCATTGAAGTCCCTCTCCTCCTCAGGCTCCACCCCAGAAATCTCCAGGTATTTCCCAACCTGGAGCTAGCGACCCTACTTGGAAGGCACCAGGAAATTTGTCCACAGTTAGTGAGCTGGGGAACACTGACATAAAACAATAATACTTTGTGATCTGCTTCCACAGGATTTGCAACCCACTTTTGATTGGGAAACACTGCTCTAGAGCAGGGCTTCTTAAACTTTTTCCACTCGCGACCCCTTTTCGCCCGAGAAATTTTTACACGACCCCAGGTATATAGGTATATAAAATAGGTATACAAATCTTTTACTGTTGCCCAATTTTTCACGACCCCCTATATTCAGTTACGCGGCCCCATATGGGGTCGTAGCCCACAGTTTAAGAAGCTTTGCTCTAGAGTACCCTTCCGGTTGGTAACAGTTGGCAAATAAGATACAGTAGAAAATACTGCAGTGTAGAAATTTATTGCGATGGACTACGCAGTGGATTCCTATTTACTTTAAATTTTCTATTCTCTGCAGTCTCATCTATAAAGTACTCCACAACGGCGAGTTGAGTGATGTTATTGTGACGGAATGGCCTGCCCGGATTGGCATTCTGCTGGACTATAACACTGGAAGACTGTTATTTTTCAATGCAGAACGAGGACAAGTCCTCTTTACCGTCAGGCAGAAATTCACTGCTGCAGCTCACCCTGCCTTTGGCTTGGAGAAGCCAGGAACCCTTCACCTGCATACAGGCATGGAGCTACCAGAATTTGTGAAGCATAGCTAAACGTTTTCTTTTCCATCTACCTGCAAGACAAATAATCAGAATTTTATTGTCGAAGGCTTTCACGGTCAAAGTTCATTGGTTCTTGTAGGTTATCTGGGCTGTGTAACCGTGGTCTTGGTATTTCAGAATTTTATTTTTTTAGAAGGCTTAGGACGGTCTTTTCCACCTCTTTAATATATGCAATACACCGGAAGCTTAATGGCCCAGTAGGTCTGCACCATTTGTTCCCCTTCTAAAAGCAGCTTCCTTGCCGCAGAACAACCCAAAATTTTAAACGGGGGGGATGCCTCTGAAGCAGTTTTCAGTGCGTATCCAGGAAGCTCCCCTTGACAATGAGAATGTAAGAAGAGATCTGCTGGCCCCAACCAGTGGTCTAGTTGGTGTAGCAGTCTGCTTCCTGCAGGAACCTACCAGGGGCTGTTACCCAAATCAGTTGCCGTGTCAGGCTTGTCACGTGAAAAGCATCCCCTTAACTCAAAGAACCAAAAACATGAGTACAAGGAAAATGGGGGGGGGGGGGCTTGAAGTCTGTTTATACACTGCTCCCAGTTTGACACAATAAAGCTCCCAGTGAGCGAGAGATGGAAGTGGGACAGAAATTCAACCAGAAAGTAATTTTATTCTGCTAACCCAAATACAGAATAGAAAAAAATGAGGTATCAGTACTGAAGAACGAAAGAGCAAGCTATTACATCACAGACACCAATAAAACTCAGTCACTTTGCACGAACCTAATGTGTAGTTGTGTTACTTGAAATTAAATGTCTAATTAAAGTTGCTTTTAGTCCAAATTATATTCCTCTCATAGGACTAACCCAGAGAAAACCAGCCGCAAATGCATACAGGAGAAACTTAAGAAGGAGTGGATAGGAAAATGTGGAGGGTAAATTCCAGGAAGGGAAGAAGTAGGGGAAGGAGAATCATACTGCGCCTGTCTTGACAAGGAAGATTCAATGATTTCGTGCTCATGATAATGTTAGTTGGTTCTGAAGGGGAGCCAACAACAAAAATGGAGAGCTTGTGATGCCCTTTTTATGCACCCAAATTTATCTGGATGCCAATGGAAGAAGGTTGCTATTGGCCCACTTTTGAGCAGAAGAGAGTAGGACTGAGGTGCCTAATGGCAGAATTTGGGCTGCATCCTGAGTGATGCAATTTTAGGATCTGGGACCCCATTGATGTGAGTCCAGGACCCGGGATGTGATAGGAGGATTCACTCTGACTACTGTAGAAGGGGGTACTTCAAGGTTCCTAGGAAATGGACTGGATGGGACACCTGAAGTGGTTCTGATTGTAAGGGATTGAATTAGAATGGTGAGTAATTTCTGCCACCAATATTCAGGAGATGGCTGATGGCCCTTCCTGGGTTTATGAATCGGTCACTCAGTGTCACTTGTGAAGGAGCTTTTGAAAGCTTTGGTTATTGGCTAGTGGACATGGGTTGATGTTTTCTTCCCAAAGGAATGAGGTGCTCTGGGAGTTTAAACAAAAGAGCTTGATTGCTGTTCCCCTGTAGGAATCAGGCCGTTGGCTGCTTCCTTTTGAAAGTGCTTGGGGGACTTCTTGCTTCCATCAAGAGGCTTTAATTCAATATTAAATAGGGTGCATTTCCCTTCATCAATCTGAGGGCAGGAGATATGTATAAGGAAGCCAAGAATAATCACGGATGCTTATGTGGTATGTGATAAACCTCTCACCTGACTTATCGGAGCATGGATGGCTAAGAATGAATCACGCAGCAAACAAAAAAGCAAAGTTCTAGGTCAGTTAGTTACAGTGTTTCCCAAAGTGGGCAATAATGCCCCCTGGGGGGCGCTGAAACAATCCAGGGGGGCGGTAGTTGCCTCAGGTGCAATTGGGGGGCATTGAATAAAAATAAGGGGGCGGTGGAAGCATAAAGGAAGAAGAGAATCTTTTTTAAAAAACTGTTCGTACATGTTTCATCTGTTGTGTAACATAGAGTTAAAGTCATAGTGATTACTTTATTTTTCAAATAAACACACAAAGTGTAAGTTGTAACCAATCAGTGGTAGAGGCAAATCTACTGTGAAACTAATGGAGCTTAAGCTTCAGGGCCCCTAATGCTGGAGGGGGCCCCTGAAGCAACTTTTTTAAAATGAGGGAATTTCTCAACAAAAATCGATGGAGTTTTTTAGTGATAGAATAATAAACCAATGGGTTGAAGTAGTTAATATTGACTTTAGAATATGCTCTAATACCCATTTCATATGGCCTCAAAAATGTCTCTGTAAATGGTCAAATGTCAAAATTTTCTTGGGGGTTGTAGCGCTTGAACCCCCAGAACCCCCTCACTGAGCTTGCCAGAATCTATTCATAGCCTACATTTTGGCAGCTGGATCCTCAAATCCTTTGTTGGTGCTTGGCTTAACAGTTCTATAGCTCAGCCCTTAGGCTAGAGCCAATCAGAACCATAAAAAGACATCTGAATTCTTAATTCATGCTGCACTCATCTCGCTTGTGCATTTTAATACCAAAAATCAGATTTTCACCTCTTTATCCTAACAACACCCCTCTGATGACCTTCTACTTCCCTGTTATTATTTATTTATTAGTTAAATTTATAGCCTGCCTTCATACTCAGTCAAAGCCAGGCTCTGGGCAGGTTTCATGATCCTAGGCCTCAAGTGCACCCTACAGGCTCTAGGTAAAGGTCCCCTGTGCAAGCACCGGGTCATTCCTGACCCATGGGGTAATGTCACATCCCAACGTTTACTAGGCAGACTTTGTTTGCAGGGTGGTTTGCCAGTGCCTTCCCCAGTCATCTTCCCTTTACCCCCAGCAAGCTGGGTACTCGTTTTACCGACCTCGGAAGGATGTAAGGCTGAGTTAACGAGCCGGCTACCTGAAACCAACTTCTGTCGGGATCGAACTCAGGTCGTGAGCAGAGCTTGGATTGCAGTACTGCAGCTTACCACTCTGTGCCACAGGGCTCCTAATACAGGACCTAGGGAGGCCTATATTAAAGTAGCTACCAGGCCTATATCTTCCAGGTATAGGGTTGCCAGGTCCCTCTTCGCTACTGGTGGGAGATTTTTGGGGCAGAGCCTGAGGAGGGCAGGGTTTGCGGAGGGGAGGGACTTCAATGCCATAGAGTTCAATTGCCAAAGCGGCCATTTTTCTCCAGATGATCTGATCTCTATTGGCTGGAGATCAGTTGTATCTCCTGCTACTACCTGGCAGTTGGCAACCCTATCCAGGTACCTTCTGGGTCTTGTGACTGGTGGAAGAGGATTTGGAGGGAAGGCTAGGACCAATCAGGGGTAAGGGAGTGGTGCATGGGGAGAAGGAATAAAAAACCTTGCCTGAAAAGGGAGGGGGGGTTCACTCCTAAGGAGCAGGGCTGGGGAGAGGCTGCTGCAGACAGAGGGATCCCTCATCCAGGAAGGGTTGAGTTAGCTTGAGGCCTAGTGCCAGGAGACAGCTAGGGACAGGTGAGTTAGCCTGAGGCCTAGTGCCAGGAGACAGCTAGGGACAGTAAAGATAGACGCCTTAGGGTTTTTATTTGTTTCATTTCCTGCCTTTACTGGTTTTGTCATCCTATTGTGGCTTGAGTTATCATTATTATTAGACCTCTTTAATAAACTGTTTGGTACTCTGCCTGGGTCCTCACGCCTCATTTGATCACCTAGAAAGTACACCGTGCTGGGAGAAGCAGCAGCCAGGGGCAGGGAGGGTGCTCTGGGCCCTCCTGAGTTAGGCCCACACCAGGGTGGTGGCAGCTATTGAAGATCCCATACCTCTCCCTTACCTGACAGCAGGTAACAACAATAATAATAAAATAATATATGTGTGTGTGTGTGTGTGTATAATCAATAAAATTCATAAAACCATTCAATACAATTAATACAGTTAACAAGATGGTACTTATATAATTACAGGGCCATTGGAGGCCTGGCCAAACAGCCAAATCCTTATATCAGAAGTCCAAAGGGAGAGGGAGGCCAGTAATGATGACAACCTGGGTCACCCTCCATTGTAGGTCTTGTGGAATAGCTCTGTTTTACAGGCCCTGTGAAACTTCTGAAGGTCCCTCAGGACCCTGATGTCACTTAGAAGAGCATTCCATCAGACTGGGGCCAAGGCTGAAAGATAACTGGCCCTTGTTGGGGACAACCATACACTTTTAGAGAAAACCAATACTTTCCTCCACACATTGATGTTGGTTGGTGTGACTTTCATTCCTCTCAATTTTCTTTTTCTTCATTTTTGGTAAGTTTTTTTTATTATCTTTGCTAGTGTTTAATGTTAAAGATGTATAGGTCAAGGTGTGCTTCTAAGCTTGGTCCATAGGTAGCATGGATGAAATTTTATATGTGTCTAATTCTACTGGGTTCGTTAACCAGCAACTAGTGCTTCAGTTCCCATATTTACTGAGATATTTCTGTTTTCTAGCATATATTTTTTTAAAATATTTTGCTTACTCAGTTGAGTTTTTTGGAAGTGGCAGACATGGCTTATTTCTCATTTACTGAATTTTTAGTGGTAGAATTCTTTGTAGACAGTTCAACATAAGTATTCATGTGGGTCATGTCGAGGGTAATGCCTTTACAATGGTTGACCTGAGTCTTTCTTCCTCATGGCATCTTCAGTCCTCCCCAATGCCATCTATTGAGTTTTTATATAACTATTATATAACATTTTTATTCACACCAGTGACTGACATGTGAGATAACCCAGTACAGCAATTTTAATCAAAATCTGAGATGTAGTGGTTAATTTTTTTAAAGTTGTGGTAATCTGCCATAGAACAACCCCATTGAAGAAGATAACAGCAGTTACCCAGACCTCATTGCTGGTGGGAAGGAACTCATTGTATGGCTCATTTTCAAGGACTCCACTCTACCACCCTGTTCTCCACCATTTGGCCCTCAAGGTCCTTGCAAGGGCAGCAAGGCCCTTTGGACCTTGTTGGATGTTGCCCTATTGTTGCTGGTTGCGAAGGGGCCCCCATAACAATTCAAGCTTTAGGGCCCCAAAAATGTAGGTCTGCCACTGATCAGTGGTCAAGTCCACTGACAGGCAAGTGTTGGCAGGCGAGCATGTTGCCCATTGTTGGGAAGTCCAGCATGCATCAGCAGGAATATGTACGTGTAATGAATTATTTACAGTGCTATACTATAAATAGGCAACATGTATGAAATTTAATTTATGTTGTTTCTGAATTGTGTGACAAGCAGTTAACAATAGTGCAAGTGCAATAAGTATTTAAAAAATTTAATTCATCATCAATACCTTCAATCATTACAGATTATGGAGAACATATAAAGCAAAGTGTACTAATATTTCAATATGTTATTCATGATTTCTATTTTAATATCCTTCATTATCTAAATTTTCTGTGTGTAATGCAAATGTTACTGTGGTTGATTTTAAAAAATAATTTTACAATTTCAAGCTTCAAGGTGTCTTATTTACAACATCTTTTTTTACTGTGTTGTAGGACGTAGGTAGAAATACAGATACATAAATGAACGCTAATTTGTCACTGCATCTTTCTGTTTGTTCGCTTAAAGAAGGTAGATTTCCAGGGGGGCGCTGAGTAATTTTTTTTCTGAAAAGGGGGTGGTAGGCCAAATAAGTTTGGGAACCTCTGAATTAGTATAAATAAAACACCCTTTTTTTTCCAGAGCCAGGGATATTGGTGTCACTCAATGGTCAACCCATAGTATGTATGGATGTCAACGATGGACAGGGAAGAAAACTGATTCGTTTGATGCATGAGGTTGGAGGAGAGTTTTACAGATACCGTGAACTGCCAAAAAGATAAATAAGTAGGTTCTAGGTTAAATCAAGCCTGAACTCTCCCTAGAAGCTAAAATGACTAAACTGAGGCTATTGTGGCAATGATTTGCGAGATGAAGACTGTTAGCTACATAATGTGGTGACTTGCACAAAACCATGTAGTGAGTTCCAAACCAAGGAATAGACATGAACTTCAAGAAACTATCCGCTTTATAACTTGGATAAAACTATACCTGTCTGAAGATTAGATGTACTTGTAAAAAGGCTGCAGGCAACTGTACCATCTGCAGAGATTACCCCACACTATGCCATTTGGCTTCACTGATGGCATAGGCCAGGAGTCAGGTACCCAAGGTTGGGTGGAAAAGATAAAATAATAATAGAGAAATATATTTTATTTTAAGGTGCTATATAAGGATTAAAAACATTAAAAATAATAAAACATGGCACAATGGCATCTTAAAAGGTTGATAGACCTATACCCCATGCCAGATGCGTTTCGGCCAGCAAGCCTTCATCAGTGGTCAAATTAACCCCCCTTAAAAACCCCAAAAAGGGGTCGCCATAAGTTGACTGCTACTTGACAGCACTTTATACACACACATATAATGCATACACAAATATTTACTAATATCTCAACATATGCAGACAACCATATACAGGCCAGGCTTGTACCGTATGTGGGGTGTTAAATAAATTTCAAATTGTAAAGCCCTCTAGCTGGAGTGCCTGCAAGTTGTTCTTATACTGGGCTGTATTAGTCTCCCATACTGAATGTGTTTGCAAGTATCAATCAGGTAAAGCAGTCCCCAACATGGTGCCCGTGAGTGCCATGATGCCCACCGACACCTTTCCTGGCGCCCGCCAAGTGTTTTTAGAAAGTGGGTGTGGCCAGATTGGGCTATTGCCCAACAAGGCTTCTGACTGGCCATTGGAAATTTGATTGGCTGTGCAGATTTTTTTTTTAAATGTTGGTTTGGCAGCAGCTGCCACCACAGCTCAAGGATCTTCACTGTGTACGTGAAGGTAAGTGGTGGCAGCCATTGTGTGGTGGTGGATACCACACCGTGTCAGAACTCCAAAGGCGCCTGCAAGCTCAAAAAACTTGAGGACTCCTGGTGTAGTCTCTAGCCAATATGCTCCCATAGCAGCCATACAAAGATCTTTCCAATCAGACCATTTAATTTCAGAAAGGTTTTCTCCAGTTCAGCAAGACTCATACTGAAAACATGCAAAATTAATTTAGCCAAACTCTACTGAAGGAAAGGAGAATTATGTTTGGGTTGCAAACAGCGACGGTCCTCTCATCCTCCGTCTAACCCTTCGCATACCTGACTGCAGTCAGCACTCTGGATTCCTAGAAAACAAGAATGCCCCTTTAAGGAAGGATATCTGGGCAAACTTCTTATTTTCTTGTACTGCCAGTTCCTCTGTTGTAAGGCTGTTGCTTCTAGTCGCAGCAGCAGGCATCATAAACTCTATTGAAGTCTGTGGAAAGCCAGACTTCAATAGGCTTGGATTGGCCTCTGTAATCCTTAGGTCCTGAGATGGAAATATATGTCTGACTCTAAGGGAGAAGCATTAGTTTCTGCTGTCAAGAGAGTGCTGAACCAGAATCTTAGCAGTACAGATGCTATCGATCTGCAAATCACACTTAAAGCTTCATGTTTTAGTTCAGTGTCAGTTTCGCACACTGTGTGTCAAACACAGGCGAGTGTTGCGACTGTACTGAATAGTATATGCCGATATATAGGTAATTTCCCCCCTGTTCCACTACAGGTGGTGGGATGATACATTTAAAACAAAACCTTTATTTGGTTCTTGTAGGTTATCCGGGCTGTGTAACCGTGGTCTTTGAATTTTCTTTCCTGACGTTTCGCCAGCAGCTGTGGCAGACATCTTCAGAGGAGTAACACTGAAGGACAGTGTCTCTCAGTGTCAAGTGTGTAGGAAGAGTCAGAGAGGGGTTGGGTTTGAGCTGAGTACTGTCCTGCAGACGTAATGTGCTAATCATTGTCCTGTAAGTATCAAGATAATGATACTCTCTGACTCTTCCTACACACTTGACACTGAGAGACACTGTCCTTCAGTGTTACTCCTCTGAAGATGCCTGCCACAGCTGCTGGCGAAACGTCAGGAAAGAAAATTCCAAGACCACGGTTACACAGCCCGGATAACCTACAAGAACCAATGAATTCTGACCGTGAAAGCCTTCGACAATATTTTGAAAACCTTTATTTCTACCTCATTTCTCCAAATAAACATGTCTAATCATTTTAACACAGGCTTTTATGCAGGTATGTTTCCCCGCGGTCACCCCCGCCTATTTCTTTTGATTATGCATACCCTTCCCAATCCTGACCATCAGAGGTCGCTTCACTCTCCCCATGTGTTTTGCAGATGCTGTTTTAGCTAGAGAATGCAGGCAAAACATGCGGGAGCGCGAGGCGACCTCTGAGGTCGGGAAAGGCACACATAATCAAAAGGAAGCCCCGAAGCAGTCGGCGGGGGTGACCGTGAGAAAATGTCCTTGCATAACAGGCCATAGTCTCTAGAAGAGAAGAATGTGCCTTTCCATATGATCTTAAAAAAAAAAACCTAGATTAATTTTCATGTCCCACCCCATTCCTTGCAAACATTTTGTCCGAGTTTATTAGGATCTTAGGTTGTTTATCACATTTGTTGCCCAATCTCAATGACATAATTGTAATTCCTGTGTGATTTTTCTGATGTGTGTGTGTGTGTGTGTGTTAAGTGCCGTCAAGTCGCTTCCTACTCATGGCGATCCCATGAATCAATGTCCTCCTTTATCTGTCAACAAATGTGGGAGATAAATAAACCTTTCTACCAAAACATAACAAGAAGTTTAATCCTCACAACAACCACATGAAGAAGATTTAGTAGGGTGACATGACCCAGATCTCCAAAGCTGTCATTCTATCCACCACACTGCACTGGTTTATATACTACAGAGCCCTGGCATATTGCATGTTCTGAGTAAAGTCCTATACTTTTGAACCCAGGGAGGGATACAGTACATCATCCAAAGACTTCATGTGTTAACTGTATTGTGCGTTGTGATTCCACAGGTGTCACTGATACTTTGAAACAAAACAAGCAAGACTCTTGGGACATGTATACCTTACGCTTACCCCAATGGTGCAAATGGCTTAAGTCCCCATAACTAGGGTTGCCAACCTCCAGGTACTAGGCAGAGATCTCCTGCTATTACAACCCATTGCCAGCCAATAGAGATCATTTCCCGTGGAGAAAATGGCTGCTTTGGCCTCGGCGAAGAGGGACCTGGCAACCCTACCCATAACCTTTCTCAGTTCTGCAGGGCCTACAAGATGGAGATGTTCCACCAGGCATATGGTTGAGGACTTTGTGGGTGCTCTGCAAAGTACACTGGCAACAGACAGAGTCCCCCCCCCCCGGTGTTTCCCCCCCTTCCCCATTATTTTTTAGAGGATGATTTATGGGTCTATTAGAGCAGGGTAAGATAACAAAGGAATTTTAGTGCACCATCTATTTGATGACCATTGACTGCTTTTGATTATACACTGGGATGCTGTATGGAATATTGTTTTTAACTTTCATTGTTAGCCACCCTGAGCCACACACTATAAGTTAAATAAATAACCCTAGCATCACAGTCCTGATCCAATTTGGGGCCCCCATGCACTTGAGAACTGGTTTGTAAAAAAAATGCAGTGAGCTCCAGATAGGGAACAATCAGCATACATAGGGGTAGAGTTAGGGTTGCCAGCTCTGGGCTGGGAAATACCTGGAGATTTTTGGGGCGGAGCCTGAGTTGGGCAGGGTTTGGGAGGGGAGGGACTTCAGTGCCATAGAGTCCAATTGTCAAAGCGGCCAGTTTCTCCAGGGGAACTGATCTCTATTGGCTGGAGATCAGTTGAAACAGCAGGAGATCTCCAGCTAGTACCTGGAGGTACTGTGATATTTGTGTATTTATGTGTATATTTTTGGTAATAGTAATTACAATTCTTGACTTTCGTATATATAGTGTTGTACTTTTGATATGCTTATTGTATTTATTAGTGATTCCTGATGAAATCGAAACAGGAGAATACCGGATCCCTGTCCCATTGAAAGGCTTACAGGAACCACGGTTGTCCAAGTAGAAGGTCATTGTACCACATTAAGAGAGCCCTGCACTTTCTATTTAAACTCCAGGGAGGTCGGCACAGACTTTGGAGCACGGTCTCAAGGAGTATTTTGCATTGAGGACTCTATTCTTGGACTTTTGTTAAAGTTTTGCATTTTGGGTACTAAAGTTGCATGTATATCTATGTTACTGTTTACTAGACAATAGAAATCTATTAAGCATTCGTATGTAGCTTCATTGTTACTTGTTGTTAATTGTTTGGCCTCACTGTTGTTTGTTGGCTCGAGCATCTGGAGGCTGGCAACCCTAGACAGCAGGCCTCTGGGTTCATTTGCACATCTGGGTGGTCAGGTTCACATGGCACAGTTATGGGGATGATTTGAAAGAGGGTGACCACCCTGCTTCACCACATTCCATTTTAGGCTCCAACATCATCAAACAGTGGGAGATTTTACAGGCCCCAATCTAGTTACAGTCGTGGGTGTTTAAGTCCCACTTACAATACTAGAATGAGTTAACTGTGGCTAATTTAGTTCCATTGTTTTCAGTAAGATTTAGCCATGACTAACTATAGCCGTACTGGAGCTGTTGGTTTCAAACACAGAGGGGGAAGGGCGGTCAGTTTCACCCTTCTGCAGAATTCCCACCTCTTTCCCTGTTGGATGAGTTGTGTCTTTTAAACCGTGCAGCTAACCCTTTATTGCAGCTCCATGCCAATAACTGCACCTATTGGATTCTTGCCTGGCTGCTGTTACATGTAAAGAAAAAAGTGGCAACACAGCTCTTTGTTCTTCTTTCCAGCACTCCTCCGCTTTTATAGAAATAATCAGCAACCTAATAAGAGAAAGGCAGACAGTTGTTGCTTCAAGGCAGCTGATTTCCTCAATTAATTGGGGAAATCCGGCACATTACCACACCTCTCCTTTAATGAATACTATATCGATTTTGCGTTAAGCGGCTTGATATGATCTTCTACAGTTTAAAACAGAAGTAAACCCATCTCTTAGCAACTGAGACGAGGATTGATTGCACTGCTTTTAAAGGGGAGGAAAGGGGGGGGATGATTTGACTGTATTATCTTCATTATGCCCTGACCTGTATAGCCCAGGCTAGTCTGATCTCGTCAGATCCCACAACTAAGCAGGGTCGAGCCTGTCAAGTATTTGGATGGTTGACCTCCAAGGAATATCAGGGTCGTGACACGGAGGCAGGCCATGGCAAACCTCCTCTGAACATCTCTTGCCTTGAAAACCCCACCAGGGGTCACCATATGTCAGATGTGTAGGGTTGCCAGCTCCGGCTTGGGAAATACCTGGAGATTTTTTTGAGGTGGAGCCTGAGGAGGGCGGGGTTTGGAGAGAGGAGGGACTTCAATGCCATAGAGTTCAATTGTAAAAGCAGCCATTTTTTATCCAGGTGAACTGATCTCTATTGGCTGGAGATCAGTTGTAATAGCGGGAGATCTCCAGCTAGTACATAGAGCCTATGACTAGGAGTCATTCCTTTGAACTGCAAGGGTGCAGTCAGAATATTAATACATGGTCTGAAGAAGCTAATTATACACAACGCGAAACAAGAGGCAACCGGGATCTTGTTACATCTTTGTATGCTGTATATGAATATTGAATGGATCCACATTCAAAATACACAGCTTTTTACAGCCAAAAGAGAAACACCGGCAGGAACGAGATTCCATCATTGTGATTGGACCAGTCCACATCACCTGACCGCGGAAGTGGTGCGGAGTACAGCTTTCCTCACAACATTGTCTTTATATTGCTTACTTGCGAGTAAGGACTTAGCTGCCGGCATTTTGTTGTTCCCGAGGAGTACTCATTTATGTTAAAGATTCTGAGAAGGTATTAAGTGTAATGAAGTAATTGTATAGTGAAGTTAAACTGTATTGGAACTTATAACCTTGTTGTTGTATAAATTGTTAAGACAAGTTAAGAAACTTTGGAAAGAAAAGAAAAAGAGAGAAATATATTTGAAAGGAAAGTTGTGGCAGTGTACTGAGATTTTTTTCTTAGGATTGCACAGTACCTAGAAGTTGGCAACCCTACTGCAGAATAATAGGCAAAAGGGAAGCTACTGCAGACAAGCATTTTAATGAGAGGCCAGCAAAGACAGACAGGTTACGGAATTAGAGGCTAATAAGAAGCTAAGAGGTTAATGAAAGGGAAGGGTAAATAAAGATGTTTGATATTTATTTTATTTATTTATTTACTAAAAGAAAAAATGCCCCATCCCTTTAATAGAAGCTTAATTTGTGCAAATGGGCAGGTGAACCCTCTCATGGCACAGAGGTAAATAAAATCACCTGGTGCATCACATTAAGGCTTTATTAAGGGAACAGGACATTTTTCTCTCCAGGTTATTGGCTTAGCTAGTGGCTGCTGGCATTATTTTAAAATCTTTCTAGATAATGCAGAATATCTAAAGGAGCTATATCAGGACTCAGACCTGCCTTGAAGGGCACTTTGTTCAGACTCAAATGCAAGGTAGGGGAGGGGGGGCTAGTTCTGTTTATTCTGTCTTCAAATTCTCAAAGCCAAGCTCTTCTTCACAGATTACATATCTGCACACTGGCTAAGGTTGCCAGCTCAGGGTTGGGAAATACCTGGAGATATTTTGGGTGGAGACTGAGGAGGGTGGGGTTTGGAGAGGGGAGGGACTTCAATGCCATAGAGTCCAATTGCCAAAGCAGCCACTTTCTCCAGGTGAACTGACCTCTGTTGGCTGGAGATCAGTTGTAATAGCAGATCTCCTGCCACCACCTGGAGATTGGCAACCCTAACACTGGCACTGGAATGAAGTGTCAGGGTCAAGACCTGGAGATCCCTAGTTTACAATAACGGATCTGCCTTGGAGAACGATGGTTCGTTTTAAGAACGGTTTTGAGGCAAGACTTGGAGATTTTTCTAAGCCCCTTATCACCTCTTCGAGCTAAGCTACAAAGCTTCAGGAACTTTCAAGCTATGCACTGGGGAGGTCTGAGCTCTTATTTTTGCACACTGAAGGTGCCAGGTTTAATCCTGGTATCTCCACTGTGAAAGGATCTCAAGTAGCAGATGCTAATACATGAGTGCCACGGCGCTACCAGTCAGGCTAGGCAGTGCCAATGGTCTGATGCAGTGTTAGGCAAATTTGTATATTCACATGCAGTAATTTTCTTTTTAAAAAATGCCCCCACCCCGGAAAGTCAGAACAGGATCAGGCATTCTTGAAAATCAATACACTCTCCACATTTCCAGGTGGAGGCTTTTGGAAAATGCCAACACAGATTGTAACATACTGCAGAGAGTTACACAAGCAAATATGTATCGGAGCTGCCTGTATTTATTTATTCTTATGCACCCAACATGAACCCTTAAATGTTTGGTGGTTTCAGTCTGTATCTATAGGACAAGTGAGAACCCACCAAGGGTTCTTCAAGAATGAAGGCCAGTTCTTCTTTAATTTTGGTGTTCCTAAAACGGTTGCAGTCTACAGTAAAGTTTGGGACATGAATTAGTTCCCGGTGGATCAACTAGCGCCTGTGGATCATACAGGGACCTAGCGTGGTGTAGTGGTTGAGAGCAGTGGTTTGGAGTGGTGGACTCTAATCTGGAGAAACGGGTTTGATTCCCCACTCCTCCACATGAGCGGCAGATGCTAATCTGGTGAACCGGGTTGGTTTCCCCACTCCTCCACATGAAGCCAGCTGGGCGACCTTGGGCTAGTCACAGCTCTCTTAGAGCTCTCTCAGCCCCAACTACCTCACAGGGTGTCTGTTCTGGGGAGGGGAAGGTGATTGTTAGCCAGTTTGATTCTTAAGTGGTAGAGAAAGTCAACATATAAAAACCAACTCCTCCTACTCCTCTCCAGACAATCCCAGTGTGTACAATTGACTCACTGTATAGGGAGGGAGTGCTGACACATGCTCTGCCCCCGGCCTCTACCTGATATAATGCATGGGACGGGGTCATAGAATTATAGAATAGAATCAGAATCATAGAGTTGGAAGGGACCACCAGGGTCATCTAGTCCAACCCCCTGCACAGTGCAGGAAACCCACAACCACCTCCCCCCTATACCCCCAGTGACCCTCACTCCATGTCCAGAAGATGATCAGTCCTGGACTTCTGGGTTTCTTGCAAAGAATGTCAGACTATGCTGATCTTCTCATCTGATTCATTAAGGCGCTGTTAATTTTTTTTTGTTTTAGCAAGAGTCAGGATCTGTTGTAGTTATGCCTTAGTATATGCCCTTGCTTTGTAAATTTAAGAACACCTCAGTGGATTGTATTGATTCTAGAAAAATAGAATTAAAAGATATAAAACTCAAGTCCTATCACCACTGCCTCAAAGGAGACTTAGGTAAAGTCATAGCTCCACCTGCTGACAATTAAAAGAAGAATAGTTGGTTTTTATATGCAGACTTTCTCTGTCACTCTTCTGCTAATTTATGCCACAGCACAGCTGTCATGTTCAAACACCGGCAGCCTAGCAGACAAGAAGCAGGGTGGGGGAACAAGTGAGAGAAAATTCAAGGGGTCCTCGTGAGCCTGGGGTGGGGGGTCCTATGATTTGTTTCAGAAAGAAGCTTTCTCTGGGGATGCGTGAGAACTCTCAACAGCTCTGCTGGAAGAAGAGTTGGTTTTTATATGCCGACTTTCTCTACCACTTAAGGGAGAATCAAACCAGCTTACAATCACCTTGCTTTCCCCCCCACCCTGGGCACCCTGTGAGGTAGGTGGGGCTGAGAGAGCTGTGACTAGGCAAAGGACACCCAGCTGGCTTCATGTGCAGGAGTCGGGAAACAAATCCAGTTCACCAAATTAGCCTCCACCTCTCATGTGGAGGAGGGGAATCAAACCTGGTTCTCCAGATCAGACTCCACCGCTCCAAACCACCGCTCTTAACCACTACACCACACCACCACTTTAAAAAGTGAAGCCACCACTTTAAAAAAATCAGAGTAAAGCTAGGGTAACAGAATACTGATGGTTTTGCACCACCATCTTTTTAAAAAGAGGAAAAACCATGCAGACCAGTTCATCCTCCATAGAACTCTTGTCTGCAGGGCTTTCAGTTACTGTCTCCAGCTGTAGTAAAGAGTAGGAGCCCAGTAGCACCTTGAAGACTAACAACTTCTGGCACGGGATGAGCTTTTGTGGGCCACAGCTATCTTCTTCTCCAGCTGATTTGGATAAGAAGAATGTCAGCCATTTTCTGTCCTTGACATACATATTAGAAGTACTGAATACAAGTGGATTCAGAATCCAGACCAGTCCACCGCAGGATACGTTTTGTTAATAAATAATTGGAGCAAAAAGCCTAGTAAGGTCAAGAGTCCAGCAACTCTGATGTGGTCTTATAAGAGTTTGTAAAGGTGAAAAGGATATAGTATACTGATGGGAACATGGGTAAATTTTGAAATGTGATTTACTTTATTTTTATTTATTGTTAGTCTTGAATATAAGTGTACATATACATTATATATACATCATATCATTGTATCATATAATTGGTCATAATAAATTAGAGGCCAATTTATATGACACTATTATACAACATTAATGATAAGTAAAGACACACACATACCCAAAGTGGCAGACTAGGTAAGAACAGTTCATAATCAGCAGGACCAAGCACATCTAATTCCTCAGACCTAGAATCCCAACAGGAAGCTTTTAGAAGAGTTGAGGGACATTACCTGATGTCCACTGAGCTATTGGTACCAGAAGGCCTCTCCTCGGCTGGTCTTTCCTAAATTCCAAGCTGTGGCATATCAACTGAGTCCCACCAGAACACCCCTCAGTTCACCAGGTCAAGAATTACTGTGAGCTTAAGTACTCTGCTGGTACAGGACCTACAGAAAAAGGTAACAGAAGCAGATCTGGCAATTATGGCAGGTTTATACACTTGTGCTCCTATCATGTTTGTGACATCTATCCATTATATTTTTATCCTGTCAGTCTTCCAAGAAGCTCAGGGCAGTATCTCCATCAGTTTTCCTCACAACAGCCCTGTAGAATGGGCTAGGCTGAAGGAGGGTGACTGGCCCAAGACCACTGGCCCAAGATCATAGGGTTACCTGAGGATCAAGATCCTCAGGCAATTGGATCAGGGTTGCCTGAGGATCTCCTGGAATTACAACTGATCTCCAACGTATTAGATCAGTTTCCCTGGAGTAAATGGCAGCTTTGGAGGGTGGACTGTATGGCATCGTCTAGAGAGATTTGAGCTGGATTATCATCAATATGCAGATGACACACAGCTGTATCTTGTGCTTCCATCCGGTCCCAGGGAGGCTGCAGAAACCCTGAACTGGTGCCTAAAGGCAGTTTTGGAGAGGATGAAGGCTAATAAACTGAAGCTTAATCCTAACAAGACAGAAGTACTACTAGTGGGTGGAAGGTCTGATCTGGGATTTAAGGGATTGAAGGTGTCAGCCATTCTGGATGAGGTTGCATTCCCCTTCAAGGAAGGGGAGGGGCTGTGGCTCAGTGGTAGAGCATCTGCTTGGCATGCAGAAAGTCCCAGGTTCAATCCCCGGCATCTCCAGTTAAAGGGACTGGGCAAGTAGGTGATGTGAAAGACCTCTGCCTGAGACCCTGGAAAGCCGCTGCCGGTCTGAGTAGACAATACTGACTTTGATGGACCAAGGGTCTGATTCAATATAAGACAGCTTCATGTGAACAGGCCAGTAGTCTGGGGGTGCTCTTGGACTTGGACCTACTTCTGAATAAGCAGGTGGCAGCTGTGGCCAGGAGTACCTTTTACCAACTTCAACTGGTTACCCAGCTATGGCCTTTCCTGGGCAGAAAAGATCTGGCCACTGTGGTGCATGCCCCGGTTACATCTAGATTAGATACTGCAATGCACTCTGCGAGGGGCTGCCCCTGAGAAGTGCTCAGGAACTTCAGTTGGCGCAGAATGCTGCAGCCAGGATGTTGACTGGAGCGCGTCAGAGGGACTGTATCACTCCAGTCATGACCCATTTACACTGGCTCCCAATGTTTCTGGGCACAATTCAAGGTGCTGGTCTTGACCTTCAAAAGCCCTATATGGTTTGGGACCAACATACCTGAAGGACCACCTACTCTAGGGTTGCCAGGTCCCTCTTCACCACCGGCGGGAGGTTTTTAGGGCAGAGCCTGAGGAGGGAGGAGTTTGGAAAGGGGAGGGACTTTAATGCCACAGAGTCCAATTGCCAAAGTGGCCATTTTCTCCAGGTGACCTGATCTCTATCGGCTGGAGATCAGTTATAATAGCAGGAGCTCTCCAGCTAATACCTGGAGGTTGGCAACCCTAGCCTACTCCCTTATGAACCTGCCTGACTACTACGGTCATCTTTGGAGGCCCTTCTTGGGGTTGCCCCCATCTTCTGAGATTAGGTATGTGGCAACTTGGGAGAGGGCCTTGAGCAGGTCTCTGAAGAGGTTACATAAACATTTTTCAATAAATACACAATGACTACATCACACTGGCTGAGGTACTACATCATACAGAAAGACATGTTTAGGACCGTGCACACTTGGAAGACAAAATAGAATATCACATTATACCTATTGATACCTTCCCCCACCCCCACCCCCACCCCGCCTTATTTCATTGCTTGGATAAGTTCTGGTCTTTTTGCTTGTTTAGCATCTACTTCAATGTGCCAGCCTATCGGTATGGTGGCTGTACTAATTTCCACCCACACCGTATGGCATTTTCAAGTTAGGACGTCAGAGAAACTGATTTGATGCTTTATGAGTCACAAAGAAAATCCCACACATCTCTATATAGTCACAGGTTCTCTAGGTTAGTGGGCTGAAGAAGGTCCATGGTGTTCTGTCAAGTCTTTTGCAGGGGTGGAGGCGATCGTCACTGGTTCCTCCCTGGTGGGGAACAAAATAAGAGTCTCAATATGCAGTCCCTATGGATGGAACACCATTAATGCAGCCTTGTCCTTATAAAACCTTCTCCAACCATTGCAACACACACACACACCCTCAGCTGACTGATAACTTTAATTGCAAGATTTTGGTTAAGCCAAACTCAAGAGTTTTGCTGGTTTGATGCCCACATAGTTACTCAAGCAGCCTGCATAGCAACCAAGAGCAACTTCCGGATCATAAAATACCCCACTTTTCTGTATCATTATCCAGTAAGTAGGTGTACAGGAGCAATTATTTCAGATGAACGTCTTGGGTCCCCCCCCCCAAGAGGTTTGCTATTCAAAATTTCATTTTACCTAGCTTATTTGCTGAAAGTTTCTAGCATATGAAGGTAGTAAAAGATGCATGTTTACTAGCAATGCCGAGGTTTCCGAAATCCCAGGTGTGCATTAAATGTGGCTGGTTATCTGTGGGGTACTGTTGGTGGATGCTCCCGGTTTGTGACTGGTAATTACGATATACTTATTCTTTCTAGAGGGAAACCCATCCATTAAGATCCTCCTCACAAGCCCTGCTCTTGGTGTCTCTGCTTGCAGCTGTGAGGCTGGTGGCAACCAGAGGCAGGGCTTTTCCAGTAGTGCCACGTTGCCTGTGGAATGCCCTTCCCCTTGAGATTTGCCTGGCCCCTATCCTACTCTCTGTTACACCAAAGCATTTCTTTCTACTAAGGCTTTTAATTAAGGGGTGGATCTTTTAAAATGGCATTTACAGTCTGCTTCTACACCAACAACTGCTTTATGAGACTTAGGTCATTTATGCATGGGAGTTTTACCTGAGGTTCGTTGCTCGCTGGACCCACACTTTCCAGTGGGGAAGCTATGCACCAGCAGTCTCCAAACTCAAATCAAGTCGCGCCCCTTTAAATGCTGCTTTGTAATTGGCTTATTTCACAGTGCTGAAGCTACAAAAAGTGGTTTTTTAATGCTCTGACTGGGATTTTAATACTGGGTTTTAAATATTTTAACAATTTTATGCTGTTTTATTTTTTCCTTCCCATCTTCTGCTTTGCAAGCCCCCTCAAGTGGTTTCTATGGAGAAGTAGCATAGATAAATAAATAAAAATGCTTGATGGGTCATTCTTCAGCTACACATAGTTTTTGTAAAGATGTATATACAGAGAAAGCTGCCCACGTACACAAAAGCATCTGAGACTTGGTCATCGCTGGAAAGGCATGTAAACATACAAAAATTGCTTGAGGGACCAAAGAAACATTGAGTTTTTCTTCTTCCCTGAGCACCATGGTACTGATTCACTTAATCTCATCCCACACATCTCTAGCTGAGTCAACCACAAAAGACCAAGAGAGAGCATCATCGTCATTAGGAAAGAGGTTTCAAAGAGGATAATGATTCTGCTCAGGTTGCAATAGCAGAATGATTCAGAAAAGCAAGTCTGAATGAAAGCAGACAAACACAGGAAGTATTAAAAGTGGAAAGAATTTTAAAATAGAAAAACAAAACTGCAGAAAAAAATGGAAAAACCAAGGAGTTCCAAAGATTATTCAGAAGCAAGACAAGAATAAACACTATGTGGGACAAAAGGGATATTTTTGCCTTCACAGAACGATGAGATGGGGGGTATATTTCTTGACTAAAGTGGGGTGTCGAAATTGTAAGTTTATCTGTTTTATTAATTTTTATTATTTTTTAATAAGTTTTTATATAAGCACAACATTAGGAATTGGGATGGGAAAAGAAAAAAATGATTTCTGAGATGCAGGATTTTTTTAGTTTCTCTCCAAAGGACCAGCTCAAGATGACTTACAAAGTGGAACATGATACAATTATAAAACATCATTAAAATTTGTAAAAACCCTAAACTGATGTCATGCCTCTCTAGGAGTCACTGGAGACTCTATGGTAAAACCATAAAGTTTCCAGGGATTCCTACAGAGGTGCGACATCTCCTCCAGGGAAAGCCCGAAAGTGATGTCACACCGTTGGTCCAGCAGCCATTTAAATATTTTTTTAACCTGCCACTGCTGTGACCAGTAGAGTGGCAGCAGCGGTGGAAAAAAGGAGCTGGGATGTTTGCAACCCTGAAGGAAAGGTAGACGTCTGCCATTGTCAGAGTTAGTAACGGATGGACAGATAGGAAAAAGTAAATCAGAAAGACACTCTCTTTTGTATACTTTGGGGGGGGGGGTTGTATGGAAAATCAACTTGGAATTGTTTCTGCAGTTCATATGTTCTAGAAACCAGTTTTAAAAATATATACTAAGCCTGGAAATAAGAGCCAGTATAATTCAAAGCATTTTGATGGAGGATCATGTTGTAATTCCCTAATGTTTTAAACTCTGCCTTTCCTATTGGTAATAGATGTATGGGAAAAAGGTGAGATTTTATTGTGAGCCTTGCTCCAAATCCACAGTGGCACAATGACAGCATATAAAGCATGACCCGAGGAAAGCTGAGGGCCATGTTGTGCCAATGAGAATTCCAGATACTCCATGACGTTAGAAAAATATATATTGTGTTCTGGTTCAAAGCAGGCAGCAGTTTTAAAGTCTGGATTTCCTTTCAGCTCCCTTGATTTTATCGACATAACACTCAATGGAAAAAATTCAGAGGTGACCAAGACTGAGGTCTGGAGCCATTAAGAGTTTTAGCTTAAATTTATCCTATTTCTTGGTAAAAAGAGCAGATGTTTCATTCCTGAAATGCGGTTTGATTGTCAGCTACGGCTACAGTTAACTCTGTCGTGTTTGTTTCACTTACCGTAATACAATGCAGTGTAGATGGTATTTTCAAAGCAACCAGAAAAGATGGCTTTGACCACACATTCCACAGATTTCAGACACTGGTAAAATTAATTGTGTTGGGTCCTAATGTCGCTTATTGGCTTGTTACTTAGAACACGCTACTGCAAAACAACTGTTGAATATCAAATTATGTTTTTTATAGGTTCAGTTCATTACCATTGTAAAAAGATCTTGCCCTGGTCAAACCTCAGAATGCCCAGAGCACCGTGTTATACAAACTTCTGAATTTTCCCCATGGTTATTTTTTAGAAGTAATGCTTTCTCTTAAATTACAGTTTATTTAGCAACAGGTTTTCAAACTGAAATATACTTCAAGGTGTTTCTGTTTTTTTTTTTTATTAGAATTTGGAAATATAGAATGTGGCTGATATTGGATGAGGACAGAATGGATCAGGTGCAGAGGAGAGCGATGAGGATGATCAGGGTCTTGGAGACTAAGCCCTACGAAGAAAGGCTGAAGGACTTGGAAATGTTTAGTCTGGGAAAGAGGAGGTTGAGGGGGGTCATGATTGTTCTCTTTAACTATTTGAAAGGCTGTCAGAGGAGGGCAGGGAGCTGTTCCTGTAGGAAGCAGAGGATAGGACTCACAATAATGGGTTTAAATTATGGGCGGAAAGGTACCAACTGGACATTAGGATTTTTTTTTTACAGTAAGAGTAGTTCAGCAGTGGAATTTGCTGCCTAGGGAGGAAAAAACTGGAACACGTTTTATATTATATTGGTCTGGGTCTTCTTATTTTAGTTTCGCAACTGTTAGTTAGAGCCCTTGATATTTCTCTAGAGTGAGGACACTCTGAATATTAATATTCTAGTTTAATTTTATACTAGTTATGTTTTGAACTATTCATTATCCTGATCTTCCAAGGAGCTAGAGATGGTGCTATATGGTCCCCCCTTTTATTCCCACACCAGCCCTCTTGAAAGAGATTACTTAGTGAGGTAGGTTATGCTCAAATATGGTGCTTAGCACATGATCACCCAGTGAGCTTCATAGCTTGAGTGGGGATTTGATCCCTGATCTCCCAAGTCCATAGGGTTGCCAACCTCCAGGTATTAGCTGGAGATCTCCCACTATTACAACTGATCTCCAGCCAATAGAGATCAGTTCCCCTGGAGAAAATGGCCGCTTTGTCAACTGGACTCTATGGCATTGAAGTCCCTCCCCTCACCAAACCCCGCCCTCCTCAGGCTCTGCCCCAAAAGCCTCCCGCCAGTGGTGAAGAGGGACCTGGCAACCCTACAAGTCCAACACTTTCACCATTCTTCCACACCGGCTCTCATCCATGTATAACTGGAGGATAGCTAGGGTGTAGAGGACAACTTCATACACATGCTCCTGAAAACAACAAAGCTGTAAGGGAAGCCAAAATCGAGCAAAACTTCCATGTAGAAGCAACAGTAGTCATAACAGATATAGTAAGCATCTGTTTTGCTTTATTTCAAGTAATATTTGTTGGAAAAACTCACACAACAAAGAATATAAATAAAACAGTTATAGATTAAAAAAAAACACTTTGATGGTACAGTAATGACCTGGTTTGGGAAAAAATAAAGAAAAGGAAACAATTATCTTTAGCAACTGTAAAAAGCCAAAATGAGAATCATCTGTGAACTTCAAGAAGTAATTCCTTTAATTTCCTGTGTTTTGTGCTATTCAACTGTTTGCAGTGATTTTTAAGAGGAAAAGAAAGCATCTACTGTTTCACTTTGAAGATAGCACAGAAGCGTACATTGCAAAAATCTGCACGTTTATATGATGAATATATTTTACAAAGCCTGTATCTGTTCCAAATAGTTCACTGGTTTTCAGTCAAAAGGAGGAGACAAGCTGCTTCCGTCTGTTTTTTTTTTTTTAAAGAAAAATATTAATGTCTTTCCATATGTCAACTAGCAGATTCTTGTTTATGTGCAATGTATAATGGAGTTATAGTTGATGGAGAAAAGGCTTCTGTTGTTAACATCCAAAGATGAGTTTACTTCTTTCTGTTTCACAGAATTTCTGTTCTAGAGTTTCCCTAGATAGGATTCTGAATAATTTTATTTATTATTTTCACTACTATGCTGGTTTTTGACTATTTAAGCCCCTAAAGTAGTGAACAATAACGTTATAACAATAACTTAAATACTATTAAAATACAGTGCAACAGCAACAAATAACATTCAGAACAATAACAGGGAAAAATATAAAGCTGGAACATACAAATTAGGCTTGGCAAAACTACCCTTCCAGCAGACCCAAGAACATGGAGCTAGTGAGGTTTCCCCTCAGGAGGGAATTCCGCTAAGTAGGAGCCACCGCCAAGAAGGCTCTGTTTTTGGTAGATGATAATTGTTCCTCCCTAGGTGGCAGAAGGACATAGTTGCATGACCTTGGAAAGAGTTCATAGGAGACGGTGTTTCCTCAGATAACTGTGGGGAGACCTCGCTTAAAGGTTAAGACAAGCCCCTTGAGTTTGACCAGGGAAAAAAATTGGATGCCAATGGAGAGCTCTGGGCTCAGTCCAAATCAACAGTTGTGCCACCACGTTTTGGAACAACTGACATGGCAGCCCTACATTATAGTAGTCTGTGAAGTTACCAAGACATGCATTCCTGTAGCAAATTCATTCTTACCTAGAGAGGAATGCAGCTGGCATATCAGTCCACATTGCCACAATCTGTCCAGGCCACACCAACTGCTTGAGTATCCAAGGGCAAAACAAGGTCTAGGAACAAGTCTTATTCTTTAAGAATAGTGTGACCACACCATAGAAATGCACACATATTTGCATTGTATGACCTTCTCTTTTATGGTAGAGAAGGTGTGTGTGTGCGTGCATACTTCTTCCCCTGACATCACTGTTCCTCTGAAACTCTTTCCTCTCTCCCACAGAGGTGCCTTACCTTCTACACACTCCAAGCCCATATCTGAGAGGTAGACATAGGTTCAGAACACTAGCAAGAGTAAATACTTGGGAGCGTGGCACTCAGAGGAGAATTCACAGCAAGCGAAAGCTGAAGTACACTTTCCTGAGCAGCTTCTCTGTTGCAAAGTGGTCCCTCTTGAAGGTATTTGGCAACGGGGAAGGAGATACGGGTTAATGTGACACATGGCTGCACATGTGGGCGGTTCCTAAAATGTTCATACCATGAAAGATTAGCTCTATATGGGTTTCGTAGCATAAGGGTTTAAATAAATAAGTGGCCACCTCTTGAAATATTTTTTGCCACAGGAAGCAAAGTCTGAGATGACAAGGATTAGAAATATGGAAACCTCATTCATCAAACACCAATGTATTTTTATTTTTGCTATCAAGTCACATCTGACTTATGGCGACCCCTAGTGGGATTTTCAAGGCAAAAGATGTTCAGAGGTGGTTTGCCATGGCCTGTCTCCACATCACGTCACCACCCTGGTATTTCTTGGAGGTCTCCCATACAAATACTTGCGAGGGTCGACCCTGCTTAGCTTCTGAGGTCTGATAAGATCAGGCTAGCCTGGGCTATCCAGGTCAGGCAATGCATTATGCACATTCTGGGATTTTTGCAGTGTACTGAGCCCTTCCTCACCCCCCTCTCCCCTTTTATTTCTTTTCAGATGCAAACCAGATTTGAGTGCATCCAGCCATTTGCCATTTGGGTACTTTACAGACATCTGGTGATGATAATAAATCTCTACATCGTTTAATTCAGCTCACAGCTGGACTAATTCTAAGGAAAACACACCACTTTCCCCCCATGGCTACTGGGCAGCTGAATTAGCAATGGATAATAGCAGGAAAAGGTAGGTTTTCATTTGAAAGCTTGGTCTGATGAAGGGGAAATGCTGAAGAGGGAGAAAGAAAATTCTGGTACTCTTACTACGAAGAGAAGCAGATAATAGACATTCTAACCTGGGGAAATATGCCTCCAGAAAAGTATTCATCATCACAATGATGTCATTAACATGTGTAATTATAAGAATCTTCAAAACAAAAGCATACTACATCTTCCTCCATTATTAGTTCTATAATTATAGCCATGTCATCAGTTGGCCTCAATTATGTTAATGACTCCAATCTGAGCCGCTGGTTGTGACCTTTAAAGCCTTTCACAGCCTGGAACCTACACATCTAAACAACAGTGTCTCCCTGTATGTCCTTGGATCTGTGCTCCAGCTGTGGTCTTCAACATGCCACTTTCAGGATGTTCCTCACTCAAATGGAACTCCTGGCTTCAGTGAGGGCCTGTGCTTTCTCAGGGGCTGCCACCACTTTATGGAACAGTTTTCCCAGGGAGGTGAAGGGGAAGCCATCCTTGGAAACTTTTAGGAGCCTTGGTAAGGCTATTTTATTCACCATACCTTTAAATGGAGTGTAAGTTGCAGGCATTTTGTTAGGCTGAGTGTAGTTTTAAAAGTAAGATTCTATACTCAAGTATCAAAATAGTAAATACAATCAGTATCTCTAATAAATATAGAATCATATACCACAAACCACTTAAAACGTAGGATTTGGATGTCAAAAATGGGGGCCCATGAAACTCGTGGGGGGAATGCCATCTCCCCCTCACAGGGGGAATGCCATCCCCCCCTCGTGGGGGGAATGCCATCTCCCCATCATGGGGGGCAAGGAATCCCATCTCTCCCATGAAGGGGGGAGGAGGAATCCCCCGGCCGGGCCCAGCTCTCTGTGGTGGGAATGGCCGCTGCTGCAGAGAACTGGGCCCAGCTGCCCCTGGAGCAGCATGAAGTGTTCTAGGAATTTACCCAGTCTTTATGATAAAGATCATCAATATTGCAGAAAATCCTAGAGCATTGCCAGGAAGTGATGTCACATTTTCCCCCAATCTACACCCTCCCTGGGCAAAGCCCCCCAAATCTCCCAGCTCTTGCTGGTGCAGGGCGGGCCACCCTAGACTCCAACTACTTATTAATATTTACCAATCACAGTCCTAATGAGGCTGTTACTTTATATGATACTTACTGCAATGACCCCCTATTTCCCCAGTTTCTTTTATAAATGTATAAGCTTCAAGGAAAGAATCCAAGCTGTTAGAAAGTGCGTGAAGGTATGTCGGTTGTGGGGATGGTGACAGTGGTCAGAGCACACATGATTAATGCACATGTTTTTTAAATTATGAACCTAGCTATTATGAAGGCTGTTATTTTGTATTATGGGTGGCCTCCACAGCTGGAATCAATGTTAATTTTAACTTGGATATTCAATTTCTGGCAAATCCTTAATAGTCAATTATTTTAAAAATACAACAACGAAATACTTAAATTTGATCCACAGATCTGGGAAGTGATGTTCTTTATGTAGGTTTTAATCAAATCCCAAAGGACCTTGATGCTATCCAAAAAATAAAACTGCTGCCTCCACACTGTATGGCTACATGAAAGATTTCAGTAGCAGAAGCTTTGCAAATCTGCTATAAAAAGAAAGAGAATTCTGAGGTACTCCACATCCAATATCTTGCCACTGAAGATCCTCTTTACTTGAGGCTGTAGACTGTTTCTTGTCAAAAAAAGGAAAATTTTCTCACCTAGGAAGTCTACATAAGCAATACTCACAATCACTTCCAACCTTTATTTGCTATACATTGTGAGGAAGGCGGTAGATTGTTTTTTGTAGCTCACACAGCGCAGCAAGCATTATTTCTTTGAAAGACTTCTATCCTGCACTTCTCAATCAATACATTCTCAAAGTGGCAACATCAATCAATACATTCTCAAAGTAGCTAACAAATGGTTTAAAATCCAGAAAATAATCATAAATATCCAAAGCAACATAGACCATAGCAATTAAAAATATGTACTCATAGAGAAAAGACTAATCAGCCAAGCAGAGTGGAAAAATACAAATAGCAGACCCCTCCCACAAAACATTTAAAAGGTCCATATAAAAGAAAAAGTCACCCAACTTTACACGAGACCAAAAACTTTAAGAGACTTGGATCCTATGGTAACATATTGCTTATCTACACATGGCCTCATTGTGCAGATTTTTTGATCCACACTCTGAAACTATAGTTGAAAATTAGATACAATGATAAGCAATTTCTGATGTAAAGTACTGAAATGCTGCAGTTGTGGCTCACAGGCTATGACAATGGGAACATGCACACCTGCCAACAGGCACACATTCAGCTTTCAGCCTGAATCAGCTAACTTGTATACCCCTGACCACCCAGATACACTTTCCAATTCAGTTAAGCTGCAATACCATACAACTTCTTTTCCTCAGATACTACAGTACTGCAAAGAAGACTATCCAAAAGAGTGGAAGCCAAGGAACATAACATTAATAGCTACATGGCTTCAGCATGATGATGTGTCTGTTATATAGTATGCAAATACAAGACGTCTGGAAAAATTAAGTGAGATTGCGACAATATAATAGCTTTGTTGCTAATCATGGTATGTGTCATTTCGAATATTTATAAAAGTCCTGACTCCTAAAATGGCTGCCTAAGGCTATGACAGCAGAATGCTACTTTTTTAAGGAGAAACTAAGGGCGCTTGAATGGAAAAATGATGACCATTTATACAAAAATAAACCCTTTTCAGATGCCACATCTGTTTTTCCTCAACTTTGGCAACAGTGAAGTCAAAAAGCAGCAATTTTGCCCCCGGAAGCATTCAGTGCTTTAGAGCCAGAAGCCTGACTACAGTTTGGAACTCTAAGGAAATTATCTCAGTGACATAATCAGCCTCGGTGAAACCTGTTCCCTGATCCGAAGAAACTATTTTTAGGGATCAGTTTTCCTTTGGTTCCTTTCAGTTTTTAACTTCCTCTCCAACACGGCTGATGAAATATTAAGGATTTCAGAGGCAATAAGGCAATTAGATTAATCAAGTGAAGATGAAAGGAGTCTTCTAACATACTACAACATAAGGTTGGTTTTGGACTGGATCATATAGAACTGTGAACGGAGCAAGTTCATGGGGAGAGCCTTTTGCTACCTTCCCACCACAGGTGACTGTGTCCCCCAAAAGACATTCCTGGCAGTTGGACAGCCCTCAGGAACAGCGTGGGATGTGGTTGGATGATGGTCGCATAAAACACATGCTTTCTTTTGTGCAAGTCACAGAAAGGTTTGTGCAAGTGGTACATGCAAGCAAACATGGAACCAAACAATTGCAAAAGGGGAGTCTCTGAAGGAGTCCCTGTCCCCCACCCCCGCCAAAGTTATTCCTGAGGTGTGGGTAACCCTTGATAATGGAGTCAGATGTGTGCTGGGAGCCAGAAGTAGCTGAACTGATGAAAATTTGCCTCTGGTCCTGCATGAATGGAACAAGAGCTTACCTTGGGCAAGAGTGTTGTGTGGGGAAAATCCCCCTTCTGTTGCTGCACACCACACCATATAGCATGCTTTCCCCAAAGACCACCTATCCCTCACAATAAATATCTCTCAAGGAGTAAATGTTGAAAGGGGCACTGGTGGAAATTGTCCCCTACTGTTGTGTGAAGTATTACTCCCTTAATGCAAGTGTTTGTATGGGGGATTTCAGTACCCTACAACACATTTCACTTAATTCCTGAGCCCAAGTCAGAAGCAACCGTTCAAGGATAGCAGCAGGAACACAAGATCAGCAGAGATTCCCTTCTATGAATTTTATTCCTTTCACAATTGGTTGGATATTACCAGTTCCATAGTGAGGAACTGCAACCTCATGTGGAGGGTACCACACTTTCTCCTGTATCTCCCTCTCCACTCTCACCACACTATTTCCTGTTTCCCTCTTCTTGGCAGCCCCCATATACTCATCTTTCCCTTTGTTCTTCTCTCTTACCCACCCATCCACCCACCCACCAATCTTTTATCTGCCCCCATCTTCAGCTATATTTACTTTCTCTACGATGCGGACCCAAAGGAGCTTACATCATGCTCCTCTCCTCCATTTTATTCATACAACAACCCTGAAAAGTAGATTAGGCTGTGAGTATGAGACTGGCTGTTAACAATAGGACATTTTGGAGGAAAATGATTCATTGTGTCACCATGATGCGGAAGCAACTTGACAAGGGTTGCCAGGACTCTCTTCGCCACCAGCGGGAGGATTTGGGGGCAGAGCCTGAGGAGGGCAGGGATTGGGCTGGGGAAGGCCTTCAATGCCAAGGAGTCCAATTGCCAAAGCGTATTTTACACAATCCAGAGAATCATGCAGCCCTAACGGGAGCCTGAGATCCAGGAACAGTGTTAGAAATATCTCTAGAGGTTGATGAAGCCAATCAGGCGAAAATGCATTCTATTCCGGAAGAGCGTTATCTTCTTCTCTCTTGGCATTTTTGCCTGCCCAGCCGCTTCAAGATCTTTGACCATCCATGCTAAAATTACAGCAACAGTGAGACATTCTACTGATCCACTGATACGGATTTTGAGGGTCTATTCTACTTCACTTGTGTTTTGCAGTGTTGGATATTGAGTTCTTTTGAACCGTTCATAGAGTTTATTTGTGTTTTTGCTTGTGTATGTATGTACATTGTCTTGTTCTATATTGCACCGTTGGTCACTTTGTTGTGCAGTTGATTTGTATACATTATAACCTTGTGCATTTTTGCAATACGTTGTGAGACTATTACTGTTTTTTTGTGAGTACCTTCCTTACAGTTTTCTGGTGAGTCTTTCATTAACTTAGTACCTGGAGATTGGCAACCCTAGACTTGACATGCACACGTGAGAGTACTCCAGAGAAAGCCAATGAGCTGCTACAGCAGAGTGGGGAAGATTCAGACCTTGGTCTCCAAGGTCCTAATCTGAAACTCTTACCACTACACTACACTGGCTGCAGTTGAACAGTAGCGCATAGCCAGGTATCGTAGCAAGTCGCCTGGTGGTAGTTGTCCCCGGCCTGGCCTGGCCCTGATGAGTTCTCCCTCAAAGGCCAAAACAGCCCCAGAAAGGGCCATGCCTCTCCCGCTGCCTTTTAGCGACAGAAACGAAAACTTGAAAGCTGACAACACTGTTGTAGTTGCCTTGTAACTCCCACAGTGGCCACTTAGAGGGTTTTAGTTTCTTAAAGCTACAGGCGCTGCTTCTATTATTTGGAGGGGGGATTTAACTCACCCAGCCCTTTTTAAGATTTCAGATTTTTCTACAAACCTGGGGCTTTTCTCAGGTTTGTAGAAATATATCTTGACTGTTCATGGCTCCAGTCCCTGGATTTGCGTATCCACATATGAGGCCATGTTGAGAATTAGATATATTAATGATTATGATGATGGAACCTTACAAGACTGCTATGGATCCAGAGGAAGCAAGCAAACAAACGAGGTTCTGTATGTAAGTAATCACCTGCAATGGGACCAGTAGTTACAACTCTGGATATTAAATACAGAAAGCATTCAACAGGAACAGCAAGAGTTCAGTATGTTAAATTGTTGCACAAGAGACCACAAAAAGAAGAGAAACCAAAAACACCATGGAAAAATGCTTTAAAATCATAGTGGAGAAGGTCTATGCTTTCAGCAAAAGGTTAGAGAAATAGCATGTAAGTCATTCTCATTGCAATGCCAAAGGCAATAAAGTTGAGTAATTAGAGGTACATACTTCAATGTATCTGGAAAACTACTTTAACCACAGGCAATTCTAATATTTTTAAAGTAATTATATTTTAGTGAGCATGCTGTAACTTTGTAAGAATTTAAGTTTAGCTTCTCAGTCTCAATTTTCTTTAAAAAAAAGCAGCATTAAAGATTCAGACCCTTGAGGCTGGACATCGAAAGATTCTCAGGAATTCACTTTTAATATATCCAAGGCAAAATACTTTCCCCTCTCTGTCTAAGCCGCATTGATTAGCCCGCATTGCAGTCTTTAGGGTTCGTAGGCCATATTATTTAAAAAGTGTTAACATAGGTAGGACTGTGGATCTGTTGCTCACAATAGCCAGGCTTATTATATTAGCCAAATTACTGAAAGTTTAATGAACTCTAGGAGGACTGTATTCTGCTAGCTTCACAATTAAGTAGGGTGGGTTTTTTTGAAGCGGGGTGGGGGAATGGGATTTAAAAGGCTCCAAGTAGCTATAATTCTTTCTCATATGCCATTGTTACTAGTGAATACCTATGTTGCATAAATTAAGCAAACATTATACTAATGTGGTGTTGGAGGAGAGTGTTACGGATATCGTGGACTGTCAAAAACACAAATCAGTGGGTTATAGATCAAATCAAGCCTGAACTGACCCTAGACGCTAAAATGACTAAACTGGGGCTATCGTATTTTGGTCACATTATGAGAAGACAAGAGTCACTAGAAAAGACAGTCATGCTAGGAAAAGTGGAGGGCAGCAGGAAAAGAGGAAGACCCAACAAGAGATGGATTGACTCAATAAAGGAAGCCACAGCCTTCAGTTTGCAAGACTTGAGTAAGGCTGTCAAAGATAGGACATTTTGGAGGACATTGATTCATAGGGTCACCATGAGTCGGAAGCGACTTGATGGCACTTAACACACACACATACTAAACAACCAGGCAATATTTTTCTAAAAGTAATGTAATAGCGGCAGCAACAATAATCCAAAAGATATGTCCGAGTGGCTCTATTCACAGGGGCCCTGCTGTGTTGCACCCTGCAGCCTTCTGCAGCTACTGTTCCAGCCATTCCATTGTCCTTCCAGTGCAGCGAAAACAGGACTAGAGTTGAGACCGGTTGATCATCAGCCCTGCCGTTTGAACTGTTCTCAGCTGGTGAGCAGTTAATACATGCTTCGTACAACAGCGAATGTGGGAGAGCATCAGAGCTGGTTCCATTGTGGCCAAGGTATGCAGAGAAGCTATAAATGTGGATAGCTACATAGAGAGATGGTAGCATGCTCTCCTATGCGTGTGTACTTAGAAGTAAACCACTTCCTTCAGTGGCAATTACTTTCAAATAGATACACATGCACAGGATTGCAGTCTCAGTGGTCATTCTGATGGCAGCAGTGCTGGAGCTGTCTGCCGGGAAAGCTCTTACCCTAAACATGCGAGTGTGCAAGTATGTTTCAGTGTGTGCATGTACAAGTACAGGGTTGGACTCAGCCAGAGAGGAGAGGGTCCTCTTTGACCACCAAAAAGGCTATGTTGGGGACCATGGAACATGCACAGGTAAAAGCCACGTTGGAACAGAGGCTCTAATATGGAGGGGAATTTGGTGATATTAAACAAAAATGCTATCTGGAGCCAACCCATTCTAGTTTTCTTTATATACCATATAGCATATTTTTAATGTATGATTTATCTCTAATAGAAATGCATTTTATTATTGCATATCCCCAACCACTTATTGCATCTGAAATGGCCCTTGCCAAATTTCTTAAAATGTGGAATTATCTTCTGGAGTGCTCACCCATAGAGTGCTCAACCATGATGCCCAAGAACAGAGATAAAATCCTACAGTGCCTCTTTTCCTACAGCTTAATTTTCTGTCTTCAGTTAAAATACCATCAAATTACCTAGGACACTTACATTTCCTTTGATTTAAGATAAGGACAATGCCCTAAAATAAAAAGTTAGAAGTTTGTACGATACAGTGTTCAGACTACCAGGACTTTATTTGGGAAAGTGAGTAATTTTTTTTTCTTAATTACCTAAAATAGTGTCTAAACTCTTGTATTAGAAATATGTTGCTCCATATATGAAGTTTTCCATTCTGTATATTGAAGGTGGTGCAGCTATACTGGCCTATTTTAAACAAAGAAAGTTCAACATTTGTTTAACTGAAACCTATTTGTATTTACATGGAAACAAGTCAAAAAGGATTCAATGGGACTTACAGTGCAATCTTAGTTATACTTTCCTAGGAGTAAGCCCTACTGAACAGACCTGAGTAGGATTCTGAATAGACCTGCTTAGGATTGTCCTCTTACTCCCAAATGTGCCTTCCGTTCACATACACATTTTTGGGGCTAGTCACAGATGTAATTGAGACCAATTACAGCATTGGTTCTTGTAGGTTATCCGGGCTGTGTAACCGTGGTCTTGGAATTTTCTTTCCTGACGTTTCGCCAGCAACTGTGGCAGGCATCTTCAGAGTAGTAACACTGAAGGACAGTGTCTCTCAGTGTCAAGTGTGTAGGAAGATATAATCAGAAAGGGGTTGGGTTTGAGCTGAGTCATTGTCCTGCAAAAGTAATGTGCTAGTCATTGTCCTGTAAGTATCAAGATAATGTGCTAATGACGGTGTGGTATGTTAATATGGAAACATTGTATCCTGAAGTGATCTGTTAATGTGTGAGTTGTCACCAGAATGGCACCCACAAATAAAAAGAGGTTGGGGGCATTTCAACAGGGATAGCGAAATGGAGAATGGCAATTGTAATGCGTTCACAAAATCAACAGGGGGGGGAGTAAATCAAAGCACTATTCTCTTAAACAGCTCTCATGAGGCGACCAAACGTGGTGCATGGGGGGGGGAGTAAATCGAAGCACTATTCACTTAAACAGCTCTCGTGAGGCGACCAAACGTGGTGCACATTGCTCACAAGGGGAGTATGGAAATCCTGTATATCCCTGCATACTTGGACCACAACTTGATAAATGAGTTTGGATAAACCTTCCCACACCCAACCACCAAAACCCATTGATTGTGAGTGCAATGTGGGGGGGGGATACAAATGGGACACGCCAATTCAATTGCACTCTTTCATCGCTTGATCAATAATTTGATGATTTCAATTAAAAAATAAAAATTTAAAAAGGAAAGGGGGTGGGTGAAGAGGACGATGGAGAAACCCTAACGACAAAAGATGGCTTCCAGGGTTTCGAGGAGAGGGGCTGGCTGAAGTCTGGCTAGAGGGGGAGTGGGAAGGGGAAACGGGAATGGGGGCATGTGGAGAGAAGCTTGAGGTTAACCATACGCACACAAATGGCATTGATTTGCATTGAGTTGAGCCTGGAGCAGCATCGGGCAAAACAGCATCGGGAAAAACTTGGTGAAAGTGCAGGGTGAAGTGAAGTGAACTGTGAAGGATGGAAAAATCATATATAACTCCAAGGAAGCCCCAAAGCAGTCCAGCGGTGATTGCAAAGCAAAGTACCCATGCATAAAAGACCTATGTTATGTTTGGGATAAGCCAAGTGACACAATCTCATTTTTTGTCTTTGTCAAAAGGAGACATTAACAATTTTTACTTTTAACATCTATCCCTAGGACTATCAGTATTGCGTGTATAGCATCCATACATTTCAAATAATCAAAGCAATTATACTTAAAGTAACATGAAACTTAAAATTTATTGTTAGACATCTAAAATTGTTATAAATAATAAGATACATAAACGATCTTTACAATCCTTATTTTATAAAGTAATGCTTATGTACATGATTTACAGGCTTGTTTGTACAACTACTTCTCTTCACATACAGAGCGCTGCAAGCAGTTGTGGGTGGGGGAGTCAGCTTTGTTTGACTTTGCAAAATCAAGTCAGTTGAGGAGAGCTGCATTTGATGCTGGTATGAAAGCTATTTCTTTAGGCTCAGCTAATAAATGATCAATTAAGAGCAGCTGCCATTTGAGCTGAGCACCTTTTGGAAAATAGTTACTGATACACTGGTAATTTAGAACAATATTTTTAAGAACATGATTAGATTTCTGAGGCATCCATCCAGTCTTTTTTTTTAAAAAGCAGGCCATCTTTTATTTAGAAGATAATTATTTGGAACACTTGGACATAGCTAATGCTAAAATGAAATGCACCTCATTCATTGCTCCCTTATTATTATAAATACATGTTACACAATCACCTGACTTAGTATTCTCTGTTCATGCAGAAACCAGTGTGACTTGCATGCACAAGTATGTGTTTCTTCACTGCAATGGCAGCTACAGATTGTGGGTGCATGTGTGGGCAGCTACAGATTGTGTGGACTGCCCTTGCTGTTTCAAGGAACAGGGAGGCCCATGCTCATAGGGAGCTCTGGATGCACATCATAACTGGCCACAGTGCTTCATATCAACAGCCCTTTAATCCACCAAGTTATAGCTTGACATTAATTTTGGAGATCACTGACCCAGGGCGGAAAACAATTGGGTTATTGCATGGACTTATAAAAACAAGAAGCTAATGAAACTCTAGAAGCTAGCATAAGGGAATTATATATGTTCAATCTTAGCTGGCAACAGAGTTCCAAGTCTGACTTCCTACCTGTATTGAACCAATACGGTAAATCTACGTGCTAGAATTTGAAGGGATGTGGTCTCAAGGAGGTTGGTCACACTTATACCATTCCTGACCGAGACCAGAGCTAAATAAAGGTTCTAATATCAAATGCTGAAGCAGTGCAGTTCATTTAAAAAATCTAAATGCACTTTACAATGCCCTCTCTCCTAATCGTCGCTTGCAATAGCACATTAAAAATAGGAACCTCATCCCTTACTTCCTGCCACAAAGGGCAACAATTAATTCTCTTGGTTTTCAAACCATTCGTGAAAAATGCAAAAAATGGTGACCAAACAGCTACTTCATACATACAACAACCTAGTTAAGCCATAACAATGATTGTGGTAAAAACAGAACGCCTAATCAACAGAAGAGGCTGTTGTAGTATTGTGATGTGTGAAATCTTAGCTTCTCTATGCTAACTCTGGAAGGCAAGCATTGTGCAGCATTTAAGGTGGCTTCATGTGGTAATGTACACTGCTTAATGACTCTGCCTGTGGTCGGTACAGACTTTCACTGTTTCTTATATAAACATTGAGTGCATTGATCACACAAATGCACTTGCTACTGCTGACCAATTCAGCGTTTTCCGTAACTTCATATACACACGGTGTGTATATCAGTGTGAAGATCAACGAGAGACTGACATCGGAACACATAAACACGAAAACTCTCAGGGTGACAAGCGATTCACTGAGCTGTTTCCTTCCCCAGTTGTAGAAAGTTTGAGAGTTGTCAGTTTCCGCGGAGGGTGCTGAGGGCTCTTCCGAAGATTGTCGTCCATCTGCAGGAAACAAATCATACCCTATTCAGATGCCTGATGAACGAGGTATTTATATCCTTGTTTCCATGTAATGAAACACTAACTATTTTCAAGACTAAATATATATACTTGAGTAGCCTCATTGAGATGAAGGAAACCAGACTCGGGTGAGCGCTCTGTGAATCAGTACTGTCCTTCCTCAATATCTCAATTATCAGAGTATGACTGGCAAATATGTTATAATGGATGCTATTTCATGTACTATCATGTGTACATAAGGAAGACAGAGGGGATGGTGAGGGGCCCTTTACCCTAGACTCATAAGAGGAGCTTTTACAGGAACCCCCTCCCCACCCCCATTCATACTGCTCATGTGGGTTCCCTGTCCCTAAGGAGAAGCATTTCAGGCTGACACGAGAGGGGAGAAAGGGAAGATGCACTTTTGTGCTTGGAATTAGACAGGATCCAACCCAAATAAATTACATTTGTCCTCGGTAGTGACAGAACCTGAAACAATCATCCTAGAACACAACTAAAACAGAATTTTTGTCTGATAATTACTTAATGTCACTCTCCAAACAGTACACTTGGAATCAGAACAGGTGGTTAGATCCAACCCATGATGTTGAATTTGCTAAGCCAAGTAATATCCATCTTGACTATTTCTAATGCCATTCCTAATGCATACGTTAAACCAGTGGTTCCCAAACTTTTCGGGCCACCGCCCCCTTGGTTCCACAAACTCAACCCCAGTGCCCCCTAACCTATCCAGCAACACAGTTGAAGGGGCCCACCTCTAGCGCCCCCTGCTGCCCCCTTGCCTCTTAGTGTCTCCCCTAGGTAAGCCCACCGCCCCCCAGGGGGTGGTACTGCCCACTTTGGGAACGACTGCTTTAAACAAACTTTAACAAGATCTTGTTAAGGCAATAATGTTCAATTAAACTAGACGCAACGGTTCCGTATGCTTCCATGTGGAACTGCCCTAGTCACATGGCATGAAAGATGGAGTCCAATCTCAAAAGCAAAAGGGAGCTATGAGGGAGGAATCCTCCCTGCAGTCCCTCCACCCCAAACAGTTTCTGCTAGCTGAGGTAACTTCTGGAGCTGGACCTCCGCTGAGGAGAAACGTGCTCGAGAAGAGAGGCTGCATCACCATTTTGCCCTTTTGAGGTTTTACACCTCTTCCTTCAATCCCACCCCCATCCTTTTTATCTGACTGAAGACAGTCCTGTGCTTAAACACAAAGAACTTCTGCTGTCATGCCCAGTTTGGCCCTTCATTGTCCACCAAAAGATCACAGAAAGGCTGATTGAAAACCTTTTCAATTAAGTTGGATTCCTTGTTTACAAGCTGTATGAGTTTCTGCAGGTTTGCATCAATGGGGTCTTGATCTGCTGGAGAGATGCCTAGATAGGCAAAATGCACAGAAAGAGAAAGAAAATTAGAAGGAACTGTATATCCCTTACATATAACTTTTCAAGATCTTGACAAGTCAAAAAAAGAGACTGAGAAACTGTATCCTCTCACATACTTCAAAAGTTGTCTACCTTAACTCCTCCGTCCCAACAAATTCAAAAACAACAGATTTCCAAAGTTCATCAGTGAAATTATTTGATTTTAGCATATCTTTCTTTTGAAAGTATGGAACATATAGAAAGAGAAAAGCACAGGTTACCTGTGACGTTTAGTCTAAAGTAGCAACTCAGGATGTCATCACAGAAGCGACATAAATTGGGAAGCTGCTTCAAATGATCTTGTAATTGGACTTTTGGGAACTGCACTTTATAAAGAGGAGCAAGGAAACCAAACACAAAAGCATCCAGAGTTGTAGGCCTAGGAAACAAAAAGATATGACACTCATGCTTCCTTAAGAAACTTTGGAAACAGAAAAAATAAAAATGCAGCAATCTGAGGATTCTTAGAGGCTTCATGTTGGCATGTGTGCCAATGCAGAACTGTTGGCAGAAGTGCTCAGACGGTGAACGAAGTACGTTAATTTAAACATCCATAATAAGCTATGTACTATCTTTCTTACTTTAATTAATTGCTAAGCAAAATCTGGATTATCAGATAATAGAAATCAGCCTGACATAAGTAGAATAAACAAATGATTCTGTAATTAAGTTTTATTCAGAAACTGTTTTATAATACTGTATTGTTTTTATAAATATAACGTTTACCCTTTCCCTTTTTTCCCCCTGTATCCTCTTAATTATATAAATAAAAACTATATAAAAAAAGAAGAAGTGCTCAGACGGCACGTTTTGTTATTTCCTTGAAAACTGAGGTAGGGCTGTATTAGGTCACCACAACAATAAAATCCCTCCAGCAGAGGGCTCAGGGTACCAATTACCCACAGCATCCCACCACATACCAAGCAGGTTGCAACGGCAATTGCCTGCACCTATAATTATAAAACAGCAGCAGTTGCAATCATATATTTCAAGCCCTTTGGCAACTCTTTGACAGATACTAATATCAAACACTGGCCTAATTTCAGCAGCTCACTTAAGAAAGATAAACAAGAATGGATAAATCAAGAAATCTACATGGAATGTTAATACATAGATGGTGATGTAATGCTATCAGACATTCAGATCAAACTAACAAACAAAACCAACACTCCACTTTGCACATGTGACTTGAAAATAAAAATGTAAAGGTTACGAAGATCATGGTCTAATTTGAATTATCCTCGTTTTCAAGCAGCACAGGGGAGGAGCTCTGATGACACAGAATTTATCACACATACAGGGTCAGGTTGAGAATGGCTTGACGCAAACATGATGTGACACCATGGACTGAGTTCCAGATGTGCAGACAAGCAGTCTTTTATGCTTTTCGCCTCCTCACCTGCCTCCCCTTAGAATCCCTGAATGCTATCCTACCACAGCAATCCTAAGAACACTTCCCTGGGAGTGAGCTCCATTGAATAGATCCAGGTAGACCTACTGAAGCTTGTTCTCCGCATTGCTGAGTCTGGCCTGCCTGCTGGCAAAGCATCGCTCCACGTGCAGATCTGAAGCTCGTGGTCGGCAGCACCAATGGACTGGGGGAGCCAAAGTGCTGCTCCAGCGATTTGGGGGCTGATCTTGGCTGGGCTAAGGGCCAGGCACACTCCACCTTCATGTGAGGTTACGTTTTGCAAAAGTGCCCTCTCCCTTCCACAGGAGCTGTGTAGTCCCATATATGTGCATCTCACAGCAAATGCTTCCAGGAAAAAGAATACATTTAATTAAATATGGTGGATGACACACAGTGCTGCAGCAGACCACCGATTTCATCTGCTGAAAGTCATTTTCTTTAACTTAAAAGTAGAAGTGTGGGGATGATGCAGATGAGGCTGTGGCTAGGCTGGAGATTGGAGGAGAAAGTGCTCTGGGAAACCGCCCGAGGAAGCTACCAGGCTGGTTTTACATTCTGCTCCCAGACTAGCTGCTCTTTGGCCACCACTCCCTCCCCCCATCCAGGGTGGAGTGACAGCTCCAAAACATGCCTTTTTGATTTGAATATCAGGCCAAACAACAGCGTGGTTGAACTGGGGCTTGGAAAAGAGCTCCAAACCAGCACTACGATTCAGCCATTCACAAACCATCGTTGGTTTCAAGTCTGAATCGTACCACGCTGTTTAGCTAAACTGTTGCCTGTTGTTCAATAGGATCGGGATATGGGGGGAGGGGGAGAAAAAGAGTTGGTTTTTATATGCCGACTTTCTCTACCACTTAAGGAAGAATCAAACCAGCTTACAATCACCTTCCCTTCCCCACAACAGACACTGTGTGAGGTAGGTGGGGCTGAGAGAGCTCTAAGAGCTGTGACTAGCCCAAGGTCACCCATCTGGCTTCATGTGTAGGAGCAGGGAAACAAATCCAGTTCACCAGATTAGCTTCCGCCGCTCATGTGGAGGAGTGGGGAATCAAACCCGGTTCTCCAGATCAGAGTTCGCAGTTCCAAACCACCGCTCTTAACCACTACACCACGCTGGCTCTCTGGCGGGTGTACACCAGAAGCCAGCTGTGCCCAGCATTAATTGGCTGGAACTTATGATGTTGCCAAGATGCCTTCCCCCATCCCGAGTGCAATTTTGTACTTTAAAATAGCATTTTACATTATTGTTAATAAAATGTCAAACGAATGAAAAAAATAGAAAAATGAATATACGGTGCTTTCATTTGGTTGGGAAAAAAAAGATGACATGCTGCCTGCCTGAAGAGTGGGGAAGAAGAGGCCAGACTGACGGCTGAGTCAGTGTTTGATTTGCTGGTACGCAATTTTGTCATTTCAGCTGCAAAACCAGGAAGGAGGCAAACACATCCTGGGGATGAAGACACTCGGTGAACTCTATTTTTAGGCCTTTGTTCTCTTCGGCATACAAAATTAGTCATCTTTTACTTTGACGCAACCTCTACTTATTAGTTTTGCACATCAGTCACTGTATACGTTAAAAATTTTTTTTTAAAAAAATCCTAATTCATAAGAACAGAAAAACAAAGCATAAAACAAAATGACAAAACATAAAAAACAAAATCACCTTTGTCTTTTAAAAGAGAACATAGATTTTGACATTAAACATATCACACTATGTATGTTTCAAACGTGGTACTTACATATTTCCAAAAAAATATGGCAATGTCCCCAGTCTGCTTGAAAGAAGATTCAGACACTCCTTGGCTTCTCTGTAGATCTAAAAAGGACACAAAAACAAAAGAACGCCCTAAGCTTATCTGCACTACTTCAAAATACTGATCATGATTTCATTTGCATGAGATTTCCAGTATTGGCAAGAGGAACAACCAAGAATCCATGTGCCACAATATGTACCGCTTAAAGCCATGAAAGATTTATGTTCCTTCTGTTCACAGTGGCAAATATTACAGGAGGCATGCATTTAACCCTAAGACAATGCTACTGAACTTTAATGTGTGACCTTGCACTAACCTGTCCCTGCCTGTGGTTATCCTTTTGAATGCTAGACTCTTCTTCCTCTTGCTTGTTCATTGCATGACCACACTATTATCATATCCGCCTGGAAACCAGAGATCTCATGTTCATCATCTGCGCCTCGACCATTTCACAGATTAACTACTGCAATTTTCTGTATGTTAGGATGCTTTGAAGGTATCTCAGAAGCTTCAAATGGGTCAGGATGCAACAGCACAGCCTTTTTTGACTAATGCTGGGGTGGACAGAATGTATAACATGAATTCCTTGTAGTCTACACCAGTTGGCAAACTTGCTTCCTGGCATGTTTCCAAGATACATTGGGTCCAGGTCATATTATACTTGCGTTTATAAACTGCAGACCACCTCCTATAGTGTTTGCTACTTGCTTAGATTCTTGCAAAACATGCTGGATTAAGTGGGCCTTGTTCTTACCCAGCAAGCAAGAGTGCCTGTTTAGCAACACATTAACTTTAGTTATATCTTATTGTTAAAGGTAAAGGTTCCCTGTGCAAGCACTAGGTCATTCCTGATCCATGGGGTGACGTCACATCCCGATGTTTACTAGACAGACTTTGTTTTATGGGGTTGTTTGCCAGTGCCTTCCCCAGTCATCTCCCCTTTACCCCCAGCAAGCTGGGTACTCATTTGACCGACCTCAGAAAGATGGAGCAGGACCGGTGGGGGGCGGTCAACCTTGAGCTGGCTACCTGAAACCAACTTCCGTTGGGATTGAACTCGGGTCATGAGCAGCTTGGACTGCAGCTTACCACTGTGCCAGGGGGCTCTTAATATCTTGTTGTTAAAAAAACCCTAAATATGTACTCTTGCTACATAAATATCAAACAGTTAGTGGACTTTGGGAGGGTTATAGCAAAGGAGAAAGAGAGAGAGAGAAGGAAAGACCACACACAACCTAAAAGAATACTTTCACATGCATAAACTTCTCTACCCATTGAGATCAGGGATAGCCACACACTGCATTTTCTCCAACAAAGAGGGGGGACTGATGCTGACATTGTGCTCAGCATGTTCTGAAAAAGCACCCAAATACTTTGCCAATGGATACTTTTCAGACTTCATATCAGGTTTACTTTATAAATGGAGAAGAATGGAATGAGAATAAGGAAAGAGAATGCTGAGGTGGCAGAATAGACTGTACAGGACTGTAGATGGAGGATCATGGAGTTTCACATTTTGAACGTTCCCCTATGCAAAAAGCTCCCTGCAAATTAAAACAACAGCAGCACAGCAAGAAGGGGGTAGAGGCTTGGGGAGGGCCATTGGTCAGAGCTTGAGTCTCTGCTTTGTATACAGAAGACCCCAAATTCAATCTCCAGCTTGACTAGTTTAAAGGATCAGGTAGTCGATGGTTTGAAAGACCTCTGCTGGAGACCCTTGTGTTTGTGCTGTTTTTCCATTATTGTGGAACTTTTCATGCAAAATAGCTTTAAAAACTGGAATCCATCACCTGCAGTTCAAAGTGGCAAAGTGTGGTCTAGCTAGGGTTGCCAGCTCCAAATTGGAAATACCTGGAGATTTTGGTGGGTGGAGTTTGAAGAGGGCGGGGTTTGGGGAGGGATTTCAATGGTTATAATGCCATAGGGTTCACCTTTCAAAGCAGCCATTTTCTCCAAGTGAACTGATCTTTGTCGCCTGGAGATCAATTGTAATAGCGGGAGATCTCCAGCCACCACCTGCAGGTTGGCAACCCTAGTTCTAGCAGCTCATTCTTTTGCATGGTTAAGCCAAGCCTCAGGCCTGATTTATACGTGCAAGAAAAGCAAGTAGGAAGCACCATTCTGGATTCCAGCTCTGAATGCTCCTTTGCATAAAAACTTAATGCAGACAGAAAGCTAGCTCAGCAATGAATAAAATTCTACCCTGACTCATAGCTTACTGTAGCTGTTTTCTAGTTGCAGGAAGTTTTTATTGCAAAGGAACATTCAAGGCAGGCGAAAGCAGTGCACTCCTTTCTACCAACTCATTTTCCAGCCTTTGTAAATCAGGCTTCAGTGTGTTTTAAGGAAAGGAATGAAGAGCATCTATATTATGAAACAATACAGGAGACACTAATCAGGATCACAAAAAATAGATATTATTTGCCATTTATGTTTATTTGTGTCTGTTTGTGTTTCTTAATTATAGATATTAATAATTCAAATATTTGCCAAAAGGGAAGGGTATAAATCATAAAATGAACTGGGAAAATGTACAAAGGGGAGATTTATTTTAGAAGGTTGATTGACCATGAGAGTTCACTGCTCCTTCCAAGACTTTTTAGCTAACCCTGCTATAAATCAGTGTAGGTAGACACCAGAATAGAAAAACGACACATTAAATCCAGGAACAAGAGAAGACTGCCCAGAAAGCAAGACAAATGTGATGCAAACCAAAGTCACAACAAATATAAATGCTGCATTCTACAGTCAAAGAGTAGGAAAGCAAACATTTTGCATGTGATTTCAATAAATCTGCATCTATTTGACCTAAATGGCTAACAAGGCAAGGCATACCTGTACTTCTATTTCAGCAAGGCTGCTGAACGGAGGCCCCCCTTTGGTCACCAAGATCCTATTAAGAGCTTCCCGAGACATCTTCCCAGGCAGATACCAACTCAGGGGAAATGGAATCTTTGAACCGAACCATGGTTTGGTCACAGCGTAGTAATTATCAGCTTCCACCCAGAAAGTATGCAGCTACATCACAATGATAAAGAGCAAATTAAATGCAATTCAAGAATAAACATCATGCTCTTACTTATCAAGAACCAAAGTTTTTTGTCTAAGAAGTAGGCTTCTGTAACATGGGAACCTGATCGCATCTAACAGCAAACCAGCATGCAAGGTGAGGAAGGAAGGGGAGCAAGCCATTCATATTGTGTCAAACCTCCTGAATGGCAGCTATTCCAAGGAGGGACCCCCGCCCCAACTCCCTCTGGAGCCAGGCAGGACAGCAAGGACTGTGGGAGGAAGGGCAGGACTGGGATCTGCCCGGAGCCCCAACATTGCCTGAGCTTGCCATGGTGATCAAACAGCAGTACAGGCACGTCAGGACACTGCGGAGTGTCCCCACCCTTTGCCAATTTAAGTTGCTGTCCACCTTACACCTGAAGATGCAATGGAGGACAATTTGGGGGCTGCACCAGGCGGCTCACCCAAACTCATGGGAACTTGCATGGGTTGGGGGGAAGTTGGGACCACAGCCCCTTTAACTCCCACTCACCTGTTTGGCGGAAAGGAACAGAGAAAGTGGGGCATAAGTCAGTTTTCAAGGTCATCTCCCTTCCCCTAACAGGGAAGAAGCACCCAATGACAGGTGCCTGGAAATGGGTTTCTGCCTATCCTGCGAGAGGGGTGAGGCTCCTATGGAGCATGTACAGTCTGTAAGGTTGCCTTTGAAAACAGGAGAGTGGAGACTGACAGGACACACCAGCATCTGCCTCCCACAGCTAGAGACAAGTGACCAAAGAGGAGAGAATTACTAGGGTAAAGTCTAACCTCATTCCCTTCATTTCCGAGGCCTGGAGAAACCATGGTGTGCAGCATGAATTGGCAAGAGGGCGGGACTCTGGGCCTTGCCGTGACACCCCAGCTGCTGTATGGCGTGGGGGTTTGTGTGTGAATACCTTATCAACTGTCAGCGCAAGTCTGTGCAGGAAATAAATAAAGTGCCAAAAAAGTTCTTCTTGCCACTTTAATTTGAAGATCATCTTAAAACTGTTTTAAGAAACCCGATTTTAACAGTAACTGCTGACCCCTAAGTCAATGTTGGTTCCCTAAGTCATCTCACGGCAACGATGAGTGAGTCATGTGCTTGACTTAGCTAAACAGCACCTGAAATCATTACCTGTGGCCCCTAACAACAACTCTGTACTTACCAAAGCAGGATGGAGTTTTTCTTCAAGTAGTGCAATGTAGGCCAGTGTGTCAGCGCCTTCTTTTGCAGACAGTTCATAATCAGCATTGTATTTCTGCCAGTGGAAAAAATGCAACAAACAGATGGCGCACAAACAAATTATACAACAATTTCCAAACGGAAAAGAAACAGAACAACTGAATGTCCCTCTACAACAAAACAGTTATTCATTCCTGGTTGCATAATATATATATAACAAATCATATATCTACCTTGAGTTCATATTCTGTGGAGAAATAGGCTCTAGAAATATTTTAATAAACCAAATTATTGTCTTAATATTTTCCAAGTTCATGATTTCAAAGTAGAACGGCTGACGTTATCCAGACATCTATTTTTAAGGTCCAGGACAAACACATACATTAAAACACAAGAAAGAAATTTTAACAAAATTGACTATTAATGTTTATGTAAGAGGTGCCTTCCCAGATTTTAGAATTATGAAGAGCTTCAAGCGATAATAAAGAAGAATGCAAAAGGTTTATTCACAGTATACTTGTGGCTCTGTTGTTTACATCATGCAGAGGATCTGAAAGCGATGGAGACAGGTGGGATGCAATCCTGCCCTTCTAGCACAGGTGTGGGCCCAGGCATCAGGCTGCATCCCAGCAGAGTGCTCAGCACCAGTCTCGCTGCTGTTGTGCCTCAACCGTCTATTGCAGCCTTTAGCTTACACACAAAGACTTCCTGCATTTCGCACAGGATAGCGATCCACGAATAAATGCAAGCGCAACAAATAAAAATAATCTTTAAACGTTAAACTGACCTAAACATGAGATGTCAAATTTGGAAACCCACCTGTTTTCTTAAGAAGTTTAGAATTTTTGCTGGCTGAGAAATAACAATGTCATCCGATACCAATAATGGTACACTCCCTAAAAGTTAAGAATTAATGTCAAGATCATATAACCAGAAAGACCCTACTATGGCTAACTTAACTGATGCTCAAGTTTGCTCATGTGAGACATCCTGTCAGTTCAATACTTTGGGTGTCCCCAGAAGACTGGTGCTGCACCAGATGTTTGCTTGAGCAAGCTGATATCATCATAGGCAGCCTAGCAGCCTTTATTTTTGGCACATGGTTTGAATGAATACTCATATCTTGTAGTTGCATTGTACCAGCGCAACAAGGGAGGGACTTTAATCTTATTAATATGCACGGGATTGTGCTAAATTTTGCTATTCCATCATTCTGCCACCATTCCCCCTGTGCACCAACATCTGATTTTCACACCAGACTCTTCACAGTACAGCTGCCCTGTCCTGAGAGGCTAAGTCAGGGAAGCATCCTAGATGTTCTGGTACAACTGATGGCTTGCAACACGGTGCTGGCAAAAAAACAACGTTGTACTATGTTTGGTCTTATCAACGTTTTGTTTTGAACAACAAAACACATGAGCAATGTCAACTTTAACTGCCCATTTGCGGAGATGCAGTTATGTATGTAACTTTTTCTTAAAACGGCGCCTAATACAATAATGTACATGTTAAAAATACTAATGGAATACCTCTTAGTGCTTTCCATGAATTATCTATAACATTCACTTTCAATGGTGCACCAGAAAACCTTCCATACGCCTGCAATAGAAGTTACAAATAAACTCAGTCATTTATTCTGTAGAATTTATACAATTTAAATATGAAGATGGATGGTAAGTTTTTCTAATATGTCCCTTCTCATCCCTGGAATACACAATTACATTATGCTATTGCTACTACAAGAAGCATCAGGGGTGCCATACAGATCCCTGAAAATTAATGGGATAATTGACAGTAGATTTGGTTCATGGCTACTTGGAGAAGACATTACTAATTTTGCAATACATTTGCCCTGGTCCAACAGAGACATCATTGCCATATGTGCAGCTTATGTGCATAAAGGTGCACAACTGCATTCACAGTTACACTGCTCATCCAGACAACACAGGAAATCAATGGGTCTTTTGATGTGGACAGAACATTCACTACTATCTGGAGCAACTAGTTGTTGTGGACCGCTAGGTGCAAACATCTAGAGCTCAACTAGGACCCTTGTGAAAAAAATTATAGAGTACAATAAGAGAGAGCGTTTCTCTAACTTCCTTCTATTTAAACGTTACAGATCCCATGAACGTAGAACAACCAATGCTATCATGATACTTTAAAATGGATTTTGCTGTGTTGTGGTAAACGGGGGATCGGGGGGGAGAGAGACCCGAATCGTTATTTCAAAAAAACAGTTTATTCTGGCAGCTGCGACCCAGAGGCCCTAATGGGCAGAAATCTCTGAGTCCCGATTGTACTGAGGGAGAGACATTTATCCAAATGCAAGATATGACAACCCATCAACATTCAGGGTAAAGCTGATAGCACTACAGACATAGAGGCGCGGCAGTAAAGTAACAGTTTCACCCAGTTCTTGTTATGGTGTATTGTAACCCTCCGTGACTCTTGCCCCAGTTACAGCACTACAGACACACAGAGATATCCTGCCCGGGAACCAGCTATCCCCTTGCTGTCCTAATACAGTTACAGAAAGGAAAAGAGATTATTACAAATTGCTAAATCAGTGGAACTTCCATAGTCAGGGGCAGTCTACCTTGCTGTCACAGCTGCATTTGATTACTGCCTGAATTATTTATTGTTTTACTTAATTGAACTTATGGGGCTCACGTCTGAGCAGAGGGCAGCGCTATTCCAGAGGTTCTCGACAGCTGAACAAAATCTTTCTTTGGAGGAAAAGAAAAAGAAATCTGTCACTCCAGGCACAACCCGAAGCTCACCACGCTTCCCCTACCAAAAACCAAGCCCCGTCTCGAAAAGCCCTCCGTGGGGCCTACCCTCCTCGCCCCCTAACTTGCCCTTCGAGCCCGCCGTTACCATGACAACGAGGCACTCCGCGCACACGGACGGCAACCCCCAACCGCCGCCCCAGCAGCTCAGCTCCATGGGAGACGCCATGTTGGCGCGGCGACCCCTGACCTCGCGAAGCCCCGCCCCTAGTCCCGCGGTCGGGGCGGTGCGCGGGCGAGGCGCGCGCCGGCGGAGCTTGCCAGGCGAGGGCCCTTGCAGCACGGGGAGGGTTTTCCCCTTGAGTTTGCTGCTCTCCAGATGCACATCCCCACACACACACACCCACCCGTCCAAATTCTCAAAGCTCTGCAGGGGAGGCTTATTTTTGAGCTTTGAGAATTTGGATGGGGAAAAAGGGCATCTGGAGAGCGGCAAACTCAAGGGAAAAACCTCCCCGTGCTGAAAGGGCCTATGAAGCGCAAGGGCGGGTCTGTGGTCCGTGGGTTGCAGCAGGGGGAAAGGCTGTTGAGGAATTCAGATGCTGTGCGCTGTTCTTTTTATATCTATCTATCTATCTATCTATCTATCTATCTATCTATCTATCTATCTATCTATCTATCTATCTTACATTTTTATTGTTTTTTATATGACAGTAGTTTCCATCATTCATTAAGATGATTATATGATACAAACAATATTTCTCTATTTTTATAACATTTTTTATTGTTTTTTATATGACAGTAGTTTCCATCATTCATTAAGATGATTATATGATATAAACAATATTTCTCTATTTTTATAACATTTTTATTGTTTTTTATATTACAGTAGTTTCCATCATTCATTAAGATGATTATGATATAAACAATACTCTATTTTTATAACATTTTTATTGTTTTTTATATTGTAGTAGTTTCCATCATTCATTAAGATGATTATATGATATAAACAATATTTCTCTATTTTTATAACATTTTTATTGTTTTTTATATTACAGTAGTTTCCATCATTCATTAAGATGATTATATGCTATAAACAATATTTCTCTATATAACTAATTAATTCATATATTTACGTTGACTTCCCCTCTCCTCTCTCTTTTTGATAACTTTATTGTCACCTTTGCATTTAATTTAATTCAATACAATACTTCATAGATAAATCGGAACAATTCTTAAAATCTAAATCATTTATCTTCATAGTATTTCTACCTTAATCAATTGAATTAGAGCAAAACATAACCTTCAATACTTCCCAATTTAAATTCATTTTGACAATATATTGTCCATGCCTCCCATTCTCCCACAAATTCTGTATTCTCCTTTTGATTTACTAATGCCGTAAGTTTAGCCAGTTCTGCTAGTTCCAACATTTTATTTATCCAGTCCATCTTATCCGGTATCTCTGAAAGTTTCCATTTTGCTGCATAAACCAATCTTGCAGCTATAGTGGCATAAATCAAAAAAGATCTCTAAGTTAATATCGTTTCCGGTATAATACTTAATAACATCATTTCCGGCGTTTTAGGGATATTCTGTTGCATAATCAGTCTCAATTCATTGTAGATAATATCCCAATCTGTGCGCTGTTCTTGTTGTTCACTCTTCCTCTATGGACTGGGGTGATGTATGCGAGGGTCCCTTCTTCCATTTTATTCTCCCAGCTGCCCTGGGTGAGAGGTAGGCTGCGAAAAAGAGAGTGCCCTAGGCAAGGCTGGCTGACTCAGGCTGGGGGTAACCAGAACAATTCTTTCGGACGGGTAGCCCTGTTAGTATGTGGCAGCAAAATAAAGCAGGAATCCCAGTGGTTCCTTAAAGACTAATACAGGCCATTTATGTACGGGGTGGGGGGGTTGCCTTGGGTTTGCCCCTCTATAGGTGCACATTTTCCCCATCCAAATTCTCAAAACTCTACATGGGGGCTTATTTTTGAGTTTTAAGAATTTGGATGGGGGAAATGTGCATCTAGAGAGCAGCAAATCCAAGGTAAAACCTCCCATGCATAAATGGCCACAGGTTATTGCAGCATACATCTCGTGAAGCGAGCGCTGCTTTGTGTTAATCTTTAGCTAGTGCAATCCTACACAGATCCCCACTCTTCCGAGCCCATTAACTTTAACAGATTTAGAAAGATGTAACGTTGCTTTAAAAAGTTGCACAGGCCTTGGACTTCTGTTGTATTTGACAAGTATTACAGTTATTACTTAGGGCTGCCAAGCACTGGGAGTTCTGGAATTACAGCTGGCGTCCAGACAGAAAAGATCAGTTCCCCTGAAGGAAATGGCAGCTCTGGAGGGTGGACTGCAAGGGCATCACATATCAGCTGACCTCCCTCCCCTACCTAAAGTCCACCCTCCTAGGCACTGCCCCCAGATCTCCAAAAAATTCCCAGGTTGGCAACCCTATGATATTACTCAGGTCGGGTTCCAGCTTCCAGGGAAAACCATCCTGCCACAGATATAGCCTCTTCAAAACCCCTATTGCCTTTCAGAGCTTCCTGCCTAATGTTTGACTAATATGCCGTTTGTATGGTGCTACCCTGTTTCGTAAATACTTGATTTTTTCTTTTTAAAAGTTTGCATTATTTTGCCTTTTAAAATCTTGTAAGCCACACTGAATGCTATTTTTGCAGTAAGGCAGGATAACAACTCCCTAAACAAACCAACTTTAATATTGGTCAAACGTTAGGTAAACTGTATAATTATTCCTGTGCTTTTAGCCCTATCGTTAGTTTATTTACAGTTTAATAAAGTTGAGAGTCTTGTGATTTTATTCCAAAGCCCATTATTTTGACATTTAAAGATTCTAGTATTGCAACATTTTAAAAAAGTTCAGTTAGATACAATATACATTCAGGAAAAATATGGAATCTTCATTTTAAAAAGAGAACATTTGGACAAACTAATACAATACAAACCTAATACAAACTGCAACTGTTCATTTCATCTGGAGGCAGAAACAAAGAAATACTTCAAGGGCACAAATATTCTGTGAACTATATTGCATTTTAGTCAGTGTTACCAACGGTTAGGATTTTATGGAGAGTTTATAGACTTGTAGAGAGACTTGAAATATTTTGTGGTTTCCATAAAACCCCTTTTCCTGGAGTCAGAGATTATATAAGATTTATTTTTGACCTAAGCTCTTGCCCACCATGGATATAGGAACTAGAGTTTCAGAAATGAGATGAGAACACACAAAATAGCCATCTGTTCTTCATATTTGGATGAATTAAATAAAAACAGGTCTGACCAACTACAAGTTAACCTTTGCTTACTTTTTTGCACATAACTTCCCAAACACATCTTAAGATACATGTCAGGAAAAAAAGCAGTAGGAGGCATATCCTGAGAACTTGCATGAGGTAGTGGTCAGAGTGTCGGACTAGGGTACGGGAGACTCAAAATCAAATCCCCACCAGCATATAAGGATAATCTTGGCCTAGTCATTGTCTCCAGGCCTAATCTGTCTCACTGGTCTGTGGGGATAAAATGGAGGAAAGATGAATAGAAACCACTTTGGTTCCCCAATGGGGAGGAAAGTGTGCTATAAACATCTGAAATAAATAAATTGGGTCTTAACGCTTTTAAAGATTGAAAGCAGCCATGAGGAAAGGCAAAAAAATGGGGCTGAGACACTGGCCTCCCCAGCACAAACTCCCTGATTAAATTTAGGGCTGCTTTGAAGCTTTTAAAAATCAGGAGCTCTGAATGTAGATCTCGCAACTAACACATTGTTTGGTCTTTGGTTAAGTGATGCAAAAATGGAAGAGGCTCGAAGTAAGGGACAGGTAAACAGATACATAAAGACTGGGTGCGAGGAAGCAATTAGAAGAGAATTTGGTTAGAAGGTAATTGTCAAGATGCATTTTAAATGTAAATCCTGCTTTTCCATTTTATAGCCTGCAGTCTTGATAACAAATATATAAAATACAGTTCATATTTAAAAAGCAGGCACACTGAAATAGCTGTGTGTGTAAAGTGCCGTCAAGTCACAGCCAACTTATGGCGACCCCTTTTGGGGTTTTCATGGCAAGAGAAATAGCTAGGTCCAAATAAATACCCAAGAAATACAAACTGTAGCAGTAGGACCCTCAAGCAACCTATCTTTTCAAAGCTCTTTCCAATAAACAGTTTTGACTTTCCACTGAAATGAAGGGGATGTGGGGGGAGGTAGGTGTTAATGTCCTGCATTGTGCAGGGGGTTAGACTAGATGACCCTTGTGGTCCCTTCAAACTATGATTCTATGACGAAAAAGTGGACTGAGTGAATATCTCTATAGAGTGGGGCCACCAGGGCCTTGTCCATGGTAACCTGCTTAAGGCTCTCTGTACTATCTCTTTGGTACCTTACATATCAAATTCCTGTATGCACACTGAAGGGCTCTTTCTACTCTCATGTCTACCTACTTTTCTGTCTTTATACCTATTAAAGATAGTGGTGGTAATGGAAGCACAGTAACCACTGACTTATGGGGACCCCAAAGGATTTTCAAGGCAAGAGACTAATGGAGGTGATGTGCTGTTGCCTGCCTCTGTGTAGCAACTCTTGACTTCCTTAGTGGGCTTCCACCAAGTACTAGCCAGGGCTGACCCTGCTTAGCTTCTGAGATCTGATGAGATCAGGCAAACCTGGGCCATCCAGGTAAGGGCCAATTAAAGATGCTGAGAATAATTGCTTTCTGTTGAGTATCCATAAAGCAACTGCCCTCTACTACTTCAAACCTTTTTCTTCACAAAACCTTTAATATTTTACTTCACGTATCACCTTCTGTGCAATTCATTGAAGTGTTGCTGGAGACCAAGATAATGTGAAAGTTGGACAAGAAAGAAAGTTGACAGGAAAAAATTAATTTATTTGAAATGTGGTCTTGGAGGAGAGTTTTAAGGATACCATGGACTACCAAAAAGACAAGTAGGTGCTAGATCAAAACAAGCCTGAATTCTTCCTAGAAGCTAAAATAACTAAATTGAGGCGATCATATTTTGGTGACATCATGAGAAGACAAGACTCACTGGAAAAGACAATAATGCTAGGAAAAGTTGCAGGCAGAAGGAAAAGAGGAAGACCCAACATGAGATGGATTGACTCAATAAAGGAAGCCACAGCCTTCAGCTGCAAGATGGTTAATGACAGAACATTTTGGTACATTCCAAAGGTGAGGTGCCACCACTAAAAAGTCCATGGCCTTCAGTTTGCAAGACCTGAGCAAGGCTGTTAATGATATTGGAGGTAATCAATTCACCATGACTCAGAAGTGACTTGACAGCACTACACACACACACACAGGCACCTCAGCTTTGTAATGTTCCAAAATGTTCTGTCCTTTGTAGAGTCAATCCATCTCATGTTGGGTCTTCCTCTTTTCCTGCTGTTTTCAGTTTTTCCGAGCATTATTGTCTATTAACTACAATGTGGGAAAGAAGACACAACTAGTAGAGTGCCAAATCTTTAGTCTGATTTGTGAACCTCCACAGGTGCATTTAAGTCTTTAAAAATGTTAAGAGATGTGATCATGAATCTCCTTTGAAATATGTAGGTTGGTCCTTATGTCATGGTACAGTTCTCTTGCACGGGGAAAGTCCCTGGTCTAGACCTTGGCTTCCTGACTTAAAAGGATCCCAAGCAGCAGATTAGCTGGCAAAGACACTGCCTGAAACCTTAGACAGCTGCTGTGGCCTAAATAAACCAGAGCTCCAAGCCAATAGAATATAACTTGGCTTGAACAGGGCTACCAAAGTATAAATGTTCGGCAGTTGCTCCTTCAGGGTTGAGATCCTCAGCGCTGCGAATTCACGGCAGCCCTATTGGATTTCACAGGATATAAGCTACTTAAGAGTGGCAGCCTTATTTTTTCTCCCTAAAAATAGTGACTCATAACCTTTTTTTGAAAGACGCTGTGGTTTTTGTGCTGTGCCATAAGCAAACTATAAAATTTGTCTTAATGAGCCCTTTCTCACGGCTTGGAAACTTAACAAGACCCTGATATTTTCTTAAGTAAAATCAATAACAAATGACATTTTTTTCTATATGCCATACGTGTATGATTGGGCTGGTTGTATAAGAATCAGGAAAGGTAAATATTTTAACAGTTGAACAGAAAGTCAGAGAGACGCTCCGTTGGCAGTTGTGGTCACGGGTGCCTGAAAAGCCTCTCAGCAAAAGTGAATTAGCAAACTTTTAAACAATATCCATATAATTCATAGAATCAGAAACCCCAAACATGACACCTTACTGAAGATTTCACAGAGACCCTCCCCCAAAAAGGAGCTGACTGAAGTCGAAAGAGCAGAACCCAAGATTCTCTGCCTTCATAGCCGCTGCATTGCCATTTGTCACCAGTGCAATTTGTTATGTGTGGGAAAGACAGTTGTGAAAGAGGATGTACCATGGTGCTGATTGTTTTCTGCCCTGAAATCAAGAGGTAGAGCCCCTAATCCCTCCCCCAAGCCCTTTGCACTTACAAAAAGGGGACTAAGAGTTCAGCATAGTTTCCAGCTCTTTCTCACTGTGAGGCTGCAGTAAGATCAATACCAGCCATCCTGGAAGGGCTGAGGTGAAGGGAGTATATTTGATTTGAATTTTCTAGACTGGTTTGCACTGCTGTTGTTGCATCTGTTTATTGTTGCACTAAACTGGAGGTGGCAGAAACCTCATCAGAATCCCATAGAAGCAGAACAAAAGTAACTGGCAGTGCAATCCTAAACAGAGTTAACCCAGTGTAAGGTAAAGGTCCCCTGTGCAAGCACCGGGTCATTCCTGACCCATGGGGTGATGTCACATCCCGACAGTTACTGGGCAGACTTTGTTCACGGGGTGGTTTGCCAGTGCCTTCCCCAGTCATCTTCCTGTTACCCCCAGCAAGCTGGGTACACCTTTTACTGACCTCGGAAGGATGGAAGGCTGAGTCAACCTTGAGCCGGTGACCTGAAACCAACTTCCGTCAGGACTGAACTCAGGTCGTGAGCAGAGCTTGGACTGCAGAACTGCAGCATACCATTCTGCGCCACGGGGCTCCTATGGACCCAGTCTAAGTCCATGGAAATCAATAGACTTAGACTGGAGCAACAGTATGTAGGATCACACTGTAAGCAGTCCTGCATCCTCCCAACATACTTAAAGGAAACCCCAGTTCCTTTACAGTTTTCTATGACTGCCGCAGATCATGAGATGTCCTGCCTCATATTCACTTCAGTGTTTTAAACAGTAGGATCATCTTTGTTATTTGAAGAGTGATTCCAGAAACAGACTCAGCTCATCCAGATATTACAAAGTAGTCCAGCAAAAGTATAACTAACCAGCCAATAGTTCATTTTTTTCACATCAGATGTTTACACCAATTTTCATTAGACTTCTAAAATTCTGTGTAAATGACTTTGTAATTTTAAGTCAGTGCTGAATTCTAATGTCCAATCATTGAAGGTATTCACGCATTTCCAGCACAGGCGACTAAGAAGGCAGAATCCCCCCCCCCCACTTAGTTTTTAATTAAATCATTGAAAATAATTCTTCTGTACTCCAAAAGGGCAGGGCGAGTTACTTTTTAAAATTAAGATAACACTCTTAAATAAATCACATTAAACTTTAGCAAGAAGCAGTGGAGACCAAAATGTCAAGTCAACTCAGTTCTCAGAACTGGTAACTGCACCATGTACTCAGGGTTGTTCCAGCCAGGGCGCTCTTTCCATCACACATGTAATCATTCAGAAAACTAAGTATTAAAAAGGATAAAAACAAAAGTCAGGGGGTGCGGAAAATCGCTTTCTACAACCCAGTCTGCGTACCACAGTAAAACCTGACCGCTCAGATCAGGACGAAAACCAAGGGCAGCCCTGGCCAGAACAGGGCAGCTCCGGTACGTGAGCAGAGCTCGCATCAAAAACGGAGCCATCATAGAATTATAGAATCATAGAGTTGGAAGGGACCACCAGGATCATAAGAACATAAGAAAGGCCCTGCTGGATCAGACCAAGGCCCATCAAGTCCACACCGTGGCCAACCAGGTGCCTCTAGGAAGCCACAAACAAGACGACTGCAGTCATCTAGTCCAACCCCCTCCACAATGCAAGAAATTCACAACTACCTCCCCCACACACCCCCAGTGCCCAGAAGATGCCCAAGATGCCCTCCCTCTCATGCACTGCCTAGGTTTATAGACTCAGCATTGCTGACTGATGGCCATCTAGCCTCTGCTTAAAAACCTCCAGGAATGGAGAGCTTTGCACCTCCCGAGGAAGCCTGTTCCGCTGAGGAACCGCTCTAACTGTTAGAAAAGACGGGAATGTCGTTGCTACAGGGTTTGGGCAAGAAGCCCACAAACGCAAACCTTTATTGGCATAATTACGACGTCATCATCACAGATCCACATAAAGTACACGTGAAGCATCATATAAATTGGACGGAGCCAGTAAAATTCCACAGAAACTAATATATTAGAAAAGATACGAATGAAAAGCAGTGTTAATCTTCAGGTTGACAAGAAGCCTTGAGAATTCTGAATATACCATACTCAGACAGGCTCTGGCCTTGCTCTTCTGGCTGTATTGACTTATTAGCCCATGCCGCTTTTACGAGGAACTTCGATCGCACTATATTTCCCCCCTTTCAATATACAAATCCAATGCCTCTGTCACTGCCATAATGCCTTTTGTACTAAGCGACGGGGACCCCAAGGCTACATTGTCAGTGGCCAGATTTGTTTCAGCCCTGACATCCCTCCAACACTAGATACATGCTGCTCAAGATCAATGGATCAAGGGGCTTCCAAGGGATAAAAGGACAAGAAGCCTTGGAAGAGCTCCTCTTTCTCCCGGCCAGCCACCGTGCGGGTCTTGCCTCGGATGCCTCCCTCCTGGGACCCCCCCCCTCAGCCCGGCTGTCCCCTCCGGCCAATGGGCTGCGGCCGGGACCCCTGGAGCCCCGCCCCCCGCTGACCCCGGGCAGGCGCCTCCTGCCTCGTGCGGGTGGGCGCGCTCAGTGCGTGCCGCCTCCCCGCGCGCAGCAGCCGTCTCCATCCGAGCGGGCATCTGCCCAGGCCGGCGCGATGAACAGGCGCCGCGCCGCCTTCCTCCTGGTGCAGCTGGCCTTGCACCTCTGCCCGGGCTTCGGCGCTCAGCCTGCCCCGCAAGGTAAGAGCCAGCCCGGGGAGGCTGGGGTTCCCCTTCTTGCTGCAGCCGGTCCCCAAGGCAAGCAGAACGAGGAGGCGTTTGCAAAGCTGACCAGACGTAAAACGAACTTGGGAAAGGATGTGGGGTTCGGGAGAGGAAAGCTCCTGGGGGGGTGCTTGAGAGCCTTTTGAATTGCAGTGGTTCCCAACCTTTTTTTTGACCAGGGACCACTAGGACTTTTTTGTTCGGTGCAGGGACCCCAAGGCTCAAAATAAAAATTCTGAGAATTTGAAAATAAACTTTAATCATAACTGTTAGTTCAACATTAAACTTAGAATAATATTTGAATATATGTTTTTATAATAGAGAACTTTTAATTGAAAATATTAATTTATTGTGGGTTTATAACTTTGTTTCGCGGACCTTAATTTAGTTCTCGCGGACCCCTGGGGGTCCACGGACCCCCAGTTGGGAACCAGTGAATTAAAGTGTTCATCGAGCGATGGGAGGAAGCCCCAACACTGGATTTTTCCTCTTTCGGCTTAACAAACCACCTTTAAAACAAAGACAGCAAACCCTATTCTAAAATAAACCTTTGAGGCATGACGCTTGGAGAGATGGAAGGAGATTCCCTGGATTCTTATACAAAAAATTGTACTCCTGAGGGGTAAATTGTCGCCGCACATAAGCATTCTTGCTTTATCTCTCCTTCCCCCCCCTTCTTTCTCATTTTTTAAAGAAATTAAGAAGATTAACAAATAAATTATTCATTCCTTAAAAAACCAAAATTTATCCTTTTAAAGATGTTCTGTTACAATAATACTGATGTAACCAGACTATGAACCCAGATACAGTGTATTCTCCAGTGGTAAATTATTATTTAATTAATTCAACTATTTATATCCCACCTTTCCTTGTGGTTCAAGGCAGCCACAATTGTGACGTTTGGAAAGGAACCTGTCTTAATAGGGTTATCACCTGCTTAGGGGCAATTACTATTAATCCCAGAGGCAAATTTTGTATCCATTTTTGAAACTTCGATGTTATTTAAAACGGCTTGCATTATTGTGTTGTTAATATGGCAAAGGCTAAGATAGTTCAGAAATGTTGGAATGACAAATAAAACTTCTTTTTTCCGTAATATGTGCTTTCGTATAGAGTGCAGTTTTATGGTCTTAGTTTCCCATGCAGAAATGATGCATACTAATATTAAAGTGCTGTCAAATTGTCGCCTACTTATGGCGACCCCAGCAAGGGGCATTCAAGACGAGTGAGAAGCAGAGGTGGTTTGCCTTTGCCTTCCTCTGCCGAGCCTTCCTCGGAGGTCTCCCTTCCAAGTACTGACCCTGCTTAAGCTTCTGAGATCTGATGAGATCGGACTATACCATGCCGCCTTCCCACTAATTTTAATTGCGTGACAAAAATGACATTAAAAAAGAAACTTAAGGTTGTTTCACTGACCTGTGTGATCACAGGTTAAAACACTAAAAAGTTATTCAGTCATTAGATTAATCAATTAATTGGCTGACTGCCTTCTTTCGCTCCTTCCATGTATTACTCACTTCTTTGTGCAGCAATGTAATTTAAAATATTTTCCTGCATGTTTCCTAAGTAGAATGACTTCGATGACACAAATATGATGACAACATGGGAACAGCTTGAAAAACCAAAATATTGTGAAAACAGTGCCAGCTTGAGCTGACAAGTTCAGACGGCGATGGAAATAACTGAAACATTTAGAATGAGAAGAAGCTGTAGTCTTTGCGTATAATTCCCTGGAGAGTTCTCCTGCGCAAGCCCCATTGAAATGGGAGCATGCTTGGTCCCAATTCTCCTGAAAAGAGCTTGCGTAGGAACACTTTCCAGTGGATTGCACCCTGTATCTTCAAAACACTTGCTGGGAAGTTATTGACCACCGCTGGTAGCATCAGTGGGACGCTCTTCCAATTAACTTGTTTACCATTTGGGCACCGGAGAGAGTTTTAGACATTACATTTCTTCATATATCTGGGACTGAACTGAACACCAAAGCCAGTTGTATTAACTAAGAAATAAGTATAGAGACCCTCGATCATGTCATGTTTGACTGTAAAATCTATAGCAAGATATGTGAAACCATCTCCTCTGTAATAGATGGCTTCCCAGGGAGATCCAGAGCAATCCGCCTTTATAACATGCTCTCAGATAAGAACATGGAGCTAACCTTTAAAGTGGCCAAATTTGGATGGTGAGCTATGAAGACTAGGCGAGCCTGGGTTGAACTTCATGGATGAGTGACTTTTATTTATATTGACTGCAATTATGTATCATATTTTAAAATCATGTTCTTAATGGCTCCCCCATGAGTGAGTGACTATTTTTATCAAATATTTATTGGTGTATATAGTCGTTATCCTGTTACTATGTATATATTTTTTATCTGCTGGTCTTGGACCGTATTAAAGTTATTGATTGATTGAACTAAGAAATATTCAGTCCAGATTGCACATAAATGTTGTTAAATTGATTTATTGATGTATTTGTTAGCCACTTTTCTACTGAAGTTATCCAAAGCAGTGTACTGTATTAAAACATCCAACATATTAAATGAAACACTACAATCTAATGAAATCAACATGTAACATTGAAGAATTACCTGAAATTACTAGAAGAAACATACAGCAGTAATTTTCAATCCCATTTCTCTGGGACGCAGGCTGTGCTTGTGAAAACACTTTACTGAGAGTAAGCCCTATTAAATAAAATGTAATTCAAATGAAATCTAAACTGGTCTTCTAAGATAGTTCCCTGTGTGTGCAAAGTGCTGTCAAGTCTCAGCCGACTTATGACGACTGCAGCAAGGGGCTTTCAAGGCAAATGAGAAACAGAGGTGGTTTGCCATTGCCTTCCTTGGTGGTCTCCCTTCCAAGTACTGACCCTGCTTAGCTTCTGAGAGCTGACGAGGTCAGGCTATACCATGCTGCCTTCCCTCCAAGATAGCTCCCTTACCCAGATGAAAAAACCTGCCGTTATGGGGAAATTTTTACTAGCCAACAGATGTTGGTCAAAGAGGTTGCCAGGCAGATTTCCTTTGGAAGCTGGTTCCACAGGGTGGGTGACAAAATGGTACTGAAGAAAATGGCTTATTGTTTCAAGCAAACTGTTTTAAATGGAAAATAAAATAGTTCTTTAAAAAATACAAACTTGTGGTTGGATCCAACCAGTTTTTCTCTTGGTGCAAAAAGGAGGATGCTTCCCTATTGACCTCCCCAAAAAGCTGAGCTGGGAATTGTGGGACTCCTGTGGACGAAGAATCGCCTAAGACATAGCTTCAGTGAGGAGGAAAATTGGTTGTGGTTGCCTTTCTTCCCTCTTGTGCCAACTAGAAAGGTGGTAGGATCCAAACCATGCAAATGTATTATTGAATGGTCGCAATCCACCATATAGATAGAAATGTATGTAACTCTGCACTGGAGGGCAGTCATTGGGTCGGATCCCTCCATTTTTTTTGCTCAAGCTCTCCCCATTCCCCTCCTTTTTCCAGTCCCTGTCATACAAGGTTTTGTCCATGCAGGTCCCATGATTCCCAGTACAGCGTTTGGGGGGATGTCAAAGTTATTCCAGAAAAACTGGATGGATCCCACCAATTGTCAGTCTCTCACATAGAGACTGGTCATAAAATCTCCTTACTGGTAATCTACCTGTCTGACACACTTTTATCCAGCACTACTCAGGAGCTCAGGACAACATATGTTGTTCTCACCTGCATTTGATTCTAATAACAACCCTGGGTGATTGGCCCAAAGACACCCAGTGAATTTCATGACTGATTCGAACTGGTGTCCTTAGCCCTAGTCTGGCACTCCAGTCTAACCATTCAGTTGCTCTGGTAATCCTTTTCATTCACATTTTCCATTTCAGCTGGTTCTTTTTTTCCAATTGGTTTTGTATCTCTGAGGCCAACACCGTTCACCATTAAGTTCAGAGCGCACAACACTCACGAGGGCTAACCATTTTCCCCCTGGCAGAGTTTCTGTGCTTTTAATCACTCCACTGCATGCAGAAATAAGCGCATGGTGTGCGCATCACTGCATCTTGATGCCACGAAAAATTGCCACAAGGAAAAGTGGCAATCATAACACACACTGTTGGAATAGCTATTGGTGTGGAGGGAACAGCTTAGTGCAGAGAGCTGATTTCTAAGACTCAGAAATTGGAGGGGAAGTAAAAGCCACTCAACATTTGTATTGTTACACCTGTCCTGATTTTAAGCCTCACAGCTCTGGCTGGGGCCTTGGCTGAATGCCTGAGATAGCTGCTTCACAGCCACTGCTAGGGATGGTATTCACCCACATAGAGGAAGCAATGCTCACAATTTTACTACAGCAGCTTTCAGAAGTGTTTGTCTTCCTTTTTTTAATCCACCTTTCTCTTAAAGCTTACACATGGGGTGATGTCACATCCTGACATTTACTAGGCAGACTATGTTTATGGGATGGTTTGCCATTGGCTTCCCCAGTCATCTACACTTTACCCCCAGTAATCTGGGTACTCATTCTACCGACCTCGGAAGGATGGAAGGCTGAGCCAACCTTGAGCCGGCTACCTGAAACCGACTTTTGTTGGGATCGAACTCAGGTCGTGAGCAGAGCTTGGACTGCAGTACTGCAGCTTACCACTCTGCACCACGGGGCTCTTTTTAATTTCCCATTCTTTATTTCCTTTATTTTATAGATGCTTCTTTATTGTGTTACAAGTGTTGATATGACCAAGTAGAAGAGTTGAATTAGTAATGCTAGAATTTGTGCTTTCACTGGGTTTTACTAGTGGAATCATCCATTAAATATTTATTTGATTAATTAGTGGGACCAGTTTTAATCAGCAAGGCTGTAAGTTAAAGATGGATATGTTTGCTTGTTTTTTAAGGTACTGGTATGTTACAGTAATTATTTCTAAATGTACTAAGAACATGTTGGTTTTTGGGGTTATTTAATACCCAGGAAAGGTCATTTTCACTCCTTCTGGCTTGAGATTTTCATTCTGAAACATTTGAGAATTCCTGTTCTAAATTCACCAGTCAGCATCCAAGTAGCCCCTAGATCAGTGGTTCCCAACCTTTTTTTGACCAGGGACCACTAGGACTTTTTTGTTCGGTGCAGGGACCCCAAGGTTCAAAATAAAAACTCCGAGAATTTGAAAATATACTTTAATCATAACTGTTAGTTAAACATTAAACTTAGAATAATATTTGAATATATATATTTTATAATAGAGAACTTTTAATTGAAAATATTAATTTATTATGGGTTTATAACTTTGTTTCGCGGACCTTAATTTAGTTCTCGCGGACCCCTGGGCGTCCACGGACCCCCGGTTGGGAACCAGTGCCCTAGATGGTGTGACCAATTGGTTTGATTCACTGAGGGAAGTCATGCATTCTGTGTACACTTACAGGCTAATAAGCTGTTCTGTGTTAATTAACCTATGTCAGGGGTCTCAAAACTGCGGCTCCAGAGCCGCATGCGGCTCTTTGGCCCGTTGAGTGCGGCTCTCCGAACTTGGTTCGGAGCCCCTGCTCTTGTGCCCGCTCAACTGTTGGGCGGTGCGGGCTTCCTTTGGTAGACCTGGCCTCCGGCTGAGTCCTATTGGGAGGCCATGTCTACCCACTGGCTTTCTTGGCGGTAGACCTGGACTCCGAGGAGGGGAAAAAGTCCCCCTTCAGAGGCCAGGTCTACCAATTGGCTTCTATGGGCCTCCGGAGGCCAGGTCTACTGCCAAGAAAGCCAATGGGTAGACCTGGCCTCCCATTGGGACTCAGCCGGAGGCCAGGTCTACCAATAGGTTTTTATGGCGGTAGACCAGGCCTCCAGACGAGGACGGGGAGGGGAAAATGGCAGGGACTTACAATTTAATTTTTATCAATAAATAAGATCACTATTAAGTATGATATCAAGTTTATTCAGTGTACCTATAGTTTAATTAAACTTAAAACTTTAATTAAAGTTTATTAAGTTAATAAACAGTGTACCTACCTATATAGTTTAAGTTTAAGAAATTTGGCTCTCAAAAGAAATCTCAATTGTTGTACTGTTGATATTTGGCTCTTTTGACTAATGAGTTTGCCGACCCCTGACCTATGTGAATGACAGGAGCTAGTTCCTCAAATGAGCTAGTTCCTCAAATACATGTAACTATTTTGTAAATGGGTTACCTGTAACAAGATGCCAAGGTCTGAAAAGAGTATTACTACTTCCCTGTCACTGTGGGTGAAATTCTCCTCACCTGGCAAGATATTACAGATCAACTACTGTGCATTCCATACTGTGCATTCCATACATTCCCCCCCTTCAAGTCGCGGGCAACCTATGGTGACCCTATAGGCAGGGGTGTCAAACATAAGGCCCGGGGGCCAGATGCGGCCCCTTGAGAGCTCTTATCCGGCCCGCGAGCCAGCCGAGGCAGCCCCCCCCCGAGGTGTCAATGATCGAAGACTATTAAATGGAAGAAAATACTGTAAGAGTGTTATTGTTTTCAGAAAGTTTGCATTTTAAGTAAAACTAATATCATTAGTTGGCTTTGCCTGTGTCTTCTATCAAGTTTGTATCTCAGGTACCTAGCATTAAATTTTATGGTACTCCTGGCCCCGCCCGACCAAGTGACATTTATGTCATATCTGGCCCGTGTAACAAATGAGTTCGACACCCCTGCTATAGGGTTTTCAAGGCAAAGAGACATACAGAGGTACTTTGCCATTGCCTCCCTTTGCATAGCAAACCTGGTATTCCTTGGTGGTCTCCCATCCAGATACTAACCAGGGCCAACCCTCCTTAGCTTCCTAAATCTTTTTTTTAAAAAATTATTTTTATTATTTTCTACAATTCAACAAAAATAAACATATCTCAACAATATATTCGGTTGTAACTGCTTGTAACAAAAAAAATTCATTGCTATTACTGAGAATATGTTATCTATAATATTCAATGCTATCTACTATATGTGACTTCCCCGCATCTTCTTCAGTCACTAATTCTACTGGTTAACACTTTTGCATTTCAAATTAATTTCTAATCCTTATTTTCTCTCATACAGACTTGCTTTAAGCCATCTATACTACTTCTATAAGCAATTTCAAGTCCTACCTAGTTATAATATTATCATCATTGTCTCTATATAACATTCTATTATTCTATAATAAAGGGATTAGATCAATACATAAACAAATTTTCCCATTAGAAATTCATCAAAGTAAATCCACCGTGGCTCCCTTACACCCCAAAAATAAGCATCATTTTAGCCATTATCTTGTTTTGGGAGGGGATCTGCCAGTCCTTCTTTATTTCCCAATCCCCACCCCCCGTTTTTCAATATAGTAGCTGCAATTCTGGCCTCTGAAAATGTAAAAAAAGATCCCAGTGATTGTATCCATTGGCTTCTTGTTAAAATTTCCAGCAGCTTCTTGGTAAAATCCTTCGTCATGTCTCCCTCCATCGCTGGCTGCCAGGAAGTGTTTTCTTGGGATAATAATGTTCCTCCTGTCAGCAGTAACTCAGACAAGTAGATTGTAGAGGTATTGAGTTCTCTCATGTTGATCTCTCTCATTGCCAGCTGGTCACTTGCAGCTACCTCTTTAAAAATAAATTGTTCTAATTCATTGTCATTTTTTTCCATTGACATAATTGTTGTCATATCTTGGGTCTTCATATCGTGGATCTCCTCAATAATTGTGTCCAGTTTTCCATTAATTGATTTAAATAGGATATTCATCACCTCAGCTAGTTGAAATACTTGATGTGAGAGCGCTTGTTGTTTTTCAAAGACTAAATCTTGTTGCACTGCAAACATGTCCATTTGTTTGAGTAACATCTCTTCCATCCTCTTGTTTGACATATCTGCTTGTATTCTTATATAGAAGCAGGCTTTGTAATTTTCAAGATATCCTCAATTACGCTTCAAAGCAGCACAGATAAAGAAAAGAAAGTAGACAGGAAACTGCAGTATCATAGACCCTGCGTCGTCTCCTCTCGGTGGTTAAGTGGTAGGAACGATTTGATGGTTACACCGGGGAGATTCACTTCAAGTCTTCCAATCTGCCCTGTCTTTTCGATGGTAACAAAGCCCTTCTTATTATCTTCCGGTCTTAAGAGGCGACGTGGCTGGACATTGAATCAAAGAAAGCCGGAAGTGGGGGGGGAAGGTTTTCGTCTCCCTCCCTCCCCTCAAAGCATTTAATTGGTAGTTGTAAAGTCATTCAAAAGTCCCTTTTATTGCGTCTACTCACTGATCAAGTTGATAAGGTCTTAGTCAGTTCATTTAATGGCATTTGTTTATTTTAAAAGTCTTGTTACGCTGGGCAGGGAGTCGCCGGTTTTCGTAGGTGTTTGTATCGTCATTCAGGTCTTCTCAATCAAGATAAAGGCAAAAAGTGTCTTTTTACTCACTCTGACTTCCAAAGGTGAGGCTTCTTGTTCTTTTCATAGATTATTTGATGTTAATGTATAGAGGAGGTCAAAGCCTATAATCCAAAGAGTCGTCCGTGGCAATGGTGGCCCCTATGTGCCGGCGGGGACAACTTCCAAGTCTAAGAGAGGCTTAATAAAAGCTCTCTCAGAGAATATGGGAGTCCAAACCGCTCTTGAAGGCTGCAGGGGAATTTCCTGCTTCCCGATCCACTATTTAGGACCGAGTTGGAGTGCTTTTTGCACTCCAAATCTAAACGACTCTTGGTTCCTGGGAGCCCCCAGGAAACAATGGCGCTCGGACCAAACGCTCTACAGGAAGTCCCCTTAGCTTCCTAAATCTGATGAGATTGGCCTAGTCTGGGCCAAACAGGTCGGGGCATTATAATTCACCACTTTGTAAAGGGTTGTCTGTGAGCACCTGATGGCTACCTTTGTCAAACAGATTCGAACAGTGAACTGGTGGAGATAATCTTTGCATGGTAGAGGAATAGGCAAATACCCTCCCCCTCTATTAATGTAAGGAGTGATACAGATGATCCATGAAAACCTAATTCACAGAAAGAATTGTGCAAACATGAGTTGCTGTGTACCTGAGCTGCTGTGTCCCTGTGAAGTGCTTGTAACATACAAGTTTATGATGTGTGTGGTGGATGTTAGGGCATGTGCTTTCTTCTCCATCACCTGCTGTCTCTCACCAACTGGTTACAGTGCCATCCTAAACAGAGTTAAAGGTAAGGGTGCAAGCACCGGGTCATTACTGACCATGGGAGGACGTCACATCCCAACGTTTCCTAGGCAGACTATGTTTACGGGGTGATTTGCCATTGCCTTCCCCAGTCATATACACTTTACCCCCAGCTGCAATCTGGGCACTCATTTTACAGACCTTGGAAGGATGGAAGGCTGAGTCAACCTTGAACCAGCTACCTGAAACTGACTTCCGTCAGGATTGAACTCAGGGTGTGAGCAGAGCTTTTGACTGCAGTACTGCAGCTTACCACTTTGTGCTGCGGGGCTCGGTAAACAGATTTACACCCTTCTAAGTCCATTGAATTCAATGGGTTTACAAGGATGTAAGTCTGCTTAGGATGGCAGTGATAATCACAGAGACCTTCTCTGTGTTTTCTCCTCATTCCTGTTTGCTTCTTCTCACATTTATTTCTTCTGGGAGGCTGTGATATCCTCTGTTCTGGATTCAAACAGCGTGGTGATATGGTTAAGAGCGGTGGTTTGGAGCGGTGGACTCTGATCTGAAGAACCGGGTTTGATTCCCTACTCCTCCACATGAGCGGTGGAGGCTAATCTGGTGGACTGGATTTGTTTCTCCACTCCTACACACACGAAGCCAGCTGGGTGACCTTGGGCAAGTTACAGTTCTATTAAGAGCTCTCTCAGCCCCACCTACCTCACAGGGTGTCTGTTGTGGGGAGGGGAAGGGAAGGTGATTGTAAGCCAGTTTGAGTCTCCCTTAAGTGGTACAGAAAGTCGGCATATAAAAAACAACTCTTCTTCTTCTTCAAACTCCATAATCTAGTTTTAGCTTTTGGGTGTATGCGTGTTCTGTATTTTGTTACCCTTTACAAATATCTGGCCTTTATTCACTGTTCTTTCTTCATCATCATTTATATGGCAGTTTTAATAAGCAGAGTTTTATAACTATGTTGACTTAATAACCTTTCACTTCCAATGGTGCAGCAGAATTGTTCTTTGTGGTGAGAGATTGACTGAATCCAGAGCGTCTCCACCCAAAGCCAGAACGTGTCTGCTGTGAACAATTTACCACCAACAGCAGAAGCTTACAGGCAGCTATTTTTTCTATCAACAGTGTGGCTTATATCAGAGTACAGCTTGGCTAGGAAAATAGCACTGTGTTAATTCCTGAAAAAACAAGAGTTTAATTTGATACTTGGCATGTATAAATTCACATGAATTTAATTTTTTGAAAGAAAAAACAACAACAGAAATGGGAGTTGTAATCTGCTCATTTGACGTACTTTTTCAGGATCAGGACTGAAATAATCCTGCAAATTATTGCAGAGTAGCCATTAAATATATATGGAGAAATCCAGGCTAGCTAAATAATTTTAAGTCCCATTAATTTCAATAGGGCAGGTAAGGGCAGCGTCAAATCTCTTCCATTGGAATAACTGAATCTTAAAAGTCCTGTAGGTTGGCTGGGTCATCCCCCCAAAAGTCTCTCTAAGTTAAAGTCCAGCATAAAATAAACAATAAATAAATAATGGATAATAAAACTCCTCTACCATTCTGATGTCACTTTCTTCAGAAAATTGGAAATGGTATCTGTAACACTTCTAATTGTTTCAAGGAATGTTTCTTGGTGAAGATGGATTTCAAATGGCGTTAGAGATTAGGAATGGTTTTTTATGTTGTTTCTTTATTTTCATTTATTTTCATTTCATTTATTTATTTCCATTTATTTACATGTATTTGTAATTCAACGGTTCAGGGAAGGTTTTTTAAAAAAAGCAAAAGAGCCCCAACCCTACCACACTGAAGGTCCCTAAGGTTCTGAAAGCCAGCTTAATCAAGAAAGACCTACAGGGCTTATGAAAGTACATAGGAATCTGCCGCATAAAGTCCTGCACAGTCTGTTATGATGGGAAGTGATTCTCCAATGCCTCAGGGTTAGAGTCCAGTGGTACCTTAGAGACCAACAAGATTTTCAGGGTATGTACTTTTCAGAGTCAAAACTCCCTTTGCTGAGCTTTGACTCTTGAAAGCTTATACTCCCAAAATTGAGTTGGTCTCTAAGGTGCTACGGGGCTCAAATCTAGCTGTTCCACTGCAGATCAACATGGCTACCCTCTGAAACTATCTTCAGGGAGTTGTATTTCCTAGGATTATTACGTGGGATCCTTTTCAGTGCAGATGCCACCACTTCTGCAAGCAAAATACATAGTCAACTATAAGCAAAGTTTCAGAGGGTAGCTTCATTGGTCGGCAGTAGAAGAGCTAGATTCAAGTCCAGTACCACCTTAGAGACTCTAAGCTCTCTGATATCTTGGCATCTGACAAGGGATTTATCACTCTTGAAAACTTATACCCTTAAAGTCTTGTTGGTCTCTAAGGTACCACTGGACTCGAATCTAGCTGTTCTACCATAAGTAAAGTGACCAAGGGGAATTTGAGCCTGCAGCTGTGTGGCACCGTAGCTACGTTTACTCCCTCACTGAGTTATGTCCAATTAGACTTTGGAAGTAAGATCCAGAACTGCTGGGTTGCTAGTACTTTGGACGGCACACTCCAAACGGACAGTTTGCAGTGAACATACGGCAATACACACAACCCCTGCAGAGTCCTTACAATGTAGCATCCCTTCCTCCACCCACACACCACACATGTCACCTACTAATTATGTCTATTTTGCTGGTGTATTACACTTGTCAATGTTTTCAAATCCATTTCTCTTTTTTGTAGCTTTTGATCTTCTTTCAATTCCTACCCAGAGGCTACTAAAAACCTTCTTGCAACAAACACTCATGGATTCAACGCTGAATGAAGTGTATGTGCTCTCCGTATTCAAACTACAGCCCAAAAGCACAGCCACCATATTTGGGCTGTACTCCGTTGCAGAAAACAGGAAGTATTTTGAGTTCACAGTGATGGGGCGGGTGAATAAAGGTAAGTCCTATGAAAAGGGAAAAGTGACATTTTTGCATATTGCTGGGTGCTAGAAACATGGGGCATAGTCCAGTACAAATGTCTCTCACACAGGGCCACAATGATTGTTCAAGTCTTTGCATAGGTTCCTAGGAGTAAGATTGGCCTAGTGGTTCATTTGACTAATCTGTAGACCACTTATTTGACCATGGTTAAATATTCCTTGACGCCAAAAATGCCATTGTGTAGGTGGTAGTTTATTTTGTTCATTTCATTATGGTGTCATTTCTACACAAGTGAAGCAGAGACAGCTGCTTGCCTTCGAGCCTGGTACTGAACAGGGGCGGACTTAGCAATACAGCAAACTTTCTTCATCTGCTGTAACTACAGCTACTGCTATACCTAACTTGAGCTTTCGCCCGTGAATGCTTCTGCTTCAATACATCTGTGTGCTTCAAGATTGATGTTTGTCTAGGTCCCTTCTGAAAAAAATAGAAATTGTTAGGACCCTCTTCCACTGTGGTGCCCAGGACATATCACAGAGAAGCTCCAGATGAAGTCTCACCAATGCTGAACGCATGCCTAAATGGGACTACTCAGAAGTAAGTCCCATTTCATTCAATGGGGCTTACTCCCAGGAAAGTGTTCTCAGAATTGCAATCGCTATTTTGTAAGGTCAGGAGACAAAGTGTTAGTTAATACAGTTTTAATACTGTGTGTTTATTCTTTTTTGTGATCTCACATGCTTGTTGCATTCCACTCTTCAGAGAGCTATGCGCAACATATGCTTATGGCAACATCTTGTGGTTCCCCCTGTTGGAAGACGAGGCACTGGCATCTCTCTGCCAGCTAACTTGCCATCAGCAATGATAAATTGTTCTCAAACAATCAAATCAAAAGTTTTTCTTTCTTCCCTCCCCTTGAGAAATCACTGTTTCAAATTACCGAGGAATTTGGTAGACACACGCACATGTTGTGTTCAGCATATGAAAGAGGGGGAACTTCATTTAGTTGAGCTGAAGTTTAGCTTTGACTGCACAAGATAAACATTCCTGTTTGCAGAGCCCTTTATAAAAATCAGCCACAGGACAGAAAGTACTTTTGATCAGGTGGAATGTGCTTGTTTAGAACCACAGCACTATTCTGTGCAAAGCTAGACTCTGACGTTATACGGTACATTCATGAATGAGTAGCATGGGGGGGGGGGAATAGGCAATCTCGTTGAAAGGCAAAACAATTGTGTCAAAATCTGATTCTGCATTCTAGCAAATGTCTGTGTTTGCTTAATTTGCTGCTAAGTTTACATCGAAAGCAGGCTTGTACAACCTGTGCTTTCAAACACAAATGCATTAATTTATGTCGGGGACTCTGCGTAAGCCTTCTGTTTTTGTTGCTTGTCTGGGACTGAGCACTGAAAAGATTACTCCAAGAATATGGAAAAGGAGTAGTAGTTTGCCAGTCCTTGACTTTGCACCATCCCATGGATGCCATTGGCATTGTGAAACTTCTTCTAGACTTCTGGGTATTTTCTGTGGTTTTAGACCCAGTCCTTATGGGTCGTTTATGCATGGGAGTTTTACCTCCTCGCTGGACCCACATTTTCCTGTTGGGAATCTATGTTGAGTCTCCAAGCTCAAATCAAGTCCCTGCTCCTTTAAATGCTGCTTTGTAATTGGCTCACTTTGTAGAGCTTATTGTGAGAGAAACTTCCCCCCAAAACCCAATTGCTGCATTAAAAAAGCATTTTAAGAACAAAAAAACAAAACAAAAATGGAGCAATCTGAAAGGGGGGGAGAAATCCAAGCCTCAGTTTTAAAAAACCTTTCTTCTGCTCATAAAGAGCTCTGAGGAAGCAGGAAGCATTTGAATCCCTGCCTCTTTACACACTGCTTTGTAATTGACTGTGAGAGAAACCAAGCTTGCGTGTCCCACGCTTTGCCTTATACATGGAGCTTTCACTCAGGCTGAGCTCTGGGGAGAGGGAAGAATCAGGTTAACAAAGAAACGGGAAGTCCTGGGATTTGTGAGGGCTGGCAGCAAGGTCATCTCTAATGGACGGAAAACTCATGCATAACTCCAAGGAACAACTGAGACAGACCGATGGCAAACGTGAGTGAAACTAGCCATGCATAAATGACCTCATTGCTAGGAATGAGGAATGAATGAGCTTGTGAAATAAGTTTTCTATATTCGTACCTTGTGCATGCAGGCATTTGCAGATTTGCTGCTGGAAGAAGAAATGTATGCTTGTGTACGAATGTCTTCATCATGGGTGTAGGTATCAGAGAGTTAAAAGTTAGGTAGCTTGAATGTCAGAAGACATAAGAACTCCTAGACCTTTCCAGATGTTATAAGCATGTTCCTACAGCACCATGTGAGTGGATCGTGGTGACAAGTTCTGTCTCTGACCTATGTACCTTTATCGGTACATATGCACAGAATCTGTGTGCATACAGATTTTCACAGCTCTGGCTCTCTCCAGGTGATCAGGAACCTTCCATTTGTTTATTTTAGGCAGGAGATCAGTTGTAATAACAAGAGACCTCCAGATGGTACCTGGAGGTTGGCAACCCTATTTGGGGAGGGGAGGGAGCTCCGTGGTGTATAATGCCATAAAGCCCACCCTCTAAAGCAGCCATTTTTCCCCCCAGGGAAACTGATCCCTGTAGTCTGGTGAAAATTATAATTCCATGAGATCTACAGGCAACACCTTGGGGCTGGCAACCGTATTTATTGACTACATATACCGATATGTTAAAATAATTTGTTCCCTTTTCATTCTCCTAAAAAAAAGAGTTGGTCTTTTTTAAAATGAGAAAATTAAAATCTTCTTTAGCTAGGGCAAAATATTCTCAAAACCATCTGTTCTTTTATTCCGAATTCCCTCTTCTGGGTCCCTGACCATCCAAGCATATTAAGCTGACTCCCTTGAAACTTCCATTGTCTAGTCTTTTTCTCTGATCTTCCTTCTCACCTGGAGATATACTCAGAGATGGAATTGCTCATCTTTAAAACTGGTTGGTCTTAAAAATCTGTGTGAGCTCACTTAACAAGAGCTCTTTGAAGCCTATTCAAATATCAGATGGGATTTTCGTATCCTAAATTGAAATATTTTTTTATTGCCTCACAGAAGCAGAACAGCAGGGCCTTTGGTTCTCAGCAGTGAAAACAACAACTCTTCATTGTCAGTTGGCACAATTAATTCAAACTTTTCCTGTAGTGGACGGGTGCAGAAGCACAGATGTTTTAAATATAACTGTGCCTTTGGTCCTAGCAAGCATTTCCCTCTGCACTCTCCAAAAAAAGTATTTCACCCCCTCAGATGAACCTTGATCTCATCTCCAACCCACCTACCCTCAGGCAATCCTGTCTCATGGCCACTGGCCAACTGGGGGCTCTTCCGCCCTTTTCTGCTTTCTCTCTCTGATTCTTTGCTGCATTCAGGCACGTTCCGAATGCAAAGTTTTGCTTCTTGTTCTTGGGTTAGCCTCTCAAGTGAAATACCGTTCACGTAGTTAAAATTTGTAAGCTTCCAGGATTGGCTGAAAGTCTTACCCTCTTCCATATTCTGCCAGGGTCAGTCTTACATTGACTACAGGGCATCTGATTTTGAGCCTCGCCAGTTGAGCTCAGTGACAAAGTCAAGTCCAGGCTGAAGAAAATGGTGCATTTTTCCCGCATCCTGTGCATTTTTCCTGCATTTTCCAGATTCCGGCTAAACAGCATCTGGAAAACACGGACAAAACATGCGGGGAGAGCGAGGCAACCTCTGATGAGTGGAAAAGGCATGCATAATCAAAAGGAAGCCCTGAAAAGCCGGCAGGGGTGACGATGTGGAAACGTCCCTGCATAAAAGGCCAGCCTCTACAAACCAGTGCTAGGAGCAACATCTGATTTCATCCAGCTAGGCTCTTCTGATGCCTGTATCAACAGAAGTATAGTGTCCAGATCACGCGAAGTGATGGTATCACTTTACTCAGCTCTAGTTAGACCTCACCTAGAGTATTGTGTTCAGTTTTGGGCACCGCAATTTAAAAAAGATGTAGACAAGCTGGAACAGGTCCAGAGGAGGGCAACAAAGATGGTGAGGGGTCTGGAGACCAAGTCCTATGAGGAAAGGTTGAAGGAGCTGGGTATGTTTAGCCTGAAGAGGAGAAGACTGAGAGGGGATATGATAACCATGTTCAAGTACTTGAAGGGCTGTCATACAGGGGATGGTACCGAGTTATTTTCTGTTGCTCCAGAAGGTCGGACCAGAACCAACGGGTTGAAATTAAATCAAAAGTGTTTCCGTCTAGACATTAGGAAGAATTTCCTAACAGTTAGAGCAGTTCCTCAGTGGAACAGACTTCCTCAGGTGGTGGTAAGTTCCCCTTCCCTGGAGGTTTTTAAGAAGAGGCTAGATGGCCATCTGTCAGCAGTGCTGATTCTATGACCTTAAGCAGAAGAAGGGCACCTTGGCCTTCTTCTAGGCAGGAAGTATGGGTCACTGGGGGTGTGTGGGGCGGAGGTAGTTGTGAATTTCCTGCATTGTGCAGGGGGTTGGACTAAATGACCCTGGTGGTCCCTTCCAATTCTATGATTCTATAAAAGGCCACTCATTGCCCTGAATGTGGAGATCCACTGTAGTCTCTATGGCTAGAAGCCAGTGTTGGACCTATCCTCCTTAAGTCTGTCGAATCCCTTTTCAAATTTATCTATGTTTGTGTGAGGTGGGAGGCACTGGGTTGGATCCCTCCCCTGGCATCCAGGTGGGAGGCAGCTCATAGGAGTGGATTTAAGAAAGTCTGTGGTGAAGAGTTGGGCCGAGAGGCAGAGGAAGGCAAGTGTTCTCAAGCATTCTAGGTGAATCCAACGATACATGGCTAGATGAAGAAGAAGAAGGTTGGTTTTTATACCCCAATTTTCTCTGCCCTTAAGGAATCTCAGACCTGCTTTCAGTTGCCTTCCCCTCTTCTCCCCACAACAGACACCTTGTGATATAGGTGGGGCTGAGAGAATTATAAGAGAACTGTGTCTAGCCCAAGGTCACCCAGCAGGTTTCGTGCATAGGAGTGGGGAAACAAGCCTGGTTCACCAGATTAGAGTCTGCCACTCATGTGGAGGTGTGGGGAATCAAACCTGTTTCACCAGATTAGAGTCCACCGTTCCTAACCACTACCTCATGCTGGTGAGGGAACCCGGTAGCCAGTTGCGGAGAAGTGAAGCAACTCCCCTGCGCAGGAGTATTTGGTAGAGTCTCCTAGGAGATATAAAGCACATTTGAAGAACATCCCTGCGTGAGTGTGACCTCTGTGGAGGGGTATGGAGGGACTCCCCTTCCCAGTTTGCTGAAACAGTTGCCACTGCCAGGGTTGGGCCAGAACTGGACCCAATAGCTAAACCCTCACTAGACCTCTCAGTGGAAATGAATAAGCTTTGGAGGGGGGCAGGATAGTGCCTCCTGGCTACACCCTTTATCCTTGTGCATTCAGCTGAAGGTCTGGTCAGAGTTGTCCACTCCGCTTGTGTGATTGGCCTGTCTTCTGCAGGGGTTCTGACCATGTGGAGAGAGCTGGCGTGTGCACAACTTGTGCATATTTAGCTCTGCCCAGACCTTCGTATTGAGTGGGGCCATACTCCTGCCCCTGCCCCCCACACATTGACACTGTTGCCAGAGCAGTTCTCTTGGCACACGCTGATGGAGAACCAGCTATAAGCCCAGTGGTCTGTTCAAAGTGAAAACCGGCATCCATCTCACATTATTCATATAGGCAAGCCATTTTGGAATCTTGTATTTTTTTTTTAACAGCCCTAAATGGCAGGACTATGCTTGCTATTAGGTAATGAGACAGCTGCCTTCAGGCAACAGTTTTTGAAAAAACATTGAACGGCAGCAAATGATCAGCAAATGTGGTGTTATATTTTTAATAAGGGGGATAGGATTTGCTGTTTCATGGACCAAAAGAGATTGCTGCCTGCCCGGCTACAATTTAGATCTTTAGTATTCCTAATTTACAGATAGGAGGTTGAAATTTAGAACTAGGGATTTGACCGTGGTTACCCAGTAAGTGTGTGACTGAAGCAGGGCTTAAATACTGGTTTCATAGAATCATAGGCCAAAAACACATGGTCCCTTAACCCATTTTATTCCCCATTTCAGCCAGGATGAAATTTACCCGGGCTGGGGAGGAAACTACACATTGCCTTGAATGAGCAGGGATGAAACTGTGTGCAAATCGATCAATGTAAACAGAAAATGCGGGAGACGTGGAGTTCCTGTTTAGTTTGGCACGCCCCCTCCCCCCCGGTGATTGGTCGTTTCAAATTGACCAATGAGGGCCTTCCCTGCCCCGGAAAATGACCAATCACCAGGGACGGGGGTGTTGCAAGCTAAACAGGAACTTCACATCTCTCGCATTTTCTGTTTACATGGATTGATTTGCATAGTTTCGCCCCTGCTCGTTCAAGGTAATGCATACAGTTTCCCCCCAGCCAGGGTAAATTTGATCCTGGCTGAAACGGGGAATAAAGTGGGTTAAGAGACCATGCCAAAAATGGCCTATAGAATCATAGAGTTGGAAGGGACACCAGGGTCATCTAGTCCAACCCCCTGCACAATGCAGGAAATTCTCAACTACCTCTGCCCCCTACACCTCCAGTGACCCCTACTCCATGCCCAAAAAATGCCCAAGATGCCCTCCCTCTCATGATCTGCCTAAGGTCATAGAATCAGCATTGCTGACAGTTGGCCATCTAGCCTCTGCTTAAAAACCTCCATGGAAGGAGAGCTTACCACCTCCTGAGGAAGTCTGTTCCACTGAGGAACCGCTGTAACTGTTAGAAAATTCTTCCTAATGTCTAGGTTCAAGTCCTATAGCTATGAGGACATACTGCTGTTTCTTTTTCTCCTTTTGTTTGCTTATTTGTCTTTATTTGTGTTTACAAGAGTATTCCACATGGTGTGTGTGTGTATCAACCTAGATCAGCGGCTGAACTGTCACAACAGACACGGTTAAACTAAGAACAGCCAAGTTAGCAACGGTGTGCCGTAACCTTCCTTGACCTTCCTGCATTGTCAGCAGATATTTCCCGCTGCGTACCAGTTGCATTGTACTCTAACTTGAGAATAATTTTGTGTCATGCTAGTCTCCCTTCGATATTTGAGGAGCGATGGGAAATTGAACGCCGTGGTCTTCAGCAATGTGCCGCTAGCTGACGGGAAGCGCCATGCTGTGCTCCTCAGGCTAAGTGATCTGCAGCGTGGCTCCAGCAAAGCCGAATTGTACGTGGACTGCAGGCAGATGGATTCCATTCAAGATCTGCCTAAAGCCTTTTCAGGGTTAGCACAGAGCTCGGAGGCGGTGGAGTTGCGGACGCTGCAGAGAAAAGGTCAGGTGAGCCTTTGTGGAGCACAATAGACGCTCCACACTCCATTCCCCTCTGCTGACCGGCTGGCAGCCTGCCTTGTCTGGGAGATGTGCACTGTGGCATTCAGGATAAGAGGATGGGGATCCAGCAGTCAAGTCCATTGGCACAAGTGCACCTGCTGCTGATGTCAGGGGAGCTCTGTCGCGTGATCTTCAAGTGGCAAGGATGTGTCTGCATTGGTGTCCTTTTCAAAAATTCTCTTCTTTTTTCTTTTCAAAACGTGCAGTTAATAGAAGTTGGAAAATACTCAGAAATACTAAGCATACATTTCCCTCCCAATTTTATTTCAGGCTGTTTGAAAAGTTGAGAAACCTGAATGCAAATAGAAAAGAATTAGTATGTTATTATTTCATATCTTATGATTAATCAACCCATCTCATAAATTTGAGAAATTGTCTTTTGCTTGATTAGACATAACAGCAAAAATAAACAAATCTAGGAGGATGTTTTGAAATGTCTCCCCTCTCCCCACGCCTGGTCAGATTGTATCTTCCCAGAAAACCAGGATTTCAAACTGGAGGCATCACTTTTTATCCTGTATTCCTCTTTCTTCCTTGGGTCTGCCTCTGAAGCTGAGAGTGTCTTTTGTTGTTCTAGGACTTTTTGGAAGATCTGAAGCTGGTGGTAAGAGGGTCGTTGCCCCAAGTAGCAAGCTTGCAAGACTGTTTTCTTCCTCAGATTGAGCCATCATTCCAAGATCCAGGTAACTTTCACATATATAATTAAATTTTCACAGAAATAGTTTTTGGGTTTCCTAATTGAAGGTGGTAAGAGCCAAGCTCACCAACAAACTCTCTCTCTCTCTGCTTCTAACCTCTGTTCACTGACTCTGCTCCTCCTACTGGGCTAAATCCTCTAGTTCTTTGGGGGAGGGGTAACCCTGATAGCAAGAAGAAGCCAGTTTTTTGGTCGTTCTTAGAAGGTACCCCTTACCCATCAGTGACCTCTTAATGTTGCATGCAACCTAGGGATGTCAGCCTCCAGGTGAGAGCTGGGGATCCCCTGGAATTACAGCTCATCTCCAGACTACAGATATCAGTTCGCCTAGAGAAAATGAATGCTTTGGAGGGTGCACTCTATGGCATTTTACCCCTCTGAGGTCCTTTACGTCTGCAAACCCTGCCCTCCCCAGGCTCCACCCCCAAAATATTCAGGAATTTCCCAAACCAGAGCTAAGTCCAACCCAAAGCCAAAAGGGTAGGCACTGAAAATACTCTAGTTCCATTTTGTTGTGTATTAGAACATGTATAAACCTGCTTTTCCACAGAATAAGGTCTCAAAGAGAGGAAGAAAATATCATAAGACAATACTAAAGCAACAATCATTATATAGTACACCAAAACCATTAAACTAATACCTCTTTAGGGTAGATATTGAAGTTCTTAGAGAAGTATTAGTTTGGCTTGCATTCTGCTATGGGCATGTTTTCTAGTATTTTCTACTATAACTGGTAAAAAGATATATCAAATCTGCAGCCAAAAGTAATTTAAACTGAATTGCTCTACCATATGTAGGTTAAAAAAAAAGTTGTCTTATTGGAATGAATGAGTAGGTGCCTGGGCATTTTGTGTTTTGTATTAGTTGAAATGGTTGAACCTTGGGAAAATCTGATGTGTCTTGGAGATGATCACTCAGGAAGCTTTGGCAGTTCCATTTTTAAAATTTAGGATGTTATACACTGTGTCAATAATGCCAGTGTTCCATAGGTGTCCCACATGCTTGCACATGGATGTTTGAAATGCAAATAGGAAACAGATTGCAGGAAACAGGAGTTGCTGGTTGAAGGAAACAGGACCTATCACCATGTCCTGAAGCATTCCCCCTGCCCCAAATCCTTTTAAAACTTTGTTTGGTAGCATCCCACCTGAAAAAGAGTTCTGTTGAATTCAAAAGCTCACACACTGTTATGTGTCAGTGGAAGAGGCTGTCATGGTTGCAATGCTATTGTTTTGCTTTTTACCTCTACTGCTATTATTGCATGTTGGTTTTGCAGCCGGAGGATCATATTATGATTACTTAACATCTGGGTTAGCCTTTGATTTGCAGTGGCCATCTTAGCTGATCCATAGGATTGTCTTTCAAGTGAAGGAAGGGATGTGCTTGATAAGCTGAGTTAGACAGCTATACAAGGCGATTGTAGTATGTGAAGAGCTGCCTTTGCGCACTTCTCACTTAATGTTGTCTGTTTTGATTGATGTCTGGAAGAGGTGAACATGAGTGAAAGCACCCATGCATAAACGACCGTAGAGGGTTTAGGGCTTTCTGTAACCACAGGTCTTCAGTCCAGTTGGGACAAGGCTTTATGTCTCTTTATATTCTGCACCTTGAAGGTGTTTTTTGAGAGACAGGTCAGGTGTCTGCACTGCAGGAAGTTGTGGGATAAAAGAGGCAAACTTTATTGCTGTGTAGCCGTGGTAAATGTAAAGCATGCCTGGTATGTAGGTTATGTAAGGTTAAGAATGAAAAGTTTTACTGTGTCTGAAAAACAGTGTATGCAAGTTCACAGCATTGTAAAGTTTAATAATGCAAAAACTACAGAGAAGATTTTGATCTTGAGCAAGAAGCCGAACATAAGACAAATCAAAACCTTCTTTTGTTAGAGTTGCAGCTAAGTAATAGCTAACTTTTTTAATACACATTTTTATTAATTTCTAAAGAGCAGTGCCTTTAAAGGGAGGGAAGGCGGCATGGTATAGCCTGATCTCTTCAGATCTCGGAAGCTAAGCAGAGTCAGTACTTGGAAGGGAGACCTCCAAGGAAGCCGCTGCAGAGGAAAGCAATGGCAAATCACCTCTGCTTAATCATTTGCCTTGAAAGCCCCTTGCTGGGATTGCCGTAAGTTGGCTGCGACTTGACAGCACTGTACACATAAACACACAAAGTACCTTTGAGGTACAATTACATATTATGTCAGAAATACATGCTCCCAAAGCTGTGTGCAAATACAGGCGGGGAGGATGCTGGGTCCTTGCAGGGAAGCATCATCCGGAGAGAGGAAGGGGCATGTCACACCTCCCTCGCCTGGCCCTCCCCCCAGTAGAGGCTATTCCTTCCCCCCAGTCAGGTTTAATTCTTCTGAGAAAAAAATGATTAAAAATGGCTGAGGAGGAGAGTGGGAAGGTTCAGTACTCCCTTCTTGGCTGCTGAGTCTGCCCCTCCGTCCTTGCATTCACACTCCCTTGGAAAAGGGAGTTTTGGGAAGACCCGTATGATCAGGTAACGTGAAATTTCACTCTGAAAATGCTAAACCTTTGAATAACATAAACTTCTATAAAATACAGCCTCCTGGATATATACCTTGGGGGAAACTGGACAAGTAGCATCTTTCAGGCGGCGGGTATTTGAGGCTGGGAAGGGGTGGCTTTAGTCCCTTTCCCTGTGCTATAATCTCAATCTGCCCCCCCCCCAATTATTGCAATTTAGCATTAAAAACATGCTGGAGGCCAGTCATGGATCTTCCAACATCTCTGGTTTGACCCTTACTTCTGAGTAAACTTGCTTAGGATTGGCAATGTTAGTTGATTCGAGATTCATGTGATAACCCACGAGAAGCTTTATGAATACTACGAAGTGCCATGTAAGAACTAATGAGAATAAGGTTTTCAGACCTTCTGTATTATACCATTTAATTGTTCTCATTGTATTGTTGTAGGAGTCTCTACAAATGACTTTAACAGGCAATTACTGAGTCACATGATGCAAATGAACCAAATACTGGGTGATGTGAAAGATCTTCTAAGACAACAGGTAACTGACAGTGTTATGCAATTTGCATTTTGTTGGTCTCTAACCTAAACAGTACATTCTCTGCGGTGCTAAAAGAAAATTCACCCGGTGGATTAGGCTTGCTGTACAAACCTGTTTTTCTACACATTGAGAAATATGAAATAAAATAACCCACTACAATTTGAGAGAGAGAGAGGTTGCTTGTAAATGTGGACAGTTCACTCCTGAATCTCACAATTAGGCTCAACAAATTAACTCCAGGAAAGAACCTGACTAAAAATACTAAGATATGCCAAACTCTATAAAGTTATTTACAAGTGGGGAAACTCAATGTACAAACTTTAGCATATAATTGAGGCTCCTTGAATAGGCAGAAAAATTGAGGCTCCTTGAATTGATTTTATGAGACAAGACTGACATCAGACAGGATCTAAGGTTTACTTCAGACTTTCCCAGAAAAATTCCAAAATATAGTCGCACCACTCCAGTTCTATCTAGCTTATATAATATAAAAATGAGTTCTTCAGTCAGAACTGATAATTTGAGTGGGACCATCATTACACAATTAATTTAAGAACAAGATTCAAGTACAAAACCAAATTTTAGCATTGTATCAATACTTGTATTTGAGGGATTGTTGAATTTGGGATTAATGCCTACTGTGAGTAGTTTTGATGAAGATAGTATAAAATAGGAGGCTAAAATATTAAACCAGTTCTGTCTGTAGCAGAATAGATTTATAGTCCCATGTGAACAGTTGAGGCAAGTTTTAAGTGCTCTTTGCAAATTCAGGTTATTCTTTTACATAATTGTCTTCTATGCTGCTTCTGGATAACAGCAATTCAGGATAAATGAGACCAATCCATATGTATTCCTTTCCTTTCCTAAAGGTTAAAGAAACAACTTTTTTGAGGAATACGATAGCTGAATGTCAGGCATGTGGTAAGTGCTTGTGCATTTCCTATTTTAAAAGAGACTTCATGGCCCAAACCACAAAGGAAGCTCCTGTTCACTCTTAGGCTATGATCCTAAGGAAACTTTCTAGGGAGTGAGTCCCACTGAATAACATTGGGCTTACTTCTTAGTAAACTGGTTTAGGATTGCGTCCTTAGCCGCTCAATATATTTCAAAGTAAAAAACTATTTCCATTTTTCCTGAAGATGCATAATTTAAGGCTGGGAAAAGAACACATGAAGGGGTGGCTCTAGTCCCTTTCCCTGTGCTAAATATCATCTGATATTTGCCAGGCTAACTAATTATAACCACAGCTAATAGGTGGTAATAGAATCTTAAGCAATGTTATTTTTAAATGACATTTTTAACTCGGACAGTGGTGAGTATGATGATGAAAACATATCCTGCCCTTCTTTGCAAAGTGAGGTTTGCAGAACAACTCCCGACAGAAATTGTAAAAATCATACCATTTTTAAAAACCCACACAAAAGCCAACTACACAGAGAGCAGAGAAAATATACCACCAGCAAAGAAAACAAGAGACAACAGTAATATTTCAGTTCTTAAAGGCCTTCCAAAAAATGCTGTGTCCCCCACCCCAACAGCTTCCCCCACACACACACATACAGTGGTGAGGCATTTCTCTCTTGGTACAGAGTTCCACAGCCTTAATGCCACCATGCCCGGTCCTGTGAAACGATCTGTTGCACTCTTGACAAAGGGGGCACATCGAACCAGTATCAGGCACATTTTTTCATCCCACTCTTGCTCCAAGAAGCTCAAGGCAACATACATGGTGCTCCCTGCATCCAATTTTATCCTTACAAAAACTTTGTGAGGTATGTTAGAGAGTTACTAGCCCATGAGCACTCACAGTGCCATCATAAGCAGAGTGACTCCTGGTTATTTCCTTGTACAAGAAAGCATGTGCCCACACTTATGTAAGAGGTCACATGTGACAAATGCACGTATGCATATATTCGGCAGGAAACCTCTATTGGCATTGAGTTCCTGTGACATGTGCAAGCTGCAAAACCCTTAAGATGTATTTATCATATAATTATCTCAGAAGATAATGGGTCGGATCTAGGGAGGCCAGGACCTTATGCCCCTTGCTGGCTGTGTCACTCGGTGGGATGGCACTAGGAAAATGCTGGTGGCAATGAAGGGGCAATCAGTGTCATGCCAATGTGGTGACATCATTCTGGCACGACCCAAAAGGGATGTCATCACATTGGTCAATGCTCTAGTATGATAAAACCATAGAGTTTTGGGGGGATGCTAGAGCATCACCCCTACATGGTGATGTCACTTCCAGATTGTGCTGGAAGCGATGTTGCTGTGTCACTTGTGATGTCATAGCATTGCTGGTAAAGGCCCCCATCCCAAATAAGTCTCCTGTCAGTTGCCAGCGTCACACTGGCAACCCTAGATCCAGAAAGAGTACTGATGCCCTGCTTTGCTGCAAGTAATGGCTCTGGATTCATTTCAGTCTGAATTTGTTTGGGGACTGAAACCCCCTAGGTCACACTGGGAGAAAGACAGGTACCCTCTCTTAAGTCAACTGGATGAAAAAGCAAAACAACCTTATCTGCTTAGTCTTTTGATGAATGAATATGATGTTTGCTCTGTTGCTATTTTATTTTATTGGGGAGGGCTGTGGCTCAGTGGAAGAGCATCTGCTTGGCATGCAGAAGGTCCCAGGTTCAATCCCCGGCATCTCCAGTTAAAGGGACTAGGCAAGTAGGTGATGTGAAAGACCTCTGCCTGAGAACCTGGAGAGCCGCTGCCGGTCTGAGTAGACAATACTGACTTTGATGGACCAAGGGTCTGATTCAGTATAAGGCAGCTTCATGTGTTCATTTCCATAGCTGTTTTTTGATTTAATTATATTTGTTTGTTTTTTTAATCTTTGGAGCTTCCTCAAAAGCCATTGAAGCACAAAGGCAGAATATAAATATTTTAAACAGAGACATAGTACAATATAAGGTGATTTATTTATAAATAGTTAAATCCAGCCTTTATCTCACGGTTTACTGATTAGTAATAAATAATTAAAACTGCTGTTCTGTCAGGAGCCTGGATGCAGTTCCAGGAGCAGGGCCAAAAGAGGGAAGCAGGATTGAAATTAGGCCAAGAATCAGTATTCGAAGCAGACAACTCAGACTGCAAGGGCCAGAGGCAAGAAGCATAATCCCGGGCATGGATGACTTCCAAGATGTCTGGTTGGATTAGGCAAAAAGAAGCACAAAGGAACTAAACACAGTCTGGGTCAGGTCCCCACTTGCTAATGATTTGTCCAGACTGTGGAGACAACCTACAAGGCCAGGCTTTATAAGACTCAGGACTCTGTGATTGGCTTCCTGAATCATGTGCCAGAATCCAGTCAGGTGATCTCAGCCCAAGGTAGGATTGCCAAACTCCAGGTGGTGGTTGGAGATTACAACTGATCCCCAGGCAACAGAGATCAGTTCACCTGGAGAAAATGGCTGCTTTGGAAGATAGACTCTATGGCATTATACCCCATTGAGGTCCCTCCCTTCCCCAAACCCCACCCTCCTCAGGCTCCACCCTCAAAGTCTCCAGGTATTTCCCAACATGGTGCTGGTCACCCTAGCCCAAGAGAGGCTACTATGTCATGCAAGTTACTGCAACCAGCCCTGTGGCATATGCTGTACTGTGCTGGGCCTGAACGAGCAGGAGACTTGGTTCAAGTCCTAACCTGTTGCCTTACTTCATGATTTTCAGGATTGGGAGCTGGAAATTTCCCCACTCTGCCCCCGGAACCACCCAAGCCAAAATGTGAAGCCAACACTTGTTTCAGAGGCGTGCGATGCACAGATACAGTGGATGGATTTCAGTGTGGCCCTTGCCCAGAAGGCTTCACTGGAAATGGAGTTACATGTGCAGATATTGATGAGGTAAAATACTCCTTTTATTTTTAAAAAAGTTCTGTGTAGACGCTAGTGTGATGAGGACAGCTTTCAGGTACAGAGAGATCTAGGCTGTCCCCTAAAATCAGATACTCTGTAGGTGACTTGTATGAATCTCTGCTTTGGGTGTTAGAAGTGAGTCAGAAGCAAGAGTCAACTGGTGCTTGTAATGAACAGGGTCTTCACAGTGCTGGGCTCGTGCTATGTAATTCGCTTATTGAATGAACCTCGTTGTTGTCCTTTTAAGTGCCGATATAATCCATGCTTCCCGGGAGTGAGATGTGTGAACATGGCTCCAGGATTCAGATGTGAGGCCTGCCCTCCAGGATACACCGGCCAAATCATCCAAGGAGTAGGAGTAAACTTTGCCAAAAATAATAAACAGGTATATGATCTCAATTCCACCCACCAAAAGAAAATAAGGTTTTGCTACACATGTATTTATAAGATCCATATTATTTACAAGTGACATTATATTACTTCTAAAAGGCCTTGTTAACCACAGCACTATTTGCTGAATGTTCCACATAAGGTGGCTAACTCCAGGTTGGGAAATTCCTGGAGATTTTTGGGGGGTGGAACCTGAAGAAGTCGAGGTTTGGACAGGGGAGGGGCATAACGCATATAGTGGGGCATAATGCTGTAGAGTCCACCCTCCAAAGAAGCTATTTTCGCCTGGGGAACTGATCTCTGTTGTCTGGAGATCAGTTGGAATTCCAGGAGATCTCCAGGCCCCACCTAGAAGTTGGCAACTCTACTTCCACCTCTCCCATGCAGATGCCCTCTACTAGTTTACAGGCCTTTTGGGTGGCTGCCCCAGTCCTCTAGAATGGTCTTCTGGAGGAAGTTAGAGGGGGTTTGACTCTGGTGCAGTTCTATAAGACCGAACTTTTGAAGAGAGATTTTAGAACCCCTTGTCATTGGCCATATTTTGGCTGTTGTTATGTTTGCCCAGTATTGGCAAGCTATTCCTTTGTTTCCTGTGTGCACACCACTTTTGATCTTTTTTGGGCTATTGTAATTATTTCACTGCTTTAGACTCCTTTCTACCTTTCCAGCAGGGAGGGAGGGAAAGCACTCATCCCATTTTCCATATTGATGTGTGGTAACAGAACTTACATTTTTTGCACATGACAGTGTTCGTTAGATCCTGGACCTGTGGACAGCCTGGTAAGAAAAATCACATATGCAGAGGCCCCGGGAGTCTTCATATTTGGCACAGAGCTGAATGATTTCCCCTCTCCAGGCCCCACACTTACTGTAGGGATTAGATCTACCGACTGCTGTGCTGTTATATTGTTTCCCAATTAGCACATCTTTGCTTGTTTGGTACACTTTAGAAGACTTCTTAAGGAAGTCATTTTGTACTTGAGTGTATTTGGAATTAATTTCCTTTGGTATTTTAAAAAATTGTGTTAGGTCTGCTTGGACATAGATGAATGTCAAAACAATCCGAATGGAAGCTGTGTCCCAAATTCTCAGTGTATAAACACTGTGGTAAGTACTCTGTTATATTTTTTTGGGGGGGAGGTGTCCAGATCTGATTAATCTAAATGTTACAGGTGCTGTCCCAAAAGTAAGAGCCAAATCACACCCAAAAAAAATCCTCCACCTGAAAGTGTGGTTACCATCTCAGCCCTAAAATTTTCATGAACCCTTGAAAAACCAGCCAGATGATGATAGAATGGTGTGAAGCCAGCAGATAAAGCGTCATAGGTTCTCTGCTTACACCCCACAACATAAGTGAGCCTGTTGCTCAGCCTCCAGCTGTGAACAAGGGAACTACCAGTCCTGGCCCCCCATCTGTATGTCTGCAAGAAGAAAACACTATTGACTTCTTTTTTAAAATGTGTATCCTGCCTTCAGAAAATGTCTCAAATTTAAAAATCTTCCTAAAACAGACTTCCATTAATACATAAATATATGAAGCTGCCTTATACTGAATCAGACCCTTGGTCCATCAAAATCAGTATTGTTTACTGAGACTGGCAGTGGCTCTCCATGGTCTCAGGTAGAGGTCTTTCACATCACTGTACTTGCCTAGTCCCTTTAACTGGAGATTCCGGGGATTTAACCTGGGACCTTCTGCATGCCAAGCAGATGCTCTACCACTGAGCCATGGCCCTTCCTCAAAGGGATGCAGCATTGGAACAGGGGGCAGTGTAGGAGGAAAGAGTATTTCTGCTGCATTTATTCTGAGCCAAATTTACATTTTTTACAGAACCAAACATATAGAACCAAACATTTTTACACAACCAAACATATAGGCACACTCCCTCCCATTTCCCAGGGAATTTTCCCCCGTCTCCTTCTTTGGGTCAAAACACATTAGCAATTAAGAAAACGCCCTTAATTACAGCTGAACCAGCCCATTTATTCTTAGACATATATTTTTTGCCCTTATAAATATGTCCTCAAACTAGAATCTTGCTTTCGCAGTGTTGTGCATACTTATCAGAACAAGTAACTTCGTCACTCTGGCTTCCTTTTAGAAGTTTGCACAAGTTTGTGATTTTGTACTTGTATCTGAATACAATCACTGCATGAGAAGCAGCTCTGAGCTTATCAGAATGGCAAGTGAACACAGTCCCTCACCTGGATAATATAAGGTAGGCCTGCCAACTTGTGTCCCTCCAAGCCAAAAGCAGCTGACCAGCCAGACAAAGACAGGCAACAGAAACAGAAGGGGTATTCAGTCCTGGATTGGGGCAGTATACATACTGGACTGATGGGCTGATTTTGGCTTGGTGGGTCTCCTGTTGGTCATACTTGGCATAAACTGAGTAGGGCAATGAACACATGCCATTTAAAAGCAGGGGGAAATCTTGTTTCTGATCTTTCTTGCTTTCCTGATAGGGTTCCTACCGCTGTGGAGCGTGCAAAGCTGGGTTCACGGGAGACCAGGTCAGAGGATGCAGGGCTGAAAGAAGCTGCCGGAATCGTGCCTTGAACCCATGCAGTATCTATGCACGGTGCACTGAAGTAAGGCAAGGAGACATCTCATGCGTGGTAAGATTTTGATTTTACTTGCTTCTAGATCAGTGAATGGCATGAGCCCTAGTTGGACATTCTACAGAAAAATAATATTTTCAGTGCAACCCCAAGCAGAATTCCAGCCGTCTGAGTCTTTTGAAGTAAATGGGTGTAGAAGGGTGTAACTGCTTAGGGCTGCACTGTTTGTCACCCATTTATTTATTTTGAGAACTCTACATTTCATACTGTCTCTTGGGGTGAATGGTATTTCCTGATATAAAAAATTTCAAATAAATTTTTAAATATTAAATTTTATCATTTAAAAATTATAAGACAAGATTAACTAAAAAAGGCAACAATGCCAGGAAAAGGTGTAGGCAGTGGGGAAAGAGGAAGATCCAACATGAGATGGACTGGATAAAGGCAGTAATGACCTTCAGTCTGCAAGACCTGAGCAAGGCTGTCAATGACAGGATGTTTTGCAGATCATTAATTCATAGAGTCGCCATAAGTTGGAAGCAACTTGATAACACATAACACACATAAAATATTTTTAAATTATTTACTTCATTTATAGCCCACCTATTTTCACTGACCACTACAATATGTTGTGAGTCTTCAGCATGGGTATAATAATAATGATGATGCAGTGAAATCATTGTTATCCACCACTTGAATATTCAAAATACTTGGTTATCTAGCATATCACCCACAAGGTAAAATTCCACCTTCCATCCGTGATACACCCAAATGTTTGGGTGCCTGTGGCCGCCTCCTGCTTCCCCAGCTGGCTGGCATGATGCCTTTAGTTGCTGTGGGGCTTCTGCCAGCTGTTGTCATCTTTGAAGAAGAAGAAGAAGAGTTAGTTTTTATATGCCAACTTTCTCTGCCACTTAAGGGAGAATCAAACCAGCTTACAATCACCTTCCCTTCCCCTCCCCACAACAGATACCCTGTGAGGTAGGTGGGGCTGAGAGAGTGACTAGCCCAAGGTCACCCAGCTGGCTTCATGTGTAAGAGTGGGGAAACAAATCCAGTTCACCAGATTAGCCCCCACCGCTGTGTGGAGGAATGGGTGATCAAGCCTGGTTCTCCAGATCAGACTCCACTGCTGCAAACCACCGTTCTTAACTACTATACCACGCTGGCTCTCTCTTGGGGGGCTCCTGTGCTGTTTGTCTGCCTGCCATGTAGGACAGCTGTGTGTTGTGTGTGTGTGTGGTTAAGGGTCCTGCCAGGTATGGGGGCTCTCACTTCAGCATTCCCAGGGTGTGGGGTTTGACCACTGTGGCTTCTTGTAGATAGAGATAAGAGCGAATATCCAGTACATTTGATTAACCAGCAACACGCAATCCCTGTGAAAACCAGCTAACAAAGCTTTTACTGTTCTGGGCCATTTGTGTAACACTTTCAGGTTTTCAAAGTGCTTAATGCATATTATTGTGCTGCAGTCCTTACGACAGCATTGAAAGAGGTCGATGTTGTTATCCCCATATCTCAGATGGGGAGTGAGAGTGAGCAGCTGGCCTAAGGCGAGAGTTTAGGCTCTGTGGGCCCAGTGGCCCATCTACTGTGCTTCACCAGTTTCTTTCTATGTTGGTTCTGTCATTCTTTTTCCTTGCAGTGTGGTATCGGCTGGGCTGGCAATGGCTTTGTGTGTGGAAAAGATGTTGACATTGATGGTTATCCTGATGAAGAACTCTCATGCTCAACTGAAAGCTGCCGGAAGGTAAGACAATTTGGGGAGATGGATTGGAAATTATCTCAAATATGTCCTTTGTTGAAACCACAGTCTGTTAGAAATTAATTTGATGAAATGGGATTGTGGTTAGAAAGAGTCTGATCAGAGCACCCAATAAAACACAGATAAAGACTTTTGTCTTAAGCAAAACAAATTCTTTACTCTCCAAAGAGGGTAGGGTTACATGGATTAAAACAACAACAATTTCTTTCTACATGACTAGTTCCCTACAAAACTTGTTAGTTTGCACTAACAGGTATCTACAGGCTTAAAATCCATCTTTGCTCCTAAGAGCAGAGAGGCCTTGCATCTGGTCGGTGTAAGATCCAGACGTGACTGACTCTGCTGCCTCTTCTAAACAAAAGACAGCAATTAAAAACAATTGCAGGTACGTGACTTTTGGCATATACTCAATGGTGATTTGCTGACCAATAGAATAAAGACACATGTCATTACATCATTTTCTTGAGACTAACTAAACTGTCAATACAAACAAATTAACTCTTAACTGTCTGACAGAAATGGAACCCGCATTGTATTCCGAACACAGTCCTTGTGATAAATTAATACATAAATAAAGGTCATAGAAAGGGGAGAAACTGGGCCAGCCCTCTGAATTCCAGTTGCGTCTTCCAACCGTTTACTTCTTCCCCAACCACTGCACAGGACAACTGCAAGTATGTTCCAAACTCTGGGCAGGAAGATGCTGATGGAGATGGAATTGGAGATGCCTGCGATGATGATGCAGATGGGGATGGCATTCCTAATGACCAGGTACTAGTGATAGACAGCTTTGAGTTTCCATAGGATTTTCTCGTTTCTGTCTCTTCTTTCCACTTAGTTGGCCTGTAAAAACCAAAATCCAAACTTTTCAAAAATGCACATTAGAAAGCAGTAAGGTAAAAATCAATCCATATACTGAATTTTGGGTCTCTACTTTATAGATGTCTATAAAATTATCCATGGTATGGGGAGAGTGGAAAGGGAGAAGCTTTTCTCCCTCTCTCATAATACCAGAAAGCAGGGTAATCTGCTGAAGCTGGAGGGTGACAGATTCAAAATGGATAAAAGGAAGTATTTCTTCACACAACGCATAGTTAAATTGTGGAACTCCCTGTCCCAGGATGTGGTGATGGCTGCCAACTTGGAAGGCTTTAAGAGGGGAGTGGACATGTTCACGAAGGAGAGGGTTATTCATGACTTCTAGTAAAAATGGACACTAGTCATGATGCATACCTATTCTCTCCAGGATCAGAGGAGCATGCCTGTTATATTAGGTACTTTGGAACACAGGCCGGATAATGTTGCTGCGGTTGTCTTGTTTGTGGGCTTCCTAGAGGCACCTGGTTGGCCACTGGGTGAACAGACTGTTGGACTTGATGGACCTTGGTCTGATCCAGCATGGCCTTTCTTATGTTCTTATGTACTTACACTATGTTCAAAACAACAGCCTATGGTGCCATAACACATCACCAAGAACACACATAACTACATGTTCTGTACATGTTGCGAGTGTCCCTGATGCAATAAGACAGAATGGACCCTCCTTCGGGTCTTATCTGGACCATAGAAACTGTATGTTCTCATGGAGTGTGTCTTTGGAGTGCTTGTTCGCTTGTAACAAACAACTGACCTTCAAGGGTGATAAGTTGAGGCCTCTTGGCTATCTCTAGCTGGAGCAAGAAGATACACTTGTTTCAGAGAGAGACACGACAGGGTAGTACTTCTTAGGAAGATAGAGAAGGATAAAGGATACTAAAATGACTGCACTTTGGTCAATGGAAAGGTCTAGCAAAAGTAGAGAAAATGGCTTAGAAAATGCAGGGTTTTCATTTCTGTCATAAGGACACCAGGGAGGTGAAAATGTAGTTTTATCAGTTTCCCCTCACTTCTCCGGGTCAGTTAGACCCCACTTTTTGTGACAATTATATTTGTCAGGTGTTCCTGTGTCTGAGGATCTATTGTCAAGACAGTGCATTTCTAAAGCCAACACGTAGATGAAAAATGGTATGCCATAACACGAAGCTGCCTTATACCATGCAAGGCCATTGGTTTATGAAGGTCAGTACTGTTTGCTCTGACTGGCAGCAGCTCTTCATGGTCTCATATCACACACAAAAAGCCCATTTTGTCCATGACATTGCCTTTTTGGGGACAGCAGCGTGCTACTGTGGGAAAAGCAAGATGGGACAGGCCTTTCTGCTGAGTGTCTTCTGTTTGTAGAAAATAAGTAGGATCATAATGATTATATAATCAAGTGTTTGCTCAGGCAGAGACCAGCATTTGCCGGAGTCACATATGGCATTCTTAAAACTACCATCCTAATCTTCGTAAATTAAGATGGTTTCAGAGAGTAGTTGTGTTGGTCTGCAGTAGAACAGCTAGATTAGAGTCCAGTAGCACCTTAGAGACCAACCAGATTTTCGCAGTATAAGTCTTCGAGGGTCAAAGCTGACAAAGAAAGCTTTGACTTTTGAAAGTTTATACCTAGAAAATCTTGTCGGTCTCTATCGTGCTACTGGACTCAAATCTAACTGGATAAACGAAGAAACAGATCAGTGTGACTAGATAGGCATCTACTTTTTCTGTTGGGTCTGTCCTGTAGAAACAGAAAGCCGTTTATCTACAGTTCTCAGGTGAAACTTCTCCATTGCAACATCAAGGATCGTGGAATATGATTCAACCCTTTCCTGGCCTTGTGTTGAAGGTCTGGCCTTGCTTGCCTGCAGCCATACAGCTCCAAACAACTACTTCTCAACAACAGCGAGTACCTGACGAAGGGAACTTTGACTCTCAAAAGCTTATACCCTGAAAATCTTGTTGGTTTCTAAGGTGCTACTGGACTTGAATCTAGCTCAGATAGAAATACAAATCCCAGAACTAGCCCCTGCAATAAACTTGGAGTCAAGTCAGTCCCCATATCTGCAAATGTAAAGCTATCATGGATCTAAACGACATCTGCTGTACCATCAGGGGTTCCTTTCTTTGCACATTTTCTAACGTGATCTGTGCCATTAAGTGATCTGCCATCAATGTCTTTCTGCCGTTTTCACAGGCCAAACAAGTCTATTTGTACTCAAGGATAAAAGGACACGAATCAGACATTAAAATAGTACTAAAAAATGCTGTATGTACACAAAAACTGTTTCAAATGGAGATTTCATCATGAAGCACCTATGTGTGATTCGTTAGCAAATCTGTGGAACAACCTCAAAAGACATAAGAGCATCTGTTCAGTACAGAAAATTATAGTGGGTTGGATTCAGCAGACTTTTTTGCTCAATCTTAAGCCAATTCCCCTCCTTATTACTATTATCATCCCACCTGGCTTTTGTTCATACAAGTCCTATGATCCCCAACATCACCTTTTTGGTAGTCAAAGGGGACCCCTTCCCTCATTTTTAACCAGTGGAACAGCTGGCTGGATCCAACCGACTGGACCTCAATGGTGTTGGAAGGCTTAACTCTGTTTCAGATTGCACTGTTATTGTCTCTCCTTATTCTGGCCTACAAAAGTGTATGTTGTGATACATTTGTTAGTCTTTTAAGCTGTCACAACGTTCTTTGTTGCTTTCACTAGCAGCACAATGTTGTTTGCAAAAGCAAGGTCAGTAAAGAGTCATGAGCACTACAGCTGTGGGAAGGATGGAGTCAAGAGAAGTTTGCCTTTCTCTTTTTTAGGATAACTGTGTCCTCGCTTCTAATGTCAACCAGAAAAACAGTGACCAGGATATCTTTGGAGATGCTTGTGACAATTGCCGTATGGTCTTAAACAATGACCAGCGAGACACAGATGGAGACGGCAAAGGAGATGCCTGCGATGATGACATGGATGGAGATGGTGGGTGAATGGTGACACATTACTGCCTACAGTAAACTTGACACTCAGGCACCTAGTATGTACACATCAAATGTTAGGCACTGCCATTATCCAACCACCTGGGAACTTTGTGGGGCAGGACCTTCCTGCTTCCTCTTACTACTGCAGCCTATTGAAATTTTGTTCCTGAGGGGTCAGCAGGGAACAACATCATGGTAAAGTTGGGGTCTGCAGAGTGAGGGTGGAATCACTGCCCCCCCCCCAGTCTCCAAAATTCAGTGCTGTTCCATTGGAGGAACTACATGGTGAATACTTGCTAACCGAAGTCTTTCCACAAGATGCAAAGGAATGTTCCCATACATCTGCCAGGGCTTTTCAAGCCCCCCTTTTCTAAATCAACCTTCCCCAGCTAACCAAAAAGCTTCTTCTCGATACTGAGACATTCTCTGAAGTGGTAGGAACCTCATCATAAGGGCCTACAGTCAAAATCAGGAAAGTCCCTGAAGTGCTTCCTCAGACCTCTGTAGCTCTTGGCCTCCCCCCCCCCCATCTTATTTGTATCCCATCTTTTTTTGAAGGAGCTCAAGATGACATGTGCTTTATTTTCATAACAACTCTGTGAAGCAGAGAGACAGTAGGTAGTTGAGGTCCCCCAGTATGTTTCATGGCCAAATGGGGGGTAAGAACATAGATTTTTCCAGTTTGTCTATCCAGTATGCTGCCAAGGTTTAGTTTTTCTAGTTTTACATACTGGTAGAGTGACCAAAATAAAATGTTGACTTTATATCATAATTTCCTTTAGGTATTAAAAATGTTTTGGATAACTGTCCAAAGGTTCCCAATCGAGAACAGCAAGATAGGGATAACGATGGCGTAGGTGATGCTTGTGACAGCTGCCCAGATATTAGCAATCCCAATCAGGTGAGTGATTGAAAGAAATTTCATTATTTTTATTTATTTAAAATCTGCCTTGCTCATTCCTTTTTTTTAATTTTATTTAGCTGCATGAGAAATTTTAACCAAGGAGCCACATGCCACTGGATACTAATTCAGAGAAATCCATCACTGCCTGGATTTTCTCATCCACACAGAGGGTGGTTCGCTTGTGATCATTTATCTTCCCCCTCTCACTGTTCCCTGATATCAGCAGAGGTTTTCCTCCATGACTTTTATTAAAAATGTGAGCTGGTTTGCGCTATTACTTCATGGTGCCATAGTGCTATTCCCCAGTCTCCTCACTGCTATTAAACAACAAATTCAGTAATCCTGCATCCAATCTCTTGGGAGAAATTTGAGCAACAACCTCCAGTTAGGCTGCACCTCAGCTACAGCTAACTTTAGCTAGCAACTCCAACCTCTCCCTATCAAATCCCCACCCCATATACATACAGCCAATGTGGCAGCTATCGGTGCATTGCCTGGAGGTTTCAGGTAAGATGACAAATTGTGCTGACTATGAGACAGTGGTGGAGAGAAACTATAAACTGCAAAAACAACAACAAACCAAAAAACAAAAATCCCAACAAGTGGCTTCTGGGAAAATTGGGACTATAACAGGGAAGGCATAGGAGAATAATGGAGTGATGATGTTGCTCCTGGGATCATCATAATTGTGGGTTATAGGAATGATGATCATAGTACCACATTTGACTGACGTGGAACCATTCTCAAAATCTTCACTGAACAAGTATGCTATTATTGTTTCAATTAAAAAGTCTAAAAAAGGGGGAAGCAATCTTTAACCATGACAAAGAGGCTGTGCTATTTCCTGATTCAAGTAGGACCCCGCAACCTATGCACATTAACATAGTAGTAACTGAGGTACAAACCACCATTCTGCCTTCTCAAATATGGTCCTCTCTGCTCATTAAGCAGAGTCACGCCTTTCTGAGCCGATTGATTTCAGTGGACTTAGAAGAGTGTAACTCTGCTTAGTATTGCACTGTTAAATTTCTGAAAGATATTTGTTGAGTCTCTTGCAACAATGAGATTTCTCTACTATTTAATATTGTAATGTTTTTTCTGTTTCTGTTCACAGTCAGATATTGACAATGACCTGGTCGGGGATTCCTGTGACACAAATCAAGACAGGTAGAGTAATGCTTGCTCTGATGTACTTGCAAGACTTATGTACAACAGCGCCCAGCCAGACTCAGCCCTGGCACGAGCTGGCATCCTTGTGTTGCTTTTGTTGGAGTGGCTCTTACATCTTCCAGAGTAAAATTTAACTTTGCCTCCTTTTCAAACCATTGTATCAATTAGTTGGACCACTATGACATTACATTCCCTTCTCCCTGGAAAATTATAAATAATTATAAACATTCACTAAGGTCAGAAAAGTAATCATGCCCTTCCAGTGACATATAATATTGCAATGTTGTTTTGTGCGGCTGTACCATGAAAACTGTGCAGAAAATATTTTTCCAATGTAGGACAAAGAAACCGAGTCTATTTTTCTTGTATATCTTATCTGCAAAATAAACAAAAATTGTCACAAGTGTGGAAATTATTTGCTGGTTGATAGGTTGTGGGTTTTTTTGCCTTCGTTTTCAGAACCACACTCATACCTCACAGATATTGCGGGTGCGGTTCCAAACCATCACAATAAAGCGAGTCACATGACGTTTTTGGTTTCCCAGTGCATATAAAAGTTATATTGACACTACACTGTAGCATTACAGTAGCAATAGCATTATGTCTAAAAGACCGTGTCATAATCATGGAAAAGTTTGAAATATTGCGAGAATTACCAAAATGTGATGCAAAGACATGAAGTGAGCATATGCTGTTGGAAAAATGGCGTCGATAGACTTGCTCAAAGACGCAATATCTGTGTCAGGCCTCAGTAATCCAATGCGTTCCTGGCAATAACTTTTCTCCAGACGGTACAGCGAGTTAAAAGTTTATTACAGAAAGTCAGTGGTTTCAGCAGGTAAAAGACTTAAGGCTAGAATACAGGCATGGGGGAATAGTGATACATATATAGGGCAGATACAATAGGGAAGATTAGGTTTGAGAAACAAAGAAACAATACAGAATTTAACTACCGGCAAGTACTTAAGCAAACGCATACAGAAAATAAACGCGCGCGTTAACAGGCTGATCTTCCCGGGCTCCGTCATTGTTTTGCGGGACCCGGTATCAGGTCGGCGATTTCCTGGGCGGGTCTCCATTGAGGTGTAGATCTTGGGAGGGAGACCGGGTGTAAACAGGGGAAGGGACGGAGTGCAAAAACTCCATTTTGGCTGTGGGGAAAACCATCTTGTTTCATTCCAGGGTTGACAGAGAGCCTATCTGACAATCTGTGAAGTGCAATAAAGTGAGGCACAGTAAAATGCGGTGTGCCTGTATATATTGGGGGGGGGGGCACTGACAGACATTGGAAGGATGATGTCCTCTTTTCCAAAAGTCCAACAATCTGTTATGAAAGGCAGAAATATTGATTACGTTTATATCCCACCTCCCTTCCATGAAACTCACGTCAATGTACATGAGGTTGCCCAGCAGTCTCCTACCCAGGTGCTTAGTAGACCTAGGCTTCCTGTTCAGTTGCTGCCTCATTGTCCAGGCCCTCACTCGAAAGAAGCGTGTGAGCAACATACCATTGGCGCCCAATTCTCTCTTCTTATATATCATAGGAACTAACAGAGTGTTTCTTGCCTCCCTGCTTTCCTCCTAGTGATGGAGACGGGCACCAAGACAGCACTGACAACTGTCCCACAGTCATTAACAGCTCCCAGCTAGACACTGATAAGGATGGCCTGGGGGATGAATGCGATGACGATGACGACAATGATGGAATTCCCGACCTTATTCCTCCTGGCCCTGATAATTGCCGTCTGGTTCCTAACCCAGGACAGGAGGACGACAACAGTATGTATTGCCTGTTTCTTCTTCCTCCTCTTCCCTTCTACTGTAGTTTTTCCACCCTGTGGGCCGAATACAATACCTCTTCAAAGGAAAATGTAATAGAAGAAGACAGAAGAGTTGATTTTTATACCGCACTTTTCTCTGCCTTTAAGGAGTCTCAAACCAGCTTACAATCACCTTCCTTTCCCCTCCCCACGACAGACATCTTGTGCTGTAGGTGGGGCTGAGAGACTTCTGAGAGAACTGTGACTAGCCCAAGGTCACCCAGCAGGTTTCATATGGAGGAGTGGGGAAACAAACCCGGTTCACCAGATTAGAGTCCTCCACTCTTAACCGCTACACCACATAGACCTATACTATCAGTGACAGGATTTGAAATTTCCAACCTGTTGTTGAACAGAGTCTTGTGAAGACATGAAGCTGTCTGTCAAGGGCTATCTCTTCTTTTCACCATTAGAGGCAGTCCAAAATTGGTCTCTCTCTCATGCAGTTCCTACATATCTCTGAGGTTTGCATTGAATGTCAAACATTTTCTGTGGGTGATACTCATGTCACTTTTATACAATAACAAGACAGACAACATCCCTGATGTGTGTCGTGCTTGTGTGTCCAGGTGATGGAGTTGGCGATATCTGTGAATCGGATTTTGACCAGGACACTGTGATTGATCAGATTGATGTTTGTCCTGAAAATGCAGAGATCACTCTCACGGATTTCAGGGCTTACCAGACTGTAGTTCTGGATCCAGAAGGTGATGCTCAGATTGATCCAAACTGGGTGGTTCTAAACCAGGTAAAACACGCTGTGATATCTAAAAACTGCTAAGAACAATAGGTTGTGAAACAAACAAAAGCTGCCCTCCAACCTTGTTTGAACAAATACGCTTCTGCACTTCATCATTTAGTTGGGGGCTTAGGCAGCAGTCTGGAACTTTTATTAGGGGACAAAGAACATCAAATTTGTTGTTCACAAATTATCCAAAGTGAAATTTACTACACTAATTAACGTAGTGTGCTTGGATCTGAATTGCCATCTGTGCAAGCAGAAGCTCCCTTTGCTCAGGGGGAAGATTGCCTCCCGCTGCAGCCTCTTGTTTTGCATAGCAGACTGCCAACCTCTTGAGCATCTTTTTTTAGGGAGTTGCATCCAAAGGGGGAGGGAACTGGTGACTCCCTAAGTGTAAGTGTTGTTGCATATGCAAGTGGAGGTTTGGATCCAACCTCAAACCCAATAGTTGGGCTCGTATAATGGTTTTTGAAAGTGAAGGGCAAAGCAGAGAAGGAAATGTAGGTTGGAGGATGCAGAGGAGAGAGAAAGATAGGGTGACTTCAGAATATGGTGGTGGAAAGAGCCATCAAGGGGAGGGTTGGGGTCACTGGGGATGTGGGGGTAGGTAGTTGTTAATTTCCTGCATTGTGCAGGGGGTTGGACTAGATGACCCTGATGGTACCTTCCAACTCTATGATTCTAAGTTGCAGTTGACTTATGACAACCCCGTGGGGTTTTCAAGGGACCAGACTAACAGAGGTGGGTTTGCCATTGCCTGTCTCTGTAGCAACCCTGGACTTCCTTGATGGTCTCTCATCCAAGTACTAACCAGGGCCAACCCTGCTATGCTTCCTAGATCTGACAAGATCAGGCTAGCCGGGGGCATCCAGGTCAGGGTATACTTGCTAAATATATTCTACCAGCTCAGAATATACCAGCTACATAGTTTCCAAACTAGATACTTGCTTTTGAAAATAAAATTCCATACATTATAGGAAGCTATTTCTCGTAAATAAAGGAAGCCACAGCCTTCAGTTTGCAAGATCTGAGCAAGGCTGTCAAAGATAGGACATTTTGGAAGACTTTCATTCATAGGGTCGCCATGAGTCGGAAGCAACTTGACGACACTTAACACACACACACACATTTCCAGTACAATACTTGCTAGCAGCTACAGTTGAGTCATTGGAAGACTTGGTGTTTGAATTTTTATGTGGCGGTACATTAATTGTTTGAAAGACAGCCAAAGGAGATTTGTCCGACTCACTAGGTGACACAGAGAGGAGCAGATGAGGCATGCAGTTTTTTCCTACCTTTCGGTTGTGATTGTAACAAAGGAAAGACACCTACTCCAGTTCTTTGCTTTAACAATGTTACTTGTATCTGTTGTAGGGCATGGAGATTGTGCAGACCATGAACAGTGATCCTGGACTTGCCGTAGGTATGGGCTTGTTTTTCTGATCATGCAGCTCTCCACAAATACAAAAAGTGTCTGCACATGGATCTTTGCTCCATTGGCGCTGAAGTTCCAGATTCAAGGGGCTCTTTACAGTGCTCTTTAGTGCATGTGCATGCAGAGAGAGATTGAGACTAACAGATGAGCAGTGCTGTCTGCTGTGAAAGCATGACTCCTTCGATGCGCATGGAGAAGGGAAGGGAGTTCCAGATTGAGTTCAGGCTTCTCCTTCTCACCTGAGGGCAAGGGAATGACTTAGCATTTGAGCATGCGTTTTGCATAGATGAGGTCCTAGATTCAGTCCCCAATACCTTTGGTTAAAAAGCCTCAAGTTAGCAGGAGAAGAAAATACTTCTGACTTATTTTTTTAAACTTATATGCTACTTTTCTCCCTCGTGGGATCCCAAAGCAGCTTATCCCATTGTTCTCCCCTTCCCCTACTCTACCCTCGCTACAACAATAACCACCTTATGAGGTAGGTTAGGCTGGGAGACTGACAGGCTGAAGGTCACCCAGCAAGCTTCCATGGTAGAGCTGGGATTTGAACCCAGATCCTATTCTGACCCTCCCAGTGCCAGTGCCAGGTTTTGGGAGGCCCTGGGCAAACAGTGCCCAGGACCCCCCTTCTGCCCACCACCAGGCCTCCCTCATGCCTCCCTTTCCAACATTCCACCTGTGCTTTTTAAATTTATGTGCGTTATTTATACACCACCTTTCTTCCCAATGGGGACCCAAAGGGGCTTACATAATTCTCTTTCCTCCATTTCCTCCTCACAACAGCCCTATTAGGTAGGTTAGGCCGAGAGTGCATGACTGGGTGGGTGTGCACATTCGCTCCTTTCCGTGGCTGCAGGGGGTGCATTTTTGGGGGTAGAGACCCCAAACCTTCAGCGGAGCTTCAGACGAGCCTTCTTAAGAGACCCCCCAAGTTTTGTAAACATTGGGTCAGGGGGTCCCGAGATATGGGCTCCACCCCTTTTCCCTCCCCCCTTTTCCATTTCCGTGGCTGCAGGGGGCGCTTTTTGGGGGTGCAGCCCCCAAACATTCAGCATAGCTTCAGACGAGCCTTCTTAAGAGACCCCCCAAGTTTTGTAAACATTGGGTTAGGGGGTCCCGAGATATGGGCTTTCCCCTTTTCCCTATTGGGATGAATGGATCACCCGATCCTGTATGCATCTCCAGAGTGGCAAATCCAAGGCAAAACCTCCCATGCTTAAATAGTATCGTATTGGATTACCCAGTCCTCCCAGCCCCTCTTGATGGAACAGAAGACAGCCACAGTAAGACCCCTTTGGGGGCTTTAATCTATAATTTTTCTCCTGTGTGTGTGTGTGTGGGGGGAAAGCAGAGTCTGTGTGTGTGGGGGGGAGGGAGCAGTTTCTGTGGGTGGGGGGTAAGCCAAAGGGGGCTTTTGCCCCTTCTGCCTGGGGTGTGTGTGCCCCCTCGAGTCTCTCTCCCTGGTTTGAGGGGGGGCTTCAGTTGTGTGTCCTCAGGTTTTCCCTCATTCATAAGATCGGTTAGGTCTATTTTGATGCTTGCTCAAAACTGGTTTTCAAATGGACTTAAAAAATGAATTTTCCTGGTCCCGAGTCCGATGCAAAAGGGGAAATTCCACCCCCTCCTGCTCCTTATGCATAGCTAGCTGCCTCTGTCCCTTTCCATGGTTTGCAAACTCCCAGGTGTCAGGTGTTGCTTTGCATGGTTGCAAACGTGTTGCTTTGCAGTTGTGTTGCTTTGCAAACTTCTTCGCACCTGCCCCGCCCTTGCTCCCTGCAGCTCAGCTGTTCGTTGGGGCTCGGAGCTTTGTGTGTGGGCGGCAAGCTCTGCTCAGAGATGCACATTAAGGGGGGGACCCCTTTCGGGGCCCATATCTCAGCCCCCCCTGACCCAATCTTTACAAAACTTGGGGGGTCTTGCAAGAAGGGTCCTTTGAAGCTCCACTGAAAGTTTGGGACCTCTACCCCCAAAAATCCCCCCCCCAAGCTGCGGAAAGGTGCGGTTGTGTTTTTAATGGCTTTATTCAGCTGAATTTTTTTCCCCGAACTTTGAATTCGCGCCGAATTGCATGGACCCGAAGAGGGGGAGTTCGGACTTCGGCATATCCCGAATCCAGACGGGACGAATCCGGCCAAATCCGAACTATACCGATTTTTTTTTATTTCAACAGCCCTAGGAGGGCTTGCAGGCCAATGGGCATGGAAAGGCACACGGGCAGGCGGTGGGGGAGGGGGACAGCTGGAGGGGATCTTTGAGAGTGGGTTCTGCCAGAGGCCCTGGGTCACAGCAGCTGCCCCACTTCAGAGTAGGCTGATGCTGGCCCTGCACTAACCACTATACCACATTGGCTCTGTCTGAGGACTTGTGGAGCTGCGACTAAACTCTACGGGGCTAGACAGACAGTGAGTGTGTATATATAAAATGCCACTAAGTCGCAGCTGACTTATGGCGACCCCCTTTTGGGGTTTTCAAGGCAAGAGACTAAGAGAGGTGGTTTGCCAGTTCTTTCCTATGTAGCAACCCTGGTATTCCTTGGTGGTCTCCCATCCAAATACTAACCAGGACTGACCCTGCTTAGCTTCCGGGATCGGGCTGTACCATGCTGCCTGCCTTCCCTCCCAGACAGACGATAGCCTAACTCGAAAAACTGCATCTCCATCTCCCAGTCAATGCTGCTTCTCACTTAGCGGGGGAGGGGGGGAGAGGTAAATCTCTCTGGTGGTTTGGATTGGGCCTGTTCCTTTGTAATAAAGTTCATATATGAGCTGATCAAGCTCTGTGCCTATGATTTCTCTGGACCTGAGGAGCATACCTATCTATTGAACAGGCTACACAGCTTTCAATGGGGTTGATTTTGAAGGCACTTTCCACGTGAACACAGCAACTGACGATGACTACGCGGGCTTCATTTTTGGTTACCAAGACAGCTCCAGCTTTTATGTGGTGATGTGGAAACAGACTGAACAGACCTACTGGCAAGCAACCCCCTTTCGAGCCGTCGCAGAACCAGGAATTCAGCTGAAGGTGCTAGCTCCTAGCCAAAAATGATCAAAATCTCATGAATGCCATCTTCTAGTAAAGTCTAAAATGAAACTGGCCCCGTGTTTGGCTGGCCTGGTTGCTATTGGAGTAATGAATTAGTTTACTTGGGGCAGGTGCCTGTTTTCCCATAAGAGAATGGAAAACTAATTAATGCTTCTGTTTTGCCTTCATAATTCACATGGAAAGTTAATTTCTTCCTTTTGACTTGTCTGCGCAGGCTGTTAAATCAAAGTCTGGGCCAGGGGAGCACCTCAGGAATTCACTGTGGCATACCGGGGACACTAATGACCAAGTCAGATTGCTGTGGAAAGACCCCCGAAACGTCGGCTGGAAAGATAAAGTTTCCTATCGCTGGTTCCTGCAGCACAGACCTCAAGTTGGCTATATCAGGTAGGACAATGATGCAAAAATGGGGGAAACACCTGTTTTTCAAAGTGTACCTATATGGCACAGATAGGCTTGTAGGTGAGATAGGCTGCAGAGAACCTCTGCCGTGGCAAATTGAGGGTTGTTACTGAGTAATGTGTGAAACAGCTGATTTAAGAAAGAAGAAGAAGAGTTGGTTTTTATATGCCGACTTTCTCTGCCACTTAAGGGAGACTCAAACCGGCTTACAATCACCTTCCCTCCCCCTCCCCACAACAGATGCCCTGTGTGGTAGGTGGGGCTGAGAGAGCTGTGACTTGCCCAAGGTCACCCAGCTGGCTTCATGTGGAGGAACGGGGAAATAAATCCAGTTCACCAGATTAGCCTCCGCCGCTCATGTGAAGGAGTAGGGAATCAAACCCGCTTCTCCAGATCAGAGTCCACTGCTCCAAACCACTGCTCTTAACCACTACACCACGCTGGCTCTCAAAACGAATTATGTGCTAAGAAAATCTGACTTATACAAGATGTGCATTATGGAGTGGAAATCAATCCAATTTGCACACATTGCGAAGAGCTATACAGGCCAAGGGGAAGTTGTCTGAATGCTGAATTGAGTGGGCGGTGCAAATCCCACGCTTGCTTGGTGAAGTGGCACTATTGCAACATCCAGATCGTATCAATGATGGAGGCTTGGTTTTCAGTTTGACTTTTGCCCAATAAACCCAACAGAGATTGCTCTAGGGAGAAACAAGCAGCGTGCATTGTCTGTCCCGAGACGTCAGTCCAGTTATACATTTTTTATTCTTTTGTTTCAAGGTACAGTGCCCCAGTGTTGCTTTGAATGGTGGTCACAGCTAAGGAAATGAGTTTTATAGGTCTCACATGTTGCTTTCCCCCACCATCAGAACTTAACGCTGGGCAGCAAAATCCCCCCTCCCCCCCCACTTCACACATGTATATACACATTTGACTACAAGAGAGGGCTTTGCCAGGCGCTCCCATCAGCCCATTGGCAACCCTGAAGAATGAAGAATATGAAGAATGTAGAATGAAGAATATAAAGAAGTGAATCAGCCCTGTGTTTCAAACCTGGTTTTTACGGTAAAAATTAGAGTTGGAATAAACTCGTATGGATGTCATGGTTAGGCTTGGAAACATGGTTTACAGAACAAATAAGTTCTAGTCTACAGGTGGTGTGTGTCTTCAAGGAGGCAAATCCTCTCTGCTGTTATTCTTTCAGTACAATCCTATGTAGAATTACTCTAGTCTAAGCCCTTAAAGTTGGGTCATGGCAATTAGATTTAAAAAAATTAAAAAAAAATATTTAGTGAATTTAAGTTTTCTAAATATAGTCAAAAAATGTAACCAGGTATTGTCTTTTAAAAATCTATGTAATCTTTTATCTCATGTATAGATGATGTATAGGTGTATAGCCCCATGGCGCAGAGTGGTAAGCTGCAGTACTGCAGTCCAAGCTCTGCTCATGATCTGAGTTCGATCCCAACGGAAGTTGGTTTCAGGTAGCCGGCTCAAGGTTGACTCAGCCTTCCATCCTTCCGAGGTCGGTAAAATGAGTACCCAGCTTGTTGGGGGTAAAGGGAAGATGACTGGGGTTCAGCGTGAAGAAATCAAAAAAATATGCGGGGCACTTCAGCCTGGAACGTGCTGCTAATTACCAAGCATAAACGGCCGTAGTCAAAACCCAGTGAAATCAGTGGGCTTGGACTGGAGTAACTCCAGATAGGACTGGATTGTTTTGATTCTCAGAGCTTGCAATGATGACAGCAAAGATGAAGAACAGTCCTCTCTGCTAATTGAGCTCCTTGCTCTACACTACAGTTCTCAGTTGTTCATCCCCTTCCTGGCTTTAGCCAGGTGTAAACCAGAGAAAAGTTAAACCATTGAATGTTTGCGGGGTGGTGGTGGTGAGGGTGATGCACAGTGCAAGATTTTACTTGTATTAATTTCCTAGCATGACGGACATTTCAACAAGTAACTGCAGTTTTGGCTCACCAGTAATGGTGAAGGGTTGATCTTCAGGGGAAGAAAAGGACTTGCAAGGAGGAACCCACAAGTATGTGTGGGGTGCCTAATCCTTCTCTGCCCGTCAGTTGTCCTCCATACAAGAGTCCCTTCCATCCACAACTTTGTTGTCCCTTTGGCATTTGGTACTTTATCTTCTCTTAGGGCTTGCAGGCCTCTACACACTGGCCTAGGAGTAAGCTCTGTTGTGAAGAAGAGTTGGTTTTTATATGCCGATTTTCTCTACCACTTAAGGGAGACTCAAACTGGCTTACAATCACCTTCCCTTCCCCTCCCCACAACAGACACCCTGTGAGGTAGGTGGGGCTAAGAGAGCTCTAACAGAGCTGTGACTTGCCCAAGGCCACCCAGCTGGTTTGTTTGTAGGAGTGGGGAAACGAATTCAGTTCACCAGATTAGCCTCCACCGTTCATGTGGGGGAGTGGGGAATTAAACCCGGTTCTCCAGATCAGACTCCACCGCTTCAAACCACTGCTCTTAACCACTATACCACGCTGGGACTTGATTCTGAATATACATGTGTAGGATCAGTTACATCAACCTCTTACTTACTTGTTGCACGTTTAAGGGCGAGATTTTATGAAGGCTCTGATCTGGTGGCAGATTCTGGAGTGACCATAGATACCACCATGCGTGGAGGAAGACTCGGCGTTTTCTGCTTCTCTCAGGAAAACATTATTTGGTCCAATCTGAAGTATCGCTGCAATGGTAACCCTTCTCTTATGCCAAAAGTTGCTGTAGAGGGAAAACCTGTTGTGGGGATTGCATGACTGGTTTTGTAGTCTTGGAGAGCTTCTGAAATGTTTTATCCAATGTGACTTGGGCTGTGCCTGGCAGTGGTCAAAGTGAGTGAAGCCAAACTGTGCAACAAGCGATCATTTTAAAAACCACCAACTCTTGGTAATCATGGCACAGGACTGAGCATTTTAAAAATATGAAATCTAATCAGCCCTCACCCAAATCACTTGCTGGAATCCATGGCTGCTCTTGTGCATTCATAGGACCAAGGAGGTATTGGCTTCAGGTGGAGTGATCGCCAAAGTACTTGGGCTACCCCATAAAGGACAATTGACAAAAGCCTAAACCAGCACATCAGTCGAGGCCCGTTATTCTGGACTTATTCACAGAAACAAAGTAGCAGGTTCCCAGAAAAGGGAGTACCGTATATACTCATGTATAAGCCGACCCGCGTATAAGCCGAGGTGCCTAATTTTACCCCAAAAATGGGGAAAAATTAGGCACCCGAGGGTCGGCTTACACAATGCCCCTGCCCCAGGTCGCCCTCCCGCCCGGCCTCCCGGGCCCTCCAGACCCACCCCGACCCCAGTGCCACCCCCTCCCGGGCCCTCCACACCCACCCTGACCCCAGCGCCACCCTAGGGGGGAGGGAGAAGAGCCCCTGAACCCCTTACTCACCGGGAGGACAAGGCCCGCTGATCAGCTGGAGGCGGCGGCAGGGAAGGCACGCAGGCCGGAGGCGGCAGCGGGGCCCTGCCTGAGCGCAGGCAGGCCCTGCTGGCCTCTCCCAGGCCGCAGAGAAGGCGCGGGGGGGGGGGGGGCCTGCCTGAGCGCAGGAAGGCCCCGCTGGCCTCTCCCAAGCCACAGAGAAGGCGCGGGGGTGGTGGCGGCGGGGCCTTCCTGCACTCAGGCAGGCCCTGCTGGCCTCTCCCAGGCCGCAGAGAAGGCGTGCGGGATGGCGGCGGCGGCGGTGGTAAGTTCCCCCTCTCTCCCCCCTCCCCCCTCCTACCGTATTGACCCGCGTATAAGCCGAGTTGGCTTTTTTCAGCCCTTTTTTTGGGCTGAAAAACTCGGCTTATACGCGAGTATATACGGTAATGTTCACACTTAGTTTTTGTCCCTCGCTGCCGTGATGGTTTTGTGCACCACTCACTGTTAGTTTCCAAGTAAACATGCATAGAATTGGGCTGCAGATCATAATTTTATTGCTTATTGTTGACTTACCTTGTTTATAAACCACAAGCCCATTCCTGAAGTGGAGGCCAAAGCTCCTTAGGAGCCAGCGTGGCCCCTATGCTGGCACCTACGCTGGCATGCATGGCACCTACGCTGACGGGGCAAATATGCCGGCGTCCAAGGCTACTGGCCCCTGCTGCCAGCACAGCCACGCTGGCATGGGGGGCATTCCTGGGGCATCTTCCTCACTCCATTGGGTAGCTTCCTCACCCCTTTTGCCCTGAGAACGCCCCCTCGCTCTGTGGTGGTGCTGCATCACATTTTTGGTGGCGTAATCCCGTTGGAGTCAATGGGGTATTTCCCCCTTTTTTGTTTTTTATTTTCTAAACTTTTTTTTTTTTGCCTCCGTCTCTGAGAAGGCAGCGCAGCTGTGCTGCTCCTGGCTGCAGCAGATCTGCCCCCCCCCTTCTGAACTGGGGTGAATCTTTCTTCCCAATGGGGACTCAAAGTAGCTCACACAAAGTGGGGCTCACAGAGTGGCTCACCCTCACAACAACAACCTTGTGGGGTAGGTTAGGCAGGGAGTGTGTGATTGGCCCAAGGTCACCCAGCAGGCTTCCATAGCATGGGTGGGTTGGAAGTTTGAATTATTGTACTGATTCTATTTTTATTGGTCTTGGACTGTATTAAATAAATTTGTTTGTTTAGCATGGGTGGGGATTTGAACATCGGTCTCCCGGATGCCGGCCTGACACGATAACCACTTCACCCCCACTGGCTTTTACTATGTGACACATGTCTAGCCTTGAATTGGTAGATGTATCATGTGCATGTATTAGAATTCCCAGCAGTGATCTTATGATATGTCTTCTCTTGAAGAGACGGCACTTCCGTTTAATGATCGGGGGGAAACAATTTTAAAAATGCACTCTGGTTCCACAGCAACAATGTAAGTGAATCTTTTGATCCCTTTCTTGTTTACAGATACCATCCCTGAGGACTTCCAAGAGTTTCAAGCTCAGCAGTATGGAGTTGGAGATATTTAAGGAAAGGCTGAGAATGGACATTGCTGTGGTGAACAAGCATATATTAAATTCTTGTATGACTTTTTTTGGGTGCGAGTCCACACTACCACTTGTTATGATTGATGTAAAACTCCCAGACCTTTTTTTTTTAATATAAATGTGAAAATAAAAAGATAAAACTTTGTCTTAGCTTGACGTTTCAGAACCGTTAAAGTACAATCCCTGCCATACAGTTTTGCTTGCATTCAAATCAACACAAACGTAAGGGCCTAGCTGTACATCCCATGTAAAAATGTCAACTTTTGCAGGGGGAGGACAGAATTAAGAGAAGAGAAGCAGAGGGGCTGCGTGAATCCTCTCCCTGTTCACTCTTCTGCCATTTCAAATCCCCCTCCTGTGGCTTTTCCCTCTGTGGAGTCCCAAGCATGTCCCAAGCCAGCGTGGTATAGTGGTTAAGAGCGGTGGTTTGGAGTGGTGGACTCTGATCCAGAGAACCGGGTTTGATTCCCCACTCCTCCACATGAGCTGCGGAGGCTAATCTAGTGAACTGGATTTTTTCCCCGCTCCTACACACCAAGCCAACTGGGTAACCTTGGGCAAGTTACAGCTCTGTTAGAGCTCTCTCAGCCCCACCTACCTCACAGGGTGTCTGTTGTAGGGAGGGGAAGGGAAGGTGATTGTAAGCCGGTTTGAGTCTCCCTTAAGTGGTAGAGAAAGTCGGCATATAAAAACCAACTCCTCTTCTTCTTAACCCTTGCAAAGCCTGCTGGTGTGTGCGTGTGTCAATTTGGATCAGAAAAACAAGCTTCTTCTCCCTTGCTCCATTTCACCCTCCTAGACCAGCATCTTTTTTTCTTCTAAACATCTGGACTTTCTGTTATGCATATTCCTGTTACAAGTAGCTAGCCGTTAACACACATACCAGTGAGTTGTAGAGTTGCAAAAATTCACTTGCCTTTGGCTGGTGCAACAGTGAACAAGGCTGGAGGAGTTTCTGGATGGACAATCCCAGTCTAACCATGGCCATATTTACAAATGACATGAGCTTCCATTAATATATCCAGAGAAGGACAGGAAACTATGTGCAGGCACATATGCTGTGGATGCAGTTCCCCAGTCAGATCCATAGGGCACCCAGGTCCCTCTTCGCCACTGGAGGGAGGTTTTTGGGGCGGAGCCTGAGGAGGGCAGAGTTTGGGGAGGGGAGGGACTTCAGTGCCATAGAGTCCAATTGCCAAAGCAGCCATTTTCTCCAGGTGAACTGATCTCTGTTGGCTGGAGATCAGTTGTAATAGCAGGAGATCTCCTGCTGCCACCTGGAGGCTGGCAAGCCTGTAGATCCACCAGGCAGGACTGGCACATGAGTCATCCTTCAAAGGAAACTGAAATTGCAGCAATCCATTGTTTGGAAGGCAAAGTGAGGCCTGAATTTCGTGGGGCATTATTCTAGCATTCCTTAAAGGACTTCTTGACCCTGCAGCTCTGGGCTGGCTGCAGTGCTTGAGTTCTGTTGGATCAGGGACAATCCAGGCCAGTAATCCCATTGGAATTGTCTCATTACTTTTTACCCAGCCAGTGTATGTATGCTGAGACTCCTCTGGCTCCATTGGCTTCCAAGAGGTGAAAAGTAGCCAACATTACTTTCACATGAAGTCAGTCGGCTTGCTAAGTGCTGGAACAGCTGCTAAGACTTTCAGTGTGCAGCCTTAGCTTCTCACACAATGTACCACTGGGACTTAAAAGGGGCACCTGTTAGGGATCTCTGTAAAGGCCCTGAACAGCTTTGCACAGCAGCTTCTTCATCCGCACACAGGGATGCTCAAAATGAAGAAATATGTGTGGTTCCTTTTTGATTATAAGGGCTCTCCTAGTCGCAAGATCCAACATGCAAGTGCATGACTAAAGGCCTAAATCAGCAAACATGACATCATCTTCAACTTAATGCGGGGAACAGATTTCACAAGCTGCTGCAGTGAAAGCTTCCCTGAGATAGGAAAGGTGGGTATGAAACTTAAGCTTCAGTAATGCAACAGGAGAGGGTACCAATACTCAGATCAGGGAGGTGTTTTGTGCTGCAGAACATTCTCTTGAAAGGAAAGGAACAAAGAATGTGGGATACGTAGTGGTTGTGCCATGAATTCACATGTCTCTTTTGCACTTTTTCAATATTACTATTCCATGTATGTGAATGTAAGTGTATTGCTCTGGAAAGTCTGATTATTGTTTGATCTCCCGAAAGCCATTTGATCAACTGGAATTATTTGTAAAAGCAGCAGCCTTTTCTTGGCAGGAAAGAGCTTGGGAGGAGCGCAAGTGCCTGCGCCGGTGTCTGTGCTGCTTGTGCCGGCACCCAGGCCACTTGCACCGCCACGAGAGGCAGGGACGCTGGCAATGGGCTGCTCATACTGGCCTCTCTGCTCTGCCTTGGCTTCCCACTTGCATCCCACTGGCACAAAGCGCCATGCTGGCATGCCGGGGGGCGTTCCCGGGGCATGCTGGGGAGGCGGAGCTGCCAGTAGGCAGCTTCCTGACCCCTTTCGCCTGGGGTACGCCATCCACAACAATAGTGTTGCGGCGCCAGTTTTTTGCTGGCGCAGACTCCCTGTTTTCAATAGGGCAAAATGCCCCATTTTCAAACAACAAATATTTTATAAAGCCAGGAGGCGCCATGGCAGTGCTTCGGCCACGCTGTCCCTGGCCGCCGAAGGCTCAGGAATGGGCTGTTAGCCTGGCCAAAGGAATCTTTAATATGCCAGGCCCTATGGGCTGCAGGGCTCCCGTAAGGTGAGGAAAAGACTTTCGGCTTATCCATAGAATTGCCAATTAGGCTGTTTTAAACTGCATTTTTTGGGCCTTTTGTGAATTCCCCCCCTCCTAGTCTCAGCTGTAGTCAATTAATACTGAAATTAATGATAACATACTGATGAGAAGCTTCCAGACTTTCCCCCCATGGAGAAGATAATACCTCCTTTTTTTTGTTTAAAAGAAATAGCTGTATTAAGGTTTTGATTGCAATGCACCAGGACACCACTCCAGGAACAGGAGGTTCAGAACTGGAATCTCAGGCCCTGGCTCTAATAGCTTATAAATTAGAATATGTAAAGAAGCCAAATCCTGGAAAACTAAATAATTTAAAGCCTACCTCTCTCAAGTCACAGATGTGTGGTAGAAGTTTATATCTGGACTGTATCACCAGGAACAGATTAGGAGATTAAAATGGCTCAGAGGCAAACACTACCCAAGCCATATTGTCGAAGGCTTTCACGGTCAGAGTTCATTGGTTCTTGTTGATTATCTGGGCTGTGTGACCGTGGTCTTGGTATTTTCTTTCCTGACGTTTCGCCCACAGCTGTGGCAGGCATCTTCAGAGGAGTAACACTGGACAGTGTCTCTCAGTGTTAAGTGTGTAGGAAGAGCAATATATAGTCAGAAGTGGGTTGGGTTTGAGCTGAGTCATTGTCCTGCCAAGCATTGAAGGTAATGTGCTAATCACACCCTCATTAGCACATTATCTTGATACTTACAGGACAGTGATTAGCACATTACCTTCAATACTTTGCAGGACAATGACTCAGCTCAAACCCAACCCACTTCTGACTATATATTGCCCTTCCTACACACTTAACACAGAGACACTGTCCTTCAGTGTTACTCCTCTGAAGATGCCTGCCACAGCTGTGGGCGAAACGTCAGGAAATAATATACCAAGACCACGGTCTCACAACCCAGATAATCTACAAGAACCAACTACCCAAGCCATTAACTAAGTTCAGACCCAGCCAGTAGCACCAACAGAATCTGCTGCTGCCTCCCCCACATAGGCACCCTTACAGGGGTGCCAAATGCAGCTGGCAATCTGCTGGGAGATATTGTGAGTTAGGAACAGGCTTGCCAACATCATGCCAATGTACAGTGCTGCTTCCTGCACAAAACTGAAAGTGATGTCATCGCATTAGAGTGACACTCTAAGATTTGCCCGAAACTCTGTGGTAAATCGTAGAGTTTTGGCCAAACAAAGTCACTCTGGCACAATGACATCACTTCTGGATCTGCATCGGAAGTGTTGCATGCCAGTGAGTCCCTTATTCTCCCCACCCCTGCTTGCCTATGAAGTGGTGGCAGGAGATAGGAGCCGATGATGGGAGGTTGCCTGCTACAGAGGGAGACCTGTCCTCCAACCAGCTGGTGTTGGTGGGAAAACAGGCAGGTGCCACTCCGGGTTGTTCTGGAAATGGCATCATGGCATCAAGCAATGCCATTCACTCCTCTCCCAATTTCCTCAACCATTTCTCCCCCTACAACCCAGCTGGGTGTTGGTGATGGGCACACCAGCAGGGTGGGGGTTTTTCCCAGCAAAGCAGGAGACCTGAACATTCCCAGTAAGTTTAATTGCCCATCTGTTCTTCTGTATCACTTCAAACTGCAGGTGGAAGCTTCCATGACAGAAAACTAGCCTTCTTATAATGGAGACCTCTTATAATGCATAGTTAAATTGTGGAACTCCCTGTCCCAGGATGTGGTGATGACTGCCAACTTGGAAAGCTTTTAAGAGGGGAAGAAGAAGAAGAGTTGGTTTATATATGCCAAATTTCTCTACCACTTAAGGGAGACTCAAACCGGCTTACAATCACCTTCCCTTCTCCTCCCCACAACAGACACCTTGTGAGGTAGGTGGGGCTGAGAGAGCTCTAACAGAGCTGTAACTTGCCCAAGGTCACCCAGCTGGCTTCATGCGTAGGAGTGGGAAAACAAATCCAGTTCACCAGATAAGCTCCGCCGCTCACGTGGAGGAATGGGGAATCAAACCCGGTTCTCCAGATCAGTCCACCGCTCCAAACCACCACTCTTAACCACTACACCACACTGGCTCTCAGTGGACATGTTCCTGGAGAATAGGATTATTCATAGTCAAAATGGATACTAGTCATGATGTATACCTATTCTTTCCAGTATCAGAGGAGCATGCCTATTATGTTAGGTGCTGTGGAACACGGGCAGGATGGTGCTGCTGCAGTTGTCTTGTTTGGGGGCTTCCTAGAGGCGCCTGGTTGGCCACTGTGTGAACAGACTGCTGGACTTGATGGACCCTGGTCTGATCCAGCAGGGCTTTTCTTATGTTCTTATGTTAGACAAACCATTTTTTTTTTTACCAGAACTCATTTCTGCAATCCGCTGTCTGAAATGGTACACATACATGTTTCTCACTTCACCTACTTTATTTTTAGATTTAGGTCTTTGACTTCCCAGCTACTAAAGAGGACTTTTTTTTTTTTTTTTTTTACTATATGGGATGTTTCAGTGTCCGCTAGATGGCAACAGTTAACCTACATTTCCAGGCTTAACAGCCTCTCGACATAATTGCACAGTATATGTCATTTAAAAAAAAGAAAGCCCACCTTGCTTTCTAAAGTTTATAGCCCATTCCCACCTCCACCTCTCAGACGCAATATGCATTTTCCTCATTGTTCCAATATTACATTTTTATCCTACCCTTGCCACCAAGGAGTGATGGGTCCAATCTCCAGCACCCCAGTTAAAAGGATCAGGTAGCAAGTGGTAGGAAATATTTCAGCCTGAGACCTTGGACAGCTGCTGCCAGTCAGAGTAGGCAATACTGTCTTGACAGGCTATAATAGTTTAACAAAGTACACGGTAACTTCATGGGTTTGTATGAATTCAGAGCAACACACCCAGTTTCTATCATTTCATCCTAAGAACAGCCCTGTGAGGTGGGTGAGGCTGAAACCGACCCTTGCCTCAAGTCCTCCTCCAGCAACTTCATGTCAGAGCTAAAACTTGAACCTTGGCCTCCGGGTCTAAATCCAATACTGGATGGAACTCTGTATAAAAATTATCCCTTATAGCTAATTATTATAGGATGGAGGAACTGGGAAATTTCTGGAGATTTCATACATGGCACCTGGGTAGGGGAGGGACCTCAGCATGGTATATTGCCACCATCCGCCATTTTATCCAGGAGAAAGTGTCTGGAATGGCCTATGTAAGGGTGGTCAGTCCCTCAAGTATCTTGAAAGGTATTCACTACTTTAGAAAACACTTAAAACTGTCAGTGTGATGGGTGTAGTGGTTAAGAGTGGTGGACTCTAATCTGGAGAACCGGGTTTGATTCCCCACTCCTCCACGAGTGGTGGACTATGAACTGGGCTGGCTTCCCCACTCCCTACACCGGAAGCCTGCTGGATGACCTTGGACTACTCACAGTTCTCTTTGAACTCTCTCAGCCCCACCTGCCTCACAAGGTGTCTGTTGTAGGGAGAGTTAGGGAAGGGAATTGTAAGCCGGTTTGAGTCTTCTTTTAAAAAGGTAGAGAAAACTGGAGGTATAGAAACCAACTCTTCTTCATCAATAATAACTTCACAAGGAGTAGCTAACAATAGCATTATATTATGTAAATCTGTTTTCCATTTTCTGTGTCTTGAACACTTTAAAGGGTTCTTTTGAGTGTATGTCTGCATTAAGGTAATTTATAGATAAGCAGGTGTCTTACTCCAATGCCAATTTTACTACCATTCTGCCTTCTAATAAATTCAGAGGTTTTCCTCCACTACATTATTTTGGGGAAAACAGGCTTGCATAGGATTCTGAACTCTAACCAGTAACATGATTAAAGAGAAGCACTATTCTGCACTTCTGTACTATTTAGATTACTACATATTCACCAGTCCTGGGTAAGCTTTGCTTCAAAAGTGTGGAGATAAAGTGGGCAGTTTTATTCTTAGAAACTTATACTTCACATCTGTTTTAATAAGCAGCTGGGTTTCTCCAACATCTATGCTAAATTATCTGGTATAAATATAGCTAGGAGAACTTTCTACCCAACGGCTTTGCAACAAAGTGCCTGTGTATTCTATCCACGTCCAATTACATCTTGGAAGTTCATGTAGCAAAAGAGGGTCAAGAGCTTTAGCTAATAATTAAAGATTGCATCAGATGACTCAGTTTTGAGTGTTCTCTCTCCTCCCTCCCCTCCTCTCTCTCTCACACGCACACCTCATTCCCTTTCCATCTTGACTCAAAGAACTTAGCCTGTTGTTAAAATCTATTATTTACTATGTTCAATCACTGGGTTGGCCCCAGGGGATAATCTCCAATGACAAGAGGGGAGGAATTTTTGCCAATTTGCTCCTCTGAGCAAACCTCAGACTCTCTCCCCCATGCTGTTCCTGGATGAGGGGTCCCGTATCTCCTAAGAGCAGGATTTGTGGGCCGTTTTGGGCTGCACTAGGAGGGCTAGGCAAGGAAATCCCTTTTGTCAGAGGAGGTATTCCACAGGATCCGAGCCACTGACTGACAAAGCTAACCTTTGATTCAATGTTTTACCCAACAGAAAGCTGCTTATCTGCTGTTGTACAGACACTGTTGCTACATTTATCTTACTGGTGGAAAATTCATAGGACTGCTGGGTCAGAACACCTTGCAATCAAATGTGAAATTTTAGCAGTTCGAACAACTGGAGGACACACTGTAAAGCACTCCATTAAGAAAACAAAAACCAACTCTTCCCAAGCCATGTGCATAGATAGAGACTTCAGAACCCTATCTGTATGGGCACTGTATCAAACCACACAGGACCATTGCCTCCCGCGGTAAAACTAGGAAATGTCACCGCTCTTATAGTCCTAAATTTTATAAGGCATGTTTGTAGTCAAAACATTCTTCCAGAATTTTTCCAAAGTTTGAAATGTAGGGCTGTCAAAAGAAAGTCTGACCTGTCCATTGATCACTGACATATGCACATTTACTTTAAACTGTCCATACAGTAACACTATTGGGGAAGCACTCAGAAGATACCCTTTTTTTCTTCCTTGCAATATGGAGTGTTAAAATAAACCTATTTAATCTGCCATGTAATAAGCAATCACCTGTTGCACCCAGCTGCTTGTGGCAAGATGGTCTTCCAACATGCTCTTCTGGATAACAGAAAGCACGTCGGATTGTCTAGGACAGTGGTTCTCAACCTTTTTCGAGTCACGACCCCCTTTTACAATTGCCAAGTAACCTGCAACCCTCGTCACATTTGCATAAATTTGCATAAATGACATTTTCAATAGGATAAAGAAAACACTTTTTTTTTTGGCAGTCCAGGGTATCCATATATATAATTACTTTAAATTTTAAAGTTTAAAACAAACAAGCAAATGGTACTACCACCTGTTGCGCAGCGGCTGTGACTGTGTGGTGCGGCAACCTTTCCTGGCACGGAGGAAAGAGTGCCTCTGAGCATGCACTGCGTTCCTTGTCTTCCCCTCTCTCCCCAAAAACTCTTCCAAGCAGGCCGGGGCTCTTGCGAGGAAACCCCCTCTCTTGTGACTGGGACACTGCTTGTGCACAGAACTGCAGTTATCCCTCAAAGCGGAGCTCCATTTAATCACCTCACGAGAGCGAAGGGGCAGGAAAGAGCCGAGGGCCGCTTATCCCACTCGGACTTTTCGTGCCTTTTTCTCCCCTCCGCCAGTCACCGCTCCTTCTGCGCCTCACCAAACCTGCGCGCTCGAGGGGGAAATCCCGAACTGCGCATGCACCTCGACTCTCTCCCCCTTGGCCTTGCCAGAGCGGAACTGATGACTCAGGGCAGAAAAGCAAAGCCACACTACAGACATGCGCACTTGGATTCCAGGCTGAAGCTCCCGCCCCACCCGAGCGCGGCTAAAAGTAAAAACAATGTGGCTGTAGCAGCCTCAAGGGGGACCGCCCTCTTCTCCTCCGAGACCTGAACTGGCCAAGCCAGGGGAGCTTCCTCGGCCTTCCACACATCCTGCCGCATCATCCGCCCGGCGCAGGTGCGACCGCGCCCAGGGCTGGCCAGTCCACCTCTCAGCTGGGCAGCGGGGCTACAGCTGGTGTGCGGCTCACCGCCGTATCTCTGCAGCCCGGCTCCTTCTGGCGGTCGGCCAGTTCCTCACCTCTCTGCTTGGGGTCTTCCCTGCCCACGCGGACAGATCAGGGTTACAGGGCGTCTGGGTTAGTCCTGGACAGCCCGGGATGGGGGCTGTCCCAGGACAGTGGCAGCGACCCCCCAGAAAACACTTCGCGACCCCCTTGGGGGTCCCGACCCCCAGGTTGAGAACCACTGGTCTAGGAGCATCGGAACGGGGCTTACAGCAAAAATATTGCAGAGTGGATGCCATTTGGGGCTATTGTAGCAAACACAAAAAGGAATATTGGGGCACCTGAAAGGATACACGGATTGCTGTGGGATAAGCTTTCACGGACTAGGGCCCTCTCTATACTCAAAAAAAGTGTGTGTCAGTTAGCAGATATGTATATATCGGAATAGAGAACAAAACTGTGAACTGTGTGGTAAAAGGACAATGAAATGTCTGCGATATTTCTATAACCAAGCCTTATAAATGCATATAAATGTCACCAACTACACTGCTTGTATTGTGTTGCCCCAATATTTTCAGTCCTATTTATCTACGCAAGTGTATACACATAGCTGCCAACTGCGGATGACTTATCTGATTATGTCCATGAAAGTTTATGCCACAATATCTGTGGTAACCTTTAAGGCATTACATGAATCCTATGTGTTTTTACAGCAAATTGTCATTCCACTAAGAAGATTGGAACAGGGCACAACATCTTTTTTTCACATTGCAAAGGTTCAGGGCACAGCTAAGGTGATGTGGTCAATGGTAAGGCTGTTTTCACAAAAGATTAATTCGTTGTTAGGGAATCTTCACTTGCGAGTGTGGACAAGAAATCTCTCAGCCTATGCAGAAGCAGGAATGGCAAACCGCCTCTAAATATTTCTTGCCTATGGGGTTGCCATAAGTAGGGTTGCCAGGTCTCTTTTTGCCTATTTTGGGGGTGGAGCCTGAGGAAGGACTTCAATGCCATAGAGTCCAATTGCCAAAGTGGCCATTTTCTCCAGGGAAACTGATTTCTATCGGCTGGAGATCAGTTGTAATAGCAGGAGATCTCCAGCTAGTACCTGGAGATTGGAAGCCCTAGCCATAACTCAGCTGCAACTTGACGGCACACACACACACACACACACACACACACACACACACACTAAAGACTACAAGATGCGTTTTCAAATGAACAAAAGTTTATTGGTCTGTTAAATGAGTATGATACTTTCACTCAATATGTAGTTATCTCTAGAAAACCCAGTAACATGCTTTAAAAACCATATACAGTGTACATCGGATGATTCCCCCCCCCCCTCGAAGTCTAAAAAACATAGAAAGTCTTACAATTTCTACAAGCCATAGACTCAAAATGAAACCAGTTTTACTTACGATTCTGAACAAAATCCCTCCCCCCACAAACACAATTTTTTTTTTAAAAAAAGGCTGATGTTGTATCAAAAAGATTTTTTAAAAACACATTTAAAAAAACCTTATGGGAAAAAATCCTAAGCCTGTATTCAGTCATTAAAACTTACATGGAAAAAAAACATTCTAAATAAGTAGGAACTGTTAGATAATGTGTGTTAAAATAATAGAAACTGGTAGTACACTGGAAGGGAGAAAGCACTGCTTTACAGAATACTGTGGATTGGACCCAATCACTTCTCTCTGCTCAATGAGGAACCAGCGTAATGTGACAGCCCATTTTCCTGGGCACGGCATCTGATAGCCTTCTCTCGGCCTTGTGGATGGAACTGTGCGCATTCTGAGTTTCGAGTCTGTTTTGAATTCTTTTTAGTGAAATTTAAAACAAGCTTATATTATAGTTAATTGCTCTATGCAACAATGCTGAGAATCAAGGTAATTTGGACTTTTTGATTGAGCGGAGGTGAAGAAAACTTTATTTGGGAAAGAATCTGTAGGGGATGAACTGTGCTTGAATTGTGCCTGTAAATTATGCTGCCATTCCACTATAATAAAATTTAGAAATAAAAAAGAGTAAGACAGACAGTAAAACCTCTCATATAGTAGACAGAAGTCATTAGATCCAACCCTCTGGCTATCATCCACAAGGAGTTCTATTCAATCACCAATGAAATGAATGGAAGGGGAATGGCAGCTATACTCTCCCATTAATTTCAATAGAGACTGTACAGGAGAACTTCCTAGTGGGCTGTGCCACTCACATTTCTTAAATGACAGTCCTAAACACTGCCAAGAAACATTTAGAAGTTTACATTATGGAGAGCAAAATAAAATTAAGGCATGTGCAATATTGTTTAGCTTTCCTTCTACCTCAGCACAATATTCTGCTTTTCTGGAGGCAAATTCTTTGGCAGAACACCTTCATTACTGCTGTATCCCAAACTTTAAATCATGTTCTTTGAAGCAGGTGTTCCAACAGTATTTTTTTTTACAGTAGACAGATTTGAAATGCCTTGTGCATCACAGCAGATAATAAATACACTTGGACTTTATAATAGAAAAGCCATTTTTAATTGGAATGAAAAACTTCAAGATGCATTTTTGTGATAATGCAGAAGTGTCTGCCATATTATCAGTAAGGTAAGATTTAAAGGCTATGAAAAGCCATGTGTGAACATGCCAATAAAGGGGTTGCACCTATAAGGCCTTAAGAGTGCTCTAGATACGCATGCCTTAAATGTTTCGGCAGAATTCTGTCCTTTAGATTATAAAGTACGAAGATTCTTTCCTATTTTAGAAAAGGTTGTCAGTAGTGTAAGAAAGGGAGGACATTTTAACCTGGTCCCTGGGATTCCCTTTGGCGGGGTCATGACTGAGCACCAGCATCTTACAAACCCCATTTTGTCTTTCGCAGAGGCAATCTATTGCCTTAACAATCCATTTTCCCTTCTTCACATATCAGAAACAGAGGCTAGACTCAGCATTTGATCAAGAGCTGGAGATGATTAAAAGGTCACTTTGAGACAGTAGCACCACTTCCTCTTCCTGAGCAAAATCCAGCTCCCTTTTTGTGTAACAGGCTCAAAAGGCAAGATATCACGCTATGCAAAAGATTTTTTTTTATCATGTACATCTACAGAAGAGGTTGAATTTCAGACAATGGGAAAACCTACAACTATTTCCAAGAAACATTTAATATTAAGACACGCAAGGAGAGCTACAGTTCACAGAAAAACAGTAGGGCCAGCACCCACAACAATTGAACCAAGGTAGCATTAATTAGAATGGACTCACTTCCATCCGTGTATATTATTTTAGTACGTGAACAGAGGAATACAATTCCCAAATGCTTTCAGGACACATGCACACTAATCACCCCCTTTTAAAAGCACAACAGCTAAATTTTATTACACTGATGTGGTAAGGAACCAGGCATCACCAGCTCTGAGCTCAGAGAACTGGCTTCCCTAAATACCCTGATTGCCTGAATGCATCCAATTCTTTATGCTAAGCTTCTTAGGCAGCACTGCTGCTTTATGCTTTGGAACACTCCAAAATATGCTTCTGTACAGTTTCTAGATCCATTAAGTTCACCAAGCCTTGCAAAAGTTACTACGAAAAAAAAAATAGTGAAGATAAATAGAACAAATAACACAAAACAGGACCAACCATAACATCTACTGGGTTCAAGCCATAGACAGGTACGGGCAAGAACTCTTAATTCCCTTGAAAGTATGCACTCTTTTGCCAGCAGATGGCTGCCATTCCCAATTATTAAGGAAATATTAACTTAAAGAAGAAGCTGCAATTAATACAGTATGCAGGAATCAAAGTGTGGTACCATTGCATAGGCAGGCTGCACCAATACTACCAGCACACCTTTCCAACTTCCAAAGTCACTTAATTATTAAAAGGAAAGGTACGTTCAATATGATAAACACAAATAATGATGTGAGCTTTGAGCAGTTCCAGGAGAAGTGGAAACTATTTTATAAATATGTTGAGATTTAATTTTAATAGAAAAGAAACAACCAACTAAATACTAGTTAATGGTAATGATGCTTTAAGCATAAATTTAGACAACCGTTTTGAGTGTAGAGATATTATGCCCGAATGATTTTTCTCTTTTGTTTTATAATTTGGACAACTATAAGATTGAAAAAAATGATATTGAAAAGTAGGGCTATATAGTCTGCTCAAGATGTTCTTTAAATTTTGTGGGTTTTTTAAATTGCATGTTGGATAGCTTTATTTTTTCCCTTTCTCCCCTTTTCCTTCCTCTGGACCTTTTTTATTATAAAATAAAAAAGGAAAGGTACGTTGATAATAATGGCACAATGTGCCTTTACCATATTACCATGCTTTGATTCTTACGTAGACTGGAATAGGGTAGCCTACATATCACAGCTACCCTGTTAGTAGAATATTTAAATGACTGCCAGTCATTTGTTTAATCTGAAACAGTGGCATGTGCTAACTTTAAAATGAAATGATGACATCCAACTAGTTAACAAGTAATGCAACAGCTGACGCATGCTTACATATAAACCACTGATTAAAGTGGCTTTATGTGAGCCAAAATTTATAAATTTCTTCTTCAGGATTAAAAAGTAAAAACATCTTTTAAAAAGCTATCTCTTATCCAAATCATGGATTTCCCCAAAAGGATAGTGTCAAAGGCATAAGTTAATGCCTAATAAGGAGCTAGAAAGGCAATATCTTAATTTTCAACACATTTTCGAAGACCCGAAATATTATAACCGAAAAATGCTCTCACTATAACCATAATTGCACTTTAAAGTTACAAGTTATTACCATAAAAACACATGGGTAGAGGAGCAAATTGGCATCTAAATAGTGATGGATAAAACTATCCCACACCGCTGAAAATAACATTTTTTATTCCTAAATATTTTTCAGGACACATCTATTTTTACAAAATGAATTGTCACTAGATTTTGCAGGTTCTACATTTCAGTTTGTTAGGGTCAGAGGTCTTGATAGGGTGTAGCTGTAGTCACTTAACCATTTCAAAATGGCAAATTCCTCAGGCATATTAAGATAGCTCAGCTGAGGGAAAATAATATTTTGCGGTTCACTGGTCCCGTTATGAATATTTTACTGGATGCATTTCCTCCCAGAGTAGCTCACAGTAATTGCTAATTAATTGCACCATCATTTACAGTGTCCACCATCTTAAATTCCACATTCCATCACCCAGTGATTTATAAAGGTGCCTTTCATTAATATCATAAATTAAATATTTATATAACCATAAATCCTTTTCTTTCATAATCCAGATTTCCAATAATTTACAAAGTGTCTAATATAGAAAAAGAAACTCTTGAGCCGATGCTATTTTTGCCTGCACCAACAAAACTATGCCTACCAAGTTGTTCCACTTTCTAATTCTAAACAAAGGTGTTTTTTATTTGTGAGAAAAATCAGTCACTGAAAAAACATTCAGAAGCCTGTGAGCAAACAGATATTTTCCATCATACAGGAGGGACACCAAATGTTTGCACAATGGACACTCCATCATTTAAAAGCTTTTACTTACGCTGGGATGGGTAACAGTATTCGTATTTTCCAGTTCTGGACTGAGGTGTTGCTTTTGAATAAATGTATTCCTTCAGACTCTTAGACAGTGTAAAGAAAAGTTTTAAAATCCAGTCCAGAGACGTGTAGTTTCATCTGAGAGAACGCAATACCCTGCAGTATTGTTAGGGTAGCCAATAGACAGATTTATTTTTCTATACCCAAAGCCACACTGAGATGAAATTTCACACTAAATATTCTCTGGTAGGGCAGCAGAGAGGAGCCAGAAGAGTCCATAGGTAGAGAAGGACACACACCCAACATGAAGCCATCTTAATCCAGAATATGGACCATGTTCCAGCAAATAATTTCTCGATTGCAGCACTTTCATAACTATAAAGATGAAAATAAATCCAGATTAGTGAATGCGCATGGTATCAGTATATGTTATTCTGAATAGACTGCCTCTGAACACAGAAGCCCCATTAAGTTAATGATTACTTAAAGTTAATAGACTTGTTTTCTATTAATTTGAATTTTTCTTATCTTTTTTTAAAAGCCTCTTCAACTACTGGCCACCATCACATCCTGTGGCAGTAAATAAGTTATCTGTGCATTGTGCAGAACATTTTTTTTGTCTTTTTTGAATCAGTTCTAATTAATTAAATGGCTTTTCCTGTGACTGCTAACTTTATTCAGGATCCTTAGGTGAGGAGGGACTTTATCAACAGCTTCCTGGTAATTCAGGTATATAATGTATGTCAGATAAATCTCTATTTCTGTGAGGGTTGTCAAACTCAGTAGGTGCAAAAAATGTTGGTAAAGCAGGCCTTTCTCGGACAGAAGTCATGTTGATTAATCCTTGCAAGCCTTGTTCTTCTATGGCAGGGGTGGGGAACCTCCAGCCAGCGGGCCATAAACGGTCCGCGGGATCATTTTATCTGGCCCGCGGCCTGCCTGCACAGGGCCCCCTGCCCAGCCCCTCCCTGATTCAACCCCCAGCAGGCACACGCTTCCCACGCGGCCGCCAACCCCCCCCCCTGCTTGAACCCCCGGCTGGCTGGCGCGCACACTTCCCGCGCGGCGGCCAAGAGCTTGTACGGCCCCTCCCCGCTTCAGCCCCTGGCTGGCTGGCGCGCACTCTTCCCTCGTGTCCACCAAGGCCCCCCTGCAGGGCCCCTCCCCGCTCCAACCCCAGCTGGCTAGCGCGCACACTTCCCACATCACCGCCAAGGGCCCCCTGTACAGCCTCTCCCCACTTGAGCCCCCAGCTGGTGTGCGCTTCTTGCGCGGACGCCAAAAGCCCAATGCAATGACCCTCCCCGCTTGAACCCCCAGCTGGCTGGTGCGCACGCTTCCCGTGCAGCCGCCGAGAGCTCCCTGGTTGGCCCCTCCCCGCTTGAACCACCCGGCTGGCACGCGCTTCCTGCACAGCCGCCAAGAGCCTCCTGCATGGCCTCTCCCCGCTTGAACCCATGGCTGGCTGTCGCGCGCGCTTCCCGCGTGGCTGCCAAGGGCCCCCTGAACAACCCCTCCCCGCTTGAACCCCCAGCTGGTGCGCGCTTCCCACATGGCAGCCAAGAGCCTCCTGCACGGCCCCTCCCCGCTTGAATCCCTGGCTGGCTGGCGCACACGCTTCCTGTATGGCCGCCAAGAGCCCCCTGCACAGCCCCTCCTCGCTTGATCCCCCGGCTGGTGCGCCCGAACTGGGGGTCAGTGGCAAAGCATCTGCTTTTCAGAGTTTGTGGCTCAGAGGCAGAGCATCTACTTGAGAGGGGGTGTGGATCAGAGTTGGAGCATCTGCTTGAGAGGGGCTGAGGATCAGAGTTAGAGCATCTGCTTGAGAGGGGCTGTGGCTCAGGGGCAGAGCATCTGCTTGAGAGGGGCTGTGGCTCTGGGGTAGAGTATCTGCTTGAGAGGGGCTGAGGATCAGAGTTAGAGCATCTGCTTGAGAGGGGCTGTGGCTCTGGGGTAGAGCATCTGTTTGAGAGGGGCTGTGGATCAGAGTTAGAGCATCTGCTTGAGAGGGGCTGAGGATCAGAGTTAGAGCATCTGCTTGAGAGGGGCTGTGGCTCTGGGGTAGAGCATCTGTTTGAGAGGGGCTGTGGATCAGAGTTAGAGCATCTGCTTCAGAAGGGCTGAGGATCAGAATTAGAGCATCTGCTTGAGAGGGGCTGAGGATCACAGTTAGAGCATCTGCTTGAGAGGGGCTGTGGCTCAGGGGCAGAGCATCTGCTTGAGAGGGGCTATGGCTCAGGGGTAGCACATCTGCTTGAGAGGGGCTGAGGATCAGAGTCAGAGCATCTGCTTGAGAGGGGCTGTGGCTCATTGGTAGAGCATCTGCTTGAGAGGGGCTGTGGCTCAGGGGTAGAGCATCTGCTTGGCAGGGGCTTTGGTTCAGGGGTAGACCATCTGCTTGAGAGGGGCTGTGGCTCAGTGGCAGAGCATCTGCTTGGCATGCCGAAGGTCCCAGGTATAGGATGGACTACCAAATGTGCAGCATCTCTCTCTGTGTACTCTGTGCCCCTCCCCAATCTGGACCCTTCCAAGTTCAATCCATGGCATTGCTGGCTCGGGCAAGAAATGAACAGAGGTGAGTTGCCATTGCCTTTCTCTGCATAACGACTCTGGTATTCCTTGGTGGTCTCCTATCCAAGTACTATCCAGGCCCGACCTTGCTTAGCTTTTGAGATCTGATGAGATCAGGCTGGGCTGGGCCATCCAAGTCAAGTTCCAGGCAGCATGTAAAATTTCCCAATAAAAAAAGTGTACTTCATAGTTTCTCTGGGCCAAAATGGGTAGGCTGCCAATAGGTTAAGATCCTAGACATCTGCAGGACAAACCTACTGACACTTTCCAATGAGGAAACCCCGCTGACTGGACTTGAGTAGGCTTTAGATTAGACCTGCATAAGATTGCACTGCTGATCACTTTTTGTTTTTTATATATATATATATATATATATATATATATATATATATATATATATATATAAATTTTGTATAGCCCCAGAATGATGTCCAAGATATCCAAATGGCCCTTGGCAAAAATAAGGTTCTCCACCCCTGTTCTATGGGTTAAAAGTGCTAGCTTTCCATCATGCTTGCTATTCATTTAACTGGGGCCAAAGTTAGACTGCCAGGTGTTTTATTTTCCTGGATCTCTTTATAAAAATTGGCATATAGGCTTGTAAAGTAGCCAATAAGGAGGCTGATTTTAATGACAAGACGTATATTTTTGTAACATCTCCTGTTCATTCCCATGACTATCACTTTCTTCAATCTTTTATCTAGAATTGGCAGACTTGCTACTTTGGCTGTTGACAAATTTATTTCAGCAGCATATGAAGTCTCCACTCATCTGATTAGTTAACATTTGTGGTTATCACTGAGCAAGTCCATCCTATTACTGGTTCTACTGGGCTGCTGCTGTTCCCCTTTGGGTAATAGTCCAATTTAGGTTATACTTAGAAAACATAACTATTCCAGAATTTGTATGATCAGATTGCTTTACTTTATGTTTTAAATATGATTTTACTTTTAGAGTAAAAGCCTATGTGCTAAATATAGTTCTCTGAATAAAAGAAAGAAAACATTGGGTTTCCTAAGGCCATCAGGTGGGGGTTTGTGGCTCAGGTGCCATTTAACCAGGAATGGGCCAGCTCATACAAAGCCAAAAGGACTGCACAAACTCAACGCTAAAAATCTCACTCTGGAGAATCTGACTTACTGGAACCAGTGGGTAACAGTCATCATCACATAGAGAGAAGCCAGGAAGAAAACAAAGTGGAAATAGGCATAGCTGTATACGGTGCCCTTCTTTTCATCATAAACAACTCTTTGGCCACCCCTTCTTCCAACGCGCTCATCCACATCAGCTGCAGAAACCAGACACAAAGAAAAAGGTTAGGATTTGCCTCCAGCCCGAACAGTCCACCTCAAGCTAAGTCAGCCATCTCGATGCAAACTCTGGAGAAAAAAAAAGGATTGCTCTTTAGGACTTCCCCTAAGCACCTGGTATAATCCAAGGGAAGTGTACTCAACTCAGATGGGTGTTCCTACAGAACAGATTCAAAGGTGCACTGAGCTGCTTATGCTGGTAAATAAGATTTCAAATGCCTTCTAGGCAAATCTACCCTTTAAATATTGTAATAGTTTCCTGATTGCAAAGAAAAAAACAAAAACTGCACTATGCAAAGTAAGCGCTGCTCAAACACATCTATTAAGGCATCACAGAGGTACCAGCATCTGCAGTTGCAGCTGTGTTTCATCTCCAGGGCCCAAGGGGAAAAAGATCTCCTTTCAATTCAAGCTTCAGGTGCTGCATAGAAGGGGCAAGGCATCTACAAAAAGTACTAGCTGCAGCTCCTGAAGGCTTGGGAAAGAGGGCTTTAGTCATTACCATCTTCACATCCATTTCCTTGCAGCTGGCATTTCCAGCGCAGAACACTGTCATGTCTCCCCCCTGGAAAGAAACTCTACACCAGGGGTGTCGAACTCATTTGTTACGTGGGCCGGATATGACATAAATGTCACTTGGTTGGGACAGGCCATGCCTTGCCAGCCCCAACCAAGAGTGGGTGGGTGGCTGCCTTGGTTGGCTCGTGGGCCGGATAAGAGCTATCAGAGGGCCAGATCCGGCCCCAGGGCCGTACGTTTGACACCCCTGCTCTACACTCTACTAACCAAACAGAGTTCTGCATATTTCTTCAACGGCAACAATTCTTGTTGCTACCTGAATTGTACGTTGAGAGGATTGTACTGTAAGCTACTTTAGGATGCCAATTTGCCTGAGGTAGAAATAAAATAAATAAATTAATGCATACAAAAATGAGTGCAAATGGCTAGGTGGCAGGCATGTGATGTAAACAGACTGAAGAGCTGGGAGAGCTGTAGCCAGGAGCGGGGTGTGTGTGTGTGTCTGTGGCAAGGAAAACATTAACCGGGAAGGAGGGAGGTTAAAAAGGATTTTGACAAGTAGTAGTGTTGGTTTTTATATACCGATTTTCTCTACCTTTTAAGGAGAATCAAACTGGTGTACAATCTCCTTCCCTTCCTCTCCCCACAACAGACACTTTGTGAGGTAGGTGAGGCTGAGAGAGCTCTAAGAGGTCTGTGAGTAGTCCAAGGTGACCCAGCTGGCTTCATGTGGAGAAGTGGGGAAACCAACCCGGTTCTCTAGATTAGAGTCCACCACTCTTTACCACTATACCATGCTGGCTCTGATAAGATGAGGCGGGGGTAAAATGAGGAAGCCATCTTGCCGTAAAGACTATTTAAATTTTATTCTTCCTGCAGATTTATTCCCTAGGCAGGTTGTTGGACTTCCCGGCCCCCTACCTGGCTCTTGCCACTGGCATTAATCATTTCTTTGCCAATCGAATGGTGAGCCACTTCAGGGCCTCCCTCCGATTACTCCTCAACCCAGCCTTGCTGGGCTCCGGGCTGCTTCAAACATTACTGTTCAGTACGATCTTCAGTACAAACACATGCAAAAGATGTAAAAAAAAATAGCAAAGTACAAATGCAGCTTTTGCCAGCAACTGGCATCCCAGTTAAGAGCCAACCTCCCTTCTGCAAGCAAAAGCTGCCTTCGATACACACGAACACAGGTGAAGCTGCCTTATACTGAATCAGACCATTGGTTTATCAAGGTCAGAATTGTCTACTCAGACCAGCAGTTGCTCTCTGGGGTCTTTCACGGCCCCCTACTGCCTGGTCCTTTTAATGGGGGATTCCAGGGATAGAACCTGGGACCTTCTGCATACAAAACAGAGGCTCTTCCACTGCATCACAGCTCCTCCCCTGAGGGACACTGGTGTTCACCATTTGTGAGAAACCCTGTTCATTCAAACTTTGTACTCTATTATCTGGAGGCATGGAGGTAAATGCCTGGAGCAGTAAGAGGAGGTGTTTTTGTTACTTTAGCGCTATCTTAATGAGTTGAGCACACTGCTTGGCAATCTTAGACTGAAAACCTGAAATTCATGTTACAGTTTGGAGAGGGTGGAGTTCACATGACAGAATGGAGCAGCTGTAATACACTCACTTACTGCTCCCCAATACACATTATCAATAATGGAAGAGCCAGCGTGGTGTAGTGGTTAAGAGTGGTGGTTTGGAACATTGGAGTCTGATCTGGAGAACCGGGTTTGATTCCCCACTCCTCCACATGAGCAGCGGAGGCTAATCCGGTGAACTGGATTTGTTTCCCCACTCCTCCACACGAAGCAAGCTGGATGACCTTGGGCTAGTCACACTCTCTCAGCCCCACCCACCTCACAGGGTGTCTGTTGTGGGGAGGGGAAGGTGATTGTAAGCCGGTTTGAGTCTCCCTTAAGTGGCAGAGAAAGTTGGCATATAAAGACTAACTCTTCTTCTTCTGTTTGTGTAGAAAGGAGAGAAATGAAAAAGTCCCAGTGCAAGAAGGCACAAGGGTACAATCTAATGCAATCAACAAGCATATTAAACACACACGGAGGGTAAATAGGACATGTGCCATTTTCCATCCACAGATAAGTTTCCCCTGATTTTCTTAAATTAAGCCTGTAATTTAACATCCTTGTGTTTATCCTTTCAAGTTGCACGCCCTTCTTTCTTGCGCAACGGCATACATTTTTCTATACATGCCATAGCAAATCCACCCCCAGCAACAAAAATAGCCATGCTGTTAAAAGATGGAAAATGGGACGAAGCACCAAAATAATTTAAAATATAATATCTGCGCCTCTTTGGTTTTGAGAACATTTTCTCTGCATTTAAGAAAGAAAGAAAAATGCTTCCTGTACGCACCTCAGGGTTTATATAATGTGCATTCAAGACAAAGCTGCTCATTTGCCTCCTGCTTTGGTTTTGCTTGTGGGCTGGAGGGACAGCCTTTCCAACACAGATTTAGTTGCTGCCTGCCAGCTGCAGAAAACTTTCAAAGCAATCCAGAACAGAAGCAACTAAGCTCCACTTCCGGAGCAATCAAAAAGAAGAACCGGATTCCCCTAACACCGCTCATGGGCCAGCAGTGCCTTCCATCTGGTCTTGCATCCAACCCATGGAAGAAGGCACGGATGGGAGGAAAGTTCTGTTTTTATAGGTTCCTTGTAAGTCTCTCTTGCCACACAAGCAGGGGTCAGAGTTCCCTCCCAGCAGGACATTTTACTCTTTGATCTTGTTCGTTTGCTCCAAGCACACCCTACATGGAGCACGCAAAAGCCACAAAATTGCAAGGAGGAGCCACGCCTAAATTTAGTTGCGCTGGCCTCAAAAGCCATCTGTTTGATGTCTATACCACAGAGATGCCTGTGGGCCTCAGGTTAGAAGGGGGGCTGTATGTAATTTACATTGTGTGTCATTTGCATGAATAGAGTGGATGCCAAACCACACTGTACAGGGGCCGACTGTACTTCTCATGATTTCTTCTGTTTCTGGAATTATTAGTGCCCAAAGCGAAATTTAAGCTTGCTTTTGGCATTAAAAAAAAAACCACCACCAGAAATAGAAGAAGCTGTGGCCTGGTGTTCATGCAGACAACGAAGTCAAAGAGGCAGATAAAGTGCTGAACTTTGGGAATCCAGGTCCTAATTTCCCCTTAACCGTGAATTTCACTAATGGTGCATTCCAGAACAGTTTTATACCCTTTGAAGTACGTTAGAGTAAATGGTCTTAGAATACTCAATTTAGGAATATTCGTTTTCAGGAATATGCGCTCTATTTCTCATTCCAACTATTTGCAAGGTTGTTATTTATTATACTGTTCATCCGGCTCATCCTCTAAGGAAGAGGTTCCCAAAGTGGGTGGTATTGTCTCCTGGGGGGGTGGAATTACCTTGGGGGTGCTAAGAGGCAAGGGGGTGGCAGAGGGGCACTGGAGGTGGGCCACTTCAACTGCATTGTTCACTTACAGTGCATTCCTAAGGAGAGTTACTCCAGTCTAAGCCCACTGAAATGAATGGGCTTAGACTGGAGTAACTCTCCTTAGGAATGCACTGTTAGTTAATGAGTGACCTGGATACAGCATCATGCTAGCAAATGGCATTCTGCATAGTGCTGAAATCTGGTAGAAACTATCAAAATTTTTAGGAAATACGCCATCAGAGCTCTAGCCGTACCAGTTTACTGTGTTTTGAGATAACTGTCTTCACTGCGTGTGTTTTTGTCTGTGACATTTTTCAAATTTTTGCTGGTAAGTCCTTAACATAATAGTATTGAGTATGGTATTTTCCTGTGTTCTCAGGTACCGAACCTGTTGATTATCAAGTGTACTTTAAAGCTATATAAGTGTTATTTTTGTTTCAGCCCATGCAATATTGATATTTCTAAGTTACACAAGGATTTAAAATTTCTCAATAATTGTTTTCAAAAAGAAAAAAAAACTGATTTTAAAGGAAAAATTTACAAGGAAAAACGTGGGTAACTGAGAGGAAATTTAGGGTATAAAAATTCCAGAAAGAGACAAAATTATGGTAAAGAAATATAAATATTGGGGAACATTTGCATAAATGTGCAATTAATTGTTTCTTTTTTGAATTTTATTATTATTACCTTCCTTAGTGAGTCGTGCAAACCACTATTCTGAATAATGCTTTTTATAGGGTATGGTAAGGGACACGGGGGATGAGTTTACGGAACCAAGAGGTCGGTGGCCTGAAAACGTTTGGGAAGCACTGCTCTAAGGAGACCTCAATGGTGTACATGGTTCTGCACACCTCCATTTTATCCTCAGAACAGTCCTGTTGTGATTAGGGTATGACTGGCCTGGTAAGTTTTTCCATGGTGAGCAGGGATTGGAACCCAAGTCTCCACAGGCCTAGACCAACACTATAACCCAAGGTTCCCCAACACAGAATCTGTGGGCACCATGGTCATCTTTCCTCGTGCCTGCCAAGTATTTTTAGAAAGTGGGCTGGGCTTTTGGCCCAGCAGGGCTTCTGATTGTCCACTTCAGATCTGATTGGCTGTGGAGACTTTTTAAAAGTTGCTTTGGCAGCAGCTGCCACCTCTGCACAAGGATCTTCACGGTATAACTGAAGATAAGCTATATGTGTGCAAGAAAATATTTTTAAACAATATGTTTGAGATTTTGCGGTTGGCTCCACCTCTTGTGGTAGCCATTTTGTGGTTGCACATCCACCCTCCAGTGCCAGCAGTCCAAAGGTAGCCACAGGCTCAAAAAGATTTCAGTCCCTACTACAACCACTACACAATTGGTGGTTACTTTCAGGATAAAATGGAGAGAGCCCTCCTGAGCAACTTGGAAGAAGGACAGGATAGAAACGAGGCACAGAATCAAGAGGAATAGGCCGATTTCCTTGGGATTCACTGGTGATGCAAATGGCACAAACATTAATTCTATCAAGGCATAATCTTAGCCCATTCACCGAGACATGAGATTTTGGAAATGTAAGCTTGGATACCCCAGAGGTCTGTTTCACTAGTAGGAGCACTTTCCTCTGATGCAAGAGGCTCTCTGAATATCTTGTGTTGAGATAAGCTCCTTTCCCTGGAACAAATCAGCCTTGCTAGCAGAACATCTCTGTGGGATTCCACCCACTCGTTTTTAGCTTTCATATATTAGATGTGCCTTCCTGTTCCAAAGGCTTGACCAACTGGAAGAATGAAAATCAAAAACACCCCAACTTTTCCTACTTATTGGCACACTGATAAGTACTTCTGCACAAACTGAAATTCTCAATATTGTAGCCCAGCATACAGAGGCTGTGCTGTCACCCATAGATATATGCCTATTCTAAATAATGCCAATATGAATGCAAATCAATTCAATGAAAAAATCAAATCATACTTTCTTCATCTGGAGAACAGCAGAAGCAGCAGCGTGCTACCTATAAAACAAACACAGAAAAAGAAAGATTCATTCCCCACAGAAAGAAGCAATACAATCCATACCTACACAAAATTGCAAACCTGAGGATAAATGAGAAAACTGAGGATATGGGAGTTGCTAGGAGGACAGAAAGAGGAAATAGTGTGGGAAGGGGATGCAGGAGAAAGTGAGCTTTGCCCCAGTGCAAAGGGGCCAAGCTCAGCTGGCACTGTGCAACTGGACCATAGTTTGCTCAGGGAGAGGCTGCCAGGGGGTAGGGAAGGAGGGAAAACTGAAGTCGGGGCAGATAGGTAAGTTGGCTGGTGGGTGGGAAGAAGAGGAGGCAGGAAAAGGGGAGAGGATATGGGGGCTCTCAGGAAAGGAAAGGAAAAATAGTTTGGGAGGGGTAGAAGAGATGCCCCCTACAAATCCTTGTGGTCTCCCACTTATGCTTCTATAATTAAAAAACAACAACATCAATTAAGAAGATTTATCTATCAGATGTAATGGCTTGTGAATTTGTGAGAAATGCAATTAGCAATGTTGGCATGTATGCAAACAGTTCTCCTAATGCGGGTAACCATCTTTCGTTTATATGCAAGAATGGCTCCCTGTTTAACAGATGCATCTAGAGAATTATGTTTACATTTCTAATCAGAAGACAAAAGGCCCTCTGTCAGGGGGAAGAATCAGAAACACAGCGAGTTGCCGGCTGCTAGCCTCTTCTTTGTTTCCGAGCAATGGTTCTTGTAGTGCTCTTTAAAAGCAAATGATGTAAAACTAATTCTATTATGGTACACTTCAGTACAGCAGTTCCCAGCTCTCCCATCCAATGAGGTCTGTCTTTTCAGACAGAATCCATCTGTGTCGTCTCTCAGGGGGTAAAAGAAGCATCGACACATTAAGGAGCGTTTCCCAGTCGTGAGCTAAATCCCATGTCCAGCATTGCTGGTTGCTGCTGGTTCAAATGAGGTGAGAAGTAATCAACCTATTTGACCTGCACTGGAAACATCTGAGACATCATGACCGTTCACTTCTAATACTAAATCCATAGTTGGTTCGACATAAAAAAGCTAGTACATTCATTTGAATTCACATGCCCCAGACTTCCTCCTGCAGTTCCTGTTTTGCAAACCATCATTTGCTGCTACATCTGAATCTTGTTCTTGCCCTCCAAAGTAGAATTAGAACTATACTTCCAATCATGGCTTCCGATTCTGGTTTGGAAGGCAAGAATAAACTATGGCTTGCTGGTTCACATACAAAACAACTATAATTTCCTACAAAAGAAGAAATATAGGAGAGAATTAAAAGCACATTCTGGGGTGAGCAGTATGCGCAAGCCTGAAACCAATATAATACCAATCCTTGGTATAAGTTGTCATGATATTGCCAACACTGTTCCACTTCTGTGCATTTGAAAATTACTCTGTACAATTATTGCATATTGCTTCTCCACAAGGGATTCCAGTGCAAAAATGTAGATTTTGGGTATAGGCACTACAGCCTGTAGACAGACCTTACTATAAAATGCATTCCCTCCCCCCATCGACTACCTGTGCCACTTCATCACTTTGTCCTTCCTCACCTCCATCTAGCACTCAGCCACCAAAACCACTCACCCCTCTCATTACTATGACCATGTGATGTTGTTCCATACATCCCTACCCTGGCTACTGTCCGCTCCTGGATCGCACAGTCTGCTGTCCTGGCCTTCTAATACTACCTTGCTGCCCTTATTTCTTGCAACACGTCTCAGCTGTGATCTTTGCTCCTCCAGCTGCACTGCTGGAGGAGACATCCAAATGTCTCCTGATCCCTTTAATGATTCCACCCTTTCTGCCCTGCTGCCCCTCATACCTGGAACTGTCTCACAAGAACACATGAAGCTGCCTTATACCGAATCAGATCCTTGGTCCATCAAAGTCAGTATTGTCTAATCAGATCGGCAGCAGATCTCCAGGGTCTCAGGCAGGGGTCTTTCCCATTACCTACTTGCCTGGTTCCTTTAAACCACTGGTTCCCAACCGGGGGTCCGTGGACCCCCAGGGGTCCACGAGAACTAAATTAAGGTCCGCGAAACAAAGTTATAAACCCATAATAAATTAATATTTTCAATTAAAAGTTCTCTATTATAAAATATATTCAAATATTATTCTAAGTTTAATGTTTAACTAACCGTTATGATTAAAGTTTATTTTCAAATTCTCGGAATTTTTATTTTGAACCTTGGGGTCCCTGCACCGAACAAAAAAGTCCTAGTGGTCCCTGGTCAAAAAAAGGTTGCGAACCACTGCTTTAAACGGAGAGGCCGGGGATTGAACCTGGGACCTTCTCCATGCCAAGATGAACTCACCACCACCTGGGTGAGTTCATCTCTCTCACTATCTCAATCATAAATTCACCTTTTCCCTTGACACAATCCCGTGGATCCCCTTCCCTTTCTAATGAAATTAAACCAAATCACGTGTAACTTGCACCAATGTAGAACCTCCCCCTGCCTCCATCTTCTTCTCTGCTTTGTTTCCCATGCCAATGTTTTTAGATTACAGCCTCTTTGGGGCAGGGACCTGTGTTTGCGTGCTCTATGAAGTACCAAGAACACTGATGGTCTTATATAAACAAGTAACATCTGGCTATAAAAAGGCTGATACCTAGCAGTTTCTAAAAGACTACTACAGAGGATAAATAATCCAGAAGGACAATGTTCTCCAAAAAATACTGGGAGAGAACAAGAAGTGCCATGCTTTTACATTTGGTGTCTCTGAACGGTTTTTGCAGAAAACGCAAAAGGAATGGAAAAATTCCCAGTAGGCAACCTCCACAAGGAGGCTAATCTTGGCTGAAGAAGAGAAACCCAGTGACAAAGGAAAACATTAGCTCACTTCAGTTTCCGGCGTTGCGTATATTCCTCGCAGTGCTTCGGAACTTGCACGTGTGGTCGAGGTCAAACTAGAAACCAACAGGGGGAAAAAGAAATGAATCAAAGCAACTGAACTCTTTCTGATGCTGCTAACAGACATCTTTTAGAACCATCATTTTCAGAATGCCACCACTCTGACTTAATTCAGTGGAATAAAAGAGGGCTTACATCTCATTCTGAGGAATGCTTGTTTGCGCAGAAGCGCATGGCAGAGTCACACTCATCCTGCATTAATCCCTTCCCACACAGAGTTTACACCAGTGGTACTTAGTCCCATATAAAATGTTTCTAGTTGAAGGTGGCAGCCACTTTCCCCATTAAGTACATCTGCAAAAGCAATATTCTATAAACAACTCGACAGGAACGCCCCAAGAGCTGCTTCAAACACTTGTAAATGGCTCCATGCAGAACCGCCCTGAATGACGCAGCTCCACACAGGAAGCCGTCTCTCACTCAGTACAAGTGCTGCGGTTGAGGATGTTGTTTCATCTATTCAACTGCCTCCCTGGGGATACTTTGCGCGGAGAAATTTACAAATTAACTAAACGGCCTAAATATCATGAGCTTTCCTGTAAAGACTTGCCCATTAGGAGAAGTATTTAGTTGTGAAGATTTCACAGCAACTTAGAGCTAGCTTCCTTCCTTCCAGAGGAAGGTCATAAAAACCCTCTCTTATAGCCAGGCAGTTAAAACACACAGTTGTGTTAGAGAAACAGTACTAGGAAGAATAATATCGGCAGTGTAAACACTTTGACTGAAGTTATTTCCATTGGGATATCAATAGTAACAGCTCCTCTTATCTGACTAGATTTAAATTGTACTAAAGTTATACCATCGGTGCAATTAACACCTTGGGGATGGCCCCTAACATGAATGCACAGACAGAGGTTTCCCCTAACTTCTTGCTATTCATACAGTAGCTTCATAATTAAGCCATTTGTGAATTACTATCTAACAAACATTCATGCCTGGAATGGTGTTAAACAAGACTCTCTCTTCCTCAGTAGCAAGCTGATGTATTTTTGCTTTGTAAATACATCCAGTAACTTGAATGCTACAATGCAACCGTAACAGAGAAATCAGATTTAGGGCATACGTACCAAGAATATAAAATGCAACAGAATAGGAGGGTAGTTCCTAACCCAGTCACCAAATTTTCATCCGTTTGAAGCCCATGGTTAAATTCAGGTACACAGATTGTGATGGTCTTATTATTCTCATCTACAACTTTAAAAAATCAATTCAAAATTAGCACGACTCTTTTTGGAAACTGTCATTATGAGATTGAATCCTGCACAGATTTCAGAGGGCAAAAAGGAGAGAGCATGATTTTAACTGATTCAACCCTCTCCTGGGAGCCCAAAATGCCCTCTGAAATGCTGCTCCTGGGGATTTGGAGGTCTCCTACAGGAGGGGAGAGATCAGCAAAATTCACACCCACCCACCGTACCCATAGAAATCTACATGGGATTCAAGCTACAATTTCACATTCAGGCCTTACAATTTTAGTCTTAAATAAAGAAAACCAACATGTTTCATACTAAAACAGAAGCTCATCTAAGAAACTGAAGACCCAAAGTAGCAGCAAAGTTTAACATCAAGGAGTGTTGCTGTTCTTTATTCTTTTATTGTTTACTGACTGATTCACCCACAAGCGTGCATGTGTGCCTACACAGAGGAACCAATTCAAGGTCTTAAAAAACTACAGCCTTTCCTTCGTTATACCTTGCCATGATAGTCAGCATGGAAATTCTTAGCATAAATGCAACAATATAGGACAGATCCATGTTCTGAAATGAACCCTGAAGCAACATGAGGATAGGGAAGCAGGCAGGAACCACATATTAGCAGTTAAATCATTATGGTATTGACAGGTATGAGAGTATGCAGATACTTTACACATCCACTACACTTAGCGGTGTCCTAATATTTCTCAAACTGAGAACATCTCTAAAGCTTTTCCATACGTTTTTAATACAATGACCACTTTGTTGCCAGAACACACGAACTCTAAACCTCAAATATAAACGGGTCAGATGAAACTGGAGCATTGGGCCAGAGAGGCCCAGAAGACTGCTGGCCAAGTCAAGAATAATAAAGTTCCCAAGAAATGGCTGCTCAGTGGTGGTTGTGTCTTGCTCTTCATCACTAACCACAAATGTCTTTGCAGATGGGTAACCTGGCACTGCGCCAGGCTAAATATCTTAGGCTGTGATCCAGCAAGTCCTTTTAGGCACAAATAAGAATCATGCATGCCAAGCTGGCCGTTGTTCCCTCAGTCAATCTCCCTGCATTGCAAATTGTGTTTGAAGGCGCTCAAGTTTAACACAAAACCAGCTTGCAATATTCCTAATGTGTTGATACTAAGAACAGTGAGGGAGGCAAAAACACTTTTGGGCACATTGAGTTAGCTGTATGCATCTGTCAAGGAGCCACTGTGGTGAATATCGGTTGCCGTGATGGACAGGAGATGATCCCGCTCTCTTTTCTCACCCGTCAGCCAAACCAATTGGATTCAAACAGGCTAAATGGCTAAACAGGCTGAAGCAAGGAAGAAGAAAAAAACCTGAGGGGAGTTTAACTGTCAACAACCAACAGATAAACAGGAGTTGAGTTTTGGAGGGAGAAAGGATAGGGGGTATCCTGGACTACGCAGGAAGTCCAACTAGGGACTGTAGTGTACAATTTTAGACAGGCAGGGTTTGGGTGCTGTTCCTCAATAAAAACAGTAAATTGTAAAAACTGTCTAGTTATTGTCTTTAAGTCTGACATGCTGAATGAAACCAACATTGTAACTATTAAGTATAGCACACCTCTCAGCTCTTGTAACTGTGTCAGCTATCAGGCTAGAGCAGGGAGGCACTGCAAGTCACACTTACAAACTAAATAAACTTATGTGTTTTGTTATATTTGTGCCTCCCCTGTTGTCCACACTGTGCAGGCTCCAGAGAAAAAGGTCTTAATTTGCAGCTGATATGTTCTCTGGTACAGGATAAAGGAATCATGTGTGTGTTTAAAATAAGACACACTAATGCAAGGAATCCAGTTGACCTCTCACCCCTAAAGTTAGCGGCGGACCTGGTATAACAACATAACAGGAGGGTGTGGGTGGTGGGGTGAGTCATAACTCTCCAGCCTGAGGTACTTGATATTGGCAAAGCGATATAACAAGAAATATAAAATAACAAGAGAAAGGCATGGAACAGAGGTTGTGACAATCACCATTACCTTATAGGTGATTTGTATAAAAATAACATTGCAAGAGTCAAGTTTAACTGGCTCTGTGATCATGTTTAGAAGCTCGTCTAACATATGCTACCCAGCCGGACAAAGACTATAGGAACAGTTTTGCTAGCTAGCCTGCCTCAGTGTGGAGCTGGACAATCCTTGTGTTAATGATGGGCAGACAATAGAGTAGATGTTTCCCCCCCCCCTGCAGCGTCAGGGCCTAGACAGAAGATGGGGAAGAGCAGCTTTTTTCGGTGGATGCTTCCAAAGAAGACCTGTGCTCACGCTGGAGCAACGCTGATTCCAAAGTTAGCTTTTCATTCTTATTTACCTACACAGCCCCACCCACATACATGTCATGCCTGGAGTTACTGTAACATAATTCAGTGGAACTTACTTGTTTCTGCTGGCTTGCTCGAGAGTGCAGAAAAGGTAAGATACATGACATAGCAGCTGATAACACTCGATTGCAATAAACCAGAATGCGGGTTACCTAGGATTAAAAAAAAAAAAATCTTTGGGAAGTTTTGGTAACTTGAAAACGGCTCGCATTTTCATTTGGAAACAAAACGAAACTCTTTATTAACATTACAAAGTTTTAGTCAGTTCTACTGCATTATTTGTTGTATGCATTATACTATTTTCATTTCATTTTTAAACAACTCTGTAATCCGTCTCGAGTCTTAGCAAGAAAGATGGACTGCAAAGTAAATAAACAAACTGTAATGATTTGACTTCTGTCCTCCCTGGCTGCTGTAACGGAGTTCATTTTATCATCTACTGATGACCTAATTAGACAGGAGGAAATAAGCCTTAAAATTACATCCGCTCATTTCACCCCCCCAGTTTGTCCCCCCCAATTTGTAATCAAACGCTCAAGTGTGCAAAACAAGCCTTGACAGACATAAACTGACACAAGCAGCAACCCCTAAAGGGTCTCAACAGTTTTTTAACCCGAGAACCACACAGCTGCCTTGTGCGGATGGATAGCCAGAACAGACAGTGGGCGGGGCATTAAGCTATTCTGAGCATGGAGGAGGTAGCCACTTGGCTTTAGACTGGGACAGATGGGCAGGTTCTAAACACTCACAACATTCTCCTATGATGACCACACTGGGGATCAAGTTCAGCTGCAAGGCACATATTTCCCTTCCTTTGCGATACCGGCAAGAAAGTGCAGAGTTCAGTTCAGCACAAACAATACCAGAGCAAAAAAGCTTGCTTACGGTCTTGGACGCAGGGTGAGATGGCTACCATGGAAATAAGCATGCACAGGCCACCGTTGACGCCGAGCAGAATCTTATTAAAATTACAGCCGTTCACGCGTGTGTAAAAGATAGCCATCACAAACAGAGCTCCAACCGTGACAGAATACAATACGAGAGTGACGAGAGCTAGGGAGCCGTACCAGACCTTATTGTGCTTTGTGCCAGATGTCCTATTTGGAAACAAAAGCCGATTATATATTTAGCTGGAGAAAAAGCTAGTGAATGATACCAACTATTGGTCTTAAAATGCACTGAAGTTCGTTCATTTACATTGCCTAATTCTGGTGTTATTTGAGAATGTATACCCCATTCAACACTTAGGGGATTAACACAAACAGTGAAAAATAATGATGACATAGCAATAATTGGTGCAAACTTCCAAGAAGTTTGCGTTAAACAGATAACAAAATCAATCATACAAATCAGAAAGAGCCCTAAAAGAAAAAGAACAGTTTTACAGGCCCTCCAGAAGGTTCCTTCTTATCTTCCTCCAGCAATGTGTTTGACAGGTATCACCACCAAAAGGCACCTGTTTTTCCCAACAACATAGGTACCTGGTGGTTTGAAGATAACGTTAACATAATTTGTCAAGAAGACTTGCCTTGAAACCAAGAGTGCATAGATATTGCCAAAAAATACCGTATTTTTCGCTCCATAAGACACACTTTTTTCCTTCTCAAAAGTGAGGGGAAATGTGGGTGCGTCTTATAGAGCGAATGTGCGCACAGAGCCGGCTGGGCGCGCTGGGAGGCAGCCGGGGAAAGCTGCCTCGCGCCGTTCCAGCACGCCCAGCCGGGTCTGTGCGCCCGCCCAGCCCGCTCTGTGCGCTTGCTCGCCTCCCAGCTGGGAAGCGGAGGGGGGGCGGCTTGGCGCGCCCGCCCGCCTCCTCCCCGCCCGCTCTGAGCGCTTGCCGCGCCTCTCCCGCCCGGCTCCTCCCAGCTCGCTCTGAGCTCTTGGAGCGCCCGCCCGCCTCCTCCCCGCCCGCTCTGAGCTCTTGGCGCGCCCGCGCGCCTGCTCCCTGCCCGCGTTTTTAGAGGAGGAAAACAAGATTTTTTCTTGTTTTCCTCCTCTAAAAACTAGGTGAGTCTTATGGAGCGGTGCGTCCTATGGAGCGAAAAATACGGTATTTCACTTCATTACTTAAGTAAGTATTTATGGCACTTCAAGAAGCAATGTCTGAGACCAAAACACTGATATGGCCTAAAGGAATTCCAAATAGGGGAAAGCCTTTGGTGCAGCGGTAGAGCCTTTCCTTGCATGTAGAAGGTCCCAGGTTCAATTGCCAGCATCTCTGGCTAAAAGGACCATGTTGCAGAGTGATGTGAAAGACCTCTGCCTGAGACCCTGGAGAGCCACTGCCAATCTGAGTACTGACCTTGATGGACCAACGGTCTGATTTAGTATGGCAGCTTCATGTGTGTTCAAGTAGAGCTGCTTAGGTTTGTCCTATTAAAATGAGTTTAGGTTTATCAGAATGAAAAAAGACCAAAGAGAAGGATAGTGGTTTTTTTTTTTTAATTTAGGGAATCTGTAGAGATGAGAACTGGTACAAACTTGAGTAACTCCTGAAGAGGAGGATATATTGAGACAGGCACCAGCCTTTGAACTAGATGCTGGAATCTCATTAGAAGAAGGAGTTGGTTTTTATATGCCGACTTTCTCTACCACTTAAGGAAGAATCAAACCGGCTTACAAGCACCTTCCCTCCCCCTCCCCACAACAGACACCCCGTGAGGTAGGTGGGGCTGAGAGAACTCTAAGAGAGCTGTGACTAGCCCACGGTCACCCAGCTGGCTTCATGTGTAGGAGTGGGGAAACAACTCCAGTTCACCAGATTAGCAACCGCCGTTCATGTAAAGGAGTGGGGAATCAAACCCAGTTCTCCAAATCAGAATCCACTCCAGGATTAGAAATGCATATACTTCTCTTACAATGGTTATGCCAATCTGACCCATGTAGAACTACAGAAAGACTGGTGAAGGCACTGCTGCCCCACCCACATTTAACCACTACAGCCTATCGAGAAGTAGCAGCCCATACACAGCTTAAAACAATAATACAAGCTGAGTATCTCTTATCCAGACATCCGATATCCAGACTAACCTGAAAACCAGACTTTTTGAGCTGGCATGCAGGCATTATTAACAGGCCCTCAGCAGCACGCCAATTTGCTTTCTGATGGTTCATTGTACACAAAATTATTAAAAATATTGTTTAAAATTACATTCAGGCTATGTGTATAAAGTGTACATACAACATAAACGAATTTTGTGCTTGGATTTGGGTCCCATCCCCAAGATATCTCATTCCAAAATACAGAAATATCCAAAATACGGACCACTTTTGGTCCCAAGCAGTCCGAATAAGGAATACTCAACTTGTATGCACAAACCAGGCATAAAAGGAACCAGCATGGATAAAAACGAAGGAAGATATCTGGAAGAGACAGACCGAATGCCTGGTGCCAAAAAATAATTAAAAAACAACTGTATTCTTAATTAGAAAAAAAAATAGAACACAGCTCAAAGATACAACTACCACAGGCAGATTAGTATATATGGAAAAATACATACCAGTTTTTGTTCCACTTGTGAGCAAATTCTACAAGCAGGATAAGCTGAATAAGGATGAAGAGGAACCCTCCCCCAGCACCTACATAGCGCCAAGCTATTGGAGACATAAGGAATTCCTGTGTTAGACTGGACTCTCATGAGCCAACTATTTTCTTTGCAATGGAAGTTCTTTGCTAAGCAATCCAATTGTGGTGAAGATCCACGTGGAACTGGTCCATGACCCCTTCCAGTAACCAATTCTATGTGCCATTGCCACCAGAAGGTTGCAGAACGGCTGCAGCACAGTGGTAGAGCATCAGCTTGGCATGCAGGAAATCCGAGCTCACCCAGTCACTTCCAGGGAAAAGAATCAGACCTCTAGCTGTCCTGTGAAAGACCTCTGCCTGAGACCCTGGACAGCTGCTGCCAGTCAGAGCAGACAGTACAGGCTTTGATAGATCAGTGGTCTGACTCGGTATAAGGCAGCTTCATGTACTTATATCTGCAGGCAAGCACTTCATGATCTTGATCAGGTCAGAACAAGAATTCTGGGGATTTGTGCCACACAACTTAGCACTAAATAATTCAACTAACTCTTTAAAAAGCAAAATATCCAGAACACTGCATTGAAGGCCAAAGAGGATCTAAACAGTGCTTAAAGTGCAGCCGTATTGACGGAAAATATTTATTTTGCAAAGTTACAAGGCATTAAATGATCCAATTGGAACACCTGGCTCAAAGCTGCATGCTTACAGTTTTAATAATGACTGGTTAAACTTAGAACGTAAATCCTGGAAAGTGAAACACGAAAGCCTGAAAACACTAAACCAATGCCAAACTTAAAACTGCAGCAGGCCAGAATCTGTGGTTGAAACTGGATAGCTGTCCCCAGATTCAAATTTCACACTGTTGTATGACACTTCAAAATAACCCAACCCAAACCAAATTCACTTCATCAAATACAAACCCGGCCCCTGGATTAAAGGTCCATGCAAGGTTGTACATTTCTGTCAAGTATCTAACCAGCATTAAAAAGAAGAGTTGGTTTTTATATGCCGACTTTCCCCACCACTTAAGGAAGAATCAAACCAGCTTACAATCACCTCCCCCTCCCCTGTGAGGTAGGTGAGGCTGAGAGTGTGTGACTAGCCTAAGGTCACCCAGCTGGCTTTGTATGAAGGAGTGGTGAAACAAATTCATTTCACCAGATTAGCCTTCGCCGCTCATGTGGAGGAGTGGGGAATCAAACCTGGTTCTTCAGATCAGATTCCACTGCTCTAAACCACCACTCTTAACCACTACGCCACGCTGGCTCCCATTGTTTCATGGGAAATTGTGCTTGAAGTATCCGCAACACAACACCTTTGTCTTCCTGTTTTAAAAGGTACTCCAATATGTGCCAGTGAAGTTATAGGCACAGGCAAAACCAGGGAATGATTACAGAGCTGGCAGCAGATAACTAGGCTGAATCATGACTAAACACTTCAGCCAAAAGAGAAAGAGTTCACTGTAGCTGAGATCCATTACAAGGCTTGATAGCTTGTGCTGTGCCAACGCTGTTGGCTCTCTCTTCTCTCTTGCCTCTTTGCCTGTGAATTAAATGACCAGAGAGCAAAAGAAACTGTAAACTAATAGCGTGAGCTTTGTTTTAAGATGACAGAAAGGCCCAGGAGCCAGAACAAGTGCAGTGATTCTGATAAATGATCTGCACAATATAATTAGCTCATATCAATAGCAAAGGAGTTGCAGAGGTTTTTTCTCCTCCATATATTTTAGGAGCAACATCCTCAGAGAGGTTTATTTGCAACTCCTTAAAATATGGCCTAAACTGCTCTGCCATCATCTGAATATCAGACAGAGCAATCCGCTTAATATTTGTATTAATGAAAAGCTGGTCGCGTTTGCAAGAAGATCAACTCCTAGGCACTCTTTATTTTGTCCTTCCTGGAGAGTTTGGACACTGCCATCTGCCAGTATTTATAGCAGTACAACAAATTACCTTAATTAGTAGGCACTACTTTTCAGATACACGTCTGTACAATAATGAAATGGAAGCTGGGCAATAAATCTAATTCCGCACTCAGACGTATCATCAAATTGGAACCAACCCAATTGCTTTCAGCCACAGTCACTGCTGGTTTTATTTTTTAGAGGCACTAGCTCAAGTGTAGTTTGCATTTCAGTTCCTTTGGTTTAATTGTTCCATATGAAAAACAGAACAAAACACTAATTCCTGCAAGCAAATCCTCTGTTCAGTGAACTAATTATAACAGCATGACATACCAACGAAGTTCCGCACATTCCAGAGTGACTCATTTCTCAAGTACTCTCTGGAGTTTTAGTGCCCAGAAATATTCTTACATGGATAAAAATACTGTATAATATTTTGCAATACAGAACAAGGTGAGTAGGGAGGGTTTTGCAACTCACACAAGTAAGCAAGCATTCGTATATTAATGCCACCGCTTATGCTTGGGAAGAAGTGTACAGAGGACATATTTATGCTTCATGTTTCCAAGTTACATTGCCTACAGTTTTAATTCTCAGTGGTAACATTGCACCGGTTGTTTTGTCTGCCCCTTCCTACACGCTGGCATCTTGCACACAACCCTTCCCACATCGTGTCCAGCTATGCCTGGGGAATAGATACCCATTCCCTCTTCTGGCCATTCCACTTTCCCATTTGCTCGTCTCTTTCAGAAGGAAAGAACTGACAAATACAGCACCATACTGTATACGGTTGCCAAGTACCAGGTGGTGGCGGGCAAACCCCCGCCAATCCACCTGGCTGCCCACCGACCAGCTGAGGGTAAGCAGGCAACGTGTGCACGCGCGCCTTCCCACCGCATCACATCACTTCCGGTTTACACCCGGAAGCGCCGCATCGCAAGGGGCAGTTTACCACTAAAACTCCCAGTGATGCAATTGCGTTGGTGTAGCCGAGCGCGTGATCTTGCCTCACCTCTGCCCCAAAAACCTCCCGCCGGAGGAGAGGGGGAACTTGGCAACCCTAACACTATAGCTGTTCCTTTCACTCAGCAACAGTTAGCAGGCACACAGAAGTCGCTGTATATAACTAATTTAGATTCTCCAGTTAGCTGCTTTAAACTGATACCTGCATACGGAAAATCAAGAAGAAGAAAAAAAAAGAATTATAAGTTCGTACCATTAAGAAAGGTATCCTGGTCTGGAATGAAAAAGGCTCCTGAGCACATGGCTGCCAAGACAAGAAGTTTAATCAACCAAAATCTGGGGAAGGAAAAAACAAACAACAACACACAGAGAAGTGGATTTACTTAGCTGTAAAAATCACATGCCCAAACAGAGATTGCACAGTAGTTGACCCATGTGAGACACACGGGGATCTCAACTCTCTCGACAATGCCTTCCTAAATGCAAAAGAAAATCCAGGACGACAAATATCTTATGCGTTCTTGTCTCTATTCTGCCTGTCCACCTTAAGTTTAAGTGAAAAAGGCAGACCATAAATGAAGTAAATAAATAAATAAACAAATATAACCCGTAGTCCCAAAAAAGACTTGCTTGGCATGCAGGAAGGGATAAAACCAACAAGGTCTTGTACCAAGGGGTTTTAGATGAGAAGGAACAAATTAGGGTTGCCAGGCTGTGTTTGGCAACTGGTGGGAGGGTTGTGGGAGGTACAGCATCATGGGATAATGTTTCTTTTTTTAAAATACAGCCTCATATACTTACTGGAAGTTATATAAGAAGTGACAAGGGAAGCTCTAGGAATCACCAGAAACTCTATTGTCAGGCAACTCCTAGACGTACCTTTGTCACTGTATCAAGTTCTGGTGAGTACACAGTGAGGCTGGTGAGGCTGTAGGGTTTTTTCTTAATTTTTCTCCTGCTGTTGCTCGGAGCAGTGGCAGGCAATAGTGAGGCAACAGGATTTCCCACTTCCACATGGGAATTGACAGCCCTAGAACAAACATTACACTTTTCATGAAGTGCCTCTAACACTTCTGCTGAGTCCCACGGAAAATGCCCTCCCATCTGAGTTAAACAGGACCAACAGAACTACTGCCGCTATCGCATCAAGGAAGGTGCAATACAACTATATCATCAATCATCAACCCGGAGCAAGCCATATTTAAAATTCACCTGGGATGTACATTTAATGCATTACCTTCTACCTTTGCAACTCCACCTACTGCACTGTCTTTAGTATATCTTGCCTTAGGCTGTCTGTTTTTTCACATTTAATTATGTATTATTGCATTGTTATTATGCTATCTTGTACTGTATGACTACATTGTTTTTATTACAAAACCTGCCTTGAGTCTCAGTGAAAAAGGCTATAAATTAATAAATGTTCAAAGATGAACTACTACATATTTTTCTGGATCATGATCTAATGAAACAGACAAAAAAATGAGTACAAGCCAGCAAAAAATTAGTACAAACACAGGAGGAGACGGAGATGGGTAAATATAGCATGACAAAGAGAAACGGCGTTAGTGAGCACTGCTATTATCATTTGTTCAGTACTACGGATATATGAGGAATCTCCTCAAGAGACAAGGACATACCAAAAGGCTTTCAGTCGCAAACTAGGCTGCGGGGAAACAGGGAGTAGGAAGTAAAGAACGGATAAGAAAGAAATACCAAGACTGTGATGAAAAGCACCTCCTAGCCTTTACTTTTAGCTTTGTTTTTATTTTCTGGTTTTTAAGAGGCACCCAATCCAGCTCACCCATTGTGGATGTATGCACGGCAGCTGTTGCTGTTGTTGATCCTGATTGTGAACAAGAAGAAGATGAAGAAGAAGCAGGCCATTCCGAAACACACTCGATACACTGCGGAGTAGCCCACCAGCTTCTCACAACTGTCACCGGCCTGTATATGTTGGCATATCGTGTCATAAAAGCTAATCTGAAACACACAGATACACACATTAAAACATACACAGCTGACTCAAAGAATGCCAGTCTCAATCACTGCTCCCAACAAGTTTAAGCGACTTGCCGATTGTTAAGGGCTGTGGCCACAGTCGCTCTCTTGTTGAGTCTTTCAAATTTATCAACAGGGGAATGCAAAAACGATCAAGTATGAAAACAAAAACCCAAGACATAGATTAATCCCTTGAAAGATTATTGGTGCTTTTTTGGAAAGAAGGCTTTTGAACTACATCAATTCTCTTATTCTGAAATTGAATCACATTTTTCTTTTGCAGTGATAGTGATTTGCAGAGCCATCCTAAGCAAAGCTACAACTAAGCAAAGCCCAGTGATTTAAACGTTTCAAATCTTCACTATTTTCCGCCAATAATGTAGTGTCATCAGCATATCTCAAATTATTAATGTTCCTCCCTCCAATTTTCACTCCACCTTCATCTAAATCTAATCCAGCTTTCCTAATTATATGTTCTGCATATAGATTGAAGAGATAGGGAGATAAAATACATCCTTGTCTGACACCTTTGCCAATTGGAAACCATTCCGTTTCTCCATATTCTGTTCTAACTGTGGCCTCTTGTCCAGAGTACAGGTTGCGCATCAAAACGATCAGATGTAGTGGCACACCCATTTCCTTTAAAACCAGCCATAGCTTTTCATGATCCACACAGTCAAAAGCTTTGCTGTAATCTATGAAACACAAGCTGATTTTCTTCTGAAATTCTCTTGTATGCTCCAGTAACCAGCGTATATTTGCAATATGATCTCTAGACAATATATTTTGCCGTCCCCAAACTGCTTGAAACGCTTACTGTCCCTTATAAAATCATTACAAAAATAAAATACCAGAAAGGAGGGGAAATTCCATCTGCCTCCTCCCTGGTTAAATATTTGTTTTAAGGCCATGTTCTAGTTCACAGAAAAAGAACAGCCAGCCACACATTCTGTCCTTGAGCTCACCACACCAGAGTGTATCACCATGTAGAAAACATGACCTATAAAGCTCGTATCTGTGACCGGAGCCCGTGTCCTTGGGCGGGGCCCCATGAAGACTGGCATTCTCGCTCTTAAATTAGGGTTGTCTGTCAACAGATGCATTGGCATATAAACCCACAGATTTTAACAACAAAAGCCTCTCTATATTCTCATATCCATGGACAAACTGGACTCTTAAAACAGCTAGAATGAGCATCAATAACTCACCTATTCTGCCTATTAAAAGAGCCAACTCTCCAAGACTTAAAAACAGACATCGTTTGTAGAGAAGCAGGGAAAACAACACAGAGAATTATATTTCACCTCAACCAGGATGAAGGGAAGCTGTAAACTATATTTGACAAGAATGGAACTTACTACTCAAGCGGTTTCCTCATTTCATTTCCTCCCATTTACATCCCAACTGCTCCTTCAAGAGACTCCGGGTGGTGTGCATGGGAGGCTTACCGCATTCTCTCCCATCACAACAACCTTGTAAAACAGGTTATACTGAGGGGGGTGGGAAATGACTGGCCCCAGGTCACCAAACTGGCTTCAGACTTGGGTCTCTCTGATCCACGTCCAACCATCTACCTATAACTCTTTGCTTGCATAGCATTTCCCTTTTCTTAAGGCAACAGACCTTCTTTTGGAAAAGACCCATCAATGTAGTTCCGTAAGCTCAATACGGCTTTAAACGTGGTTTCTGAACCACCACGACAAACTCCGTTTAAAACTAAGGCGTTTCAAAAACAGTTTGGAATATAGCATAAGGTCATCATTCAAACAAAAATGTTTAAAAACACTGGCCTTTGAAACAGAAAGAGCAGAAAGCGAACACCTGGAAATCATGCATCCAATCCAAGGAATAGTATAGCTAATGACAAACTAGGACCCCTTCCCAGTAAAGCCCGAATAATAGTAATTACAAATTCAAGATGGAAGCTTGTGAAGGAGAGGCTGGTTGGCCATTTCAGGGCAAAAACTATATGCAGTTTTAGATTTTACAATACTGGCCAATATCAGCAACCCTTCACTAAATATAAGAGAGAGAATGGTGCTCCAGAATGCTTAGGTCAGGGGTATCAAACTCATTTGTTACGAGGGCTGGATATGACATAAATGTCACTTGGTCGGGCTGGGTTAATGCCCAGATCGGGACTGTGGGGGGTGGCTGCCTCAGCTGACGAGCCCGCGGTGGGCTCATCAGCCCAGATTACGAGTGGGGGGGATGGCTGCCTCGCGGGCTGGATAAGAGCTCTCAAGGGGGGCGCACGTATGCCTGGAAAACAAGAACACCAAACATTTTCCAAAACCTTCAAAAATAATTTCTTCATCAAACAGCAAGGCACACTTCAGATGTCAGGAATGAACTAGACTATGTTCATGATAGCTACAATGCTGGTTATAACACGTCTTTCCCAGCCCCCTCTCCAAGTTCCTTGTGAAGCACACTCAAGGTTGAATACAGGCATCTTCCCCAAATGCCAGTTACTTGTGACATTTCAATGGAGCTCAACTAACTGCACCTAGAACCAGTGATTAGCATTTTTAACCAGGACTGGGCTATGATTAAGAATATCAGTTACTGAGAAAGAAGTTATCCTTAAGGGATGACAGTCAAACATCAAACATGACAGTCAAACATGTGAGGGGAGAACGGAGGGGAGACAGAACACACAAGTCTGAAAAATAACTGGATTTATGGCCATCACAAATGAACTCTAGTTTGTCTGGGATGTCTGAACTGAGCCCAACATATAAAATCAAAACCAGAGTGGTTTCAAATTTAGCTGATCAGAACATATATAGGACTGAATATGTGGAGTTGAACACGACTCCAAAACATTTTCCAAAACAAGAACATTCGTGCTGCATCTGGAAAATATATTAAACTAAATAAAGACAGAGGGATTTCCAATAAGTACAAACTCTCTTCGTCGCTATTTCAGTCAGTGAAGATCAAAAAGCAGATATCTCTGCAAACTTTACAGGTATGCGTATGTGTGAGTGCACACCAACAGGTCATACTTTCTACTACGCCGATTCTATTAGTATCAATGGTCTCTGCCTGCCTGCCTTCCTCCCGAAGTGTGAGGAAAAAGGTAACCTTAATTTTGTACAAACACCAGTCTAAAGAAGTGGTTTCCAAACTTTTTGGGCCAACGTCACCTTGGTTCCACAAACTCAATCCCAGCGCCCACTACCCCATCCAACAACACAGTTGGGAGGGGCCCACCTCTAGAGCCCCCTGTTGCCCCCTTGCCTCTTAGTGCCCCCCTAGGTAATCCCACTGCCCCCCAGGGGGTGGTACTACCCGCTTTGGGAGCCACTGGTCTAAAGGCTGGAGATCCCCCCTCCCCCACTTTCCTTATGGCAGCCCTTCATATTTCTGATGCAACCATCACAGCTCTTCTGCAAAATGGCCAGTAATGAGTCTACTTTCCAGCTGAATGAGTGGGAACAGCAGATATATTAGGAATAGACGGTGGAGGAGGTGGGAGAAGAATGAACATTCAGTTAATCTCTTGGGCTCTCTAATCAACAGAAGAATTCCCCTGGGCACACACTGATAGAGTTAAGAGGCTCTTGAATATTTGACAGGCAATAAGCAAAGTTGCCACAATAAACAGAGAAAGTAGTAAGATCCCTGACAAAGAAACCCTATTTGAGTTGCTTGTACTCTCTCATTCAAAACTGCCAAACACTCAAGTTACAGAGACAGCAATAATCTTTGGCCTTCATGTAAACAATTACTCTTTGTGCTGCTCTTCCTACGCTCCAGTTTTCAGTCTTTAAAAAAAAGGATGAAACTTTTGCCATTACTAAAATACACCCTTTCTAGTCACTAAAAATTCCTGAAACAGTATTTGCATAAGAATGTTCAAGTAAATTTACAATGTACTACAATACCAGTGTGAGAAACATCTCTTATGAAAAGGCAGGATCTAGTGATTATTAACAGGCTTGCCTTTTAAATGTCTAAAAGATTCCAGCCTAACTAAACATAGTTTCTTCTGGTAATGACCATCTAGCTATACATAACACAGTCACTTTCATTCATTTTAATAACTTCTAATTGTCTGTCCCCTCCCACCTAAAAAATTCCAGTTACTCACATGCTTCATTTCTTTTGCTACTGTTTGCGACATCATGACACAACAGATGAGAGTTACCAGGATGAAGTATAGGGCATACATAAAGCGGGTGCTGGTTGACTGCTTGATCTTGGGGCAACATTTGCAGCAGAGGGAACATGCAGCATTACCACAGCAACAGGCCAACTAGGGAGAGAGAAAAAGGTCAACATTATAATATTTTCAAAACTAGTATCAGTTGGAAAACTATAATCAGGTACACCAAAATGTCTGGGTTGCCTAGAAAGATTTAGACAACTGCAGGTAGGACTGTTCTTAATGATGCAATTGGACTAAAGCCTAAAGGACGTTCAGTGGTTGACGTGAATGGAGAAGCTAAAATGACTAAACTGAGGCTATCGCATTTTGGTCCCATTATGAGAAGACAAGAGTCACTTGAAAAGACTGTCATGCTAGGAAAAGTTGAGGGCAGCAGTTAAACAGGAAGACCCAACAAGAGATGGATGGACTCAACAAAGGAAGCCACAGCCCTCAATTTGTAAGATCTGAGCAAGGCTGTCAAAGACAGGACATTTTGGAGGACTTTGGTTCATAGAGTGGCCATGAGTCGGAAGCGACTTGACGGCACTTAACACACACAGGTAGGACAGCTGCTGCACCAAAAAAAAGAAGGGGTTCCCCCCCACACAATTTCAATGTGGCAGTGAAAGAGGTGCTGTTTATGAAACAAACCACCCTATGTGCATGGAACTACTTGGGCAGCACTTTTATAGACTTTAAACAGAATCCCAGTGAAATTCTGTACAGAGTTACTCCAGTTTAAGTCTACTGAAATCGAGGGGCTTAGACTTGAGAAATTCTGCCCAGGATTGCATTGTCCATGTTCCAAAATTAGGCTACTATCAACTAGGACCGTAACACATCACCTCTTCACCATCAATGTACATAAGTTTCAGAAGAGCAGTGTTTGTAGTGGGGGGGAGTCATACACACTCTATAGTTATTTCAGAGTAACTCATTACTGGGGGGTGAATTTCTGCAAAGAATTCATTTCATCATATTCACGCAGCAATTGCTCCGAGGATTCTATAGAACCAAATGGAAAAGGCAAGCAAACAAATAAATATTTCACATCCATATGTTGAGGCATAGTAAGAAACGCCTGGCCAGAACGCCAGACCAAGGGCATCTTGTCTGGCATGCCATCTCTAGTTGTGGCCAATCCAATTATGAACTTTTATCATAAGCAAGGCAGGAAAGAGATAGCCACCCCTGTGATTTGCATGCAGCAGCTGTTAACCAGAGATAATCAGTAATTGGAAGGAAGAACTTCCTTGGAGGAAATAACATTCAGTAGAGTAAAAGGGATGAAAGTAGTTTACAGGGCAGTGCTTGCCTATTGTAGCATAGTGACGATTATGAACAGTTAATAGTTCAGGGGGAAAAACAAAACAAAAACAGAAATCAGGATTCATTGCTGATTAAAGGCACTTTTGAAGTTTTCACAAATATAATTCCTTTTGCATGATGTGCTAAGGAAAAAAATTGAATTTTTAATCTTTTCATCACAACAAGCATCAAACTTGATTTATTTACTTAATTCCAATTAACTTACTCTTCCATTTGACAATACTCAGACAAAACTTCTAATTCCAGCTATTTCCACCAAATAAACAGAAACAGAGAAATTTGCCCTTGCTGTTTGCAATCCACTAACATACAGCAACTGACTGAATGGTCCTACTGAACCATTCTTAATTCGCCACACACTTTTGCGATGAATGAAATGGGGAAGAGTTAGATCTTCTCTACAAAAGAGCTTTGTGTTGTTAAAAGACATAAATAAAGGAACCTAAAAACACCCCTGTTGTTAAGGGTTAGCAAGCAGTTTACATTCTGCCATATGGGGTGCATAAATTACAAAGGTGTAATGCAAAATTTGACTCAGAGTGTTTAATAAACATGCATTTTAACAGGCAGTACCAGAATGTATTGCCCCTTGAATATGTTACTTTCTATTAAATAAGTCTATATGATTCCACCTTAACAAATACTATTTTGGGGGGAAATCCAGCTTTTTAAACCATTCAAGTCCTGCTCCTTCCAAAGATAGCTGAATAACAGGGCATTCCTAAGAGAGTTACTCCAGTCTAAGCCCATTCATTTCAATGGGCTTAGACTGGACTTACTCTCCTTAGGATTGCACTGTAAGACACCTACAACTGGAAAGAGCATAGCAGTGGAACACATCAGAGAATTTAAAAAGCAAGGAAGCCAGCAAGGGAAACGTTTTAAATGCCCCCATCTATGACTGCCCTTACCTGAATGGCCCAGGCAAGCCCAGTCTCTTAATATCTCAGAAGCTAAGCAGGGTCGGGCCTTGCTTAGTACTAGGATGGGAGACTACCAAAAAGACCAAGGTTGCTATGCAGAGGCAGGCAATGGCAAACTACCTCTGAATGTCACTTGCCTTGAAAACCCGGCCTATGGGGTCGCCATAAAAATGGCTGCGACTTGATGGCATTTTGCACACAAACATCTATGATTAAAAATTTTGTTAATGGTTTAAAAGCCACTGAAAAGTAGTTTTAGATTGGATCAAGATTCCAAGCAAAGTGCTCTTGAATATATTCAATATTTTTTTTAAAAAATAAAGGGAAGATGACTGGGGAAGGCACTGGCAAAACACCCTGTAAACAAAGTCTGCCTAGTAAATGTCGGGATGTGACGAATGGGTCAGGAATGACCCGGTGCTTGAACAGGGGACCTTTACCTTTTTTTTTTTACTTCTGTTTATATTACTTCAAAAAGCTGGCAAGAGCTATTGCTTTTGACTGCTGAGGAGTCCTTGGTCAGAAGCAAGACTACACATTTAGGGCCAAACTAAACGTGACAGCATCCGTGGAAGCAATTTAAAAAAGCTGCCAGGTCCTGATCGGACCTGCAGTGTGGCAGGCGGAAATGCTCTTGTCTCCCACCGCCATCTTTTCAAGTGCCAAAACCTGTGAATGGCATCACCACTAGTCTGGCTCTTAGGGGAAGGGAGTCACGGGATCCCATCCTTTGCCATCAACAGAGGTCAAAGTCATTCATGCTTTAATGTTTTTGGTCATTCGTGCTTTATGTTTTTGGACTATGTAACTAGCACAAGGCTGTTAATAGTCCTGATCTGTGAAGAACATAATACTGCATTTACTCCAGAGGAAAGAGCTCGTGGCGCATAGTGGTAAGCTGCAGTACTGCCATCCAAGCTCTGCTCACGACCTGAGTTCGATCCCAATGGAAGTTGGTTTCAGGTAGCCTGCTCAAGGTTGACTCAGCCTTCCATCCTTTCAAGGTCGGTAAAATTAGTACCCAGCTTGCTGGGGGTAAAGTGCAGATGACTGGGGAAGGCAATGGCAAGCCGCCCCGTAAACAAAGTCTGCCTGGAAAATGTTGTGATGTGACATCACCCCATGGGTAAGTAATGACCCAGTGCTTGAACAGAGGACTACCTGTACCTTTACGCAAAAGGAAGACTAGCCTCCCTCCCCCAAGACTAGTCCCCCCCCCCACAGTGTGCCTTCAAGAAAAAAGGGGATCATATTAAATCTGCAAACAAGTTACAGTTATGTACAGTATAAACTTTTTGTATACGACTTTTTTAAAAGGAGGGTTACCTTATATTAAGGTAAATACAGTACACTGATCAAACACACAGATTCCCCAGGAGAATAATCAGATGTATTCTAAAATGCTTGGGAGCAGGAGGGGAGATGGAACTCCTGCTGAAAAACTGGAGAATTAAAATGCAAAACTTGAGTTTTTCTACCCTCCATGTTTAATGGTAACTAAATTCCCTTTCACACAAATTTTCTATCAAAAAGTGAAGGCTTGATTTCATAGGAATAAGATCTAGCACAAACAACTTCTTTAAACATGCAACTGCTTGCAAGTGGTAAAAAGGACTAAATCTGGGACTTTATAGCAGCTCAAATAAGTGTTACAGATGTTTAATGTTGTATTTAATCTACCAATAAATATTCCTGTCATTATTCTTAGAATTCCAGAGAGAAAAACAATGTATATGCCATCTTGCATTTATTGTAAAATACTAGAACCTTTATTAGACTTTTGCTATTATGTTCAACATTCAAAACCTTCACTGTCTATTGTGATGAGTGGGTTAAAGACAGTTATACAAAACTGATTCAGATCTTCCAGCTCATGCAGAAAAATCAGATAAAATATCTGAACGGTCAAAATACCATGGGTATTTGCTAAATTCTGCAGAAGATTTGGGGTTGGATCTTGTGACTCCAGTTCCAGCAAGTTGAATCCTGTGACATCATGGGATCCAACCCTAAGCATGTTAAAAGCCCTTTATCTAATCAAACGCCCGATCAGACATTACTCCAGACCAGAAAAAGCCTATGTGTGATGGAGGTTCATGTATCCCCCCCATGCAGCTCTGCATGCCCCCACAGTCTTGTTCAAACAGCGCCATTACACAAGCAATCCCACCATATGCACATCAGTATGCCAGCATAACAACTGCTCGGGCTAAGGGAGTGATATGCCCTAATGAGACTAAGGTAAAGGTCCCCTGTGCAAGCACCGGGTCATTCTTGACCCATGGGGTGATGTCACATCCCGACATTTTCTAGGCAGACATTGTTTACGGGGTGGTTTGCCAGTGCCTTCCCCAGTCATCTTCCCTTTACCCCCAGCAGCAAGCTGGGTACTCATTTTACCGACCTCGGAAGGATGGAAGGCTGAGTCAACCTTGAGCCAGCTACCTGAAATCAACTTCCGTCGGGATCGAACTCAGGTCGTGAGCAGAGCTTTGGACTGCAATTCTGCAATTTACCACTCTGCGCCACGGGGCTCCTAACGAGACTAACAGCCCTGCAAAAAGGCTCACAATGCAACAGAGCTAGATAAATATTGGACACTGTTACTGAAATGAGGAGGATTTGGTACACTAACAAGCTTAAGCTAACAATAGTGCAAAGTCAGATGGTCTGTTGAGAAAATATCTGAGCATGGTTCTTATTACTGGACTTTCTCCTCCTGTATGCTCTCTTTTTAAAGGCACTGTACGCCTGTTAACTATCAGGATGTTTTGGAGGTCATTCATCCATTCATAGGGTCGTCATAAGTTGGAAGTGACTCGACAGCCCATAACACGCAAATGTATTCATGTTGGTTCATTTAATATTTCAAATAAAAATTATTTTAAAAGCTCACGCTAGAGATTTTTTGGTGTGCCAACACATAGCACTTCAGGGTCCTCAAAGCACATACAATCTTACATAGGTAATTTCTTTGCTTAAACTGGACTTACGATAACTGAAATCAGCAAGAGAAGCACGGTGAGGACATTCTGTAAAATCATGCATCTGTGGATAGTTTCATATTTGGGCTTCACTTCTTTTCTGGGCAGAAAACAGCCTTACCCTAGTTGGCGTTTTGTGTGTGTACATGTGTGAAACTCACTGTAACTGGCACAGAAGACCTTTTGATAACACAAAAACAGAAAGACTGCAGATGGGGAAGAAAGTCACACCCAGCAGTCTCATTCTTTTCTCATGCAAAGACCGAAACTGGGATTTTATCCCAAGAGCTTCTCTACAGCTCTTTTAACAGCAAGAGATCACATTAATTTTTTTTTGGGCTGAAGTTGAATTAACTCTCCCAGAATCCCTGGACAGGCCAGTAGAACAAAAACAGGTTTTGCTGGTAAAACCAATATTGCCGTTTCTTTTATTCTTTGCTTTAGAAAAGCTTAATCCTTTAGGCAGGTGCAGGAATCAAGCTGTAAATAATCCCCTCCCCACACACAGAGAGGGGCAGGGCTCCAAAGAACCAAGAAATTAGTTCTACGTGCCCAAAGGGGTTTTGGAGCAGCGCTTCAGAGAACAAGGGGAATTTCTAAAGCAGTTTGTGATATGATATGGGGTGGGTTCAAAGGGGAAGGAAAAAAATCTCACTGGGCTTGCCTAAACCCACTTAACCAGCTGTGTTACTATTTTGTATGTAAAATAAAACCTGAGTCTAGTGTAAACATTAAAACAAAACTTTATTCCTTTGTAGGTTTTTGAGAGTCCGAGCTCAGTTCACCAGGCACCTACTGAAGTGAGTACCGATTCACAAAAACGTACAAAGGAATAAATGTTGTTATGCCTGTGAGGAGTCATTGATGGTGGAAAGTAGCATCAAGACACAGCAGACTTTTGGTGACCCCCTTTCAAGGGAAGAGACAGACAGAGGTGATTTGCCATTGCCTGCCGCTGCAGAGCAACCCTGGACTTACTTGGTGGTTTCCCATCAAAGTACTAGCCAAGGCTGACCCTGCTTAGTTTCCAAGGCTGGGCTAGCCTGGACCACCCAGGTCAGGATCATTAGACTCTGGTATTATTTTTCTATCACAGACTAACACAGCTAGCTACTCCTCTGGAATTATTGTTATGTAAGATGACTTGGAGAGAGCCCCGTGGCGCAGAGTGGTAAGCTTAACATGTGAAGATGGGGATGGGGGCAACTATACCTCATGCATACAAAAACGTATTGTGAAACAAGAGTGCTGTCTTAAGAAGAAGAATCGGTTTTTATATGCCAACTTTCTCTACCACTTAAGGGAGAATCAAACCGGCTTACAATCACCTTCCCTTCCCCTCCCCACAACTGACACCCTGTGAGGCAGGTGGGACTGAGAGAGTTTGGAAAGGACTGTGACTAGCCCAAGGTCACCCAACTGGCTTCGTGTGGAGGAGCGGGGAAACAAATCCAGTTCACCAGATTAGCCTCCGCTGCTCATATGGAGGAGTGGGGAATCAAACCCGGTTCACTAGATCACAACTATAGCCATTGAAGAAAAAGGAAAGGCAAGAATTACTCCATGTCCATCAACCTGGAATGCCAGTGAGTAGAGTTACCAACCGCTAGGTACTAGCTGGAAATCTCCAGCCAATAGAGGTCAGTTCACCTGGAGAAAATGGCTATTTGGCAGTTGGACTCTATGGCATTGAAGTGCCTCCCCTTCCCAAACCCCGCCCTCCTCAGGCCCCGCCCCACAAACCTCCCACCGGTTGCAAAGAGGGACCTGGCAACCCTACCAGTGAGATGTGTCAGACAAGGATAGTTTCAGAGGGTAGCTGTGTTGGTCTGAAGCAGAACAGTAAGATTTGAGTCCAGCAGCACCTTGGATTCCAACAAGAGTTTCAGGGTACAAGTTTTCAAGAGTCAGAGCTCTGGGAGATATCAAATCCTGGCCATCAAGCTCACTGGGTGACCTTGGCTCAGTCACGTACCTCTCGGCCTAGCCTACCTCACAGGGCTGTGAGGATAAAAGTGGGAGAATGAAAAACGAAACAAAGCATATGCGTCACTTTGAACTCTCTGGAGGAGGGCAGGATAAAAAGCTACCACCACCACCACAGGACAGAAATTAAGATTTCTACTGCTCTCAACATCTTGGGAACCAAATGCAGCATCAAAATTTCTAAATAAATACAGTATTGCATATATGAGACCTGCTGTTCCTAACAGCAGCAATTCATCAGAGCCCAAGGAAAGAAGGCTGTGATTGAAGAAGAACAATCAGGTTACAGATAATTCTCTGACAATACTAAATTGTCAGAAGATTACCAGCCAGCATGGTGTAGTGGTTAATAGCGGTGGTTTGGAGCGGTGGACTTCGATGTGGAGAAACGGGTTTGATTCCCCACTTCTCCACATGAGCGGCGGAGGCTAATCTGGTGAACATGATTAGTTTCCCCACGCCTCCACATGAAGCCAGCTGGGTGACCTTGGGCTAGTCACAGTTCTCTCAGAACTCTCTCAGCCTCACCTACCTCACAGGGCGTCTGTTGTGTGGAGGGGAAGAGAAGGTGATTGTAAGCCGGTTTGAGTCTCCCTTAAGTGGTGGAGAAAGCCGGCATATAAAAACCAACTCTTCTTCTATATACAGAAACACAATGGGAGAAGAGCCCTTTAAAAGTTGCTGGCATGCAGCTGAAGTAACTGCTTTATGCTTATGTTCAAAACACAAAAAGATTCTTCCACTGACAAATGGCAAATTCCTTACTCACTAGAGTTCTTTTGTTTAAGAGGATATATCTTCCAGAAAATTGAGTAAAGCCAGACAACTAAAGAGTAAGAGCAAAAATTCACAATCCAATCCTGGAAAGTAAGACTGAATTTATCATGTGCCACTGAAAGTGCTTTTCTAGCTCCAATCCAACTGCTGGTGTGCCTATGAAAAACAAAGCAAAATGGCAGTTTTGAATAAGTTTGTGCCAGGTTTTTGAATGGACTGACACCCAGGCAGGAAAGTTACGTTTCCAATCATATTCCAGCCTCACTGAACTCTACAATGCATGGGATTTCGGCCTAAGGCCAACTGACTTAATGTATGGTTATGGCTGTTGTCTTAATCCCTTAAAGTAATCTTGTAACTCATTTCAGACACTCCACAAGCCACACAATACTTTCTACTGGAGTACAATGCTGTTTGGCAGGACTACTCCCAGGGATACAACAGCAGATATCTGCTGTACCTGATCATTGCCAATTTTAAAAAATAAAGGTGACAGGGAATTGTAGAGGCCTTTAATCACTAGCTTTAGGAGATCACAGAAGCATCAGTAATCACTGTGGCGGCCAAAATTATCCTCCCTGTAGAAGTATGGTATTATTAAAAATATATTTGCAGGGCCTTCCCAGCATTGCATGCATCTTATCAGTTCTCTCTCTCTCTCTCTCTGCTTACCATATGTGTTCTGAAGATATGAGTTAATCTCCACTGGAGTTGACGTATGAAAGACTGTCCTTAATGGAAACATTACTGGAGCAGATTAACTTTGCATGCAAGTCTTCAGAAGCCTGTATCGTTTTAGGAGTCCATCTTTCCACATGGGGCTGCAGCTCAGTGGTAGAGAGCCTCGGCTTGGCATGCAGAAGGTCCCAAATTCAGTCATCAGCAACTCCAGTTAAAAGGATCAGGTAGTAGGTGATGGGCCTGACCTGGATAGCCTGAGCTCATCAGATCCCAGAAGCTAAGCAGAGTCGACCCTGTCAAGTATGTGGATGGGAGACTTCCAAGGAATACCAGGGTCATGGAGTGGAGGCAGGCAACAGCAAACCACCTCTGAATGTCTCTTGCCTTGAAAAGCCCATTAGGGGTTGCCATAAGTCAAATGTGATTTGACAGCAATTTAATAAAAAAAGGTGATGTGAAAGACCACTGCCTGAGACCATGGAGAGCTGCTGCCAGAGTAGACAATGAGTGTGTAAAGTGCCGTCAAGTCACAGCTGACTTATGGCGACCCCTTTTGGGGTTTTCATGGCAAGAGACTAACAGAGGTGGTTTGCCAGTGCCTTCCTCTGCACAGCAACCCTGGTATTCCTTGGGGGTCTCCCATCCAAATACTAACCAGGGCTGACCCTGCTTAGCTTCTGAGATCTGACGAGATCAGGCTGTACCATGTTGCCTTCCCTCCTCAGAGTAGAAAATACTGACCTTGACAGACCTACTATCTGTAAGGCATCATCATGTCACATGTTCCTATAGTTGTTCATCTTTTATGAGACAGCTTCCATTTATGAACACTACCCTGCCTAGTTACCCAATTCTTACTCATAACAAGTGATCAGGGAATTACTATAATAATGGTATTCCAAATGCAAGATCAGGAAAAAAAATTCCTCCTTTAATAGTGGTTTGGGATTGGTCAGTCTCCTATGTCCATGAGAAGAAAGCAGTCTTTCTCATTCTTAATGGCAACTGAAACTATTCAAGCCATCTTCAGATGTATAGATGGTTTCAGTGATGCATTGTGCTTTTGTTCATATTGCTTGTCTTGTACTCTAATTTATTTAATGCTAACAGTTCTAGAAGTTATATTCCTTCATAAGATTCATTCAGGAAACAAAAGTGGAACAAAATGCCAGCCAAGATTTTACAAAGTCGTTTTATAAAATATTTGCAATGGCCAGAAACTTGTAAGGTTTACAGAGAACTCCTATGCAAATTTACATAGAGGTGCCATCACGGGTAAGAATCCATAGCGCTGCATCCTCAAGAACCCATTCTGCCCTTCACACAACAGCAAGCCCCAAAATAACTATCCGCTGAGATAACTTGATAATCTGAGGTGATAAAAATGTGCCTACAATTGATCTCCCCTCCACCCCGGGAATGTTTCAAGGTTTTACTGAAGTTGCCCTTTAAACTTTTCTCTTCAAACATGAGGGCTACTTTAAGAAGTGAACATAATTCTCAAAATAATTGGATTTAGGAAACCCTTACAATGCAACAAGTATGGGGAAGCTCCTGAAGCTGCTGCCGGTGTAGCTGTCTCCCTAAATCACAAGCGTGGTGCATCAATGAATGTGCAATCCTTTCTTCAAGATTAACTCTATTGGAGACACTCTCTGTAGTACGGATACAGTTCAAAACTTCCACATTTCCAATGTGAGTGAATTTTAAGTTAGTATGAGTGAAGCCATCTTTGTTTTCTGCAGTATTCCGCTCTGGCGAAAAATTAACCTTTGTATCCTGACAGTGTTTCTGCTGGCTTTGCTTTTCTAAAAAAGATTAATTACTAAAGAAGACAAAGTGTCGGTCCTTGAGTACTGATAAGAGGGTACAGAGTAGAAATTTGACTAACCCTCTCTGCAGCTTCAAGAGGCTAGATACAGTTACTAAGCCGCATGTATACGTCTAATTGGATGATACAATTTTTTTTCCTAGTAAGTAACGCTGTGATGTCATTAAAACTATCACAGTTCTACCCATAATGAACTTAGCAGAACTTCCCTTGTCTTCAAGTTGCTACTTAGACTAGGCGAACGTCTCAGCTCGAGCTTTTAATAAAGGATCACTTTAATGGCTGTTTTGTTTGGAGTGCATCATTTGGAACCCCTCGTGGGGACATACAATAAATTTTCCAAGAAACCAGGTCATTTTTTTTCAACTACACCATGTTAGTTGCAACATCTTCCAGTAAGGACAAATCTAATGAGTAGGACTGAATTAAGGATAGGATCCAGAAGTCGGCAGGCTCTTTGAAGTTTACTTTTATTTATACAAACCATAATGTCATGGAAATATAGCTAAAAATATTACAAAGTGCCTGAGAAAACACATTACAGCCTCCCAAAACCACCTCATCACAGTATCACTCCGAAACAGTGTTAGTCTTTATCGTGTATACAATGCATGCAAAAAAACAACCATAGCTAAACTTTTCCACTGCAGCTGCTTTATTTAAAGATTGAGGTTCACTTTTTAGTCTCAGGAGAGAAGCTACACAAAAGCCAATGTAAAATCCTGTTTCCTGTAAAACAGAGCAGATGTTTTTATATAAGCAGACGCACGCCATTATGGTATGGGCTGAACAGCAGGCCAGGCTACAACCTATATATTTTCCTTGAAGGAAAATATACACAAACAGAAAGAGATAGACTAACAGTCTATGCAATTAAGCTTTCGTTTGCTTTGTGACTTGGGAGGAAAGTTCCTGCTGGGTTCTTCCTTGTACAAGACAGGAAATCATACTATAGAAATCTGGCACAACTATCTGTTTGAATTTATACAGTCGGATATCGTCGAGATGATGCATCAGAAGACTTCATGGGAAGATAAGAACAGGGAAATCACAAGTAGATGGAAGACCTATTTAGAGTGGATATCAATGGAAGGAAGACATTCGGTGGAAGATTCAGACTTTGTGCCCATGGCTGGGGTTAAGAGACTAAAAATTATAAGGAGAAGGAGTGGGGTTAGGGAGGGGGATGGGTGGGATGGAAGGGAATGAGAAAAGTACGTCATACAAACAATGTATGTAGAAAAAGAAATATATATTTGAAACTTGTATAAAAAGAAATAATAATAATAAAAAGTAGGCCCCCCCCACACAAAAAAAGACAGGAAATCATGTCCACTGGACCAACTGCAGAGATTAAAACTTGGAAACTGATTACTAGCTTGAGGTTAGAGGAGCATTTAAGACTAGATGTTTTTGTTAGCAATTCTGCATTGAAAGAGCAGTAACAGTTTTGGTGCATTTCATAGAATGAGCTTGGAGACCCATCTAATATCCAGAATGGTATCGTTGTATTTCGTCAACAGCAAGACTTTACTCCCAAGGAAGCTCAGTATCTACTTCAGTAAGAGTTACCAAGCAGATAAGAAGACACAAACCATCTTGCTGGATCAGACCAACAGTCTATCTATTCCATCATCTTTCCCACAGCGGCCATCCAGACGCTTGAGAGTGTCCTCAAGCAGGACACAATGGCCAAAACACTGCTCAGATCATTGCTTGCCTCTGAATACGGAGATCCCATTCAGGCAACCTGGCCTATAGCAGTGACAGACCCTTCCCCAGGAACCTGTCCAATCGCCTTTAAAAACCATCTAATCTAGGGGTTATTAACCAAATCCTATGGCAGTGTTGTTTTGGTCCTATCTGGGAGACAGGTTTCAGTGCTAGGGGACTGCTGCTAAACACCTTGGACTCTGACCTATCGGGTCTCACAAGGTTGCATCTTGTCCCTCATGCTTTTTGACATCGACATGAAGTCACTGAGAGAGGTCATCTGGAGATCTGGACTGGGCTGTCACCAATATATAGATGATACTCAGCTCTATCTCACACTTCCAATAGATCCCAGGTAGACTGTTAAAACACTGAATCTGTGCCTGGAGTGGTTTGGGGATGGATGAGGGCTAATAAATTCATAATCCTAACAAAATGGATGTGCTACTGTTGGATTGAAGGACTGACCCAGGAACAGAACTGCCTCCTGTTATGAATGAGGTGCACTCCTTCTAAAGGAGGAGGTTTATATCGGGGGAGGGCTGTTGTACCCAGGCCAATAATACACCTATTGAATTCTGCAGCTAGAATACAGTGGGATGTAGGGGACCATATCACTCCAGTCGTGTTTCACCTTAACTGGCTCCCAATTTGCTTTTGAGTCCAATTCAAAACACTGGCAACACACTTATTTGTCAAGCCCTATGCAATGTGAGACCGGCATACTTTAAGGACTGCCTTTTCCCATATGAACCTACGGTACCTTGCTTTGGCTGCCCCTACCATCTGAGGCTAGATGGCTGGTAAGCTGGAAAGAGCCTTCTTGGTTGTAGCCCCCAAATTATGGAATTCCCTCCCCAGTGAGATTTCTTTGTCCCCCTCTACCATTGTCTTCGGCCAACGGGTGAAGACTTTTCTGGGTTGGTTTCGTTCCCTCACTGACCTTCCTTCCTATTTATGTGTTTTGCTAACTGCTGTTTTCAATTGTTTATAAAGCGTTCACCGACTTGCAAACACTAAGTCGGGCAGGAAGAAGCATAAAAAGGTTCTAAATAATAAAAAAGAGAGGACCCACCCTCAAATGAGAATCACAAAGCTCTTTCTTGCAGCGCACAAGGAGAACTAATTTTGCCCACCAACTTGCATGCTGTTAGAATGCTGGATCAATCTGGAGGGAAACCAAAGCCACACAACGGTTTTCTCAACACTGGCGCTGTGTGTAGTCGCTGAAACACTTTATTTAGAGGTCCACAGTACCCCAGAGAAGTTTCTGCAGCTCCCAAATATGAATAATTCACTGCATATAACTGTGGTGAGAATTTCTTTGTATTGAATTAAACATTATTAGTTTGAGTTAAGAAAAACCTGAATCCTACATACCTGGATATTATAACCTGTAGCTTAGACTGTGGCCTTCATGAAGTAGACCTTTAACTGGCCCTAAATTCCAAACTAACCCATGACCTTAAAGGGGAACAGGATACGGCATTACTAGGAGTCACTCAGCTAAGACACATTGGGTGCCCCCACATTATGTTATGAGAACAACAAGGTCGCTGAGGCCAGCAGCAAATTAGCTGGAGAACTGTTTTTGCAGGTCTGACGGGGAAACAGGGAGCCTGTCAGGGACCCCGATGAAAGAAAGAATTATTTTGGAACATTATATTTTAAAACAAGATTAGCCATGATTTGTGCAAAACTCATACCCTGAGGAATTTGAATGGGAGGGGTCCGGAGGAGACCCTCTCTTACGGTTTTACCTATAAAACAGGAACCAAATTGCCACAGTCTTTGTCATTCTAGGGCACTGGTTCCAACCAGGGGTCCATGGACCCCCAGGGGTCCGCGAGAACTAAATTAAGATCCGCGAAACAAAGTTATAAACCCATAATAAATTAATCTTTTCAATTAAAAGTTTTCTATTATAAAAAAAACATATTCAAATATTATTCTAAGTTTAATGTTTAACTAACAGTTATGATTAAAATTTATTTTCAAATTCTCGGAATTTTTATTTTGAACCTTGGGGTCTCTGCACCGAACAAAACAGTCCTAGTGGACCCTGGTCAAAAAAAGGTTGGGAACCACTGTTCTAGGGAGAAGACCAGGGTTTCCACTTGATTCCCATCTTCTGTCTTTCCTTGGAATGATCCAAAGAGCTTTGATTAGCTGTGCGTCTGTTTCTGTGTGGGGTCTGTTACATTTATTATTACGTATTGCTTTGACTTCTTTGCTTTTGTTTCTGTTCTTATATTTGCTTGAATGGTTTAATAAACTGCATGAATTCTGTTACCTGTTTTGTGTGCTGTTTTAACTATCTTGAGTGCAAGCTCTATCCAATTTTCCTATAAAGACTCTGATTCTTGCTTCTGGTAAGTTAAGCAAGCAGAGAACCCAATCTTAAGAACCTCCCCGGGGGGGGGACGACCTGTAAATTCCCCCCACAATAACCAGCTATACTAGCCACATGAGTAGCTTTCACATAACAATTGTTTTACATGCACCAACTGAAAGCACTATTCCCATAACTATTATAAAAACACTTGGGGGGAGATAGTTGCACATTTCTGGCATTGTGCAGGAGGCTGGACTAGATGACCCTGAAAGTCCCTTCCAACTCTATGATTCGATGACCTTCAAGGTTAGCAGGATATTTCCATTGCATTGACTTACACTGTGCAATCCACCTCGAGTCTCAGTGAGAAAGGAGGGCTAAAAATAACATAAATAAATAAAATAAACACAAGGATGACAGATTTCTAAAATCTGAAGGTGATCCTGTTCATACTTACTAAGAATTATTTACAGAGACTACAACATAATGAAAACATTTACTGTTCTTTGAGGAACTAAGGAGAACATGACAATGATTCATGAAGGAAAAGATGCTCTTAAGGAATTACGGAATTTTGGAGTGAACGACTGAAAACTTAACGGAAATCCTAAAATCTCAACTTGTTGCTTTTAACTTCCTCACCGTCTCCAAACACATATGCTTCTTAATTATATGTATATTTTTTCCTACCAAGCTATTTTCTTCAGAAAGTGAATAATCTGTATTGTATACACAAATAGTTCAAGTAATAGCAGGACTACACAATATGTATAATGTACATTTTCCCCAGTTTGGGTTAACGTACCTTAAGAATGATGATTTATTAGTTACTGGTAAAAAGACCTTTTCTGCAGTGAATCTTTGTATACAAAATATTTTTGCTACCCCCAGCTATCTTGTACCCAATCTTCTTACTTCCAGGTGCCAGCTTAATTTTCTTTAGACAGGTATCTGGCTGGTTTTGTTGAGCCGCTTGGTTGGTTAACTCCCCCCCAGTAGTACACTGTACATGTTTACTTTTTATGCACATATTCTTAGGAATTTTATTGTGTATTTGTTTATTTGTCTATAGACCCAGGAACCTGGCAGCCACCATTCATAGTTGGGAGAAAGGGGGGGGGAGAGAAGAGGCAATATCTGTGGTGACCTCACCGGTGGACAGCCAGTCCCAGATTATAACTGTCGCTGACCTCAACCGTAAGCCTGGTGGAACATCACCACCTTGCAGGCCCTGCGGAATTGGGAGAGATCCCACAGGGCCTTGGTCTCCACAGGCAGAGTTTTAATGATTTTTTATTTTGTTGTTAACTGTCTGGGGAATCTTTGTCTGAGGAGCAGCACAGAAACCTTTTAAAACAAATAAAATTACACTGGTAGCCCCAAAGGCAACACTGTCAGCCCATTCCTGACCTCAAAGGATGAAAGTCCTTTGGAGGGCAAGGAGGGGCTGCGCCAGCATTAAGTGTGACGGCTGCCAGCAGCCGTCCCAATTACGCAGTCCAGGTGGGCTCGGACGCCGGCAGGGGGACCCAGATGCCGGTCTCCCAGTGCTGCTGTACCAGCACCGCCTAGGGACGGCTGGCCCCTCTGCTGGCGTCCCATTGGTGCAAAGCCCTGCTCTGGCACCTCGGGAAGCAGTCCCGGGATATGCCAGTAGGCAGCTTCCTGTCCCCTTTTGGCCCAATATGCCGACAGGGAGCACAGCGTTGCTGCGCCAGCTTTTTTGCTGTTTTTTTTTTTTAAGCTTTTCGGCGGGTGGGAAATGGCTTTGGTGGCGGCACCTCTGCCACGCCGTTCCCGGCCGCCAAAGGGTCAGGAATGGGCTGCCCATCATATCAAGGAGGGGCATTCTGACTGTATGTGGCTGGCAGCTTTTTTCTATTACAAGTTTTTTTGGGGGGTTGCTTTAATTTCATGTATGGTTGCTACTGATTACGATATTTGTGGATCCTTGATATGGTTATATTTACATCACATCTGTTGCTCATGTGTTAGTGCAAGGTTGGATCTGGTCCAAAAATATGTGTACCAGATATTCACTCAAAGAATTAAAGATTACATGAGATTTTTTATGAAATACTTCAATTGGACAATATATACAAAAATGTTTCCATGTTTAGACTATGAAGAACGTGGGGGCAAACTCTATACATATACACATTGTACATATCCCTAGATACATATTCATATATACATGTTGTAATATTCCTAGATGCATATCCATATATACATATTGTAATGTTTACTATATCTGATAGCCATCTGTGAGCTAAGATGTTTTCAATAGCTCTTTCGCATGTTAGCAGATTTCACACATGGTTATAGCCTCAGCTGCAAAGGGAAAAGCTGTAACTGAAAGAATGGTATAGAATTCGGAGAACAAAAAGTATTGTTCTCAACAGCAGATTGGTGGTTATAAGCATGCCATGTGATGGTATAATTTGCTAATACTCCTGAGAGATCATTTCATATACACAACAATCTCACTTCCAGAAAGCTTTTCCTAATAGCCTATATTTTTCATGCAACCCTTAAATGTAGTTCCTTTGCTTACATTTCATTAAAGCCAAACATCATCTCAGCATGAGAAGCTATCCCTGGGGAGTAGCTAGTTACTCTCCCGGTGTGGGACTGCACAGAAGACCAAAGACAAAAACAGGGTTGCCCTTACCTGTAACTCTTGTTCGTCAAGTTGTCTTCTGTCCAGGGACACTTTCCCTCCTCCCTACCTTGCTGTGAGCTCTCCGAGATACAGTTTTTTCTTGTATCTTCGAGTTGCTCAGTTGGCACAGGGGAACTGAGGGAAGATCGTGCCTCTCCCCTTCGGCACATTCTGTTTAGGATGCACACGGTGACGGGGAAGAATGGCCCTTCTACTCCTAAGAAGCTAGAAATTTCTCTCCATCAGCAGGCCTGTGCATGCACAGAAGACAACTCAACGAACAACAAATACAAATAAGTGCAACCCTGTTTTGCAAGTGCATAGTGATGGTGTCGCTATTGATGCAGATAGGTTTGCTAATGCTGCCTTCTGATACATAGGATGTAAACAAGTTTTAAGCTTGCCATGCTTGATCATTCCTTAAGAAAATACTAAAATTTCTATTAGCAGCGAGGCTAAAATTGCACCTACAAGCAGAAATTCTGCATATAAACTGCAATCCAGATCCTTTAATAAAGTTATCCAGTAATCTGGAACTTCCATTCTACAACTTGTTTGTGTGTTGCGGGAAAGTGAGGTCAGCTTCCTGATGATCCTCAGTTGGTCAGCCAACGGCTACAGAAGGGGAGTCAGAAATGGTAGGGTCTGACCAAAGTAATGGTATCACTGTATATGCACAAAGGATTTGTTTTGTCTTATGATCAAGTGCTATTTTTTCCAGTTCCAACAATACATAGCCCACCATAATTTTTCACAGGATCAAAACCACGGGACTCAACTGGCAGAGCAGTATTTCTGTTGAACTAGATCCATGCTACAGACGGTTAGGGTGTTTCTAAAAACACATTAGCGCAAATCCTTTCCTAATGGCACATCCCATTACACCCCATAGATTTCAAGAGGATCAAGGTAAGTATGTGCTAATTTGATCCTGCTGAAGTCAACGGGACCTACAAATGTATAACTTTGTCTGCAACATGCCTTAACACAGTGTAATTTCACTACAGAAAAATGCGTTATCAGCCCTGCCAACCCATGTCATCAGCAACAGGAGATGCGCTCTCTCTCTCTCCCTTTGCTGGTAGAAAAACTGTTATATGTTTCTCAAACAGGTCAAAAAGCAGTTGTCCTTCAGCAGTATGACTATATATGTTGTGTCTTGTGCACCAACGAATGCCGTCTCTCCTCTGGGGAATTTCTAAGCCTAACTTTGAAAACATGAACTTTTCAAGTGGAAATATTATGAACCATTTCAAGACAGCTCTGTTTTGGTTTGGACTAGCAAGCCAACCGAACTGAACAGCTGAGCAGTCACACTTTATCTAAACACAACATAAATCACCCCCCTCCCCACACAGAGATATGTCTCATCTCTGAGGAAATGATTTTAAAAACCATCTTATTAGGGTTGCCAACCTCCAGGTACTAGCTGGAGATCTCCTGCTATTACAACTGGTCTTCAGCCAAGAGATCAGTTCAACGGGAAAAAATGGCCCCTTTGGCAATAGGACTCTATGGCATTGAAGTCCTTCCCCTCCCCAAACCCCACCCTCCTCAGGCTCCGCCCTAAACATCTCCAGGTATTTCCCAACTCACTGCTGGCAACCTTAAGTCTTATGGCTAATATCAGTAGACAGAAAGGGGAGAAGAATTTCAAATGTGTAACAGCACAAGGCACTGAAGACAGCAAGTTTGTATACAACTATACACTGAATGTGCACATTACACTTAAAGTTATGTAATAAAAATGTGACAAAAAATGAATTTTCTTAAGAGTTTATTCATCTGTGAGTAAACATTTTCCCCATTTTCTTCTCTATGGTTTGATGCCACCCCCTAAACTGGACAGAATGAACATTCGTTTTTAAAAAGTCTTTCTTCTGTGTTCTAACCCTCCCTGACATTCACAAACAGCAAAAGGGATGGCTCTTTTACTATCATGCATAAAAACATTAGACTTACCGGTATTTATAATGCCACTTAACATGAACACATGAAGCTGCCTTATACTGAACCAGACCCTTGGTCCATCAAAGTCAGTACTGTCTACTCAGACAGCCGGGGTCTCAGGCTGAGGTCTTTCATATCACCTATTTGCCTGGTCCCTTTAACTGGAGATGCCAGGGATTGAACCTGGGACCTTCTGCATGCCAAGCAGATGCTCTACCACTGAGCCATGCCCCCTCCCCAAATAGCTCATGGACACCCGAAGCTGCCTCATACTGAATCAGACCCTCGGTCCATCCAAGTCAGTATTGTATACTCAGGCCGGCAGCACCTCTCCAGGGTCTCAGGCAGAGGTCTTTCGCATCACCTACTTGCTTAGTCCCTTTAACTGGAGATGACGGGGATTGAACCTGGGACCTTCTGCATGCCAAGCATATGCTCTACCACTGAGCCATGGTTCCTCATGGAACATGGAATACAAACATCGCTTCATTCTATTGTGGCAGCTCTAACTGTTTCCCCTCCCAGTTAGCAATGTTTATTCCATTTTAAAAATGAACCATTTCACAACATAGCATTCAAAGGGCACTTGTTTTGTAATCAAAGACTACACTGATGTAGGAAAAATGGCTTTGGAATGGATTTCACAATAGCATAAGAACAGTTCCCAAAAGGAACGTATGGATATTTCCGAGCAAACACATTTACAGTGCAATACTAAGCAGAGTTACACCCTTTTAAACCCAGCGTGGTGTAGCGGTTAAGAGCGGTGGTTTGGAGTGGTGGAGAACTCGGTTTGATTCCCCACTCCTCCACATGAGAGGCTAATCTGGTGAACTGGATTTGTTTCCCCACTTCTACACATGAAGCCAGCTGGGTGACCTTGGGCAAGTCACACACTCTCAGCCCCACCTACCTCCCAGGGTGTCTGTTGTGGGGAAGGGAAGGTGATTGTAAGCCGGTTTGAGTCTCACTTAAGTGGTAGAGAAAGTCGGCATATAAAAACCAACTCTTCTTCTTCTTCTATTTCTTTTATGTCCACGAACATCAAAGGACTTAGAAAGGTGTAACTACAAATCAGAGGAGCCATGGAGGTGCACAGCAAATACAGCGGTAAGACAAAGAGAAAGGACTGGATCCAGCGACTCATCAGTGAAAGGTGCTGATTGTCCCAGATTTTTCCTGCTTTTTTCTTTGCCCACAGAAGCCATATCCATTCCCAGGAAAGCTGATGCCTGAAATCATGGTACCTACATGTGTTGGTGGGTGGAGGGAAAGGAGGTGACGTTGCCCTTCATGCACCGTAGCCATTAAGAGCCACAGTAGCAGTGTGCTTTCTGTTGCTCACACACACACACAAACTAATACCTTCCTCAGGGAAATTGTGTTTTCCCCCTAGTACTTCCTTTATTATGTGGTACAGCAGTAGGGGCAGGCCAGCCTTCTCCACCCCACCACAGTGCGCTCTCCAGCTTAAAACAGCACCTTGCTTTTTCAACTATGACTATCAGAAGGAAAAAACAAAAAAAATATCACTTGGTCCCCCCCGCCCCTACACGGGTGGCAGCCCTGGATTCAACAGACACCTGTGTGTGTGTGTGTTAAGTGCCGTCAAGTCGCTTCTGATTCACGGCGACCCTATGAATCAATGTCCTCCAAAATGTCCTGTCTTTGACAGCCTTGCTCAGATCTTGCAAACTGACCCATCTCTTGTTGGGTCTTCCTCTTTTCCTGCTGCCCTCAACTTTTCCTAGCATGATTGTCTTCTCCAGTGACTCTTGTCTTCTCATAATGTGACCAAAATACGATAGCCTCAGTTAAGTCATTTTAGCTTCTAGGGTCAGACACCTACAAAAGCTATTTTACTGCAGCTGTTTTACTGTAGCCATAAGCTTGAGTTGGAATGGAGATCTCTGAGTCCTTATATCCCAGTCAGAAGGAGGAAGGGATGTTGCAAAGAAGGAACTCACAGCAACCCTTCCCAAGGCCACAAAATTGCTAAGCCTCTTGGTTTTAAGAAATGCATTTAAAAAAAATAGCCAGTGGTGCTTCATGGATTCAAGGACACCAAATTTCAGACACTACAGTCTGCATCCAATGCAGTTAGGCTACAGCCAGCAAAGGAAAGAGGAGTCCAGACAGAGCACCCTAAAGACAAATAAAATGTATTGCGACACAAGCTCGCGTGAGTCAGAGCTGCGTTCATCAAATGCATCAAATGTGACTCACAAAAGCTTATGCTGCAACCACTTGTGTTGGACTTTAAAACGATATCCCTGGACTCCTGCTTTATTTTCCTGATACAGACTAATCATCTGAAACCAGACTGCAAATAACTCATGACACAGAATGGTTGCTGGCCTTTTAAGATACCACAGAATTCCTTACTAGTTCTGTCACGATAGAGTATTATTTATTTACAGTACATTTTTAACAACTTGCTGTGGCCATCCCTCAGAAACTCAAAACTTTTATCCAGCGTAAGGCCATTTATGCACAGGAGGTTTTTGCCTTGGATTTGCCGCTCTCTGGATGCACATTTTCCCCGTCCGAATTCTCAAAACTCTGCCTGGGGGAGTAGAAAAGGGCAAGAGTCCAGTAGCACCTTAAAGAGTAACAAAAATATTTTCTGGTAGGGTATGAGCTTTCAGAACTTCTGAAGAAGTGAGCTGTGGCTCACGAAAGCTCATACCCTGCCAGAAAATATTTTTGTTAGTCTTTAAGGTGCTACTGGACTCTTGCCCTTTTCTACTACTGCAGACAGACTAACACGGCTACCCACTGTGAATTATCTGCCTGGGGGCTCATTGTTGAGTTTTGAGAATTTGGATGGGGGAAATGGGCTTCTGGAGAGCGGCAAATCCAAGGCCAAGCCCTGCCGTGTATAAATGATCGAAGTCTGCGTGCAGCCACGCCAAGCTTGTGTGGCCACTTGCGAAAGAAGAGGGAAGACCCCATTGCAATCGCATATCAACACCCCCGTTCCAGAAGCGCGTTTTCTTTCCCCCCTGCACCGCCGGCCTTGGCCGTTTACGCACGGGATTTGCCCCTCTTCAAATGTGCATTTCCCCCATCCAAATTCTCAAAACTCTTGCTGGTGGCTCATTGGCCATTTATGCATGGGCGGTTTTGCCTTGGATTTGCTGCTCTCTGGATGCACATTTTCCCCATCCGAATTCTCAAAAATCAGCATGGGGACTTACTGTTGAGTTTTGACAATTCGGACGGAGAAAACGTGCCTCTAAAGAGTGGCAAATCCAAGGCACGACCTCCCATCTATGTGGAGTTTTGAGGATTCGGATGGGGAAAATGCGCATTTGGAGAGGGGCCAACCCAAGGCACCACCTCCCATGTATAAATGGCCACTGTGGAGTTTTGAGGATTCGGATGGGGAAAACGTGCCTCTAAAGAGTGGCAAATCCAAGGCACAACCTCCCATGTATATGGCCATTGTGGAGTTTTGAGGATCCGGATGGAGAAAATGCGCATTCGGAGAGGGGCCCATCCAAGGCACAACCTCCCATGTATAGAAGGCCGTAGTGGAGTTTTGAGGATTCGGATGGGGAAAACGCGCATCTAAAGAGTGGCAAATCCAAGGCACCACCTCCCATGTATAAATGGCCATTGTGGAGTTTCGAGGATCCGGATGGGGGAAATGCGCATTCGGAGAGAGGGGCCCATCCAAGGCACAACCTCCCATGTATAGAAGGCCGTAGTGGAGTTTTGAGGATTCGGATGGGGAAAACGCGCATCTATGGAGCGGCAAATCCAATGCAAAACCTTCCACGGATAAACGGCCCTGGTTGCTGGCGGCTCATGGGGGAGTTTCGAGCATCCGGATGGGGGGGGGGAAATGCGCATTTGGAGAGGGGCCCATCCAAGGCACAACCTCCCATGCGTAAAGGGCCATTGTGGAGTTTTGAAGATCCGGATGGGGAAAATGCGCATTTGGAGAGGGGCCCATCCAAGGCACAACCTGCCGTGCGTAAAGGGCCCGTTTGTCTTCGCACCCGAAACCGGAGCGGCGCGCGGAGAACCCGGGGCAGCGCCGCGATCCGGCGCCTGCCCGGCTCGCCCCAAGGGCTCCGCCGGCCGCAGCCTCGCCCCGGACGAGCGTCCCTCGCCCCGGCCGCTCGGAGCGGCCGGGGCGAGGGACGCTCGTCCGGGGCGAGGCTGCGGCCGGCGGAGCCCTTGGGGCGAGCCGGGCAGTCCCCGAAGCGGCTCCTCGGCTCGGGCCCCCCGGCTGCCTGTCCTCCCCCCGCCGGCGCTCCGCCTTACCTGCCCGGCGCAGCAGGGCGCGGCCATGCTCGCCGGAGGCTGCGGGGCTCTCCTGCCGCCCGTCCCGGCCTCTCGCAGCCAGCCAGGCACTGACGGCGCGCCCTGCACGCAAGCCCGCCCCGCCGGCGGCGGCGGCGGCTCTTCCCTCCCGCCAGGGGCTGGCCGCTGCAGCCCAGCGCGGGGCGCTTCCGCTGTCGTCAGGCTCTCCGGCACGGGGGGGGGGATCCCCGGGTGGGCCCCTGTGTGGACAGACTGCTGGCCTTGGCGGGCCCGGGTCTGATCCGGCAGGGCCTTTCTGATGTTCGGATGACTTCGGGTGAAAACGCGCGGTCGCTTTGTCCTCCTTTAATCCCCGTCTTAGCCAGGAGCGACCGCACGGTAGGCGCAACGCGTGCGTTCGATCCAGGCTGGATCCTGGCTGGATCAGGGATTAAAGGAGGATAAAGCGACCGCGCGTTTTCTCCCTTTGATGGATCCCAAGGGTGTCAGGAGCAGGCCGTGAGGATGGCATGTGGTAGTGTTGTGCTGCTGCCAGGTGCCGTTGGGCAGTCTAAGCCCCGTGTTTAGTCTTCATAGACTCCCATACTGTGGGAATCGCCGTGCTCCTTCCTGCCTGTTGGAGGGGTTTTTTTTTTGCCTGGGTAACCGGTTATCTCCTTTTGCTCTCCCATACATGCTATGTGCCTTGCCTTTGCCCCTTGTGTGTGTGTAAAGTGCCGTCAAGTCGCAGCTGACTTATGGCGACCCCTTTTGGGGTTTTCATGGCAAGAGACTCACAGTGGTGGTTTGCCAGTGCCTTCCTCTGCACAGCAACCCTGGACTTCCTTGGTGGTCTCCCATCCAAAGACTAACCAGGGCTGACCCTGCTTAGCTTCTGAGATCTGACGAGATCAGGCTAGCCTGGGCCATCCAGGTCAGGCCTTTGCCCCTTACTAGTGTCCTTTTGAATATGGCTTCTGAAACCTGTTGATTCTAGCCAATAAAACTGCTTTCGTGGATTTGCCGTCTGCTGAAATCTGTTTATGGGTTTGCCACAGGGCTAGAGCTCACATTAGGACACTAGTAAGGGTCAAAGGCAAGGCATACAGCATGTATGGGAGAGCAAAAGGAGATAACCGGTTACCCAGGCAACCCCCCCCCTTCAACAGGCAGGAAGGAGCACTCGGCAATTCCCACAGTATGGGAGTCTATGAAGACTAAACGCAGGGCTTAGACTGGCCTTGGACAGAATAGCACAACAGCACCTGGAAGCAGCACACTACCACCATATACCATCCTCATGGCCTGCTCCTGACAAAGGGTCTCATTCAGTATAAGGCAGTGTCATGTGATGGGGAGCAGATGGTGCGTTGCAGTGGGGCTTTGGTTGGAGAGCCGGTGTGGTGGTTAAGAGCGGTGGTTTGGAGCGGTGGGCTCTGATCCGGAGAACCAGGTTTGATTCCCCTCTCCTCCGCAGAGGCTAATCTGGTGAACTGGGTTGGTTTCCCCACTCCTACGAAGCCAGCAGGGTGACCTTGGGCTAGTCACAGCTCTCTCAGCCCCACCTACCTCACAGGGTGTCTGTTGTGAGAAGGGGAAGGGAATGTGATTGTAAGCCGGTTTGATTCTTCCTTAAGTGGTAGAGAAAGTCGGCAGAACCAACTCTTCTTCTTTCAGCCAAGCTGGCTTGACTTCCCCACGTGGGAAAGTCCTTGGAGGAAGTCAGGTGCTGACCAGATGATCTGGGAAACAGCCATGCCTCTCACCGCTGCTGCAGCAAAGGGAACCCCCCAGCTATAAGCAGGAGTGATGGTTAGGTTAACAAAGAAATACAAATAATACCTGGGCTAACGTTATACCTATCTGCAGATTGGTTCTAGCAGAAGTCGTAGCAATGCTATCAGAGCACATATTTGAACCAATACCCATCACAACTCAATGGGCTGAAAAGCAAGGCACAAATAAAAATCAACTTCCCAATGGGTAAACTAGACCATCCCATCTATGGGAAAGGCTTCACATGAGTTACAATCTCAGTGTAATTTAAACTGAAAATGGATTGGCCACCTGGGTCTTTAGGTACATGGCATGTTGCCATAAGCCTGACTCTTCATGAACCGGCAGTTCATATCAACATATCAAGATAAACTGATCAGCATGAGCCACAAACAAAAGGTGGGAAGAAAGTTGGTCAGCTGTAAGCACAATTCCTTTTATCCTGGCGACAGAGATCTATGTGCAGTTTCAAGAAATGAAAGTGCTTTGGATGGCTCACATTTTTATCCTGCCCTTTCTACAAAGTGCTCAAGGTAGCAAGCAAAGCTCTCCAATTCCTGTTATCTTCGCAACCGCCCTTGGAGATCTGAACTCTCAGTGGCCTTCCTCACTCTAGTCCAGCCCTCTAACTACTACACCATATTGACTACTGGAGGCTACCAGTTCAAAACTTATCAAGTAGCTTTAGATGAGCCACTTTCTCTCCTGTCTACAGTACTGGCCTGCCATACAAGAATGCTATAATAGCAATAACGTATGCGAAATAATTTGAACACAGAACTACGTATATGCTTCGTAGCTAGAAAATTAATGAACTTGTTTGCCTTAAAAAAACAATAAAAGCTACCTCAGAAAAGTGGGGATAATTTTTATATAACCAAAATCAAATGCAGCTTGACTTCTCCCCCACCCTCTGTGGTTCTCTGTCAGATTTTAGCTTGTAAACTCCTCAAGGCAGGGAACAATTTTGTTTTGCTTGTTCAGTAAAGGACCATGGAACCACATACATTGGGGTGAAAATCCAGGCATTTAATGATCCTGCCTTATTGTATATATTATACATTGTTTTTAATTGTATAGTCTGCTGCCCCAATTTGCAGCAAGAACTGCAACCTCCCTTCTGATAATCTCCCATTTGACAGAGATACAGTACTACCAAATCTGATCCACTTTTAAAGTGTACAGGATGTTGTATAACCTTTATCCTTCATAATGCCTCTCTGAAACAGAACACATTCCCATACCATTTCTGGTATCCTGGACCACCTTGTGGGGTTTGGACAAGGAGGCACTGTTTGCAGTCCAACCTCGAAGGTTGGAATCAGAACGTGGTACTGGGGAACAGCTGCTCAGCCCCTGGCCTACAGGGTCCCACAAAGCCTTCTTACTTCTTGGAGAGGTCATTTGGGCTGGGTTACCACCAGTATGCTGATGACATTCAGCTCTATCTCATGCTTCCAGCAGACCCCAGGGAGGCTGTGGAAACCATGAACTGGTGGCCTGGAAGCAGATTTGGGAGGGACGAGGGCTAACAAACTAAAACTTGATCTGGACCAAATGGAGATGCTACTGCTGGGAGGAAGGTTTGACCCAGGAATTGGGATGTCTCCTGTTTAGGATGGGGTTGTATCACTCCTAAAGAAGCAGGTGTGTGTCTTGGGGGTGCTACTAAACCTGGTCTTCCTCTTGGACAAAACAGGTGGCAACAGTGGCCAGGAATGCCTTTCACCAACTTGGCTGGTGAGCCTTTCCCACCACTACAGTGCATGCCCTGATAACATGCAGATTAGATTTCTGCAATATGCCCTATGTGGGGCTGCCCTTGAAGACTGTCCGGAAGCTCCAACTGACATAGCATGCTGCAGCCAGGATGTTGACTGGAGAAGGTCATAAGGACCATATCACGCTGGTCTTGCTCCATCTGCACTGGCTTCCAGTTTGCTTCTGGGTCCAATTCAAGACGCTGGTGTTGACCTCTAAAGCCCCATACAGCTTGGGGCTAGCATATTTTAAGCACTGCCTACTCCTATATAAACGTACCTGACCAGTCTGGTCTCTGACATCTGGAAGACCCAGGTTCCAATCCCCACGTGTGCCATGGAAGCTCGCTGGATGACCTTGCACAAGTCATACTCTCTCGGCCTAACCTACCTCACAGGCTCGTGAGGATAAAATGAAGGAGAGGAGGCTGATGTATGCCGCTTTGGGTCCCCATTGGGAATAAAGGTGGAATATAAATGAATGAATTAAATAAAATCTTCAGAGGACTTGCTCTGGGTACCCCTTGCCATTTGAGGCTAGACAGGTAGCAATGCAAGAAAAGGCCTTTTCAGTCATGACAGTGAAGTTTGGGAACTCCCTCCCCATGGCTTGGTCTGTTTCCCTCTACAGTGAAGACTTTGCTTTGCTTGGCATTCCCTCACTAACTCTTATTAGCCCTCCTACCTGTTTTAATGACTGCCATACTAGGAACCCTGAGTTGGATGGAAAGGTAGCAGAGATGTTTCAAATAATAATTTGAGGGCAAAATGTATCCCAGTTTACCTAGCAAGCCCATGACTGAGATGACCACTTGAACACAGGTCTAAGTTCCCATTATCTTTATCCACTGCAGAACATATTTATTTCCCTCACTTATAGTTTGGTTGTCTTGGGAGGGGAAAAGTATTTAAATACTGACATATAATAGAGGCTTTCCAAGCACACATCTGCGAGACATCAGACAAACATCACCTCATGCAAACGGCATTGGCATGTCTAACTAGAAAGAAGTCAGCGCACATTTTGGCCTCTTCTCCATCTAACATAGATACTGGGAGAACAAAGACTCATCTGTACACAGATCAGCACCCTATGCACCTGGGATTTCTTTACAATTTCTTACCCCCATGGATGTATACTAGAACACTCCTTTTAGCAGTGCCACATACTGGATTCCCTCTATCCCAGATCTAATACTCCATATTATTAAACAATTTTTTGCACTTTTATTTTTAAAGCCATAATAAAAATACATGGTTGTAGAACTGAATTACACACACACACTTCACACATGTTTACTTTTACAATTTTAGTTTTCATCCATGTTCATTTTGACTCTTTACATTTCACCTTTTCAGACTTCAGCAGCAAAAATATTCAATACTCATTTCCATGGTAGTCAAAATATTAATTTTTTGGGCAATCCTAAAAAAATAAGCACATTTAAGAACAAGGCAATTTAATCATCAGGATTAAGGACTTGATACCCAATAAAGGATTGTCAAAGCCCAGTCTCTCCCCAAATTTTACTACAATGATACAGTTCTCACTAGTCTCAAGACCATGGGCTAGTCTAGGAATATGACGGAAACCCAAACATCAACTATCTGACCTCTAAAGGCATCAAAGATTATGGTTTGGGGACTGGAAGCAAAAAGCCAAGATCTGTGGTTTCTTGGCCATTTACTGAACCACCATACACCAAAGATTACTGTTTAATGTAGCTGATCACTGCCCTTCCACCTCCCCCCAAAGCCCCAAATGCTGTTAGGTCTACTGCATTATTACTTATCATTTTAGAGTGTTCAAGGCACTTTGTATACAATTTTGTAATTTAGGGAAGATGTGTGATTTAAAAAGGATCACTGATTATTACATTCAACTGCATGTAACCAGTTGAGTATATTTTGACCGTTCAAATATGCAACCTTACATAATTCTTATAAGATCTTATGCCTGAAGAAAATGGCAACCTACGTACTTGGGAAACTATAATGTTTGTCATTAACTGTTCAGACTAAACTCTTAATCATATCAGAAGACAGGTAAAAGAATACGTTGATCATGTCAGTTGCAAAATATTCATCCCCAGATACTTAAGGGAGTGGCTGGAGATGCATTTTTCAGAGGGGGCCTGCATCCAGAAAAGCAATATATGCTTGGCCTGGGAATTAGCTATAAATTCTTTTCCAGAAAAATTCACTGTAGCAAATCCAGTCCGAGCATCAAAGGGAATCAATTACTTGATTTTTAAAAGGTCAACTCAAAGTTGCATGTTGATTTCTGTGTGGGGCAAGGTTTTTCTTCCAAGCCCCAGGTCCATACTGAAGGCATAACTTCTGAGACAGCAAGAGGGAAATTCAAGCCTCTTTGGTAGGGTTTCATTTGATAAGTTCCCTTTAAGGCATTTCCAGCCATGCTGAGTATATTTACAAGCCCTTGTGGGGACTAAAGAGAGAGCACCTATGATCATCTGAACCCCCATGCTCCAGGAAATGCAAACAGAAAATTCACTTTCTGGAAGCTGGTCCATTCTTCCATGACTGGGCTTTATGGAGAGTTTCAGCCCCCTGGTTGCTGCCTTGCTCAAACAACGTCAACATCATCAAATCTCCTGTAACCAGGAACTTAACAAGGTCAGATCCCTGGTGCCATAGACGACCAGTATCTCCACTACCAGCCCAAGAGCAGCTGCATGCTGATTTTCTGGATGTAGCGTAGCAAGCTACTTTACTTGCAACATACATGTGACTGTCAATATTGCATTATGTTTCCAAATGTGGGAGAATTAAAAGGTTTTTTAGGCTTTAAGGACATTACCTTGATCTTTTGCATCTGTTCTTTTCCTCTTCAGATTTGGAACTGGATTTGGTTGTTCTTTCAAGGCTTCTGCAGGGCAGTTGGGTCTTGGCAATTGGTTTCCTGGTGTTGGTGCTGGCCGGTTACTAAAATAGCTGTGTTTCAATGCCTTAGAAAGGTCAAAACAAGATATTGCTAAGATCTTCACATAACTGCATGTATGTATTCTTTTAAAGCGCTCAATTAAGAATATATTGTGGTGGGAAAGAGGAAGGTGTGGTGAGCAAGTGAATACTTCAGTGCTTTGCATGTGAGCAAAGCAGATTTTTTTATGACACAGCTCTAGCTGATGTAGCGTGGGGGGCTAAGCAAATGAGCTGTAGTTAAGGTGGTCACAGGGTAAAACTACATCACAGCCACAAACTCAGCTTTAGGCAAACTGCTTTCTTTCAGCTTCATCCTCCCCAGCAATATAGGGATAATACCGTTAGTACTATTTAGTTAAGTATTTGAACTGCTGCTTATCTTTACTTTTTTTAACTGCTGATTTCATTGCTGCCAGCTTTTTTTCTGATTGTTTAGTATTTACTGTTATGGTAATTTTGTTTATCTTTGTGTGTGTGTGTGTTAAGTGCTTCCAACTCATGGCAACCCAATGGCAAGCATTTTAGGCATTTACAGATTGAAAGTTGCCTTGGATGTAATGCCACAGAAAGACAGGAAAGCAATTATGCAAATATGTACTAGACTACCTTATAGGGCTGTAAGCTGTTACAAGTATTACTATGATAATGTATGTGAATCACTTTGGACATTGAAATGGTATGCATTTAACAAATAAGCTCAAGGGTCATTAATGCATGGGAGATTTTGCCTTGGATTTGCCCCTCTCTAGATGCATTTTCCCCATCTGAATTCTCAAAATTCTGCATGGGGGCTTTTAGAAATTGTTGCAAATAAGTGCTGGGAGAAGCTCAGATACATGATTGCTCAAGACACAATACTATGTACTTGGGAATTAGTCACACTGAGTTCACTGCCTTGAGTAACCTTGCATAGATAAGAACATAAGAAAGGCCATGCTGGATCAGAACAAGATCCATCAAGTCCAACAGTCTGTTCACATAGTGGCCAACCAGGTGCCTCTAGGAAGCCCGCAGCAGCACCATCCTGCCTGTGTTCCAAAGCACCTAATATAACAGGCATGCTCCTCTGATCCTGGAGAGAATAGGTATGCATCATGACTAGTATCTATTTTTACTAGTAGCCATGAATATCCCTCTCCTCCATGAACACGTCCACTCCTCTCTTAATTTAACTATGTTATTGGAATGGCACAACATTGTTCAGATTAAATTCTGCAATCTATTTGACTTAGCAGTTGTCAGAATAGAAATAGAAAGACAATTCAGTAACTATACCAGAACTAGTAATGAAGGAGCCGCATGGATCACAAACTTTGTTTTACTTAGAAGCGCATTGCTGATACATCAGACTGAAAATATGTTAAAGATGGGGAATGAAAGAGATGGAGCTCCACATTATTTCGCAGCACTCAATTCAATAAGAGAGAGTTTTATGTGAGGCTGTCACTATTCATTGAAAGGAACAGTAAAAATGGAGCCAGAATGCAACTAAGGTACTGATTTCCCCACCAACCAGCTAGAGGATGGTAGAAATTCAGGAGTTAGAATTCTAACCACCTGAATTACCTGAGACAAGCTGGGGACCTATGAGACTCATGGGGGAGGTAAATCCCCCTAGACATTTGTTCCACTTTCGCTTCCCAGCCCTTTCTCCACTTCCTCCCCTCCCAAATCTCTGCTGCTTTCTCCCAAACCTGCAAGATTGGGTTGGAGTTGCCTAGGCCCAGGCTCCAGTGCCATGGCTGCTAGGCAACCTCACAGTGCCAACTGTTACATCACAAGACCCTGGTCAACATTCTTCATTTTTGTAGGGAGGTTTAACTTCCTGGTGTTTTTCCCAGGGTCAGATCTAAAGATATAGCTCAAAACTTCCATCAGATCATGCTTGTATAGTAGCAGGCAGCAAGAATTTATGAACAGATCCCAAACAGAACAGAGCATCCAACTGCAGTACAAAAGACTGTATGTATGTAGGAGCTTGTGCAGAATCTACATTTGCTTCACCTGTGAGGGCAGAAGGCAATCAAGGTCAGTTCAGAGACAATCAAAGTAGGATCAGCTTGCCAAGCAATAGGAGCATACAGGTAAATCCCCAAAAGGTTTTGTAGTGAGTTTTAAAATTATCATGGGGGTACATACCTCAGTAGCTGTGACCCTTGTAGAAGGATTAAATATAAATAAGCCTTGCAATAGTTCTAGTAAATCATCACCAGCGGCACTGAAGATGTGATGAAACGGCATTCCAGGGAAATGTTTAAAAGTCACATAATCTGGAAGACTGGTCATCCCCTGGTCAACGAGAAACATCATCGAGGCCTTTTACTATGCCATGATTACTGAGAAGTTAACAGACTTCATCTGTAAAAACACATCAGCTTTACAACTAGTAAAACAATCCATTTTCATCAGCTTCTCTTGTTGGTTTCTGTTACATATTGGACTTACAGGCCATTGTTCCTCTGTTGGAGTACCCAGGGTTTCAAATATCCTTGTGAGCTGATCCAGGTCCGAGTCTCCTGGCAAAAATGGAACCTGTAATCAGGTGAACACAATGTTTTTGACCGATTAAATTCTGTATTTTTAAACAAAAATATACCATTAAACATTGATCATACTCCTTCAAAACTTGTTTCTCTAGTAGCAGTGCCCCATCTAGAAATGTAATGTAGTAGAAATTGGTCTGTCCAATAAACAAATTGAATCAAAGATATGACATTACCCGTATTTAGGGTTCATACGGACCTCAATATGTACCTTACTTTTATAACTGATAAGAGGGGATAGTAGGGTGTTTGTCCAGAGACACTCCAAGCACAGGCCTCCCGGACATCTCCAGGAGTGGTGCTGAAGGTGCCTTGCTCCCCTTGGGATGCCTCCACCATGCCCCAAACCACACCAACCCAGTTGGCGTTGCTGCACTTACCTCCAGGTGGCTTCTCAACACCCCTGTCATCATTGGCCTGGCAGGCAGCGCCCCGCCCTCTGGCAGGTGAATCCTCAGCAGCCCCACACCTTGTGGGACTGTCTTTCCCAGCAGCTATGGCAAGGGATGGAAAGGGCAAGGCACTTCCTCCAAGGCTGACAGAAAGGAAGTGCCAAGAGACTACCAGCAGCCTGCAGTCAAAGCAGAGCAAAAAGGCAGGAGTACCTCACAAGAAGCCCCAATGGGCCTCAGGGGAATATGTTTCCCAGAGGAAGGTGGCAGCAAGGAATCTTGGGAGTGAGGGCAGACAACCAGGTAGGGCCCAGCAAGGGATTGGACGAGGAGTGTGTAAGTTTCTCTTTTGGAGAGAAGGATCATGGGAGGAGTAGGTCCACTGGTGAAGGAATAAAGGAGATGGAGCAACTTAAGGACTAGAACCAAAGCCAAGGGAGAGATGGGCCGGGGAGGTTCTATGGTACAGAGAACCAGCCAGCCAGGGATTGGGAGCTTAATGGCTTTTTGCTACTCCCACCTATTCTGAGGCCACTGAAGCTCACAAAAGTTCAGCTTGAAGCAGGGAGGAGGGTCTGCGATGGGACAGCATTGTAAGGTGTCAGAACAACTAACCATATGTGCAAGAGCAAATTTTAGTTGTCAGGTAAGCTCAGGTCTTACCCGTAGAAGCAACTCAGCCAATATGCATCCAACGGCCCACATGTCCACGCCAACACCATACATTCTAGCACCAAACAGTAGTTCAGGAGCTCGATACCACCTGGGGAAAAAATGCAGATACCTTGCATTTGCCTTTCAATGAATAAGGTGCACGTAATACCTTTATCTGCTCTGTAATCTGAAAACAATATAAAGTCCATTGTCTTTAAAGGGTGAAAGAGGTTTTTTTTAAAAAAGTATTCCAGCATTTTTTTCTTCAAAGGTCTGTCCAATAAACAAATAGTTTATTTGTTTATAAAACAAAAGTTTTCAATAGTGGTTTGTTGAAGAACCCAGCTGCCAAAGCCAATTCAGCAGAATGAATACTAGAACTAATTACAGATTTGATATACTGGCTCTTCTGGATTCTCTTATAAAATACACACCCTTGTGTTTGCATGCAACACCCCAATTAGTGGCTGGCTGTTGCATGTAATGTGACGCATCATTGCCAGCATGCTATAAGAAAAAGAAGAAGAGTTGGTTTTTATATGCCGACTTTCTCTACCACTTAAGGGAGAATCAAACTGGCTTACAGTCACCTTCCCTTCCCCTCCCCACAACAGACACCTTGTGAGGTAGGTGAGGTTGAGAAAGTGTGACTAGCCCAAGGTCACCCAGCTGGCTTCGTGTGTAAGAATGGGAAAACAAATCCAGTTCACCAGATTAGCCTCCACTGCTCATGTAGAGGAGGGGGGGAGGGGAAATCAAACCCGGTTCTCCAGGTCAGAGTCTACCACTCCAAACCACCGCTCTTAACCACTACACCATGCTTATTAGGCTTTCCTCCTTTTCAAGATACAGGAGAAGAAAAATGGAGGCCATTGTACCATTACTGTGGAGCTTGGTGAGGCATTCTCTTCATAGAAGAGTCAACCTGGCAGCAATTCAAATCTTTCAACACATCTGAGAATGAAAGCTGAATGAGGCAACATCATTGTACCAAAGCAACAGGGGGAGAGAACGACAGAATCTAACTCAGCAACAACTTCTGTAGAATAGTGGCCAACATTGACGCTTACTTTTGTTTGACCACTACATCAGGTATAAGTGCATGGGGTATTTGTTTAAGGGAAAATGCTGGCTGCATTGTCCCTTGGATTAAAATGAGGGGGGAAAGGGAAAATGAAAGTTGAAAAACTACTCTGTAACCTGGGAAAAATGTTAACAGGTACAGCATAGGTTGTGTGAGGGATGCTTCTTCTTCCTTCCCCCCCCCCCCCCCCGGTACTGCTGGAAGGAACCCTGAGACCAATCTTCAGGTAAGCTGCCAAAACTGATTTTGTAATTTAGAGTATTTTGGAAGGGCTGGAGAGTGGATGGATTGGAAGAGCAAACTGCTACAGATAGCAGGGAATTTTATTACTAGGTAACCATTTGTAATTGTTCTTTAATTTGCAATGCGCTTTGCAGACCCAACTGAAGGATCTTAGATCTTCCCTGCTCCCCCCTCCACCCCCCGGCAGCTATTTTCAACCCTGTGTAAATTGATTCCCAGAGCTGTGGGATCCACATGGAGTACCAGACACCTGAGCTGGTAGGCTGCAGTGAGGAGGGTAAAACTGTTCCCTCCTGACTGATGGAAGAAGCAGGAAGGACAATTTTACCTTCTTCCCCTTCCTCACTTCAGCAGCCCACCAAAACATGTAGGTCTCATGACCATAGGAGTCAACTTTCCTGGGGTTGGGTATGGCTGCTGGAGGTGGGGAGGAAGAAGGACAAATCTGCAGCCTTCAGCACCCTCCAGTGATGAATTACTGAATCTAATCCTTTATATTTTTCTTACGACTGTATGTGCTGTGAACCTTTGAAGCTTTATCTTACTCAACTTTTAGGCAACTGTCCCTGCAGCCAGTGGCTCTGCCTTTCACTCTGTGTACTGATTCAGATCAGTCTTTATGGCTCCTGTTTTCATTTGCTACATATGTGTCTCCATAAAAAATTAGTTTGTTTTGGTTGAAGTACTGAGTCTGTGTTCCTTACTGGTTCAGCATGGCCCCCTGGGGGAAGGAAGGATTCCAGTCTAACACAAAATTGGAAACTTTGATGTCATTGAACAATCATCTGAAGAGACCCCCAATCTGTCTTATGACTCTCAAGCCAGGGAGCTAATTCAAAAAGGTAAAGGTCCAGCAAATCTGCAGCCAAGGCTACATCACAGTGACCTTGTCTGTAAGATTCAGACACCTTCTGTGTATGCTGAACAGCATCTCTGCAAGAAGTCAAGTACTGCATATATTGTTTTTAATAAGCAGGATCTTCTAAGAGTGTTACAAAGTAAATGGCACACAGAAAGACAATTCGCAGAACATGACTTGGATAGATTGAAGAAAGGAATTCGAAGCGTGAAATTATGGAAATATAAAGAATTAGGAAGAAAGGTAATATGGAAATGGTACCGGACCCCTATGCAACTAGCATATATGTTTGGGGCTAGAGCCCCCAAATGTTGGCATTGTGGACATATGTGGGTAGAATGTGATAGGAGTTAAAGGGTTCTGGGAAGTAATTAGTAAAATAATGGAAAATATGCTGCAAATTAATATTCAAGTTAATATAGAGATACTATTCAAAGCAGTATGGGGAGAGTTAAGCCTAACCCCAGGAAAACAAGAACTTTGCAAGGCTATGTTATTAACAGCCCAGGCAGTAATTGCACGTGGATGGAAAGATCGGAAGAAATGGACTCTGGATCTTTGGAATAATTACTTATTTGAATATATTCAATCAGACATTGTGGCAACTATAATAAAGGATACAACTAGAGAGAACAACACTGAAGAGATTAAAGTAAAATGGACTTTGTATGTGGACTGGATCAACAGAGGAGAAGCCAACCCAAATATAGCTCAACAACTTAAAGGCTATGCTCATGGATAAAGATTGTTTTTGAGAAGTTCCGGGGGTGGCGGGTATCACGGGGGAGTAAAATGTAAAGTGAAGTCTATGTATTATTTGGAATGAGAATGTTGATATAAAGAGTAATAAAAATATTTCAAAAAAAAAAAGGTACTGCATATATATTTATACATGCTGTTTAAATTATAGCACAGCTTCCATAAACACCATTATTCATTTTAACTATTTTACTGCACATTAAAACAATCCTGGTTTGTGGGCAAGTTATGTATGTTCATGTTAAAAGGATCTTTTTCTTACCTTGTTACTACTTGATGCGTGTAAACTCTATTTGGACTTCCAAAAGATTTGGCCAAACCAAAATCAGCCAATTTCAAAACTCCATTTTCATCTAGCAACAAATTGTTTGGCTTAAGATCCTAAAAGAAGAGAGAAAACAGAGAGTAAATACCTTCCCTTCCATTGTTTCTTTAAAAACTGAAATCAAGATGTACCTTTAAACAGGAATATTCTTCACTAAAAACACCCGGAAATTTGTAAGCAAATGCACACAGGACTGAGATGCAAGCTACAATTAATAATTTAGAATCAGGCTTTAACTGTCACGTTTGCAAGCAAAAAGCAGTTTTTCAAGACCAGGACCGCAAACGTACCCCATCAACAAATAAGAGCTTAAAAAGGTAAAGGTCCCCTGTGCAAGCACCGGGTCATTCCTGACCCATGGGGTAACGTCACATTCCGACGTTTTCTAGGCAGACTTTGTTTGCGGGGTGGTTTGCCAGTGCCCTCCCCAGTCATCTTCCCTTTACTCATTTAACCGACCTTGGAAGGATGGAAGGCTGAGTCAACCTTGAGCCGGCTACCTGAAACCAACTTCCATTGGGATCGAACTCAGGTCGTGAGCAGAGCTTGGACTGCAGTACTGCAGCTTACCACTCTGCGCCACGGGGCTCCTATAAATAAGAGCTTAGGATGAAGCATACTGACCACGTCACCAGTACAAGGTTTGGCATCATAAGAAGCACCCAGCTGAATCAGACCATCTAGTTCAGCATCCTGTCTCATCTCACACTGTGGCCAACCAATTACCCTGGAAGGCCAACAACAGGGAATCGAGGGCAAGGCCTTCCTATTATGTTGCCTCCTCACACTTGTATTCTGTTTGTTGCCTCTGAACATGGAGGCTCTCTTTAATCATCATGGCTAGTAGCCACTGATAGAACTCTACTCCATGAATCTGTCTAGCTGTCTATGCTTGTGGCCATCACTACATCCTCTGGTAGTGGATTCCACATTTTAATCACTCATTGTGTAAAGAAGCATTTCCTTTTGTTTGTCCTGAATCAGAAGCTGATGGGCAAGTATTTTGGGAGAGGAAGGAAAAAGTTCTTTCCGTCCACTTTCCCTGTCCGTCCCTCTCCCTCACTGCAACCTTCTGTGTGCCTCAAATTGTGCTCCTGAAGGAACAGGGTGGGTGTACGCAGGGAGTCTAACGCAGGAAAGTGGAATGGGCAAAAATCTCCCATCTCCTCCTCTGAAGATGGAACAGCATCTTAGGATCCAAATCCTCTGAGCAAAGATCTTCGCCACAGCAACATCCTGTGATTCCCCCCTCCTCATGCCAGCAGCGTTGTCTTGCAACATGTGTGTGTGTGTGTGTGTTAAGTGCCGTCAAATTGTTTCCGACTCATGGCGACCCTACAAATCAATGTCCTCCGAAGTGTCCCAACCTTAACAGCCTTGCTCAGATCTTGCAAATTGAGGGCCGTGGCTTCCTTTATAGAGTCAATCCATCTCTTGTTGGGTCTTCCTTTTCCTGCTGCCTTCAACTTTTCCTAGCATGATTGTCTTTTCCAGTGACTCTTGCCTTCTCATAATATGCCCAAAGTATGACAGCCTCAGTTTAGTCATTTTAGCTTCTAGGGTCAGTTCAGGCTTGATTTGATCTAAAACCCACTGATTTGTTTTTTTTGGCGGTCCAGGGTATCCGTAACACTCTCCTCCAACACCACGTTTCAAAGGAATCTACTTTCTTCCTATCAGCTTTCTTCATTGTCCAGCTCTCACATCCATAATAGGGAATACGATGGCATGAATTAACCTGATCTTGGTTGCCAGTGACAAATCCTTACACTTAAGTTGCAACATGAGGGCCTGAGAAATCATCCTTCGCCCTCCCACCAGCAGTGTGTGGAAAGTACACTGAGCCAAGAGGGATGACTTCACTCAAGCCCACCACCTCACTGCAGGTCCAAGTTGCACAGTTTTTTGGCCCACAATATGTCTTTTGTGGAGGTGGGGAGGACTGCTGTGAGAAGGGGAAGGTGAAAGAAAATCCACTTCTGTGAGCAGGTTTGTAGGACTCCAGCCCATCAGCACTACCCTTCAGAAAACTGCTATAAAAAGTTTGTTCTACTTTTTATAGCAATGTGTTCATAGCCTTGAGAGAGGACTCAGGGCTTTCCTTAAGCTCGGAATTACGGCTTTTTTTGGCACCATCCGATGTTGGACCCAACGACCTGCATGTGGGCAACTCATTGTTTGCTCAGGAAAGAATCATTTAAATGTCAAGACTTACCCTATGAAGGATCCAGTGATCATGTAAATATTCTAAACCCTGAAGCGTCATCAGCATGTATGCTTTGATGTGAGAGGGTGTCAACACAAGACTCGTGTCTTTTATTATAACCTGTAAACGAATACAAAAGGGTTTTAAAAATAGCATTACTAAATTTTAAAGAAATACAAAATTATCCTGAAACATGCAGCCCCCAACGATATGTTCACTCGACACAGACGAAACTCACTGGAGAGCCTCTCTCTCTAATACAAACCTCTCTCAAAATTGCAAAATGCTATGTACACTGAAAATGAAAAGTGGTTATGGAAAATGCAGGCATCATCGATCAATATATCAATCACTCCTCATCAGTCTACACAAATGCAATATTTATTATAGCAACCTCATACGGTTCAGCTTCTCTGTGAATGTGTGTGCTCATTTTCTGTCTAACAACATAGAACTGCTTCAGTTGGGGAGACTTATCAATTACAACCACTCAATTTCAGCTTGCATTAGCTTCAGAGAGTAGTTATGGAACTACTTTGGCTGTACACTTCTTTCCTCTTGAGGCCACACAGAGCTTATTACAAAGGCTGGCTTCCATGCATGCCTCAGTTATTACACTGGTCTTTAACATATCATCCAAACCTTTATTTGGAAGCTAATGACTGCAGATTTTTGAGAACCACTGCCTCTTCTGCACCCCAGTATCTTTCCCATGTCCCTCTTTAGCCCCCTGTAACTTTCCTCCCATGATTTTTAGCTACAGTATTTAAAAAAGAGAACATACTTAGTAAAATCCAAGTTTGTCTGTGTGTTTTGTCCAGATTTAAGAAGCCAGTGAATTAGTCATGGTTTAAGCAACCTTACCTCTAAATCTGTTTCCATAAAGTCAAACACTAAACTGATGTTTGATTTGTGTCCAAATGCATCTAGAAGCTGAAAGTTGAGAAAAATTGTTCAATTACTTTGATGTTCTTGTTCTGTAATATAGGCTTTATAAACTGTTGTGAAATGCAGCAACATCTGCCAGGTTTTAAACACTGGGGCTTACTTTAGACACTATAAGTACAGTTAATTACGGCTTGAGGTGATATCGGAATTGAGAGAACACAGATAATGATCAGCCAGAAAATAGGATTCATGAAACTATGGCTTGAAGTGGCTGTACAAAATATTTGGCTTGACCTGTGAATTAATTAATCATACCTACTGCCCCTGCTCCACCTCTCCAGTTCACAGTGCCATAGAAATGGAAGTGCTGAACAGATTAAAAACAAAAGCAGACAAGCAACTCTAAATAATGCCTTAAATTCTAACCTGGGTTAGTAAAATACATGCAGTAGTGTGATTCTGAAGTCTTATTCCATTTCAAATCAAGATACCAACAGAACTGGGAGAACTACCATGGTGTAATAGTTAGAATGTTGGACTAGGACTGAGATTATCTAGGTTCAAATCCCCTCTCCCCGCTCTTTCATGAAACTTCCTGGATGACCTTGAGCCAGTCATTCTCTCTCCACCTAAGCTAACTCACAGAGCTGTTCTGAAGACAGAAAGGGAGAACCATGTGAACCATGTACGCCACTCTGTGCTCTTTGAAGGAATGGTGGGATAAAATGCACCAAATTAAAAAAAAAAAACAGAAGCAGGCCAACAATGAGGCCATATTCACATGCTAGCTTCATGCTGCATTAGGGCTTCTTGGCTTCTACCCACCCTACTCTGACAACTTTTGGATTTCAGAACACTTCTGCGGGATGCATCTCACCAAATGAATGTCACTCAGGAGTATTGACATTCTACTAAATGGAGCCACGTCATTCTCATGTTACTTCAATGTACAGATATTGCATGGGAAGAAGCCACAAATAAATAGTTCCCATACCATGCTGATAACGTATCAGTTGGTCCTAACATACAAGTGGGGTTCTTAGCAATCTTCTACCTTTTAAGGCTAACACTATTCAGCCAACTCCACTATAAAGGAAAGAGAATTTGCTGGTGTCAAATAAAAAAAAACCCTACAGTTAAACCCTTTCTCACTGAAAAAACCACTTCTAATAGACTACATTCATAAAAGCTCACAGGGTGACAGAATATTTCTCACAAACTCTATATCATACTTACTCCAATAATATTTGGGTGGCTAAGCTCCTGCAGCAGTTTGATTTCTCTAAGAGCTGTTCTGTTTATACCTGGATTGAAAGAACACACAAAAGGTAGTAACAACAAAGTTAAACTTTCTACAAAGAGCCTCCAGTACTGCTATCTTAGTCAAAAAGTCACCCTGGACAAGGAGCAGCAGTGGTTTAGGTCATGTACGCATGCCAGGTTTACATCTTTGAGGCTGTGGCTTTGACTCCCAAGTCCCCTGGGCCTAGACTGAAGTGAACATGTGGGTCTGGAAATCATCATCTTTCCAGAGGTCAAAGGAACAGGTGGATAAGGGAACATGGGGAAATCCATGTGTGCTGCACTGGCACTTGGTTGGACCAAACTGGGCATGCCTAAACTCATTTGATTCAAAGACTCTATCTTCCCCAATTCTGTAGGATTATGGTCATGTATTATTAACTACACCATTCCCATAAAGAAATATGTTCTACTTACAGTGTTGTCTAGGGACAAGTTATTACTTTAGTAATAGACAGAAAGGTTCACATCCTCTATGAGCAACATTATGCTACTTGTCTGGTTCAAAGGAAACAACATTAACCTTAATTATCTTTCTCACAAAAGTGAAAAGATAAATTAATCCCTACGAAACTTTATGCCAGAAACCTGGCTAATAAATTTATAGCATGGTTGTCTGAGCAGAATATTTTGGGCCCTGAACAGATTGGATTCTGCAAAGGAAAATCAACGCTTGACCATTGCATTGTTCTGTCACATCTTGTAAATAAACATAGTGGAGGGGGGAAATCTAAATTATTCGCTGCCTTCCTTGACTTTAAAGGAACGTTTGACTCTATACTGAGAGACCTTCTGTGGGACAAACTTTTGAAGATGGAGATGGACAAAAGACTATTTTATCTAATTAAAAAACTCTAGTCATCCACAAGCTGCCAAGTTAAATTCACTCTGCAAGGAGATTTAACCCCTAGAATGTGGCAAAATTAAATGTGCTACCCTCATCAATATTACAGGGGAGATTTCAATCAATAACACTCACTGCAAGGTTATGCCCCTGTGGAATGAATCACATGTTATTTTGCACTGCCCCCTTTATCAGAGAATCCAACTTAAGTTTATCAACCTCTTGTTCGCTGGTAGGGAATGGCACCCAGTTGAGCGCAAGGTAGCCTTTCTTATGTCTACTCAGGATGTGGCCACAATTGACCATGTAGCTAAGTTTTTGCAACATGCAATGTGGATCCGTGAAAGATACAGTAAACAGGAACAGGCAAGCTCTGTTGGGTAAAATTGTATGATTATGTTCTCTGCAGGTATTGCGTATGCCAGTAAAGGTTTGCCTGATTGAATTAATCCCTGCAACACCACTGTGATAAAATTCAGCTGTCAAAGTAATCTGTACACTCTTATATTATTCAAATACTTACCATCCTTTGCTTCTGATCGATGTCCAAGTTTAATCTAAAAACAGAATTGTTTTTATTAGGGCAACACTGCTAATTATGTACTTCTTTCATTTATGCCCTGGCCTTTTCCCCAATTGGGACTCAAAGTGGCTTTACATTATTCGCCCCTCCATTTTACCTTCACGATGACCCAGGGTGTCAACGAACAAGTTTTCATGGCAAAGTGGGGATTTGAGCTGGGGTCTCCCAGATCCTAGTATGATTCTCTGACACTACACTGGAGGCCAGCAAGTGATCTAAACTGATTGAAACCTAACTATGTTTACATGGAAACTCAATGGGATTCCCCCTCCCAACATGCATTTAGCAGAGAAGCCCTACTTTAAAAAACTTTAATGGGTTTTAATGGGCTGTGCACGGTTATATGGACACAGTTAGCTATACAGAAGAATATCAGATTAACTTTGTACTATGGATTAGCATCCCTTCAGCATGCTGGCCATCATTGGAATATTAATTGAAGTACAGCTAGCAGAATGGGACTTGTCTGTAGTTTGATTAAACTGCCATTTCTCATGATGAAAAACACACAAAATATACAGGAGGCAGCAAACGACTTAACTGCATTACTTTTATTATGATCCATCTCCACATCCATTCACCTGCCAAGAAACCCCTGGAGACGTGCCACAGGACACTAGTACACTATGGTGGATTCTAGATCATATTCTAGAAGGCACACTTGATACCAAAACATTTGGGTGGTGGTGGGGGGAGAGAAGTGAATTGAACACTTTACTAATGTACACTTTACTAATTTTCAGTGAAATGTACCTAGCACAATGAATTTTTGTCATATAGCCAGGGATTGTAGAAGCGGAAAGCAAGTAAACATTCCTCAGAAACTGTAGAAGTTCTGCTCTGGGGCCAGTCCAGTTATGAGACTCACCCATTTTGTCTATTGACTGTGAACTTGCAAAAGAAGTCAATTTTGCAATGAAAAAGGCCAGAGAAAATTCCCCTGCATTTATAGCACCCCATTATTCCAGGTATATCTTAACACCAGCTGCCTACCTGCATTCCCTGGAAATGAATACACACTGGAGGGCATATATACTGGCTACATGTGCAGGCTTACCTTCTGCCATTTTAGAATGGAAATTTAAGAAAATCCCTAGAGCGGAGAGATTTTGCCCCTGCAATGCAGGGGACTAGGAAACCACTGGACATGGTTTTTTTCAGATGTTTTTAAGACAGCCCGCTCCATGATTATTGAACCCTCATATTGGGAAAATGGGTGGTTGTGGAGATTGTGAATGGACTAAAACGTTTTTGTTGGGAGATAATTACCCCATTACCACTCAGGTCAAAAAATACTGTACGGTTGCACTTAAGGTACGTTGCCTTAGAGTATATCTCCAAACTAATTTGGAAAATGGTCAATTCGGTGTCACATAATTTTATTAGTCTTGGACTGTAAATTTATTCTGTGTAAGGCTTGCCTCTGTTTCATCTGCCAAAATAGCTGTAAATAAATGTTGTTGTTATTATGGCTAGAAAAAAAAACCAGAAAAATGAATGGGTCTGCTTGTTTGAAAACAGAATACTACCTTGGGACCAAACAGAACATTCTATTCTGAATGATGCAGGGGATAAATTCTGCTTTTGAGTTTAAAAATAATAAAAATATTTTAAAATAATAAAAATTACTAGCCAAATACCATGAAGACATTCTTTCTAATTATAGCTTGCTGCGATGTCTTAATTGATCAGACATGTTTTCTGATTGACCAATAAATCAGAGTCAGAACCAATGGGTTTGAAAACCATGGTTTGGTATATCTGAAATGATGAGCCTGACCTGAGGTTTTCTTGTCTCTAGGTCCCTGGGGATGGGGATGCTGAGCAGATGAACAACAAAAGCTACTAAGCATCTCTAGAGCACGGTTTGGCTAACAATTTAGAAGCACAAATGATGGCTTGGGTTCTTAACTAGGGTTGGTGGAAGCCATGCTTTGGCATGATGTCAGAAATGGGCAAAAAGCAAGTACTTACTTTTTTAATAGCAACAATTTGATTTGTGTTTTTGTCTCTTGCTTTGTAAACAGTTGCAAACTGAAGGGGAAAAACATATTAAAAGTTCAGTTTTCTAATGATAGTCCAAGTTCCAATTTATTAATGTTTTAGTCACAGACCTTAACAATGTTCAGATTAAAACCATACACAATGTAAAGCCCACAACACCCCGAGTTACATGAATAATTTTTTTTAAATGTTACAGGAAGCAGCATATATACATATTTGTTACTGAATTGGATGTTATAGTTCTCCTAAAATTATTCTTTCTGTGTCAGCTTTGGGGTCTAATTTTTAACAAATTTCTTCCTTAGCTTAGAAGCTAACATGATATAAAAGGCTACTTCTAATGATATAGCTACTTAAAACTATATTCTATTTAAAACATTTCTATGCCACCTTTCCACCCAAATAGGGTTCTCAAGGCAACAACCTTAAAACATTACAACAGAGTTTAAACATGTACACACAAACACACTGTCACGGCCCTGGATGTACATGAAGGATAAAATGCTCATATAATCCCATATCATACTCTTAGATGTATAAATGATGCAGAATAATGCTGTACCATAATGCTGTAATGGTTATACAATACTTGTTCTCAGGAGGGGTTTTCAGTACTCCTCTAAGATAGGCATACAGCTGCAAGGTTATGAGCTGTGTATAGTTGCCTGCCATATGGATATGAAGAGACATCAGCACTGTTTATCAGAAGCATAGGGATTCTCTTCCTTATATGAGTTAAGCTATCTTGCTGTCTTGGAGCAAGGTCATTAACTAAGGGTCTTTCTCCTTTGACTAAGGGTCTTTCTCCTCTAGGAGTGAGAGCTCATCTCAAGGTCAAATAAGCAGAGAGGGAATGTTTAAATATCCTGTGAATATGCTGACTTTGAACTGTATGATGTAATGATGTGTTAGGTTAGCTTCCTCGCAGCTGCTAACCTAGAGGATTAAACTATTCTCCTTAGCACTGCATCTTTGGCAAGGATATGACAACACATTGTCAAGGACAAACCCAAGGCTTCACAGATGCAAGAGCACCATAACCAGGGGTGTAGAAGCCCTGCCACACACTGCAGGAGCAGCAACAGATCAAGATAACCTTTGATCTGGAAAGGATATAAGGCAGAGCCGAACAGGCAGAAAGGAGAGAGGGTTGATGGAAGACAGTTTCGGCTGTCTGACCTCACTCTCTTCACACATCTCCAAGATATAAAACCTAGGAGTGTTAGTGGAGGACAATACTGATTGTCTGGCCATTAGCTTTCCTCATCTCTTGTGTGAGATATAAGAATTGAGGTATTGGAGGGCAACACTGTTGTCTGGCCATAGCTCATTCTATTATTTTATATCTTGCGTGATATTTCACAAAACTTCTTGTGAGATTGGAAAAGGCTCCTTTTTGGAGGAGATTCATTTAAAGATAACTTGCTAAGGCTGGATGTCTGAAATGGATGCTTGCAGACTATTCCTTCCTATGAATAGGATGGAGACTCTTAGAATTCCTACTAACCTTAATGTGGGTCTAAGAGTAATGGGATCTTTCCATATTTGGAATACTGACATCTCATTGATTCCAGCAAGGATTAATGAGTTCTCACAAAGATCTATATAGTCTGACTTGGCTTTCCAAGAGACTAGGAACATGGTTCTTTGAGACGCTCTCAGAGATTTCTCTAAACAACCAGAGATATCTCTCAGGGTATGAGTGAGCCAGAGGTTTCCCCATCGGGCAGGGGACGCTTCTGCACTCAGCTATAACGATAGTGCATACACAGAGTGCTTATACAGAGACTCTTGCACTGAACTAGAGGTTCACATACCTCTAGAGATCTCTCTACAATTGGCATATAGAGATACTTCAGAGTTTTAAGAACAACTCTTGAATATAAAAGCTACACATAGCTACAAGTTACTGACTGATTGATGGTCTTGCAGAGTACTGACCAGATTGGCATGAAGCAGCTTTCTCTGATACAGAACAAGATAGTTCTATATTTTCATGAACCTAAACTAGCATGAAATAAGAGCTTTTAGACTTCAGCTCTTATATGAACTAGGAACCAGAGATTCTCTGACCTTTGCATATACCAAAAATATTGCTAGAACATAGAATCTTACAGAAAAGGTTTTGCATATCCTGAGAATGAACAAAGGTCCTAACTTATGTTTAAACCTTTACAAATTTCCCTATGCTAAGCATATGAGCTGGAGAGATTTAGAAATAATATAAGGTTATACTTGGTTTAATGCAACTTATGTTTTATATTCTAGGTACTCTGAAATAAGATGCTTTTAACTATAACAGGTCCTTTTCCATTGTACTAATCATATTTTACAAGATTTCTGTAACTGTTATATTCCTGAATGAAATGGAATTACAAGTTCAAGGTTTGAACTCTCATATAGAGAAATATACAGAAACATAGAAAATGCTTAAGGTTGTTTAAGATTGCTTGCATAAATGAACATGTAAAGAATCATAATGTTTATACTTTATGACATGTTTTTAAGAGTGTGTAAATACTCACATGCATATATTTTATGTGAAATAAAAGGTAAAATGAAACCCACTGTTTATAAATTTATTTGGCACACTTCAAGAAAAAGACTTGCTTTTTAAAAGTAAGTAAATCATTGAGTCTTGCTTTGGTGACTGGCTGAATAAGATAATATATAATTTCTCAGGAAATGGTCTTTTCCAAGAGCCTAGTCACATCAACAGCATGAACCGTGACAACACAACCAGTGAGGAGAGCCATCAAAGGTTCGTGGGGGAATACCAAACCAAGCAAAAAAAAAAGTTTTCACCTGCTGGCAGAAGGCAACAATAAAGGGAGACAGATGAATCTCTCTGGGGAGAGATCCATAATCCCTAATGGCTGAGGAATCTCAGGCCTTTGGTAGATGGTGTCAAACTTCTTGATGAACCCTATGCTGAAGTCTTTCTCCGAAGTTCGTTTGCTGGAATACGGTGATTAAGAACAGTAATGGCATGCCTTGGAGAACTGAAATGCTCTCCCACTGGCTTTTGAATATTGTCACATTTAAGGTAAGATGTGCATTGGTTTATTCTTTTGCATACTGACTGACCTATTTGTCTGATTCAAAGACCAGCAAAGCATTGTTGACACGGGATCATATATATCACATTACAGGATAAGCCCAAGATAGTGTGCAGATTGTGGTATTAAACCATGCAATAGAATTGCCTGAATGCATATGGAGCCAATGTTAACACCTGAAGTTTTTGTAGGGCCTGGTTCCTGCTTTGTTTGGTTGCAAGTAGTTGCTAGCAGTTTTACATGGGGATATTGTCTGTAAGCAAGGTAAGGCCCACCACCCAAGGCCTGTGCAAAAATATTATCATGGTCCAGGTCAGGGTATCGATGTTGGACTGGTTTCTACTGGGTATTAGGTGTCACAAGTAGTGGGGTTCTGTTACTTTTTTGAGGTGTGTCTTATAGTAGGCTCCTTCTGTGTGCCTGTTTCTTCACTTTGCGGGGTGTTTACCATAGTTTTAAAAATGCTTTAGGACAATCCTTTAGGTAAGAGACCCTTCCCAAAGACTGGCAACAGTTGCAACATGGCATTTGACTGTAGACAACAGACTGTGGGATATGCATGGGATGACAGCTGGAAACACACACGTGTGTGGCAGACAATGTACTTTTGGTATAAAGAGGTACTTATGTGTTCCTCACATAGTTCTACAGTGGGGGAAATACCTTGTTAGTGAGAGTTGCTTGAGGTGCCCTTGCCCAAAGCTCTCTAGAAAACAGATATTTATCTTTCACACCTATAAATACACACTCCTTCAGTTGCTGGCAAAGCTCTCTTCAAATTGCTGGTAACAGCAGAGTGCCCTGACAGGGATGGCCCAGGCTAGTACTTGGATGGGATATCACCAAGGAATACCAGGGTTGCTATGCAGAGGAAGGCATTAGCACAACACCTCTGTTAAGTCACTTGCCTTGAAAACTTACCGGGTTGCCATAAGTCGCCTAGGACTTGAGGGCACTTCATACACACAACAGCAGAGTGCAGGGCAGGGGTTATTTGTTTTTTCAACGAATCATTAACCTATTGTCGAAGGCTTTCACGGTCAGAGTTCATTGGTTCTTGTAGGTTATCCGGGCTGTGTAACCGTGGTCTTGGAATTTTCTTTCCTGACGTTTCGCCAGCAACTGTGGCAGGCATCTTCAGAGTAGTAACACTGAAGGACAGTGTCTCTCAGTGTCAAGGGTGTAGGAAGAGTAATATATAGTCAGAAAGGGGTTGGGTTTGAGCTGAGTATTGTCCTGCAAAAGTATTGTCCTGTAAGTATCAAGATAATGTGCTAATGAGGGTATGGTATGTTAATATGGAACCATTGTATCCTGAAGTGATCTGTTAATGTGTGTAATCCAAAGCTAATCTGTATGGCTATTGTTGAATGTTGTCTTTGTCTGGAGGTTTTTCAGGGCAGGAAGCCAAGCCTTATTCATTCTTAAACTCTCCTCTTTTCTGTTAAAGTTGTGCTGATGTTTATGAATTTCAATGGCTTCTCTGTGCAATCTGACAAAATAGTTGGTAGAATTGTCCAGTCTTTCAGTGTCTTGGAATAAGACCCTGTGTCCTGTTTGTGTCAGTCCATGTTCAGCCACTGCTGATTTCTCAGGTTGGCCAAGTCTGCAGTATCTTTCATGTTCTTTTATCCTTGTTTGTATGCTGCGTTTTGTGGTCCCATATTAACATACCATACCCTCATTAGCACATTATCTTGATACTTACAGGACAATACTTTTGCAGGACAATACTCAGCTCAAACCCAACCCCTTTCTGACTATATATTACTCTTCCTACACCCTTGACACTGAGAGACACTGTCCTTCAGTGTTACTACTCTGAAGATGCCTGCCACAGTTGCTGGCGAAACGTCAGGAAAGAAAATTCCAAGACCACGGTTACACAGCCCGGATAACCTACAAGAACCAATGAATCATTAACCAATCAGAAACAAGAATTTTCTAACAGAGCGGTTCCTCAGTGGAACAGGCTTCCTCGGGAGGTGGTAAGCTTTCCTTCCCTGGAGGTTTTTAGGAAGAGGCTAGATGGCCATCTGTCAGTGTGACAGCAGGTAGACTTCCCCTGACTATGGAAGATCCACTGATTTAGCAATTTGTAATAATCTCTTTTCCTTTCTGTATATGTATTAGGACAGCAAGGGAATAGCTTGTTGCTGGGCAGGATATCTCTGTGTGTGTATGCCTGTGTGCTAAGGAATTGGGGCAAGAGTCATGGAGGGTTACAGTAAACCATAACAAGAACTGGGTGAAACTATTACTCCACTGCCGCCTCGATGTCTGGAGTGTTATCAGCCTACCCTGAATGTTGATGGGTTGTCATATCTTGAATTTGGATAAATATCCCTTCCTCAGTATGATCGGAGCGCAGAGATTTCTGCCCATTAGGGCCTCTGGGTCAGCAGCTGCAAATAAACTGTTTTCTTGAAATATCGATCTCAGGTCTCTCTCCCCCCACGAACCCTTGTTTACCATATCATCAGCAATGCTGATTCTATGACCTTAGGCACTTCATGAGAGGGAGGGCATCTTGGGCATCTTCTGGGCATGGGGGTCACTGGGTGTGTGTGTGTGGGGGAGGTAGTTGTGAATTTCCTGCATTGTGCAGGGGGCTGGACTAGATGACCCTGGGGGTCCCTTCCAACACTATGATTCTTAACTTCTGAAACAGTGTAAGGCAGAACAAACCACTGCAGAATAAAGCAATACAAAAGGATCCGTCGAACACTGAGCAAGGTGTGTGTGTGTGTGGGGGGGCCCACTCAGGAAAAAACACTCAGGCTGTTACAAGGGTGGGGTACACGTTGCTACTTTCATGCATTGTGTACTTGGGGAAGCACAGACAAGGGGCTGGAGGTTATTCGTAAAAAACAACAGCCACAACGCGCACCCTGTATTTTCACACACTTTTGTCCCAGTTCGCCCGGAGCTTTCTACCCGCGGCACACCTGCTCTTTCTCCCCCCTCCCTCCGTTTCCATTCTCCAGCTCGCAACCCTCTAACGGTGTGCTTTACCTGCCCTTCGCCCAGGAAGGCCAGCTTTTCGTAGCGCTTGGCTCGAGCTCGCGCATCCATGCCGACAGCAGAAGAGGGGTGGGGGAAGGGAAAGGAAGGGGGATTTAAAACCGTCTCCGCAGACGCTCCGAGCCGCTTCCGGCTCCCTCCCCGCCCCCGCCGCGTGACACTCCGCCTCCATCTCCAGGGCCCGCCCTGGCCTCCTGCGCATGCGCCAGGCGGTAACCAATAAAAGTCGCCCGCTCGGCTTCCGCCAGACCTTAGCAACGGTCTCTAAAACAAAACGAGGCGCTTCCGGAAGTCTTCGAATTCGTTCTAGGCCGACGCGAACGGCGACCTTTCTGCTGCCGACGGAAGTGAGGCGACCTCTGGAACGCTTCCGCTCGTGGCTTGGCTGATTTTTTTTATATAATTTTTTATTTTATTTTTATAACATAAAATAAAACAAACAAATACAATAATTAAAAAAAGAAAATAAAAAAAAGAAAATGCAAGAGTATCTATAATTTTGTAACCATGAATGTATTAAGTATATATAAAGTTCAAAAAAACAACAACCCCAAGATACCCCTTCGACCCTCCACCCCTTAAAAAGTGACCCATCACCCGACTTCTGAAGAAGTGTCTAAACAGTTTTAAAAATATCTATTAACTGATTTTGTCGCTTTGCTAAAGCTGAAGGACCCAGTGTGCCATCTGCGACTGCAGTTTGTAACATTAGAAACACGCGGGTGCTACCTGGTTACTTTATGACGGAGATCATCTGCCCCTATGTACTGCCTTGCCTTTCTCGCAACTTCTGGTACAGAAGGTATGCAAACGAAAGGGAAGCAGCAACTCAAGGCTTGAGAAGTCAGTCAGCATTCAGAATGAGCCTCACACAGTGATAATGATTAGACACTAAATTGTAATTGTTTATTATAATAATTGTTTATTATAAATACAGGTGAGGTGCCTCCCAAAGTCTTTGTTATTCAATCTGTTGGCGCTCTTCACCAGTTAATTTCTTCGTATGCATCATGTAAGTTAGGGTGAGTCTTATTTTACACCCTGATCTGGTAATCTATTCTTGGTGTAGCAGCCTGACAACAGCTTATTTATTCACACACAGAAAACCATCCATCCTTTGTACACACAGATCACAATGCTTTATACTGAAAGAAATTCACATAATTTACATGAGGCTATCTGGAACACAGTGCATTTTGGAGTCCATAAAATACTGCCAACATTAACTGGTTGGGAGTTTTTCAAAAAAGAAAATAAATCAAGGAAGTGTATTTCTAAAAAACAGCCTCAGCACCTTTGTAAGCCCAGTCAATTAGCATCAGGTACACAGAGAGAAATTTGAGTAATTCCTGCATATTTGGGAAAATGCAAAATCAGAAGTCCAGGAGAATAGCACCTTTTCATCCCTGACCAAGGGGAAATTTAACATATTGTTCCTTATATCTTATATATTGCTCTCAGAGCTAGCTTTTTGAAAGATATCCTTTGTAAGTATATTGGACTTGAACAATGCAAATGAAGCTTGTTTTTTGATCCTTGGACTGGAAGTTAGGGTCCAGACAGTTTTTTCTCCCCCCAACTCAGTCTCATCCAATTCCCCCATCCCATATGGCTTTTGTTCATGCAGGCCCCATGATGCCCAGCATAACCTTCCTTGATGTCAAAGGGAATCCCCCTACTTCCTTTCCCCCTAGCAGAAAAGCTGGCTGGATCCAGATCTATATTTGTTGCCTTGGCAGCTTCTGTAAGGCTCATTATAAATGTGTCCTATCAACTGTTGCTCCTAGTTACAGAAACCAGTTAACATAATTACTGTGGAGTACACCCAAGCATTATGTGAATATTGTCCCACTGATGTTGTTCAACTTGAAATAACTTGCCCTAGTCTAAGTTCTGCATTACTGGGTATAGGTCACTTTTTCTGATGACTCTGGTTGAAAATGGTCTCAGTCAGGCTATTTTCTCAAGTTTATACTGGAACAATGTGCATGGGGTGAGGAAACAAAGAAAAAAAAGAAGAGGCTGGAAGTTCAATTAAACCGTTAAAAGCCAGTTTAAACCATCTGACCAGATCTTTGGTTTGGATCCTGCGATTCATCAATGGAAGGCAAATATGGTTTCAGATCTTGCCCTGCTTTCCTCTCCCACTCAGCAGTCTTTCCCAACCCTGGAAAAGCCAGTTCCTGAGGTTGTAGGACTGGTGTAATAGCAACACAGGTCAGTAAGCTGCAGTGGGGGGGGGGGAGACAATGTTGCCCTTCTTGCGTCAGCAGAGTCGCACTGCACTCATCTCTCCTCACTGCACCAGAAGACGAGGCTATTATTACTCACTTGAAGAACATAGGCACTACAAAAAAAGAGGAAATATCAAAAGGAGGAAACACTGGCAGTCTGCTGATACGCAAAAGAAATTTTGCTGCCAGAGTTCCTGGATTCTTCCTTATTGCCACAATGAGATCTTAAAAATTATACTACTGAGCATATTAATAAAATAAATTTTAATAGTATGGCGGCAATAAAGTGGAAATATACTCAGCCAGAACTGTCTTCTTATTTGGCATATTTACACTGGGCATTCACACCTTTTCATCCCTCATTAAAAAGGCCTTTAACAAAGCTATTTGCCTATAGACATTTATAACATTCAAAGAATTATGAAGGCCTTTATTGTGAATACAATAATTGGTTGTTCACCAGCAGCTAACAGTCTCATCTTCTGTGTTATTCTGGACCTCCACGCTGTAAAAGAAAATACTATATATTAATATTTTAATCAGTATATATTCTTATGTTGTTAATAGTAATTTGGGCTTTCTTTGCACTTGTTAAGCCACTGATGTAGTGATTAACTTCAAGAGGAATACAGAAACACAAAAAACACATTTGGAACTTCTTGTAGAAGGCTTTTCTCCATCTGTTGTTTATGGGTCTTGATTAGGGTTGCCAACTGCCAGGTAGTAGCAGGAGATCTCCTGCTAATACAACTGATCTCCAGCAGATAGAGATCAGATCACCTGGAGAAAAATGGCCACTTTGGCAATTGAACTCTATGGCATTGAAGTCCCTCCCCTCCCCAAACCCCGCCCTCCTCAGGCTCCGCCCCAAAAATCTCCCACAGGTGGCGAAGAGGGACCTGGCAACCCTAGTCTTGGTAGATTTATGGTACCCTGTCCATTCCACTCTTTCATCCAGGACAGAAGTGCTCATTTGATTCCCTAGAACAGTGGTACTCACTCCACAGATCAGAGAGCCACATTCACCATCAATCAAAAGAGCCACATGACTACTGGATGGCCTGTGCATTGTGCTCAAAGTTATTCAATAGGACTGGTTGACTGAACTGAGGACTGACTGAACTTTGGTCACATCCTGAGAAGACAAGAGTCACTGGAAAAGACCATAATGCCAGGAAAAACTGAAGGCAGTAGGGAAACAGGAAAACCCAACGTGAGATGGACTGACTCAATAAAGGAAGCCACGGCCTTCATTTTGCAAGACCTGAGGAAGACTGTTAACGATAGGGCTTTTGGGAGGTCATTAATTCATAGTTTTGACATAAATCGCAAGCAACATGAACACATGAAGCTGCCTTATACTGAATCAGACCCTTGGTCCATCAAAGTCAGTATTGTCTACTCAGACTGGCAGTGGCTCTCCAGGGTCTCAGGTAGAGGTCTTTCACATCACCTACTCGCCTAGTCCCTTTAACTGGAGATGATGGGGATTGAACTTGGGACTTTCTGCATGCCAAAAAGATGCTCCATCACTGAGCCACAGCCCCTCCCCTGACAACACATAATACACACATGGCTCCCTGGTAGACACCTGAGCAGCAGAAGGTGCCTCAAGTTAATTTTACTTTCAAAACACAGCCTTATTCACAAACTGTCAATGTTTTCCCACATGTACCAGTCTGATGCAAAGAGTGCTATCACAGTTCAATGGAACAAAGTAAAACAAAGTTAATGGCCCAGACTTTGCATATATTCCTAGGGGCAGAGCAAAACAGTGTACCACCCCAACTGCCTGCACCACATGACTCAAGAGGTGGAGCCTGGTCTCGTGCAGACGCTCCTGGGGTGCATGTCTCACATTGCTTCATTGGCACCCATATAAACATTAGCACTGCAGACGGTCAAATTCATCTGCACAATTTCTACCTGTCATGCAACTCTTAAAGGCACAGGAGGCCCCAGCACACAACATGTTAGCATTCTTAGTAAGGCATCACAGAGGCGGCAATCCTAAGAACATGCTTCTGGGAGTAAGCTTCATTGCATAAAATGTGAGTTACTGCCAAGTACACCTACTTAGGATTGGCTCCTGAAGAACTGGGATCAAGGCAATCTGAGAACATGCTCTCTAGTTTCTGGCCAAGAAACTTTCCACTCTAAACCACAATCAAGTACAGAGTTAAGAATATCCTTATCTCTTGTGTTGAACTGTGAGCTTGGTTTTGGATTTGTGAGGATTAGCTGTCGACTCTCCATAATGAAGAGAAAGCTGTGTATGTTGAGAGAGGAAAGACAGACAGGCATGTACAACGTACAAGTAAACTGAGGCTTCATTTGTGTCAGATCTGTTTTTATTGCAGGGTCAAATATTATTATTATTATCAACGACAACATTTTGTTTATATCCTGCCTTCTCTTGGCTATGGTGGGTTCTGGCTAGCCAACAAGATTAACTATTGACTGTGCAATAATAAAAGGTCTGACACAAATGAAGCCTCAAATTACCTGTACATTATACACGCCTGCTTTTTTCCCCTCCCTCCCGGCTCATGAACAACAGAAAAAGAGAGTAAACTGTAGTGAGAGTGGGCAGAAGAGTTTAATCTGGTGGCCTCCCTCAGGATATTTGTTTATTTTATTAGACTCATATCCTGCCCTTTCTGGACTACAGTCAGGCTCAGGGTGGCTACCAACAGAAAACACAACAATTCAATAAATACACATTATAACATTTAAAACCTTACACGTGCTTAAGTTCAAAAGATGCCCAGGTGGTGGCAGTGCACGCTGGAGTCCAGTAAGTTGCGTCTGCAGCAAATCTGCAAGAGAACTCCAGCCGTCTGAGGCTGCAAGCCCCAGCAAGCAACAAGCACTGCTGAGAAGGGAGGGCGTGCAGCAGAAGCAGGCAACTCCCCCTATTGTGTGCGTGCGTTGAAAGCAGTCACTGGTTCCAACAAGTTCCACCAAGACATTGTATTACCAGATCCCCTCTTTGGCATCTGCTACAGCCTCAAGTACATTACGATTGCCTTGACTCGCTTGCCATCAACTCAAGAAAGCTTCCTCTATCTTCTGTCTCACCACTTTCTTCCCCCATCTCACAGAGTTGTGGAAGAGCCATTGGTGACAAGACACAAAGAGCCATATACAACTTGCAAGCTGTGGACTGAATGTCACTGTCCTACAGTACAAACCATGGATAAGTAACAAAAGGCCAGCAATTTGCAACCTTCTCCCCAAAATACTGCAATCTGGAATATGGTTAAAGAAAAATAAAATTAATATGTACCAACTGACACCTGAAGGAGTAGCAACAAAGCAGAAAGGGTTATTTAAAGCAAATTATAACTGTTGGTGTACAAATTAATGGTTGTAAACAGCATGAATACAATACATTCATGTTATTGATTTGAAAGTATACATCCTTTTTAGTTTAGCAACAAAACATAAAACAATAATCTAAAAATATTGTACTTCATTTGCAACCATCTTCAGAATGCTCTGATAATTACATTGTTCTACCACTGAAATGGGAATAGAGATTCCCTCAGTCCCTCAGATTTGGTGGATTATAGTTCTATACAGATCTAGCTGTAGCTCATTCACTAATGCTCCCTTTGTGAAGGATTAGCTACATAGTTCTGAGTATGCACCCACAACCAATAGCATACAGACAGATACCCTACCAATCTGGGGATTGTGAAGAATACTGAGCTAATTTTTATTGCACATGGAAGTTTTTATAAGCAGTTACAACCAGACAGAAAAAACTCTGTTCACTGAATTACCCTTTAATTCAGAAAAAAAGTTACGAGACAGGGCTGTAAGTATACACAAGAGCTCATAACTGTGGTGTAGTGGAGTCACTTCAAAGTTTTTAAGAGATAATAAATACCAAAGGAAGCTACAAGTAGTAACAAATATTCTGGAACTTACTTGGATGTATTCCATCTCTTCAACTGTCACTGGTTTCCTCCGGTATTTTGTAGGTAACGTTCGTAATAGTTCTGAAGTGTCTGGCGTGCCTTGTGCTCTACTAATTGATGAAATTTTTTGATAGGACGGCGGCCCACTTCCTATGGACTGTTGTGAGGTTGAAGGGTGGAGTGGAGGCACCCTTGGCTCCAAAGACGCCTGCACTGAATGATCAGCAAAACAGATTCAAAACCATCTGCATTAGCAAAAATTTTCAGATATCTCAGATTATGCACTTATTCATTATCGAACATGGCAGAAAGGAAGACATCAAGAAATAAAATGTTCATCAAGATATTGAGATGATCCTTCAGATAACGGAGGTCCTGAGATCCAAACACATTGGAAAAATTCCCAGCATGCTCATCTAAACACAGTATGAATTTTCTGAATCATAGAATTGGAAGGGACCACCAGGGTCATCTAGTCCAACTCCCTGCACATTGCAAGAAATTCACAACTACCCCCCCCACACACACACCCAGAGACCCCCTACTCTAAGCCCTGAAGATGGCCAAGATGCCCTCCCTCTCATCATCTGCCTAAGGTCATAGAATCAGCATTGCTGACAGATGGCCATCTAACCTCTTCTTAAAAAACCTCCAGGGAAGGAGAGCTCACCACCTCCCGAGAAAGCCTGTTCCACTGAGGAACTGCTCTAACTGTTAGAAAATTCTTCCTAATATCTAGACATTGAAGTTGTCATTGAAGACAATGACAACTCCACAGAACCAGAACAGGGGGAAGTGCTAGACATAGTTTAAACGCCTCAGGAAATATATATTTTTTAAAAGCATAGTGTTATAAAAGGCATAAGGCTGCAAATTATATGTCACTTCTAGATTTGAGAAGAGACATTGGCCATGGATTTTATTAGATCTCTGCCTCTGACTGTCCTAAAAGAAGGTCTCTACTGAAATGTTCAAGGGCAGCCCTACGTAGAGCGAGTTACCGTAGTCTAGCCTAGAGGTGACTGTCGCATAGATCACCGTGGCTAGGTCAGGGCGGGAGAGATAGGGCACCAGCTGCTGGGCCCGGTGTAGATGGAGGAAAGCCGCCTTGACCATGGCTGTGATCTGGGCCTCCATAGACAATTTTAATGCTATGGCTGGTTTTTTTATGGTTTGCTAATTTTAATTATCTTATTACATTATACTTCATGAGCCACCTAGACAGGCAACAAATAATTATTCTAAATTAAGACATGTTACTCATTTACTGAAAATATTTATATTTCCCATTCTGAACTAAGTGCAGCTGAAAGAATGCATTTTTTGCTACATTATACCCTTGAAATTATTCAAGACTTTCTATTCCTTGGCTCCACCATCAACCAAAAGGGAGACTGCAGCCAAGAAATTAGAAGGAGATTGAGACTGGGAAGGGCAGCCATGAAAGAGCTAGAAAATATTTTGAAGTGTAAGGATGTGACTCTGGCCACCAACACTAGATTAATTCATGCCATCGTAATCCCTATTACTATGTATGGGTGTGAAAGCTGGACAGTGAAGAAAGCTGATAGGAAGAAAATAGATTCCTTTGAAATGTGGTGTTGGAGGAGAGTGTTACGGATTCCGTGGACTGCCAAAAAAACAAATCAGTGGGTTATAGATCAAATCAAGCCTGAACTGACCCTAGAAGCTAAAATGACTAAACTGAGGCTATCGTATTTTGGTCACGTCATGAGACGACAAGAGTCACTTGAAAAGACCGTCATGATAGGAAAAGTTGGGGGCAGCAGGAAAAGAGGAAGACCCAACAAGAGATGGATTGACTCAATAAAGGAAGCCACAGCCTTCAATTTGCAAGATCTGAGCAAGGCTGTCAAAGATAGGACATTTTGGAGGACTTTCATTCATAGGGTCGCCATGAGTCGGAAGCGACTTGACGGCACTTAACACACACACACCCTTCAACAAAAAAGGGCAAGTGGTAAGCTGCAGTACTGCACTCCAAGCTCTGCTCACGACCGGAGTTCGATCCCAACGGAAATTGGTTTCAGGTAGCCGGCTCAAGGATGACTCAGCCTTCCATCCTTCCGAGGTCGGTGAATTGAGTACCCAGCTTGCTGGGGGTAAAGGGAAGATGACTGGGGAAGGCACTGGCAAACCACCCCGTAAACAAAGTCTGCCTTGGAAACGTTAGAATGTAACGTCACCCCATGGGTCAGGAATGATCCAGTGCTTGCACAGGGGACCTTTATAATTTTTTTTACCCTTCAACAAAAGCTGCATCCCATCAATCATCCCATCAATAGTGAGGAAAACTATCAATGAAGACAGCTTCACCTGGATTCGGTTTCAATTGACCACCACATTCAGGCACTAGCTGAATACTGTGATGGCAGCTCCTGGTTATTTAGTCAAAGTGAGCATACTGATTATATCCCGTTTTAAAACTGCCATTGTTACTCCAAAAAAAAGCAGTTTCACACAAGTATTTTCACAAATGAGATACTTACTTTTAAGTTTGGGAGTATTTGTTCTGTCTGGAAACTTAATCAAGGGTATATGTGGCTTTACTACCTAAAGGAAAAACAAGTAAGTAAAAGGAAATGGAATATACAAGAAAAGGTAAGTCAGGAATACATGTATGAGATAGAATGTTTCTTGCCAAAGATGAAATCCAGCAAGTACTGATGCTTTGCTGTTTCTATTCTATTGGAGTGAAAGACCAGCAGTACACTATGCCTGTAAGCAACCCTTTCTGCAGAAGGGTTATTTACACAGGAACAAGAGATAAAGATTTCAGTTTCAAAATATATTCCTAAATCATCTACAGAGACAAACCCCTTATGTCAGTTCACCTTCTAAGGATGCCCAGAAATAAATGCAACTGGGATGCTAGGCTCATTCTTGTATCACTCAAGGACAGAGATTAGTTGCACAGGTGGTTAGCTAGCATTAAAGGGTTACACTGATTTTTTAATATCAATTCCCAAAAAGGTCTTTCCCTTTTTATCTTTCAGCACTATTTCTGTTTCAGGGAAGCAACTTGGTGTTGGGCTATTTTCTTAAAGAGCAATTACATAACACTTCTTTCACCAAGGAATGCATTATGATACTTTCTCATCCTGGGCAGAGGAAGGGAAGGAAGAAAAAGAAAGACCTAGCAACCCCCACCCCGCAAAGTCACCGTGCCATGTTTCTGGCTATGGTCCTGGCTGCAACCCACGCAAAAGCAGCTACGTGTGTGTGTGGTCAGCACCCCAGCTGGATACTCAAAAGCTGTGCAAGTTAAGCTGCATAACACGGTGAACTTCTGCGAAGTAACACAGGTACACTTTGCGGTTTACATTAGGCCTTGCAGTAACTATCTTCCCCAGGGCTGTGACACCGTCTGTCAAACTAAGATAGAGTCCAATGGCTTGATGTGGGTACCTCTAGTGTGAATGTTAGGTCTACAGTTGAGGGCTGTCATGTACCTTTTTTTCCCCCTTTCCCTGTCAAGTCACAGCCAACTTATGGCGACCCCGCAGGGTTTTCAAGAGACGTTTTTGATGTGGTTTATTTATTAACAGTGCAATCCTTAGGAGAGTTACTCCAGTCCAAGGCCATTCATATCAGCGGGCTTAGACTGGAGTAGCTCTGCATAGGATTGCACTGTTAAGGTATACTACAGTTATTTAGAATTCTAGAGTTCAATCAGACACAAAGGGGAAGGGGCCGTGGCTCAGTGGTAGAGCATCTGCTTGGCATGTAGAAGGTCCCAGGTTCAATCCTTGGCATCTCCAGTTAAAAAGGGACTAGGCAAGTAGGTGATGCGAAAGACCCCTGCCTGAGACCTGGGAGAGGCGCTGCCGGCCTGAGTAGACAATACTGACTTGGATGGACCAAGGGTCTGATTCAGTATGAGGCAGCTTTGTGTGTCCATGAGCTATTTGCGGAGGGGCCGTGGCTCAGTGGTAGAGCATCTGCTTGGCATGCAGAAGGTCCCAGGTTCAATCCCCGGCATCTCCAGTTAAAGGGACCAGGCAAGTAGGTGATGGGAAAGACCTCTGCTTGAAACCCTGGAGAGATGCTGCGGGTCTGAGTAGACAGTACTGACTTGGATGGACCAAGGGGTCTGGTTCAGTATAAGGCAGCTTCATGTGTTCATGTAAGATCCTCAAGCACACACAGGCCATTTAGGCACGGGAGGGTTTCGCCTCGGAATTGCCGCTCTCTACACGCACTTTTCCCCCATCCGAACGCTCAAAACTCTGCACGGGGGCTCGTTTTGGAGTTCGGAGCATTCAGACGGGGGGAATGCGCGTGCAGAGAGCGGCAACTCCGAGGCGAGACCCTCCCGCGCGTCAGTGACCACGGGCTCCAAGGGGCATGGGCGCATCCGCCCGGGGGAAGCAGCCTCGCTCCTGCCTCCCCACCACCCTCCGTCCCCCTGCAGGTGCCCCCTCCTTCCAAGGGCCCCGGCGGCAGCCCTCCCCGCCCACGAGTCGCTCCGTCTCCAGCCCCAGACCCCCCAAGGCCAGGCCTGAACGCGCCGGCCCCACAATCCCGCGGCACTCGCCACAGCTCCGGTGGGGCGCCGCGCCGGACTCACCTGAACGACCCTCCTGGCGGCCGCCATCTTGCTGCCCATGGTGACCCCTGGTCCGGGCAGGGGGGGGAGAAGAGCGCATGCGGGCTAGGCCTTGCGGGAGCGAGGGGGCGTGGGTCTCAAGAAGCCCCGCCCACCGAAGGGCGGAGCTTCGCCCGGGTGGAACGCCTGTGCGCGGAGACTCTGCTGGGCGGGGGCGCGAAGAGCCTCGCCCAGCCTGGAAAACGGGACTCCCGGCCCCCCTGGGGATGTCAGCTAGAGCGGTAGGGTTGCCAACTAGCTGGAGATCGCCTGCTATTACAACCGATCTCCAGCCGATAAGAGATCAGTCCACCTGGAGAAAAACGGCCGCTTTGGCCATTGGACTCTATGGCATTGAAGTCCCTCCCTTCCCCAAACCCCGCCCTCCTCAGGCTCCGCCCCCCAAAAAACCTCCCGCCGGTGAGAAAGGAGGGCCTGGCAGCCCTGTAAGAGCTGGCAAGGGAGGTTTTCGCTACCCCCACCCACCCACCCACCCCAGCGCAGCTTCCACACATTCAGTAGCCAAAGCACTGCAAGCGCAAATTATAGTTTGAGCTACCGCGGGTGTGTCACGGAAGCGAGTTTGACAACAGGCTGGCAAGCAGTTATGTAATCAACCTTCAAGCACCATATGCTAAATTCTGTAGATGGATTTTAATTGTGTTCATCGTGTGGCAGGCAGGTAGCATCTTTTTGCAGATTTATAGTGATATCCTATTAGTAGCCAATAAGGAAGCCCACCATATGAGAATTACATATGCAACATACTGAAGATAGAAAAACAAACATTCTAACCTTACCACATACTAAAGTTTCTAACTCTGGGTTGGGAAAGACCTGGAGCTTTTGGGGTGGGGTGAGACCTTGTTAGGGTACAATGCCCTAGAGCCCACCCTCCAAAACAGCCATTTTCTCCAGGGGAACTGATCTCTGTAGTCTGGAGATCAATTGTACTACTGGGGATCTCCAGCCCCCCCCCCACTCCCCCAGAGGTGAGCAACCCTAACCCAACCTTGTAGAAAACCTCAGTGAAAGCCTTCAGATTGAAATCAACCCCTCTACCAATTTACATTAATTGAAAGAACTGATAGTTACCTTTAAGTAATTTCATTTTAATAGAACATGCCTTAAAAGTAGCAAAATGTATTAATAAAGATGCATTTTTTCCTTCCCATGACAATAAAAGGGTTTTATTTAGAGTATTAAGCATGTGAATTTCCCCACCATCATTAAAATAGCTTAAAAAGCTAAGCCCGTGCTGCTAAATTCACTTTCTTCTCCTATACATATACACAAAGATGAATGGCCATAGAAATCTAACCTAAAACATGTAAGCATATTTTGCTGCCTGGAGTTTTGAAATGCAAATCCAATATTGTTGAACCTGTAATTCTAAAGCCACTGCAGCTAGATTTGATTTTAAACTTTATCAAAATCTTAAACTGGTTCTTACACTGCTACTTTGAAATACGTTTTGCGTAAAATGTGTTCATGAATAATAACTGATAGTGAAGTCCAAATTGCCAGAACCACCACCACAACCCACATCTGTGAAACTCTCTGGCAGGAAGAGAGGACAAAACCCACCTAGAATATTGTTCTGATAAACAGCCAGTACCTTTCCAGCAGGTAGAAAAGCAGGAGGAAGATGAGGCTGAAATCACAATATTCTTTATTCCTCCCTACGGACATTTGCTTTTATTTATTCAACTTAGGGGTCACAAATCTAGTCAGATAGAATTAAACTACACATAACAGCAATCACTTCCTTTTTGGAGTCCAGAAGTATAAATCAGTACAAAGTGTTCTTGCAAAAATGCCTGCTTAAGAACATCTAATTTGTTAGAACAGTTTTTCAGATCGCTGGTTCAGAGAGTATACAAAACGCAATGTTGATAAATGCTGCTTCTTCAGAGTCCCGCCACGTTTTTCTCCAGCTGCAAAACAATTGCCTTCAAATCTGGGTCCTTTGCCCAATTGACTCCACTTCCAGTAATGAGATTCTGAAACAGATCAGTTACATACATCCTCAGATTGTAGTGTAACAATTACCTACGAAAACACTTTGCTTTAAAGGAACTTATTTCAGTTGATGTCTGTTTCGGAAGTACTTACTCACTGTTAGGACATTGCTGTCACATGGTAAAAGGTAAAGGTCCCCTGTGCAAGCACTGGGTCATTTCTGACCCATGGGGTGACGTCACATCCCAACGTTTCCTAGACAGACTTGGTTTGCGGGGTGGTTTGCCAGTGCCTTCCCCAGTCATCTTCCCTTTACTCCCAGCAATCTGGGTACTCATTTGACCAACCTCGGAAGGATGGAAGGCTGAGTCAACCTTGAGCCGGCTACCTGAAACCGACTTCCACGGGGCTCTTTTGCTGTCACATGGTACTTTGCATAAAAACAGTTAGTATGAGGACCACTTAAGTTTTTTTAAGTTTCATACCATAGCTGGATACAAAAAAGCACGATGGGGAACTCTACTAGTGGAACCGATTTCTGTCCCTCCCTCCCTTTGGAAGCCTCCTGAAGAGCCGTTCCGAGGGCTGGTTGGGAAATCTTTGGAGATAGCAGGGAAAATTGCACAGAGATTATGGAACTTCCCTTTGTGCAAGCAGAAGTGCCTTCTATTCAGGCAAGTGCGTCTTTGGATATAATCCCATATTTGCAGGAGTTTAATGTTATATCCATCTATCAGCTAAATATTTACTGGCAATTTTTACCAGTAATTTAAAAAGAACTAAGGGCATCAGTTTACATATTTTCATCAAGATGAGCTAATACAGACGTAATCTAACATGTCTGTCAATTCTTTTAAAAAATTATTTTACCTGAAAAATATTTTGAATCAGCGTAGTCATCTTAATTTCCTGTTGCAGGTTTCTACGAGCCTTCGTTAAAATTTCTCCCACTTCCATATTTTCTAATTCCTCTTTCTGTTTTCTCTTTGTTTCATGTATTTGAGCCAATTTGCATTCCCCTGCTCTCTTTAGTGCTATTCATTTAGAGAGGAAAAATAAGGTAATAAGCTTGCTAATTCTCAAACACACCAACCCTTTACTTTTATGTGAGGACAAGAGGGAAGGGTGGCAAGGTCCCCCAGTCCCCCCCCCTTGTTGTCCCCCTGCCCACCATGCACTCAAAAGGGTCTCTCAGACCTCAGCGGTTCTTTGAGGGACTATTGGGGGAAAGCAAAAAGACCCATTCCTGTAAGCTCCTTCAATTTGTGGGAGCTTGGATATAAATCAAGGTAACCGTAATTTACTTTCCTTTTAAGAACTTACCTAGTCTGCTCTGCTTAACCTCATTCAGTTTTTCTTCCAACTCACGAGATTTCTGCATAAATAAGTATTTTTTCTTGTATCAAACAGCACAGCTGCAAAACTTCATTAAAAGTTTAAAGCTATGTTCGCACTGCAGCTGGTTTTAATATACATTTACAGGCAATGAGCCTTAGCATTCCAATATGAAGTCTACATACCTGCTGAGATTTAAGTATTGCAGTACTCAGCAGCATGATGTGCTTCATGGTATCCCAGATCAACCTAATAAGAGCATACACAGGCATTAGTATGATTTCTTAAGCTTCAAGGCAAGCTTTGCAGACCTGACACAAAACCCTACCAACCACTTGGTGCTAGAAAGGAAGGGGTATTTAGCCTTTTGCCCAGGCAGTCTTCCCATCTCCAGTCTGCTCCCCCCTCCCATAAGGTTTCATGCAGGTATTACTAGCAACACACATGTGGAATCCCATGAGGGCATAAGCAGTTTGGGGAGGAGGAGCTGCATCAGAAAATAGTGGCCAAGGAAATTATGCAGCCCCCTTTCCCCCCAATCCACTTCTCTAACCAAAGTTACACCCATCCTGAGCTGCTTTTCCTTAGAGGAAAAAGTTTGTCCCTTAGTTTACTTTAAGTAGTGCTCAAACCCTTTAAGACTGGTTTCAGACTACCGTTTTTTTTAACTGCTCATTAAAGACGTCAAAGATCTGCTGTTACCAAAAGTCACAAACGCTAATCTTGGAGTTTTCTCTTTACAATGGCAAAAAGAGAAATCTATGAGATCTCTTCATGTTCAGCTTGTATTAATGAGGAAGACATCAACACTAAATTGTGAGCAGTAACAGCCATCATAGGTGCAGGATTCATCATCTGGCAAGGAAAAGTACTAAGACTTGGAGTCAACATTATGGTAGCACAAACCATACATTAAAAAAGCAGGTCATTCTGATTGCCCATGTGGGGGAACACATGATGTGCAGAATGGGCAGGCCAGCCAAACTCTTCTTTTGCCCAAATTCCCGCCCCCCTCAAAAAGAAATTAAAAAGTCCACTCCCAACTGATTTCCCTGGGGGGGCGGGGAGATCACTTACAGCAGGGGTGGGGAACATCAGGCCCGGGGGCCGTATAAGGCCCACAAAATCATTTGGTCTGGCCATGAGTCCTGGTAGATCTCTAGCTCAGAAGGATGCTGCCCTGCCTGAATCTCTTGGGCCCAGCTGGGGACAGCAGAGCTCAAAAGCGAGTCGCTCTATGTGGCAGACACTCGGAGCCGTCTCCGGTCGTGCCTCTTGGCTAAATGTTTGACCAAATATAGCAGGCTAATTTTTAAGTTGATAATTTTGTATGGCCCCCGAATGATGTTATAAATATCCAAATGGCCCTTGGCAGAAAAAAGGTTCCCCACCCCTGACTTACAGTAAGGTAGCCCCAACAAGAGCAAACCGGAGGGAGAAATTTTTTTCCAAGTTGGAAGAAACGTGGCCAGAGGAAGGGCCCAGAGTACCCCCTGCCTCCTTATGATGTGCTTTACGTTGACTCAGCCATTACTTGGCGGAATTAGGTTGCTGCTGATTTTATGATGCAGGGGTCCAACACCTTCACACCGAGTCTGAGCCCAGGTTTAGCAACCAAACAACGCCCTTTTTGTTTAAATGTTTTAATGTTTAATGAGACCCCACCATAAAAGTATTTGCAAAGGATTAAAATGGCAGATTTCTGTGGCCTACTTAAATGCTTTCAGTATTTCAACGCACCATTATCCACCTTCCCACTGAACAGCTTCCAGACAGCAGCATAAGCCAAGTGTAGAATTGTTCTGGACCTCATAAAGACAATTTCAGGGCCTCTAGCTGCACAGCAGGTAATTTACATCACTGGCTGCAGTAACAGTCCTTGTGGCAACATTTGAACAAACTGGTTACTTCCAGTAAATGTTTAGGGCACTCACTGTAATTATATTCTCATTGCTCAGCCTGATAAATCACATTTCTCATATCCATACTGCAGCTCAGCCATAAATAGGCAAGTAAAAACTTTGATTAAATATCTAAATCATGTAGTTTAAGAAATCTCCTTGATTTAAGCCTTCAGATTCTCTTACTTGGAGTCTGCGTCATCATTCCTCAGCTTGGCTCTGAGGGCCTCCGTTACTTGGATCCTATGCAGCACAGAGCAATTACAAGAGGAGATGTATAAATACCCTAGAAATGTTTACACAACAAACTACAACTGCATAGTATTTGTTTGTCCCCTCATCTATACATTTTTGTGCACAAATGATCCAACACTTGGGCATTATTATAACTAGCTGCAGGGATGGATCCTAGCATCTTCTTTTATCAGCATCAGTGCAAGGCCCCTTCCACTGACATAAGACATTGCATTACTTCTTGAACGTAACCCCCAAGTTTGTCACACAGCATATTTATCCATATGAAATGACTCAGCATGAGATCATTTATGCTTTACAAATGATTTAAGGTAAAGGCTTACAAAATAAGAATTACACATTTTATGGTATTACCATCTTGTGCTTACCTCATAAATGATCCTTCCTTGCCAAAAAGGGGGATTGAAAGACAGGAGAAATCTATGATCTTTTACTTCATAACACAAAACCTTATAGTTGCTTGGGTCTTTGAAAAACCAACAATGGACTGGATTCTACCATTTTGTTCCATTGGTATCTGTGTGTTCCTCCAGCATAAGGTACTTTCTACTCATGTAAGACGGATGACAAACTCTGACAAATCCAGCACTGACTTCAATAGGAATTCAGCCCATGTAATGTTTAAGGACATAAGAAAAACCATGCTGGAGCAGACCAAGGCCCATCAAGTCCAGCCGTCTGTTCACACAGTGGCCAACCATGTGCCTCTAGGAAGCCCATAAGCAAGATGATTGCAGCACATTATCCTGCCTGTGTTCCACAGCACCTAGATTACAACTTGGATGTTCTATATTTCCCTCTATAATAATCCTTCTTTTATACACTGTACTTTGAAGTGCCCAGCAACAAACAAATCTTTACCTCTGCAAGGCCAGTGTTTTGTTTTGGTATGAAACCTTCACCTCTTCCATTTCTCTTTCCAAATCTTCAATGGAACTAAAATAAAAATGAAAAAAGACAATTAACAAATAATGCCCATAAGATCTGAAAAGTTACCTTCCATGGAAGGTGCTGCTTCTCCTACTGAATTCTTATAAAAGCCAGAACAACATATAACATTTTTCCCAATGTTTCTCTGCTTTGATATCAACTCTACAATTTTCAGTGCTGTGTTCAGATATGGCCAAAGTGCACAAAGGCCTGTAGAAGTGAAACATTAACATCCCTGACATAAATACATTGATTCAGAAAATTGTACAACATATGCAAATATCCTTAGTTTTCGTAATGTACAGAGAGCCACAGAATTCAGGATTTATTCCTACAGAACTTTAATTTTTTTTAAAAGAGGCATATCTGAGCATTATTTACATCGCTTTCAAATACCGTATATACTTGCGTATAAGCCGAGTTTTTCAGCCTAAAAAAAGGGCTGAAAAAACCAAACTCGGCTTATACGCGGGTCAATACGGTAGGGGGGAGGGAGGGGGGAGGGAGGGAAGAGGAACTTACCGCCGCCGCTGGCCCGCATGCCTTCTGTGTGGCCTGGAAGCGGCGCAGGCAGGGCCCCGCCGCCGCCCCTGCTGCCAGCCCACGCGCCCTCTGGGCGGCCTGGAAGCAGCCAGCGGGGCCTGCCTGCGCTCAGGCAGGGCCCCGCCGCCGCCCCCGCCCCGCGCGCCCTCTGGGCGGCCTGGAAGCGGCCAGCGGGGCCTGCCTGCGCACAGGCAGGGCCCCGCCGCCAGCGGCTCGAGTGCTGGGAGGGCTCCCCTGCCGCCTCCAGCTGATCAGCGGGCCTCCTCCTCCCACCTCTCCCGGTAAGTAGGGGGTTCAGGGGCTCTTCCCCCTCCCCCCCTAGGATGGCGCTGGGGTCGGGGTGGCACTGGTGGGTGTGAAGGGCCCAGGAGGGGGTGGCACTGGGGTCGGTCTGGAGGGCCCGGGAGGCCGGGCAACCCGGGGCAGGGGCGTTGTATAAGCCGACCTTCGGCTTATACGCGGGTGCCTAATTTTTCCCCATTTTGGGGGTGAAATTAGGCATCTCGGCTTATATGCGGGTCGGCTTATACACGAGTATATACGGTCCACTTCCTTAGAAATAAATTCCATTTAAACCGGGCCTTACTTTAAAGTGTAGCACAATTACCATGTAAATTCATAGCAAAGGCAAAGAAAATACTTTGATGTAGATTCTACCTTTCACCCTGCATAGAATTCAAGGCAGCATGTAGAGGGTTCCCAGAAGGTCTCCTGCCCAGCGATTGCCTACTATGCTATCCAGACTCTCATCTGCATAGCTTCAGCAACAATACTCTATCACATACCTTCCAGCCATATCCTTTTTAGAAGGTACATGATATATTCAAGAGCGCCTAATATGCCAAGCCATGAAACTTTGAGCTATATTGTTAAGTCACTGTGTGTGTGTGTGTGTGTAAAGTGCTGTCAAGTCGCAGCCGACTTATGGCGACCCCTTTTGGGGTTTTCATGGCAAGAGACTTACAGAGGTGGTTTGCCAGTGCCTTTCTCTGCACAGCAACCCTGGTATTCCTTGGTGGTCTCCCATCCAAATACTAACCAGGGCTGACCCTGCTTAGCTTCTGAGATCTGACGAGATCAGGCTAGCCTGGGCCATCCAGGTCAGGGCGTTAAGTCACTACTAACTCTCTAAAGCCAAACTACCTTCTAGAGAGGTGGCATATAAAATTCCCTGAAGAAAATAGAATCCATGGCATAACTGAAACGCTTCTTGCTCCTTTACCTCCTAAGATCACTGGTATTACTGCTAGCCCTTTGCCTTTTGATTTTGTTCTAGTCATTCACTTCCAGGGTTTGCATAGGACAAAATAATAGCAGATCCAAGTGATATAGAATCATAGAGTTGGATGGGACCACCAGGGCCATCAAATCCAACCCCCTGCACAATGCAGGAAATTCACAACTACCTCCCCCCTCCACACCCCTAGTGACCAGAAGATGGCTAAGATGCCCTCCCTCTCATCATCTGCCTAAGGTCACAGAATCAGCATTGCTGACAGATGGCCATCTAACCTCTTCTTAAAAACCTCCAGGGAAGGAGAGCTTACCACCTCCCGAGGAAGCCTGTTCCACTGAGGAACCGCTCTAACTGTTAGAAAATTCTTCCTAATGTCTAGACGGAAACTCTTTTGATTTAATTTCAACCCGTTGGTTCTGGTCCGATCTTCTTGAGTTTCAACAACTTAGCAAAGGACATACCTCTCAACTACCTTTTCATCTATAACTTGATCTGGAATGCTTTCTTCACCTGCCAGACAAAAACGATATGTCAAAGAAGATGAGCAAAAAAGACCACCCCTAGGATTACACAGAGAACTACAGTGGTCAAAAGTCACTGATCTGTGCAGTAAAACCAAATACAACTTTATAAACAAGCATCTTCTTAGCATGCAATTTTTAAAAATTGCCCCAATAGAGGATACAAGAAAGCTGGCAGTAGTTACATTTTTACAATGGTGAGCACACACTTACTTGCTTTAATAGCTGTGTTGTATTCCATCAGATGTTGTTTTATTTGTTCCCTTACTCTAGAGTAGAAAAATAAAAATAAAATCAAACAAGAACAAAAAATGTATAGCCATTTATAGCTTATGTTGTTCCTTTATATGTTAACTGCAACTATTTTGACTCGATATTAGGCATATGACCAGTTGAGCACTTTTAAGCAGGCTTTAGGAAACTTTGCTGAAAACAGATTCAAAACTACGTTGATTGATGCTTATTTTTAAAGAGCAAAAGAACATATCAAGATTACTCATCACTCTTTTGTAAAAAAAAAACTTTGTAATTTGAAGTTTTGCCTACAGGAAGAGTTCTCGATCACTTTGGAGAGGTGGGGGTCAACCCCATTTCTAAAATGAATTCATTTGTTTATCTCTTGCACAAATCTAGGGGGTGGAAGTCAGCCATAGCACTGTGCAGCTTCTCTGGTGTAGTGGTTAAAGTATCAAACTAGGATCTGGGAAGCCCAGGTTCGAATCCCCCCACTCTGCCTTGGAAGCTTGCTGAGTGGCCTTGGGCCAGTCTCTGCCTAACCTACCTCACAGGGTTGCTGTGAGGATAAAATGGGGGAGAGAAGAACTGTGTAAGCAGCTTTGGGGGCCCATTGGGGGGAAAAGGCAGGATATAAATAAATTCATCATTGGTCCCTAGTGACACTTGGAAGACTAGCAGTTTTATTTTTATTTTTGTGGCCTTAGAGCAGCCGCCACTTGCTTCCCTCTCTAGGTTGTCTTGTACTGTTGTGACAAACCTGGGGTTCGGGGGAAGAGAGACCCAAAGACCATTGTTTCAAGAAAGTTATTTATTTGGAGCAGCTGCGACCCAGAGGCCCTAATGGGCAGAAATCTCTGAGTCCCGATTGTACTGAGGGAGATATATATATCCAAATTCAAGATATGACAACCCATCAACATTCAGGGTAAAGCTGATAGCACTACAGACATAGAGGCGTGGCAGTAAAGTAACAGTTTCACCCAGTTCGTTATGGTTCACTGTAACCCTCCGTGACTCTTGCCCCAATTATTAGCACACCGACACACAGAGATACCCTGCCCAGCAACAAGCTATTCCCTTGCTGTCCTAATACATTTGTGTGTGTGTAAAGTGCTGTCAAGTCGCAGCCGACTTATGGCGACCCCTTTTGGGGTTTTCATGGCAAGAGACTAACAGAGGTAGTTTGCCAGTGCCTTCCTCTGCACAGCAACCCTGGTATCCCTTGGTGGTCGCCCATCCAAATACTAACCAGGGCTGACCCTGCTTAGCTTCTGAGATCTGAGGAGATCAGGCTAGCCTGGGCCATCCAGGTCAGGGCCCTAATACATTTACAGAAAGGAAAAGAGATTATTACAATTGGTTCTTGTAGGTTATCCGGGCTGCGTGACCGTGGTCTCCACGGTCACACAGCCCGGATAACCTACAAGAACCAATGAACTCTGACCGTGAAAGCCTTCGACAATATTTAGATTATTACAAATTGCCAAATCAGTGGATCTTCCATAGTCAGGGGAAGTCTACCTTGCTGTCTCAGTGCTTTTGCTAAAACAGGGAGAAACCGCACCCCCACCCCCCAAACCGGGACTTTCTCGGGCAAACCTGCACGAAGTCTGTATGCATTAAAGCCCCCCCCCCCGTACGCGAACGAGAAAAGGAACCTGCCGAAAGAGGGTGACCAGGTCCGGACTCGCCCCATCCTCGCTTACAAGCCTGCGGCTAGGCGCCGCTTCTGCCGCCACCTCTTCGGAGGAACCGTTGCAGGCCGCCGCCGCGTCCTCCCCCAGGCAGGCCGCCGCGTCCCCCGCTCCCCCCAGCAGCTCCATCCCGCCGACGGCGGCCGCCTCTCCTCTCCTCTCCGCCGCCGTTTCGAAAAGCCCGCCGCCTGACGTCATCGACAGCCGCGATCGATTGCTCCTGCCTTGAGCAGGCCCGCCTCTGGGCCGGGGACGAGAGCAGCGGCGCTCTCTCCTCAAGCCTCGTGGGCGGCGAAGGTCAACCGCCCAATAGAGTGTCAGTCACGCGCTTCCGAGGACCAATGGGATGCCGTCGGGAAAACTGCCCTCTGCGCGGAAGTAAACGCCGCTCAGCCCAGATGATGCGCTTTCAATGCCCCTTAACGATCGTTTGGGGTTTTTTTTTGTTTTTTAATTATAATTTTTATTATTTTATCAACATATAAAACAAATTATAAAATGTAATAAAAAATAATAAAAAACATTTTTGTTTTTTATTATAATTTTATTATTTTATCACCATATAAAACAAATTATAAAATGTAATACAAATTAATAAAAAAAATTGTTTTTTTATTATAATTTTTATTATTTTATCAACATATAAAACAAATTATAAAATGTAATAAAAATAAAAACATTTTTGTTTTTTATTATAATTTTTATTATTTTATCAACATATAAAACAAATTATAAAATGTAATAAAAAATTAAACATTTTTGTTTTTTATTATGATTTTTATTATTTTATCAACATATAAAACAAATTATAAAAGTAATAAAAATAATAAAAAAACCATTTTTGTTTTTTTATTATAATTTTTATTATTTTATCAACATATAAAACAAATTATAAAATGTAATAACAAATTTAATAAAAAACCCAAAAAAAACCATATAAAACAATATCCAGTACTAAAAATTAAAAATAATGATGATGAAAAGGAAAACAAATTACATTGCAATTCAACAGTGATATGACTTCCCCCTCACCCTCTTCCATCTAAAAATAAATTGTATAATCTTTTGCTAACGAAACTAATCCCATTATTATTTAATATATATTTATCTTGTTGTATTAAGCAAACTATAGATAAGGGATTGGATCAACGAATATCCTTTAAATGATCCCATTAAAAATTGATTTTCACAGTAAATTCTCCACACCTCCCATTCCCCCCCAAAATTGTACATTATATTGTCGAAGGCTTTCACGGTCAGAGTTCATTGGTTCTTGTAGGTTATCCGGGCTGTGTGACCGTGGTCTTGGTATTTTCTTTCCTGACGTTTCACCAGCAGCTGTGGCAGGCATCTTCAGAGGAGTAACTGTCCTTCAGTGTTACTCCTCTGAAGATGCCTGCCACAGCTGCTGGCGAAACGTCAGGAAAGAAAATACCAAGACCACGGTCACACAGCCCGGATAACCTACAAGAACCAATTGTACATTATCATTTTGGTTTATCAAAGCTGTAAGTTTTGCCATCTCAGTCAGTTCCAGCATCTTATTTATCCAGTCTTTCCTGTCCGGTATCTCTTCAGATACTGGCAAAATCCACTCACAAACGATCGTTAAAGGTATACCGGATACCTTAACGATCGTTTGTGAGTGGATTTCGCCAGTTCACGCAGTGAAATCCACCTTCAGAGTGCATTGAAAGTGCATTATTTGGGCGGTGTGAAAGACGCCTCACCGAGAAGGCAACCGAGCAAACAAATCCCAGAGGTGAGTGCTGGAGACTCATTTTCATTCATTGTAGCCTCTTGCTGTGTGGCTCTTTAAAAGGGTGTGGTGAAGGAAAAGAAGTGTTTCAAGTCACTCCAGCCTCTCTCAGCTTCAAAATGGTTCCTCATCAAAAATCTGCTAAGACAAACAGCAAAGAATGGCTCTTGGGATCCACATGGTTCTTTGTGAATGGCTATAGATTCTGAACGGCCATTGGGAGCCAAATCCTTAAAGGTAGCCCTGTAAGCAACAAATCACCCATGAATTTATGCTTTCCCATGAGCGGTACGAATTTCTCTAGCCAGTTGGATGCATTTTGTTGCAGATGTTAGGCTGCAATCCTGGTAAGCACCATTGAACACAGTCGGGCTTGCATTTGAATAATGCATAGGATTACACTGTAAAAAGTGACAATTCTCCAACAAAACATCCTCGGGGCAGACTCCAATGTGAAACTCAAACTGGAATCCATTAAGAAGTGCAACACTAAACAAAGTCCTGGGATTTCTGACACACTAGTATTATTAAGAACATTAGTAGAGCCTTCTGGATCAGACCAGTGGTCCATCTACAACATCTTTGCACATCAGAGCAAAGCCTTCTGAAGATGCCACTCTGCAAAACAATAAAACCAGCAACTGCCCATAGCTCACATGAGTTCTCTGTAGAGGCTTTTGCATTACATAGTGGTTTGCCTTAGGCTATTAGGAATGTCCCCTTGCTTCAGTCTTTTTATAAAATGTGCGAAATGGAATTGTTCAGAAGGGTATCCTTGTAGAGAGTGTAGAAGGGTGATGTAAGGGAGATCAGCTTCGGGAGTGGCATCTATTAGAGATTCCTCCCCTCCAGGTCTTCAATCTCAGGCCTACTTGCTTTATGTTGTTTTACTAGGAAGCTTAGCTGTTAGACTCAAACATTATATTTTGCAATCTTGCTGATTCACTGAATAGTTCTGTTACATTTGTAATCCCCTTTGAGTCTCAGTGAGAAAGACAGACTAAATGAAAATAAATAAAATCTAGTCCATCATACAATTTCACGCATCGGCCAACCAGTTGCCCCTGCGAGCCAAATAGAGCGTAGGGGCTGAGGCCTTCTACTGAAGGCCTCTTAGGCACTGGCATTCAGAAGTCTGCTGCCTTTGACTATGGATGTTCCCTTTAATCATGGCTAGTAGCCATTGATGCCCTGACCTGGATGGCCCAGGCTAGCCTGATCTCGTCAGATCTCAGAAGCTAAGCAGGGTCAGCCCTGGTTAGTATTTGGATGGGAGACCACCAAGGAAGTCCAGGGTTGCTGTGCAGAGGAAGGCACTGGCAAACCACCTCTGATAGTCTCTTGCCATGAAAACCCCCCAAAAGGGGTCGCCATAAGTCAGCTGCGATGACGGCACTTCACACACACACAGCCATTGATGGATCTGTTCTTCATAAATCTGTGAAAACCATTCATGCTCATCACTATACCCACTGGCAATGAATTCCAGTTTAAATACTCATTGAGTAATTTTGTCTGTCCTGAACCTCTTTCCCAATAACTTCATTGTTAAATATCTTAGCTAAAGGTGGGACTACTTATCTTAGACTTGGGACTTCTAATTCACTATGGTTACTATCTCGGCTAGGCCTGTGCCTCTCCACCCTTTTATTAGTTTTACCGAACCAAAGTATGTTACGTGTACTTTCCTCTGTTGGTTGAGTTGTATTTATCACTTCTAACTCTACTTTCATTGACTAGATTTGAAAATTCACTTATTCTACTTGGCAATTTGAACAAGGAATGGTATAGTCCGAGCTTGTCAGATCTTGGAAGCTAAGCAGGGTCAGTACTTGGGTGAGAGATTACCAAGACTTTGCAGCGGAAGGCAAAATGACAAACCACCTCTGAAAATCTTGACTTGAAAACCCTATGGGGTTGCCGTACGTCAGCTGCAACGTGACAGCATTTTACACACTCCAGGCCTTTTCATTCTCACCCACTCAGATGGGATCACTTTTTAACTGGATATTTTTTTTAAAAAATTAAGCTTAATCACTTCGTTTTTCCTTTTCTTATAGTGGTATGGTATGAAAAAACGGTGTTTTGCTCTCTGGGTACAATTGTCACAAGCCTCAGATACAGTTACTACAGAGACAGTGAACATACATATTGCTAGGAGCTCTAGTTGACCATTCCAGAATTGAAGAGTTCCTGTATGCCCTACTCTACAGCACAATAAGCAAATACTGTGTGTTAAGTGCCGTCAAGTCGCTTCTGACTCATGGCGACCCTATTAATCGATGTCCTCCAAAATGTCCTCTTTGACAGCCTTGCTCAGATATTGCAAATTGAGGGCTGTGGCTTCCTTTATTGAGTCAATCCATCTCTTGTTGGGTCTTCCTCTTTTCCTGCTGCCTTCAACTTTTCCTAGCATGACAGTCTTTTCTAGTGACTGGTCTTCTCATAATGTGACCAAAATATGATAGCCTGTTTTGTCATTTTAGCTTCTAGAGTCAGTTCGGGCTTGATTTGATCTATAACCCACTGATTTTTTGGGGGGGGCAGTCCACGGTATCCGTAACACTCTCCTCCAAAAGCAAATACTAGAACCCACAAAAGTGTGACACACTACTCAGCAGCTAGACATTGGAGGGAGGAGTAAAGGAAAAAAATGCTCCGATTGATGGTCAGCTATTTAATTGCTGTACCATGGTGGTCTTGAATCAGACGTCTCATTACACTAGGGAAAACTTTTTGGAAAAGGCTAGACTGCACATGGACTGAATAGTTAAACATACTGCTGTATTGGCAATACTATTTCCCAGGAAGATGGCTCCAGCTGAGTAGCACTTCGAACACCATCTATGGAGTAGACAACAGATGACCCATGACTTTATTATGAAGGGTGCTAGTATTAGAGCTACGACCAGGTGCTAAGGACCCCATTTTGTGCAGGAGGCTCTGTCCCAGGTCTATTCTGGAATTGGTTGGACAACTGAATTCAGGCCTCTTTCCAGGGCTCTCTATTAAATTAAATGGATCTGAGGTGTTTCCCTCAGTCAGAATGTAAGTATTCTTAGTCTAAAGCAGTGGTTCCCAAATCTTTTGGGCCACAGCCCTCTTGGTTCCAAAAACTAAACCTCAGTGCCCCCTAACCTATCCAGCAACACAGTTGAAGGGGCCCACCTCTAGCACCCCCTGCTGCCCCCTTGCCTCTTAGTGCCCCCCTAGGTAATCCCACCGCCCCCCAGTGGGTGGTACTGCCCACTTTGGCAAGTAGGTGATGGGAAAGACCCCTTCCTGAAACCCTGTAGAGCCGCTGCCTGTCTGAGCAGACAATACTGACTTTGATGGACCAAGGGTCTGATTCGGTATAAGGCAACTTCATGTGTTCACTGGTCTAAAGCTTTGGTGTAAGTAATTCTCAGTTACTTACGTCTAATAACACTGTAGGAGACAAGTTTAATGGTTCTAAGTTACATGCTAAGGTATTATACCCCTTATTTGTTCTTCTGCAAGCCTATGCACAATAAAGCTTCAGTTATAATTTCAGATTATCTAACCATGATCCCTCTTCAATTAAGTCATGGAAAATGTTACAATAAAAAGAAAGTGTTTATTAAAATTTTAAGTGACAATAGATTTATATATATACACACATGAATATTGACACATGGTGTCAACTTCGTCCAAGAGTTAAAGTATTTATTTTGACAGTACTTTCGCCAGATCCTGTATGATTGCAGAGTTCAGTGCTGGAAGGGTACTGATCTTAGCATGCTTGCTGCTGGCATACTTGTTCTTGACAGTCTGCAAAGGAGACAGCTTTTGTTAATTTAAAAAAAATTAATATTACTCAATAATACAGTGCTGTTACTGTAGAACAAGGACCCTATTATGGAATGAGAATAGTAGTTATGACCCAAGCATGCATGTTCAGTATGGCTGGAGTCTATAGGAACTGGCATCTGACTGAGCAGTAGTTACTATTAACAGAGTCATCCCCCCACCCAAGACCTTCAATCTTCTGGTTCACTGTACTTGCCAATGCTTTGAAACATTAGTTTCCTCTAGGGCTCTCATGATAAAATTTTAGTTCTACCACAGCATAACTAGGCATAGTAAATTAACCCACCTGCAAAGGTTGTTTTTAAAAAGGATTTTCATTCTGTAGTCTGACAGTGGTCTTCAACCTTTCCAGACACAGGACAGGATGTCCTGTGTCAGGAAGCAGGGCAGCCAGAGTTATGACCTCAAAAGTGTCAAGGCCAGGACAGGCCAAGAGAGCCAAGGACAGAGGACACAAGCCAGGCACCAAGAGCTGCACTGTGGTGAGGAACAAGCCATTTCAGCCACAGGGTGAAAAAGGCCCCCTCCACCTTGTTGCTCTTCAGCGTGCACACTCGAGTCAAGGTGCCCTGTGTTTTCCATGTATGAGCACTAGCGGCAGCTCCTTCCCAAAAGACAGCTCTAGAGGTGGGACTCAGACCAGTGGGTTGGGACTCCTAGGTAGGTCAATAGTTACAAGTGTTGAGAACAGATGGGCGTACTGTAATAGACTGTGCATTTGCTTACCATGTGCTTGGTAAGGCCTTTGTTCACCAGTATCACATTCTTCGCCATATACCGCATGACAGGCAGAAGGTCACTCTCTGTGTAGTGCATGTAGTGTTGCAGGGTTGGTGTCTAGGAAGGGGAAGACTTGTGGGTCAGAACATTTAAGGAAACCGCCGGCCACAATTTCCAGCTAAAGGTCACCCTGCCCCCACATGCCTCTGCAATATTCGATGGCATTCCCATAGCTCGGTGTTCGAAGCATGACATATCACCAGATAGTCCATGCCAACTTAACACTGAAGTAGTTATTTCATCCAACAGATGGATAAGACTGCCTACTACTACCATGATGATGTCAGAAGCTTCTAAGTCTTCCTCTTCGTTACTCTGGCTACCTGCATGCTTAGCTCTAGCTTTCCAAACACAGCTTTCACTACAATGTTTGCTTCTACCTATGAAGATGCTGCACCTCAGGATTACACCCACATTCCCATCCCCCTGCCATGGTAACTTAGGGCCATGCCTGCAGGCTCCATTACTCACCCACTCTCCCTCATCCAGAAGTTTAGTAGACAAGCAATAGGCAGCAGCAGCGATCTGAGATGGAGGGAAGTGTATCATGTCATAATCCACCAGTGAGAGTTCCATCAGGTATTTTGCCAGCGTGTGTTGCTGTATATCCGCCTAGCGGAGGGAGCATTAAAACAAGGCTTGTTACCCTTCCTTTAAAGGCTCAGGTCGTCAAGATCCTTCCAATTCTACATCAAACCCACCATATGTTATGACACATGTTATTTTACTGGGAGGGGGCAGATACCTCTTTAACAGCTCCTTTTATTTAAGAACATGCTAAAGTGCGTCTACTTCACCCTTACAACTAGAGCATTGATAACTGGGTTCCATTTTCAGAGCTGATGAGTACAATGGTAACATAGCACCTGTGGGTGGCCCCTGCCGCACAGGAAATCTATGTGTGATGGAGCTACCTGGTACAGATGTCTCTGCAAGCCGAAAGGAAAAGGTCCCCTGTGCAAGCACCGGGTCATTCCTGATCCATGAGGTGACATCACATCCTGATGTTTACTAGGCAGACTTCGTTGGTGGGGTGGTTTGCCAGGGCCTTCCCCAGTCATCTTCCCTTTACCCCCAGCAAGCTGGATACTCATTTTACTGACCTCGGAAGGATGAGTCAACCTTGAGCCGGCTACCTGAAACCAACTTCCATCGGGATTGAACTCAGGTCATGAGCGGAGCTTGGACTGCAGCTTACCTCTCTGCGCCACGGGGCTCCTCTGTGCAAGCCTAGTCCCACTCAAATTAGCATGGTCTGCTCATTTGCAAATGCCTTCAGAAGACTGCAGGTGACACCCAGCAGCAGAATGAGGTGTGGGGCATAGAAACCCCAGGGGATGCAAAGGGCAGAGGAGAGCCACTGAGGAATTGGCCAGTCAAGTAGCCAGGAAGGAGGGAAGAGGCAAGGGTGTAGGGCTAGGCTATAAGGACTGTATCATATCCTCAGTCACCAGGGTGTTTGGCAGTGACTGGCATGGGAGGAGAGAACGGTGTTTCCCCAAACATAAGGTTGCGGGTTCTCCATGAGTTTGTTTATATACAGGTAGCTTGAGCCCAGTGTAAAAGGTAAAAGCAGTCTCCTGTGCAAGCACCAGGTCATTACTGACCAATGGGCCAACGTCACATTCTGACGTTTGCTAGGCAGACTTTGTTTTATGGGGTGGTTTGCCAGTGCCTTCCCCAGTCATCTTCCCTTTCCCCCCAGCAAGCTGGGTACTCGTTTTACCGACCTCGGAAGGATGGAAGGCTGAGTCAACCTTGAGCCGGCTACCTGAAACCGACTTCTGTCAGGATCGAACTCAGGTTGTGAGCAAAGTTTTAGACTGCAATGCCGCAGCTTACCACTCTGCGCCATGGGGCTCTTTGAGCCCAGTGAGTTACAAGTATTTTGAAAGAGTTCCTTATGAAGCAATATAAATGGAGAGGATCAAGCTCAAGTTCAGAAGTAGACTACAGATGTTATACATTGGTCTACAAAGTGAGGCATTCCCAGGCAACAGTAGCATTACCTCCCCAATTTTGGATGCCCTTCTTAAAAAATGCAGTGGAAGAGGGCGGCCAAGGTTGAAGTCCAGAGATCTTAGGATCTTCATTTCCATTTGTCTGATCTGCTGGTTAGTGTAAGTATGATCGGTCACAAAGGCAAAGTCACCAATTTCTGGAGGAAACATTTCTTCATATTTGCTGGCAATGAACATGGAGGTCACTCCAACCAGCTGCAGCATCTTCTTAGTGACTTTGTTGTTCTGCAATACAGAGAGCACTGCTGATCAGATGGGTTTGGAACCCCTGTTCCCGACAGCCAAGGCCTTAAGTTGACCCAACACATATCGGCCAAACTAATTATCCCATAGAGATCCTATGGGAGTTAGTCTAGCATAAACAGGAGACAGAGCCTCGGTAAAAAGGCTGTTTGGATATCAAGATCTGCTGATTGAGGTATCTGCCCAAGCATTGGGAGGTCTGACTTGTGGCCAGCAGCCCTTACCTGCAGAAAGCGATCAATAATGCCCACTGTCATGTACATGGTCTCTTGCAGGAGTTTGAATTTCATTTGAACCTGCACAAGCCAATCAATTAGGATGGCCCTCATGTTTCCAGTAATTTCTTGGCCTGCCAGGTAGTTTGGTCTCACCGACTGTTGTTCCTAACAAAAAACATTAATAAACATTAATAAACCATTAATGTTAATAACAACATTAATAAAATCAAACTAGCAGCTAAAGAACAAAGCATTGCTGCCAGCCAATTCCATTTTGACCCCCCTCCAACCCTGCAAAACAGCTGCTTGCCCAGTCGCTGGAAACAAATGTGCTCAGTGTGTCAGGTTGACAAGAACACACCAGGCGAATCAGCTTGGCTGGGTCGGTCTCAGCTACTTGAACCAACCTCAAGAACTTTCAGGTAGTTGTAAATGTCCTTCACGTATTCACTGCAGAGATTTGGGTCAGAAGCATCATCTGTGTCTACATCTTTCACTTCAAGCAGAACATCTGAGAAGGCCTGGCACAGCATTTCCTCTGCTGGTGCGCAGCCAGAAGTCTCCATAGGGCTCGGGGACGGAGAGTCCAGCTGAAAAAAAGACAAGTCACCCATTTTTAAGTTAAGCGAAAGTATTTTCAATTGGAAATGGACAGTTGATGTGTAGGAACCACTAATGGTTCCAGGGCTGACAGAATACAGCCTGGGTCATGGTAGATCTCCCAAAGCTCCTGCAACTCCTGAATAAGGATTCCTCATTGCCTGGTGGTTCTGGTTTGAATACGTAGTTCTTAGAACAAACCTGGTCTCCTCACCCAGATTCACAAGTTCCCACCTGCCATTACTATGGCTGGTTACATTCATTGCTTGAGCAGAATCATAAAAGCCTGCAGACACTTAAATTGTAGCTCACCCTTCTTAGGAATTTAATTAGTTCTATCAGTGTTTCTCCCCAGTGAACTATCAGTTGCCTGCAACAAGTAGGTTTTATACTGCTGATCTATGACCATAAACAGCTGAACCAAGTATTTGTGTTGCTTTTTGGGGGGTTTATGACTTACCACGCTGTGACTAGCCCAAGGTCACCCAGCTGGTTTCACGGGTAGGAGTGGGGAAAACAATCCGGTTCACCAGATTAGTATCCGCCGCTCATGTGGAGGAGTAGGGAATCAAACCCGGTTCTCCAGAGAGGTGGTTTGGAGTCCACCTCTCCAAACCACCTGAATGCTAGTAATGTCTACTGATTTCACAGCCAGGGTGTTGAAAGGACTGCAGCCAGCCTGAAGACAAAGCTCTGCATCTTACTAAGTCACTCGGACGCAGGATGAGACTGCTTGGATTTCAGCCACCAGTAAGGCCTCTGTTCCATTGCTATAGCTTTTTAGCAAGTCTGGGTGCAGAGTTATCAGCAATGGGAACATCTAGGTAGTTTACTCCGGCTTGTAAGCACAAGCAGCCAGTTGCCGTTTTCTGAATTGTTTCTCCTCAACCACCAAGAGATACACAGATGGATTAAAATTGTTGATTTTTATATAATCTGACCTAAGCTGAATCCATTTGGCAGGAGATTGATTTTAACTTGCCCGCATTTATTCCTCAGGCACCTTAAGGGTGGGCCTGTATGAATGTAACTTGTCAAGGGGTACACATTTATTATGCAGCCTACCCAGGCGGCAGGCCTACAGAGGTCAGCACAGCGACCCACAAGTGCAAGTTTTAAAAGAGCAACAGGGGAAAACACCAACCCCACATAGTATGCCTGATTCCCCCTCCCCCCAGTTTCTTAAAGCCAGTTACACGTTACCTTAACAGGTTCTGGGATTGGCTTTTCTCCCTTCAAAGGCTCAGTTGCCTTTTCAACAGCTCGGGCAGCTTTTCTGATGGTGACTTTATCCACAACTGCAGGTTTCAATATTTCCTAGGCAGAAAGAGACAGGACAGCAGTAATATTCATGCAAGTCCCCAAAGTTCCAGTAGAGGGTGGGGGGAGAGGACAAGAGGAACCTTACTTTTTTCAGAAGCTCCTTGGGCTTTGTCTCACAGGCCTTGTTGCCAATATCACCCAAGGCAGTCCTAGGCCTCAGGCCGGGCTTGGCAGCAGCACCCCGCTTACTCGCTGCCATTACAGGTTTGGTTTTGTTCTCCGCATTGACCTTCGTGTTCTACGAGGAAGGGAGAACCTTTTTAGCACACTCAACACGCTTGTAAAAAGTAGAAGCAAGCAGTAGAAGAGGAAAAGGGCTTTTAACGCGCAGCTGCCTCCCTCCATAATATCAACTCCTATACAGAGTACCGGTATCCGCTAAGGTTTAAGAGTAGGGTTACCAGGTCCCTCTTCAGCACCGGCAGGAGGTTTTTTTGGCACAGGGTTTGGGGAGGGACTTCAATGCCGTAGAGTCCAATGGCCCAGGCAGCCATTTTCTCCAGGGGAACTGATCACTCTCGGCTGGAGATCAGTTGTAACAGCAGGAGCGCTCCAGCTACTACCTGGAGGTTGGCAAACCCTACTTAAGAGTTTAAAGGTCTTACAAGCCAGGGCCGCCCCTCATTTTCTCCTTACTTATCCGTGGGGGAGAGGGGGTGAGGGGGGGGGGAGAGAAAAGTGTTTGGAAAGCAAACTGTAAAAGCTAGCAGAGGTACAAACGAGAGAGCGAGAGAAAATCCTTAATATAATCCTGTCGAAGGCTTTCACAGTCAGAGTTAATTGGTTCTTGTCGGTTATCTGGGCTGTGTCACCGTGGAAAGAAAAAAACCAAGAAAGAAAAATACCAAGACCACGGTGACACAGCCCGGATAACCGACAAGAACCACTTAATACAATAGTCAAAAAGGGCAAGAGTCCAGTAGCACCTTAAAGACTAACAAAAATATTTTCTGGCAGGGTATGAGCTTTGACTACTGCAAACAGACTAACACGGCTACCCACTGGGAATTATCTTCACTTAATACAATCGTTTCCTGCAATTATAAAGCTGCAAGATGTCTGCCTGCGAACAAGCCCCCACCCCTCTGAAACAAAGCCAGGCTTGAACAGCCCATCATCATCATCATCGCCTGCAAACGGACTCCCGCACGGCAAGCTCGGTCCCTGCAACCCCTCCATACCCGAGTGACCCGCAAAGCCATCGCCCAGCCTCGATCCTTGCAGCTTCCACGCCTCGCAACCGGCTGCTTCTCCCCTAAGCCCGAGAGCCGGCCGATGACTGCTGCGCACGAGTCCGAAAGCCCCTGGTCCGCCGCAGCAAGTTTAAAATACGCACTCGGCCGAGCCCATTGGCTGCTCCCTGGGGTTCCGTCGCTTCCCATTGGCCGCTCGGGCATTCTACGGCAAATGCGTTTCTACGGCTACGAGTGGCTGGTTCCTCCGAGCGTTCGAAAAAGGAGGCGTTGCCGCGAAGGGGGGGATTGACGGCTCCCTGGGTCACGCGCCTCCTTGTTGCCTTTCCAGTACAGCTGGAGCGGGGCGGGGCAGCCTAATCCCGGGGAGGGGGAGGCGGCGGAGGCGCTTGGTGTAGGGTCTGAAGCTGGCGATAGTAGAAAAGGGCAAGAGTCCAGGAGCACCTTAAAGACTAACACAAATATTTTCTGGCAGGGTATGAGCTTTCGTGAGCCACAGCTCATAACAATACAGCTATAGTAGAAAAGGGCAAGAGTCCAGTAGCGCCTTAAAGACTAACACAGATATTTTCTGGCAGGGTGTGAGCTTTCGTGAGCCACAGCTCACTTCTTCGGATACCTGTGGGTCACGAAAGCTCATACCCTGCCAGAAAATGTTTTTGTTAGTCTTTGTTAGTCTTGCTCTTTTCTACTACTGCAGACAGACTAACACGGCTACCCACTGTGAAGCTTGCGAGTGAGGGGAAAGCTCAATGTGTGTGTGAAGTGCCGTGAAGTCGCTTCCAACATGAATCAGTGTCCTCCAAAATGTCCTCTCTTTGACAGCCTTGCTCAGATCTTGCAAATTGAGGGCCGTGGCTTCCTTTATTGAGTCAGTCCATCTCTTGTTGGGACTTCCTCTTTTCCTGCTGCCCTCAACTTTTCCTAGCATGACTGTCTTTTCCAGTGACTCTTGTCGTCTCATGACGTGACCAAAATACGACAGCCTCAGTTTAGTCATTTTAGCTTCTAGGGTCAGTTCAGGCTTGATTTGATCTAAAACCCACTGATTTGTTTGTTGTTTTTTTGTAAGGATGTGTCACTGGCCACCAAGATCAAATTAATTCATGCCATCGTATCCCCTATTACTATGTATGGGTGTGAAAGCTGGACATTGAAGAAAGCTGATAGGAAGAAAGTAGTTTCTTTTGAAATGTGGTGTTGGAGGAGAGCATTACGGATACTGTGGACGCCCCCCCCCCCCAAAAAAAGCTCAATAGTACTAGAATAAGAGGTGCTGACTGCTCCTCTTTTCTGGTACTCGCTCCTGGTTAATCCCTGCCCTTTTTTTCAGCATGCTATTGAAACGTTTATGGATCATTTTCCAGGGGCTTAACTGTTTTAACCCAAAATCTCTGGAAGTTTAAGTCTGGAGTGGGGGGGGGGGGAGACATAAGAAAGGCCATGATGGATCAAACCAAGGTCCATCGTCCGGTAGTCTGTTTACACAGTGGCCAACCAGGGGAGCAGAGGCATTGCATCGCTAGTGCACATGCACTTACACGCGCTCACAGAAACATTCACAGTGCCACTCTAAGGAGAATCACACCCTTGTCAACCCATTGATTTGGAAGGGTAAGATTCTGTTTGGGATTGCAGTGCAGTACAGTGCTTGCCATTGTGCATCCTTCGTTGCTCAGGAAAAATTTTCACTGTGGAGAACTGATTTAGGACAATGATATCTTGCCTGTGTGTGTTTTGTGAACAGAAGTCTTGTACTGCAGAGACCAGGGGTGATACCCCCACCCCACTTGTGTATTGTGGAAACTGGAAAACTGTGTTCAGATGAGGAAGCAGGCTTTTAAAATGCTGCATGATGCTTCCTGAAATGGCAGACACTTTGCAGGGGGGAGAGGAAGAAGTTTCGATGCATCTTGCTTTGCTTCAAAGGTCAGACAAATGCTTGTGGGCTTGTCTGTTGGGCAAAGAACCCTGGTTTTAAGCCTTGATATCGAAAGCCCTGATCAGGGTAGCCTGATCTCGTCAGATCTCAGAAGTTAGGCAGGGTCAACCCTGGCTAGTATTTGGATGGGAGACCTCCAAGGAGTATCAGGGTCACTACACAGAGGCAGGCAATGGCAAACTACCTCTGAACCATCTCTTGCCTTGAAAACACCACTAGGGGTCGCTATAAGACAAATGTGACTTCATTGCAAAAAAAAAAAAAAAACCAAATCAAAAGCCCCCAGGGCATTTGCAAATGCATGTGACTGTCATTAGATAGTCACAAGTTTGGATAGCTTTGTGGAGGGCTGGGCTATCAAAGTTCAGAGGCACTGTGCTCCTGAAACCAGTTGCTGGAGTCCAATAAGAGGGGAGGCCTGTGGTCTTTCTGCCCTATTTATGGGCTTCCCAGAGGCTGGACTAGATGGACCTTTTGGCAAGGCTTTTCTTATGCATTCCTCATTCTCACCAGCTGCAGAGGGAAGTGAGTGTCAGAACCCTGACACTTCTTGATACTTGGGTTTTGGGGAGCGGAAATAAGGGAGCAACAGGCATGTTACCAAGACTCATACAACAGGAGGCTCTGCAAAAGGCTGTGTCTAGAAAAAGGGATTTCAGGTGAAGACTGTACCATTGCACGTTTCATAGACATCGTGACAGTCCAAAATCACATTTTCATATCATCCCACTGCTAGGTTGGAACTGAGAGAATTATCCTGCCCCATTTGCGATGAAATAAAATTAGAATTCTGCTTATTCTGGATGCAGAAACAGATGGTAAATGATGGGACCATGAGAAATTAGAGGAAGAGAGGCTAGGGTTTTGCCCTTCTTCAGAGCTGTGAAGCGGAAAAGAAAATTGAGGCTTCTCTGGCTTGTGATCCTAATTTTAAGTGGAAGATCCTGAACATACACACAGATCACAGACACCCACATGTTCTGCTTTATGTTCATGAGCACACATATAAGAACATAGGAAGAGCCCTGCTGGATAAGACCAGTGGTCCATCTAGTCTTGCATCCTGTCTCACTCAGTGGCCAACCAGCTATTTTGGAGGTCCAACAACAGGGCATAGAGGCTGAGACCATCCCCCGATATTGACTCATGGCACTGGTATTTAGAGGTTTACTTCTTCTGATCATGGAGGATCCTTTAACCCTCCATGAATCTGTCTAATACTCTTTTAAAGCTGTCTGTGCCCATCACTACATTCTCTGGGAGTGAATTCCACATTTTAATCACTCACTGTGTAAAGAAATATTTCCTTTTGTCGGTCCTGAATCTACTGCCCATCAGCTTCATTGGATGCCCTTGAGTTCTCGTAATTTGAAGAGGGAGAAAAGGTTCTGTTCTCTCCACACTGTGCATAATTTTATAAACCTCTATCATGTCCCCCCTTAGTGATCTCCTTTCTAAACTGAAAAGTCCCAAACTCTTTAGCCTTTCCTCATAGGGTGCTTCAACACCCTAATCATCTTTGTTGCCCTCTCCTGTACTTTTCCCAGCTCTTCGATGTCCTTTTAGAGATACGGTGACCAGAACTGCACACAGTGTTCCAAATGAAGCCACCCCATAGATCTATGCAGGGGCCTTATATATGTATTAATATAGTTGCTGTAACTTGGACTATCCAGTGAAGCGCTTGAGCACCCCAATCATTCTGAGGCCCCACCTGTAAGTATAATTCATTGATGACATTTTCTTTGCCTGGACTCATGGCAAAGAAACCCTTGAAAGATTTAACAAGACTTTCAACAACTTCCACCCCACCATCAATCTAACAATGAATTACTCTGAACAAGGGAACCCCACCATCAATCTAACAATGAATTACTCTGAACAAGGAATAAACTTCCTGGACACCACAGTACGGATACATGAGGGACACACAAGCACCACATTACACCGGAAACTGAGATTGACAAACATATCTACATGTCTCCTGCTACCACCGCAGCCGTATCAAATAGCCCATTGTCTATAGCCAAGCTCTATGCTATAGTTGCATCTGATCCAACCCCTCAGACAGACATACTCACTTGAAGGACCTACAGCAAACATTTCTGCAACTACAATATCCTGTGATATGGTAAGAAATATGATTGGAAAGGCCAGAATGATACCCAGGCACAGCTTGCTACAAGCCAAGCCAAAAGAAAGTGACAATAGAAACACCTCTAGTGGTCATGTACAGCTCACAACTCAAGCCAGTCCAACGTAGGGTTGCCAACCTCCAGGTGGTGGCTGGAGATCTCCTGCTATTACAACTGATCTCCAGCTGATAGAGATCAGTTCGCCTAAAGGAAATGGCCGCTTTGGCAATTGGACTCTATGGCATTGAAGTCCCTTCTCTCCCCAAACCTCCAGGTGAAATGATCTCCCATCGGCTGGAGGTTAGTTGTAATAGCAGGAGATCTCCAGCTATTACCTGGAGGTTGGCAACCCTACTCATTTGAATCAGGGCCGTTGCATGGTGGGGGAGGAAAAACTGATGTTCTACTCTTACACAGTAGTGTGGCCAATCAAAACTGACTGTCCTCCCATGCTGAAATTAGCCCTGGAAGGGGAAAAACTCAGGCACATCTTTTGTCTTTCTTTCTAAGCTTGATAAGAGTGCTGGGAACTGGGAACTGCTAGCAAAACCATGTGAGAGGAGTTAAAACTCTGTCCTGCCCCATGCCACGGCTCTGGGGTCCCACACAGCTGTTCACAGATATCCCAGCCTCTCCTCCAGTTAGACCCCATCCCAAGGATCAGCACTGCCTTCATCTTATACATGACCAAGTTACATTACTAGGAGATAGAAATACAGTTACTGTTCTATTTACACATTGCCCTTGATTGGATGGCCAGGAAGCAATTTACTGAAATGTGCCTAGAAAGCACAGCGTGCTATAAGATACCAAAACGCTTCTGAAACAAAATACAGTTTGATTATCTTTTAAAACGCACTGCACTCTAACCAAGTTCTCTGCCACCTCTCACCTACGGGAAGCCTGTACAGATGAAAGCACTGGTACTCTGCAGCAGAATCCAATTTAGGAAAATTTCCCAGTGCGTTTACTAGCATACATATCAGCTTATTGCTATGCATAGTAAGTACCATCACATAACACTCACATCCATAGCAGGTGTGTTCTTATCCACGATGCAGGCTAAAATAATGGTAACAAATGCATTCGATGTGGCAGCAAGACCGGTATTTTAATCATTGATTAGAATGGGATAATAGAAGGTTCATGCTCATGTTTGAGTGCTTTTTAATGCATCAGAGCAACAAACAAGAGGACAAAAAAGGAGCCTTACAGAATTTTATTGGGGCATAGAATAAAAGCAGGGAAACCCTGGGGTCCAAGGCCAATAGAAAACAAAAGGCACTATCTGTAAGGGTAAGGTTCAATTGCATATAAAACAGGTCTGCTTGATTGACAGACTTGGAAACCACACATGCAGATTTCTCTGGAGGGAAGTAAGATTTGCAAAATCCTCTTGATATTTTAATTTTGCCCTGGGATTTACAATTCAGGATTTTGCCACTCATCTCCTTTTATATTTAGTAACAAGCCATTCAAAGCCATTGGATTAAAAAAATGCTTTTACTTCTAGAGGAGTATTTGATTCTGCAGTGTGTTGGTAAGCAAAATGTTAAACATCAGGGAGCGGCTAGGGCCAGCACAGGCATCAAATGCCCATTTTTCAATCCTGCATAATCCACACTGTGTGCAAAACTGAACTAACAAACCACTGTGAAAATGAGGCTGTATGCCTAGATAGTCTGCAATGGTTGCTAACAGCCCTGGAGAAAAAAAATGTCCTGTCCTTTTAATAGGGGGTTAATGTGAGGAAATGGACCCTTGAAGCTTTCAGGACATGGAAGTAATCCCATTAAGTCTCTATTAAAGGGACAGGACATTTTTCTCCAAGGCTGTTGGTAACACTACATTTCTGGCTGTTGGAAAAATGCTGCTGACACTGCAGAAATGACACTGGTCCTGCTTTATATATATATATATATATATATATATATATATATATATATATATATATATATATATAAAAAACAGTCTTACACACAGAAGAGAGAAAATAGTCTGGCTTTTAATAAGAGGCAGTGTGGTGTAGCAATCAGAACGTCAGGCCAGATTCAAATCCCCTCTCAGCTATGACCTTGGACCAGTCATTAACTCACAGTCTAGCCTACCTCACTGGGTTGTTGTGAGGACAAATGTATACTTAGGTAGAACTGTGTACACTGCTGTGGAGAAAGGGTGGAATAAAATAAAAAATAGAATGATCAAGACGGATAATAATGCAGAGCAATCAAGGACTGGTCTTTTCAGAGTAATCTGCAAAAATACAACTACGTACAGCGCAATCTTAAAGAGAATTACACCCTTCTAATCCCACTGACTTCAGTGAGTTTAAAAAGGGACCTGGATGGCCCAGGCTAGCCCAATCTTATGGTCTTGGAAGCTAAGCAGGGTTGGCCCTGGTTAGTACGTGGATTGGAGACCACCAAGGAAGTCCAGGGGTGCTACGCAAAGGCAGGCCATGGCAAACCAGCTCTATTTGACTCTTGGGGTCATCAAAAGTCAGATGTGACTTGATGGCACTTCCCACCACTAACTATGCTTAGGACTACACTGATAGTCTAGTATTGTAGATATTATGCAACATTTGTTTTCAGAATTTTTCTGTGGGCCGCATGAGCTGCCTGAAATCTTTGTTGTTACCATTTTAGTAGGTAGTTGTAGCTCCTAAAGGATGTGTGGTCTCTATAAAAAAAATCATATTATAAGATTTAGGGACTGTTGCCAGGTATTGCATGATTATGATGTTTGCATGGCACAAAGGTACTGAGAAATAGTGGAGGACAACCGAAACGAAATAATGAAAGTGGTGGATCGGATGACCAAGCGCCACTGTTTCGTAACATAAAAAAGACACATAAAAGCAGAACAAAGAACTTGAAAGGTTATCTCTTGTTACACAGCAAATTCTCACATTCTCAACTATTATTCTCTTGGCAGAAGAGGAGGGAAATATTTTGTGCCTCTTTTACCCTTTTAGTCTCATTATTTATCATTTATCCGTGTGTTTACAATGGAATGACTTTACTTTTGGTAAATGCAATCCGTGTAAATTGATGTCAAACAGAAACTTCAGTGTTTTAAATATTTTTGGCTTATTTGCTTCATAATGACTTGTGGCTGGTTTACTCATGCCTGTGATGACTATAAATTGTGCCCCCTACATGTTAACCTTTTACCCTAGGCTATGCCATTTCCCCAATAGTAAAGTGGTACAGGAGATAAAAGTTTCAGATTCTTCCCCTCCTTCAGGGAGCCACACACAAAGCTGTCTTCTACTGAGTCAGACCCTTGGTCTATCACGGTCATTGTTGTCTCTTCTGTCTGGGGCTCTCCAGAATCTCAGGTAAAGGTCTTCTACGTCATCTTCAACCTGATCCCTTTCAATTGTTTTTACAAGTCAGACATCTACTTAATATTTAGTTGAGTCCTGTGTTATTAAATTGATGAGGAATCAAGTCACACAAATGCATGAGTGAACCAGCATCATCTCTCCCTACTGAAAAGGACGTGTTTGAATTGATTACCCACGGTTAACTCTACTGGTAGTGGCTCATTCACACTTACAAGTCACCAGTGATGGCTGACAATGCACCATTGAAGTGAGCCTTAAAGAAAAATGAGCACACACTTCGTGATCTTAATTAAGATTTTAAAATTTAATTACTCCCCCTGGATAGCATCTGTACAGAATCCATGTTTGGAACATATTGCATTTTAAAGCTTGGATCCAGATTAATGTTTCTGCTGGTGCAAGATGTCTGCCCATGGATCACCCCCCAAAATCCTGTTTCAGGAGTCCAACTTCAGGGGGCATTTGGGGTATCGTGGGAAGGGGCGGCAGGAAAATTGTTCCCCATGGGTAGAAGTCCTTGAGCCTTTAGAAACATTAGTCTGGATCCAACCCACTGCCACTTACAGATGTATGACATCTATGGTTTTCCTACCTATTTACCAAATCTCTGAGAAATTGGTGTGGATTGTTCCAACTGTGACAGCAAGAGAATTTCTGATCTTTCCTCTTTTGCCAAGTGGCAATATTTACTAGATACAATTGTGTTGGAGGGCAGTCCTGCTTCCCTGTTATGATTTGCTAGCACCCAGCTATGAACATTCTTCTGTTCTTGGAGAAAATCTTCTAGTGTGATTTACTTTTATCAAGGCAGCATCAGGAAGTTTTATCTGCAGAATTTTTGTTTTGATAGAATCCTTATTAATTGGGCCCAGAAGCAAACTGGAAGCCAGTGAAGATGACATTTCATAGCTTAATATGTTTACCAGCAGTACATTCCAGTTCAGGATTCTTGCTGTCATTTTGAATTAACTGCAACTTCCAAACCATCAAGGGCAGCTCCAACAAGAGTGTGTTACAATAGCCAGGTTAGTCTGTAAATCTCTCCTCTGGGAGACTGGTCTGTCCCTTTCTGTTGCTATCTTCCATCAGCCAGGAAATACTTTTTTGTTTCGTTTGGTGTTCCCTCCTGCCTAGTGTTTTTTGCATATGTATTTTAGCTTTGGTTTTAATTGTTTTAATGATGTGCTTTTGTTGGTTTTTAATGGTTTTTAAGATGTGATTTTGTTATATTTTTAATTTCTTAGCTGCCTTGGTAGCTCTTATGAGGGCAGAAAGGCAGTGTATAAACCTTATAAATCAATAAATGTGTAGCTACACTAAATTTGGTTTTCTCCAAGAACAGGTGCGGCGAATAAATAAGCATGGTGGTAAAAGGCATTGTAAGCAACTTCTGATATTTGTTTGTCCAAGAACAATGCGGAGACCAATATAATACAGTAGTAACGGGTTCAGACTAGGATACGGGAGACCCAGTTTAGAATTCCTACTCTGTCCTGGAAGCTTTCTGGATGACTTTGGATCATTCACACATCCTCAGCCGAACCTACTTCACAGGGATGTCGAGAGGGTAAAATGAAGGAAAGCAGAATGATGCAAGCCCCTTTAGATCAGCATTGGGGAAAAAGACAGGGATATAAATGAACTAAAAGTAAACAAAATACCCCCATGTTGTATGCACAATCTTCAGGAGTGCAACCACATCCAGAACTTCCTGGATCAGCCTTTGTCCCCACACCCAGGGTTTCCATCTTGTCTAGATCTAACAGTGCATTCCTGACCTTTAAGGGTGAAAGCCCTTAGGCGGCCAGGAAGGCACTGCACCAGCGTCCAGGCTACTTACGCCACCGTAAGTGGTCCCAACGCCGGCAGGGAGGGCCAGACGCTGGTCGCCGCCGCAGCACCACCACCCTGGCATGCTGGGTCTTCCGCCAGCGTCCCACAGGCGTAAAGGCCCACACCAGCATTTTGGGAGGTATTCCAGGGGGGGTGGGGCGAGGCTGTCCCCGTTTGCCCCAGGTATGCCGGTGGCGAAAGGAGCTTTTCTCAATGGGGTGAAAAGGCCCCATTTGACAAAAAAAGCCTCTAAAAGGCATTTTTTTGGGTCGCGGCGGCCGTGGAATGGCTTAGGAGGTGGTGCCTCCTCCCCACCGTCCACGGCCGCTGCCAGCTCAGGCTTGGGCTGTAAGTTTCAGTTTACTAAACCCTCATCCAGTCCTTCACAGCATCCAGCCATCGGGTTGACAGTTCTGCTGCCTCTCTTGTTTTCACTGGTGAAGTAGAGTTGTGTGTCATCAGTATACTGATTACAACTTACTTGCCCTCTATGAAGCATGAAGAAAGTGAACCACTGTGCCTTGCAGGCCTACCTTCATCAGGTGGACCAGAAGAATTCCATATCCTATGGTATCAAAGACAACTGAGCTGTCCAGGATGAACAGTAAGAATATGCTTTCCCCCATCAGTCAACCAGCATAGACCACTGAACAAGGCAACCAGGGTAGTTTCTCTACCATAACCTGCCCTGAATCTTGCTTGAAAAAGAATCTACTCAGTTTCATCCAGAAATACCTACACCTCCTTCTTCAAAGGCTTGCCCATAAATGGAAGGGACATTTTCCCATATATGTAGCTCACAGTCTTACCGAGGATATGCCCATAGAACCTACCTCTAGGTCAAATGTCTTCAGAAAATATTACATGCATGGAATTATCTCTGGAGAACGTGGTGGTGGAGAGAGGCAGCATTCACAGACATAATAAAATTTATTGATCGTGTGCACACAATCCTCCCCCCACCCCCTTACTTTGAACAAGTTTGGCAAAGTAAAATACAGATTCTCTCCCTACCCCAATTTTTTCACCAACCAAAAAGTGTGGAAATCTTGTGTAAGTGAATAACCCAGCAAGTCTAACAGTGTCCCCACAGCCAGCATGGTATAGTGGTTAAGAGCAATAGACTCTAATCTGGAGAACTGGGTTTGATTCCTCACTCCTCCACATGAAACCTGGTGGGTGACCTTGGGCTAGTCAAAGTTCTCTAAGAACTCTCAGCCTCACCTACCTCACAAGGTGTCTGTTGTGGGGAGAGGAAGGGAAGGCAATTGGAAGCTGGTTTGAGACTCCTTAAAGGTAGAGAAAATTGGGATATAAAAACCAACTCTTCTATTAATCTACACTACAATATCTACCAAATACAATGCTTTATTAGTTTCTCATGGCCCTAAAGAAAACAAGTATGTTATGGCAACTAAACTTTGTTTAATCAATTGGAAAGAAGAAACCTGTAGCAGTCTACTTGTGAACACACGGAACAATCACAAGCAGGTCTACTCAAAAGCAAGTCCCATGTTTTTCAATAGATTTTACTTCCAAGCACAATATCTTTAGGGCTGCAGCCTAAACCCTCATTCATTGTGAGGGGATAGGTTACCCAGTGACCAGCTTTTTGAGGCTTAAAAAGGTAAAGGTCCCCTGTGCAAGCACCGGGTCATTCCTGACCCATGGGGTGACGTCCCATCCCGACGTTTACTAGGCAGACTTTGTTCACGAGGTGGTTTGCCAGTGCCTTTCCCAGTCATCTTCTTTCCCCCCAGCAAGCTGGGTACTCATTTTAGTGACCTCGGAAGGATGGAAGGCTGAGTCAACCTTGAGCCGGCTACCTGAAACCAACTTCCGTCGGGATCGAACTCAGGTTGTGAGCAGAGCTTGGACTGCAGTACTGCAGCTTACCACTCTTTGAGGCTTAGTTAAAGCAATATGTCTACTTTCAGTTATTTATTAAAAAAATATGTTTATTTCACATAGTGGTTCAGATTAGTTTTTCAAGTTTCCCACTGAACAGGAACATTGAGTGCAAGAATAAAAAAAGGTTTTATTTCTCCCTAACTTGTTGCCAACATGACTATTCTTTTTTAAAAAATTAGTTCACTAAATTTTAAAATGGTAGAATCAATTTCCCCTAATTTAACAAAAGATATGCTTAGAAAATAGAATTATATACAGGAGCCAAATACAAAGTTTTACATACTCTTTTGTTATCTAAATAAACGTTGAAAAACTTACTTGCACTCATTTTAATATGTCAGTACAAATACCAACAACAAAACACCAACATAATTTTGAAGAAAACGTTTTTGGTGTGTTTCTCCTGCAACCCAAAATGATTTTCTTTAGGTCTGAAATGGAAGAGAAATGACTGATATTCTAGGGTGGGAGACATTTGTGCGCATCCATACTCATGTAGCAAAATGTGTTTAATGGACACCAAATGCAATATTTTACATTGTCATTATTTCCACATATACAACAGATGTTATAGTAGTCCCACCTCTTTTTAAGCTTTTTGATCTGGGTTTAAAAATGTAACATCTTCTAAAAATCCAAATATATAGTACATTTGTTTCTGTACAATTATGTGCAAATTCTTTTGACAAAAATAATACAAACACGTAGCTTCAGATCACATGATGTAAGTGCCGTCTTTGTAGTACTTCATGGATTCCATTTGTTTGGTCATGGCGAGGACATCATGAAATCCTGTACTGAGGCCAGACATGTGCTGGAAGTAGGCTTCTTTTTCCACCTGGACAGTCAAATTGTTCACTCCGCAGTCTTTAAGAATAGCTGAAACCTAAGCAAAATAAAAACAGGGACACTGAGTCTTTGAGGTGGTGGGCTCTCCTTCTTTTGGAGGTTTTAAAACAGACAATAGATGGCCATCTGACAGCAGTGATGACTCTGAACTTAGGCAGATCATGAGAGGGAGGCCAGAAAGGGTCGCGTCAGTGCTTGGCTCTCAGGGCCCTTTCTTATATGCCCAGGGTAATACCGATCGCTACTTTGGGGTCAGGAAGGAATTTTCCTCCAGGCCAGTTTGGCCAGGGATCCGGGAGGGTTTTTTTGCCATCTTCTGGGCATGGAACGGGGGTCACTGGGGTGTGTGGGGAGATAGTTGTGAATTTCCTGCATTGTGCAGGAGGTTGGACTAGATGACCCTGGAGGTCCCTTCCAACTCTATGATTCTACAAAGCTTGAGCATCAGACAACTTGTGTTGCTCGCAGGGGCCAAGGGGAACTCACCTGGCAGCTGAGTTCTTTTATCACAATCCTATCCTCCATGAAAAGCTACATGAGCAGGGACATCACCGCCCTCAATTATGCTGATATAACGATATGCAAGAAAATAGGAGGAATAAGAGCTCCCCTAGCTCCCACCCTGTGGCGCAGAGTGGTAAGCTGCAGTACTGCAGTCCAAGCTCTGCTCACGACCTGAGTTCAATCCCGACGGAAGTTGGTTTCAGGTAGCCGGCTCAAGGTTGACTCAGCCTTCCATCCTTCCGAGGTCAGTAAAATGAGTACCCAGCTTGCTGGGGGGGAAGGGAAGATGACTGGGAAAGGCACTGGCAAACCACCTCGTGAACAAAGTCTGCCTAGTAAACGTCGGGATGGGACGTCACCCCATGGGTCAGGAACGACCCAGTGCTTGCACAGGGGACCTTTACTTTTACCTAGCTCCCATTTATTTATAGCCTGCCCCACTGCAAGGGGCTCAAGGTGGTGTTAAAGTAACCTCTCTGCCTGAAACAAACTGAATCAAGTTTCAAAGTAATTTGAATCTCCCCAGCAGTTCCAAAAGATGCTTAGGGTCAGATTGTGGTAAGTCTGTGATAGGAGAGAATGACAACTGAAGCCAGTAGCTAATTTCTCTGTTCTTACCCTTGTTGCCTGGGCTCAAGACTTAGATGGCATGAATAGACTGTATCCTTGGTAGATCTCAGAGACTATACAAGAGGTGTAACATGGGGAAGAAGTGGGCTCCAAGCTATACTGGCTCTAATCCAACTGAAGCAATTCAGAATTTCACACTGTAAAAGGATGATCCTTAGTTTACAAAGATAGACAATGAGCAGCACCCAGAAGCCATAACTACAGACCAGGCCGTCCATGTGGAAACACTCAGCAGCATGAACTGGGGCTATAAGAGCCCGTCCATGCATAAAGTCAACTCCGTCAAGTTACCTGCTGAATAATTCTCTGCTCCATTACATCGGACATCACTTGTACATGTATCGTGCCTGCTACAACGTGTGCAGAATGACACCAGATGTGAGGATCTCTGCAGGAGATGACACCATCTATCTTCTGGATCTGTAGAAACAGATATTAGCAGCACTTGTAATACTCCATAAAACTATTATTTTATGCCTACAGCCAGTTTTCACTGAACTACAGAAAATTATACAGCAAAAAAGCTATCATGAAAAGTGTACAGGATAAAGGTACCCTTACAAATCTGAATCTTGCTTAAAATATAACTGTTGAAAGATCTTGTGCTTTTTAATCTGTAAATTATTCTCTCAGCAACTGAGTTCTTTAAGATGTTTTTCGGTTTGAAAGGGAAGCTTCTGAAAAACAGTAATAGTGTTTTCCTCTGTATCTCTGTAACGTATCTCAGCTCTGTACATCCAGCTTTGCAAAGCTTGCTGTTTTTAAAGGGGGAGCAGACTCAAAAGCATCTTCAAGGACCTCTCTAAATGGATACTGTTCGCAAGATTGTAGCTGATCTCAAAGATATGAAGACCAGTATTAAACACTCTTGTAGATAGAAATCTGTGACAAAATGTGCAGAGAAATAAAGAGACACACCTTTTCTAAAGCCATGTGCAGATCTTTCTCATGCTCCGGTGGCAGCCTCAACAAGAGCACCTGACAGGCATCCTTTATCAGTGGAATAACACTGAGAAAAATCAATGTAGCAATAAAGAGAGAGCACAGAGGATCCGCTATCAGCCATCCAAACTGCTGAATGAATATTGTTGATATAATCACTCCAACACTGCCAAGCGTGTCTGCCAAAATATGTAGGAACACTCCTGAAACAAAAAAAGAAATGATTTTCTAGATCATTTATGGGACAACACAGCAGCTAATCTAGACAGGAGCAAACACTGGGCCTAAAGGGCTTTCATTTCCTTAACTGCACAACTGATGTTTTAAAGCAAATTCAATAAGGAGACATAGCTCAGTGGCAGAGCATCTGGTGTGCACGCAGAAGGTGAGTACCCAAGGTTGGGTGGGATAAATAAAATGCATAGATAATGAAAATATAATTTGTTTAAAGAGCTATGTCAAGATAAACATTATTTTAAAAACGTTAAAACAGCATAATGGCGTTTCCTAAGGTTGAGATCTATAACCACATGACAGATGCATTTCGGCCTGTTTGGCCTTCCTCAGTGGTCAATTGAAACCGATGTAAAACATACACACATTTACAGATAGATAGATACACACACACATATACAGACAATTTATTTCAGACCAGGCATGTATATAGGTTGTATAATAATTACCAATTATACAAACATCTGGTAAGGTTGTCTCAAGTTGTTATGCTGGGCTGTATATGTCTCTCATATAAAATGTGTGCAGTTATCAACCTGGTAAAACAATGCACGCAGGAGGTCCCAGGTGCAACCCCTGTCATCTCCCATGGAAGCCATCAGGTAGAAGGGGGACATGAAAGACCTTGATCCCAGACCCTGGAAAGTTGCTGCCACTCACAGAGCAGGCAATACTGACAAACCAGTGGTCGGATTCGGTACAGGACAGGTTCATGTGTGTTCAAATCCATGTCGCTGTGTTTTCTGTTAAGACTATTTTTCACAAAGACCCATTGCTGCTCGTTTACCTCTCATGTTGGCATTCATGCCACTGCCGAGCGATCCGTGCGAATGTCCGTGATTGTGCCCGTGATCGCTGTGGGAATGGCCATGCCCATGACTGTGGCCGTGCCCATGATGTGAATGGCTGTGCTCGTGTGAAGGGCATCCTCCTCGAGAAGACCCATGAGAATGGGCGTGGCTAAAGGCACAGATACCAACAAGATTTACTATCAATCCTCCAACTGAGACTGGCTGCACGAGGGAGAGAAAAATCCTCTTTAACCTCCATTTCCTATCATTCCGTATGTCCAAGAAAACAATTTATATAGCATGTTACTTAAAAAAAACCACACAGTTAATTTTTATATTCAAATAGCCACTGTACTAATTAGCAAAAAAATCCTCCTTTTACTGACCCACAGAGACCAAAGCATCTCCAAGGCAGCCATAGTATTTTGGATTCTTTAAGCATAGAGAGTTCCGGGACAGATATGGGGCTGTGGGTCTGCACACTTTTTGTTGTGCATCAATTCTCCTAGAAAGCTTAGCTAAGAGTTATGTCGACCCTTCCACTAACCAAGGCCATCACTAACTTGGGCTAATTCCTAGTCAGGATTTGAACATTATTCTATTGTACCTCGTCCTTCTTCCAAGAGGTTCAGAGACACACTCATGGTTCTCCCTCCTCCATTCTGCCTTCACAACCACCTTGTGAGACAGGTCAGGCTCAGAGAGTGACTGACTGGCTCAAGAACACCCACAGGGAGCTTCATGACCAAGTGGGGACTTTCACCCAGGTCTTCTAACCACGCCACACTGTCCCTTAGCATCAGCCATAGTTAACACCTGTCCTAATGTTACCCCTGACCATAGTTCAGATTGGTGGGAGGATTTCCCATGAAAGGATGAGACGGGTGGGGTGTGCAATCCCGCAGCACATCCTTCTGCTACACTTGTAAAGAGTGTTATAGCTGCACTATGCTTATATAAACAAAGAACTGCAGTTCTACACACAACTGACATTCCTTATTTTCAGTAAGAAAGAATGCTCAAGAGGAGTAAATTCAAGATTGTTGAACTAACTTACAGTCAGCATGTTTGTGTCGATATCTGGAGGATCAACCAGTCTGGCCACAGACTCAATGAAGACAAAGAAAGCTATTACCATGAGAAAAAGGCCATTAATAAACCCAGAGAGAATTTCTACACGGCCATACCTGCAATTGAGAAAGTGAGGAATTTAAAAAAAATGCTGAAGAAATCCTGGTGAAATCTTGAATGGAACAAAAATTGCAAAGCATTCTACCAGAAAGTCCATGAAAATGTAAGCAAATTAGGCATGAGTATAAGCTACTGCCAGCGTGGTGTAGTGGTTAACAGCGGCAGACTTGAATCTGGAGAACTGGATTCGATTCCCCACTCCTCCACATGAAGCCTGCTGGGTGACCTTGGGCCAGTCACAGTTCACTCAGAACTCTCAGCCCACATGAAGGCAGACAATGGCAAACCAACTCCAAATGTCTCTTGCCTTGAAAACCATTATGGGGTCGCCATAAGTTAGCTGTGACTTAACGGCCCTTTCCACCACCACATAAGCTACTGCACAATGTTCAGGCTGTCTACCATTACACAATTGATTAACATTTGGAACATATGAAAACCGGTTTCAGATTAGTATTAGTTCCCCAGCCCGTCATAACAATGTGGAATTTGCCTCAGTTAGCATTAAGAACGGTTTCTCATCACTGCAATCAAATAGGAACATAGAATTGGAAGGGACCACCAGGGTCATCTAGTCCAACCCCCTGCACAATGCAGGAAATTCCGAACTACCTCCCCTCCCATACCCCCAGTGACCCCTACTCCATGCCCAGAAGATGGCCAAGGTGCCCTCCCTCTCATGATCTGCCTAAGGTCACAGAATCAGCATTGCTGACAGCTGGCCATCTAGCCTCTTCTTAAAAACCTCCAGGGAAGGAGAGCTTAGCACCTCCTGAGGAAGCCTGTTCCACTGAGGAACTGCTCTAACTGTTAGACAATAGTCTATGACAAATTGCTTTGCACATTACATGGTAGCCAGAGTCCACTGCTGTGTGCTATAGTAGTCATGCAAAGCATGAAGAGGAGGTGTGTGGTATCTCAACACAAGGCATGGAATAGAGAATGGCAGCCACTGCCTTATGGGTCCACTGTGTGTTTGGAGAGAGACTCCACCCTTCACAATTCAGAAGTGCTACGGTGCCAGATACTACCGGAACACAGCTGTGTCCAAATACCACATGAAGACTAAAGCAGTGGTAAAATGGGCAGCACCCTTTGAATCAATCCTTGTAATTTATTCAACATACATACCCATAGGAGAATATACGGGTTGCTTTCCATCGAGTCATCAGCGCTGCAAACAGACCCATAACCAAAGCCGAACAGTCAAAAAGCATGTGAAAACCATCTGAGATTAATCCAAGACTGTTGGTCCACACACCGTAAAACAGTTCCACAAAAGTAAAAGCCTAGAGTAAAAGGTGCACAGAATTTGATTTTGCCTTTGAACGTGGAGATATTGCATGTTGGAAAAAGATACGGTGAACATTATCTTGAAACTCTCTTATGCAACAGGCCATCATTGAATGATGGAGAAAACATTCAGAATAATACGGCAGAAAGCTACTTGCTGAATTCCTGTCTTTAATGCCTGCTTTTTCTGAGGGAGAAGAAAACAGTGTTGCTTACCTGTAATCGTTGTTCATCGAGTGGTCTTCTTTGCAGGCTCACATGGGAACTGCACATGTGCAGGCCAGCTGGCCTGCACATGTGTAGTTCCCATGTGGGACTGCAAAGAAGGCCATGAAGATGAAAACAGTGTTGCTTACCTGTAACTGTTATTCATTGACTGGTCCTATTTGCAGTCTGCACAGTTTCCATGTGGGACTGCAAAGAGGCCACGAAGATGAACGTGCAGGTATTGGGGCAGGAAAGGACCTACTCTTCTCCTTTCCCACTCGAGTCTGGGAAAAAGAACAGCAGAACTGACTTGGGGCCCAACACTCCCCCTCCCATTTTAGACACCACCATGCAGCTGATCAATATTACCAAGGAACCACCAAAAAGACAAGGGCTGGGATCCCAATCCTTCTAGCTCAGTAGACCTCTCCCCCAGACTTCCACGCTCTTAAACTGAATGGAAGTTAAAAAGCAGTCTGCCTTGCAGCGTGAGTGGGCCACTTTTCAAGAAAAAGCAAGCCTTTGGATCCTGACCACAAATTTCCCCTATAGGTGAATATCCAGAACACTGTGATCTCTTCGATAATGTAAATGCATTTGTTCGTATATTTTGCAGACATAATTTGCATGTCTGCACTAATGAAGCACCCAAAAGTCCCACTGTTCAGGAGAAAAATGGGATATAAATAATTTAAAGAAAGGAAAATAGGTGCATGTTCGGATGGTGCTCTACAAGGTAATCACTGAACACCTTAAAATTTATCAAGTTATACAGTCTTGCCTGCTGACCCATGTAGACTGTAGAATCTCCTCCTTAAAACAAAGCTGGAAAAACAACTGTCAAGAATTATCAAGGGCATCTTGACTTAGGCTGAAGGACTTGTCTAGATGCCTCGTGGAGATCCTACTAGCTGTGATTTTAGTTCAGTACATGTGACTCTGAAACTAACCTGACCCAACATAATTTCAACCCAAGTTTCAAGAAGCATGCTTACCAAATTTAGGCACAGAAAATAGAAGATTTGCCTTGAGTCAGACTCCTCAAGAATTTGTTTCAGGGATTCCTTGATGAATCGAGGTAAGGACTGAGAGCTATGCTGCAAAGCATCACCCATAAAATTGTATAGTGGTATTCCGTCAGGAGAATAACCAATAAGAGTGCCTTTCTGCCCTTTCCGTGTTGGGGAGGAGAGGATATTGGCAGCTAAAAAATAATTAAAAAGAGTTGTTTATATTTGGACTATGTACAAATAAAAAGCTCTCAAAGGCATTCATAACAGCTAGTAATTTGCTCTTACACTGCTTGTCTGCCATGTTCCATAAGACTCCATTTTGATTTTCTCCACTCTCATCTATCTTTGGGCTTATGACCAACTAGTCCCATTCCTTTCTAACACAAGAAACCCCAGACACATCGGTCTTTTACCTTAATAGAGTTTTCTCCTTTCATATAACACCCAAGTTCCAAAGAGGTAATCAAGTGAGTATCTGCTGCCATAATCCAACAACCTTACTTTGTCCAAACTAGGAAAAACCGAAATGCCTGGTTTTCTATTATCCTCCACCCCACCATTCCTATATTAGCTGCCCTGACCCATCCAGAGAAATCAGATTTTGAGATAGCCCTGCTCTACTATGTACCCCAAGTCCTGGCTCTCGTTGCATGTCACTTTTGTGCACTTCTCCTTGGACTCCCGATGGGTTTCACCAGAACTCTTGTTTGGGTCCCTCTGTGGCCCTAGTGAGCTTTCAACAGGAATCTCCTCCCAGTTGGTGCAGGTTCAAAGGCAGTAGGCTGTCTGGATGCATGGCATTCTCCCTAAGTAAACCTCCTCATTCAGGACAGGAAATACCCTTCTCTTTTCCAACTACTGACTAGGTTACTGTGGAGTCTGCACATTGAACAAGTGTGTGCAGATGCTGGGGTATCATGAATCTTAGTGTGGGAATTTTACTGCTCCAATATTCCAACTATATGAGTGGAATATAAATAATTCAAGCCAACTGACTTGTTTTTTCTACTTCACCCAGATCTGCAGCTCTCACCCAAGTCTGCAGCTCTCACCTTGGACATATACGATGGACAGAGGAAGAGAGGTTTGTTCCCTACACTTGCAATGTGTGCATACTTCTGGGTCCAGTATGGGAAGTGGGCTCATTTACACAGAACATTTCTCTACTTTACAATGGTACAAACCACCACAGCAACAGCCTTTATATCACACCTCATCAGCTTATCACTCTATAACAATAGGGATATGCTTATTGTTTTTGGCACAATTCAAGGTACAGGATGTTTTATGCATCAAGCACTAGACATGTTGGTTAGTTCCAACACACAGTGAAACTGCTACGGTTTATTCACAGTTATGCCTTTGGTCAAAAGGTTAGTAATCTCTGGATCAGAAACCCAAACACCTCACTGTTGACTCCACAGTCTGATCTAGCCTCGGCCCTACAGCCCCATGAACTGGGGTGAGATTTCTGAAGGGGGTGGGGTTCACAGGTGGACAGGCAATGTAAGGGCAGCCAGAAGGTTGGGGGCTGCCAAGAAAAGGCAGCCATTTCAGAAATTGAGCAAGCAATACAATGAGTGAGAAAAGGCCACATAAAGTCTGTGTGCGCATAGGAACGTAGCCTTTCCTATTACAGGTACAGGCTGAGTATCCCTCATCTGGACATCCGATATCCAGACTGATCCGAAAAATTGGATGTTTTGAGCCAGCATGCAGGCATTACTCACAGGCCCCCAGCAGTGCCTCTGATGGTTCAATGTACACAAAATTATTAAAAATATTGTTCAAAATTACATTCAGGCTATGTGCACAAAGTATATACAAAACATAAATGAGTTTCGTGTTTAGACTCGGGTACCATCCCCAAGATATCGCATTATGTATATGTAAAAATTCCAAAATATTCCAACATATGGAAAGATACAAAATATGGACCACTTCTGGTCCCAAGCAGTCCGGATAAGGGATACTCAACCTGTACAAAATACTTTTGGTGTAGCCCACTGACTAAAAGTAACTATGTGGTCTCCCCACTAGAAACGGTTCTCAGCCTCTGATTTTCACCAAGAAACTTCAGCAAAAGTTTCTGACCAATCAAGTTACTACTTCAGAACATAATGTAAATTATGTCTAGCACCATTCCCACCATTCAGACATTCTGCTATACTGAGGCATGCCAAATTCCTTCTTATTAATAATGCACGGAAAAAAATGTTAGCAATATGCTACTATTCTTCTAAATATGATGACTAAGACGTACATAAAATAAAGAAAATGGCACTAACTACCACTCCGCCAGAAAGAACATGCTCTGTGACTTCCTGGTGTGCTGGTCTGTTCATTGCTCGAAGCTGGTCTGTTATTGGATGAGTCCAGAAGTTTCCAAAAAGAAGGGCACTAATGAAAATGAGAAATGATCCATAACGAGAACACTTTGAGACCTCCATCTTGATGGAACACATGGATTCTACATAGAAGTCCAAAACCACAACGAAAAAAATAACTGTAGCAAAAGGCATGATAAGAGAAGACCAGGATTCTACTTTACTCTGCAATCAAAAAGGGAAAAAAAGCATTTAGCATCGGTGGCAAAACAAATGTGTATGCACAGTAAATTTTGTTACACAACAGTGAACCTGTCTATCCAAGTTGTGTTAAGATTTCTTAAGGCATAAGCTGTCTCTATCCACCATCTTGAATTTACAATTCTTGTTTAGGAATTTAAGAAACAACTTGCTGGATCAGATCAAGGCCTACCTGGCCGAGCATTCTTTACAATAACCCCAGCAAAAAATGGGCCTTTGGCAGTCCACTAGAAATTAACCAGTAGGCCTCAACCTCTTTGCTGCCTACCTCAGCTATGTATTAGCAACTTCAAGCTTATTCCATTTCGAAGCCAGTCCGGTACACTTTTAAGCAGAAGCTGTTATTCGAACATAGCCTATAATTGCTTCGCCCTTCAAATAAGTGTTGGTAGCATAGCTAATCAAAAAAATATAGAGAATAACTGATCAAAGCGAACGGTAGCTTTTAATACTGACTTCCAACAAGGCATATAGTGACTGCACACAACATCTAATAAGTTTATCCCTTTGGCAACTAAGGAAAACAAGTGGGCGGCCCCCCAGAACTTGGCGGGACATGTAATTTTCCCCTCCCTCCACTATTTTCTCTTTCACTTCCCTGAACACTCTTGTAGCCTCTTTTCCTGCTGCCTTCTCTCTGTCCCAACCATCAGCCAACCTACCTTTATCTGCCCCATCTTCAGCTTTCCCTCCCACTCGCAGTCTCTATCTGGGAAAACTGTGGCTCAGCTGTTTAGAGCAGGCTGTCGGGCCAGGCCCAGTTCTGCAGAAGGGAACCTGCAAGGTCTTGCAGAAGGCACCTCATTTCCCCCTGAATCCCCTTCCCCACATTATTTCCTCTTTCCTTCCTCTGAGGAACCTCCATATCACCACCTTTCTCTGTTTTCTCCCCTCCTTCCCACCCAATCAACCTTTGATCTGATCTCCTACTTCAACTACATTATTTATTTACTTCATTCTTGCCCCACGTTTCTCCACAATGGGGATTTAATGCTGCTACCTCATTCTCCTCTCCTCCATTTTACCCTCACAACAACCCTATGACGTAAGTTAGCCTGAGAATGTGCCACTGGCCTGAGCTATCAAGGCAGAGGGGGAATTTGAAGCTGTGTTTGGTTTTTGTAGGTTATCCGGGCTGTGTAACTGTGGTCTTGGAATTTTCTTTCCTGACGTTTCGCCAGCAACTGTGGCAGGCATCTTCAGAGGAGTAACACTGAAGGACAGTGTCTGTCCTTCAGTGTTACTCCTCTGAAGATGCCTGCCACAGTTGCTGGCGAAACGCCAGGAAAGAAAATTCCAAGACCACGGTTACACAGCCCGGATAACCTACAAAAACCAATGAACTCTGACCGTGAAAGCCTTCGACAATATTTTGAAGCTGTGTCTTTCAGATCCTGGTCTGAAATGTGAATCACTACACTGGCTTTTATAGGGTGACTGCTATTGAACAACAGCAAGCAGCCAGGCCTGGGTGACTCATACAAGTCAGGTGGTAGCAGATTACCCAGTGGTTGCTGGTGGGCCTGGTCCCAATCAGTCCTCCCTCAAAGGTCAAACATCTCTGCAAAGTGCCCTGCTCCATCCCCCTATCCTTCACTTACAGAAAGGCTTAAAGGCCTAGCGGTTGCCTAGCAACGGCCACCAAAGGCATTAGTTTCTTAAAGATACAGGCATTGCTTCTATTAACTGGGGGGGGGGGAGTTTAACACCCCCTTTTTCGGTTTCAGTTTTTTTTGCAAACCGGAGGCATTTTTCAGGTTTGTAGAAAGATCTGCCTTGTCTGCCCATGGCTCTATTTTCTGGATTTTAAGTATCCACAGACATGGCAATGTTGAGAATTAGATATACCGATAAGGCTAATGGCTATGCAATTTCTACAACAATTGCAATGTACTCTACATGGGGCTGTCTTTGAAAGCTGTCTAGAAACTTAATAATGCACAAAGTAGATATTTGTCTTCCATCAACATCTGCAGACAGCTTAAACCACCAGCACTCTCTGAACTATACTGCTTACCAGATGGTTTCCAGGCAGGATTTAAGAGGTTGGCATAATCCTGCTGGGTTTACCATCTTCTTCCATATTATCTTCCCTCACCATGTAGCCAGGTGAGGCTCTGCTTAGTCTCACCTCTTGGAGACTTGAAACCAATCTTTTTACATAGTGTTAATTATGGAATCTCTCTTCCAAATACTTTTGCTATGTATTCTTTGAAAAATAGTCGCAACTTCTTTGTTCTTCCAGGTTTGGAAACAGCTGCAACATGTTGCATTTCATCCTGCAGCAGTATAGCTCTGACCGTTTTAAAGTTAAACTGTTTTGTATGTTGCTATTTACCTCTGTCGTTAGAGACAAGATGACCACCCAGGGGCACAGGAGGATAACAGAAACTAGATGAGACAACGCGTGAAGGCGTTTGGCTCCGCCTATATCTACCGAGAGCTTTCTGGAAGCCGCGTGAAAACCGACCTTGCAACATAATGCTAACACAAGCAGAAGCACTCCGCCCTGAAAACAGAGAAAGATACCAATCAGCATGCCTAAAAATCAGGTATTTTGCACATCTTCACATTCATGTAAAGACTAGGTAAGAAATACTTCTGATGTCCCTTCTGCTCATTATGTGAGTCACAGAAAATGTACAGGCATGTTTCCAATCACCTGTGGGGTTTGCGGTGCAGGCTTTCCCACTTTCCCCATCCTGCTGCACTGAGCCCTCAAAATTTTGTCCTAGGAGGTGGGGCCAATGGATCCTTAGAAAGAGCATGGGGATTAAAGTGGAGATCTGAAGTAGGAGGGGAAAATTGGGGAAAATCAGCAACTCTTCCATGAATGTAAAATGCTACCCCTTGGAGGAACTGCATGGCTGAAAACATGCCATGAACAGGAATTTCCTCCTCTGTGCTTTCTCACTGACCCACTGTAATTATGATAAAAAATACGTTGTGCCCTGCTGCACACTGGATATAGTCATTACAATGATCAGTAATATAATACCAACAACCAAGTGTACTTTTAATCATGATAATTAATTACAGTAATTGCCTTCTAGGCATGCTGTTAAACTTGCTTAATTTGCTTTCCATGCTTAGTCTTGTTTTCTTTGAAAGATTATGTGACAAGAGTTTTATAAATCACACATAGCAATTGATCTCACTTCTATTAGTTCTTTTCCCCGTGTCCGTAGTGGACATTCCATCAGACACGATGGACTCCTGAGTTTGTGCCAAGAGGTAAGAGAAGGAAAGAAATACAAAATGTAGTTATCTTAAGGTTTAACCCCTGCACAATCAATGGGTTGGATCCAAACAAAATCTTCCACTCATGCAAGGCACTTCTGTCAGCAGAAAGGAACATTCCTGCTCCCACCACCCTCTAAAGCCCACTGATCTCCCCAAAATACTGCTCAGGCAAATTGGGGGTCTGCAGCAGGAAGAGGGAACTGAAGGTCTGGATCCAACCCAGTGACTAAATATGTTGATTAATGTGAAGGAAAAGGCTGTTTGAAATGCTGCACATTAGTCCCTGCTAAAACCAAATTATTTGTTATGAACATGGTATTGCAAGTTTGGTAGAGCTTCACTTGCTTTTTATTATTTCTAGATTCTAAAGTTCATTAACGTATTATTATCATAATTGTCTCAGCATACAAATGCTGGGCATATTTAAAATCTGTCATTGAAATAGGATAGCAAAGAAGGAAAGTTAAAGGTAATTGGAAAAAAGTGTACCGCTGCTACATGCTACCAGAGCAAAAGTTCATTCCGCTTCCTAACACCATGTACCATACACTTCTTAAACAATTCAGTACATACTATCAGCCACAGCATTTACCTTGTGATCTGCCACTCCTAAGAAAGCGATGACTGTATAAAGTATGTGTGTCAGAGCACTGTCATGGTGTCCTTCAGCTGAGAAAATTAAGGTCAGGAAAATGTACCTTGGAATCCTACCTCAATCATGATTAAATGCGAAGAGAATCTCCATCTCTGGGGAGACGAAACAGAGGGCAATACAAATACAGTAAGGGAGGGCAATACAAATACAGTAAGGGAAGATGCGGGAGGTTTAAAGGACTGGCTAATACTATGGAACACACTTCACTGGAAAAAAATACTTATTGATCAGGGGTTCATTTAACAGTCAGACACAATATGCTGCCATTTAAGCAGAGAAACTGTTCCCATCAAAATGGAGTGGTACCTAAAGTGAGATTTCAGAAAAGACAACATGAATGAAGTGGCAATATTTGAGTGAATTGTCACAGAAAGGTGGGGCCGCTGGTGGAGAGTTCACATCTTTCTTCTTCAGCCATGCTGGAAAAAGCACAAACTCCAGAAGAGTTGGCACAAGGATGCGCAATGTGCTTCCCACAGGTGGGCGCCATCCAAACACTCACAGGAGTCTGCAGAAGCAGATTTTTCTTCCCTCTTAACCAAAAGAGGCCAGGGTGTGTATGTGCAGGAAGAATCGCCCACTTAGGGGAACACAGCAAGTTTCATGGCATAACGGAACATATGTGACATTGCCTTGCACACAATCAGACCACTGGTCTGTCAAGGTCAGTACTGTCTACTCTCAGTGGAGCAGACGCCAGGGTCTTCAGCAGAGGTCTTTCTATCTACTAGTACCTGATGCTTTTAACCAGAGATCCTGGGGATTGAATGATAGACCTTCTGCATGCAAACCAGATGCCCTACCGCTGAACCATGCTCTTCCCCTTTCTACCTGCACTATCCCTGCTAAATTCTACCCCTCTCATATTACATAGGATACAATGCACTGACAAGGGCAATGGTGTGTATGCATTTTGCACAACTGCCCATTATTCCTCTAGCCTGCCTATCAATGTCTCAAGGCATTTTTCTCAGCCTGCTGCAGGTACAAGGGGTTGCTGGGAGAAGTCGAAGCCAGGAAAATTATGTTGCTGCAAATTCTTTCCGCTCACAAAAGTTTGGATCCAGTCCTTTGTCTCCAGCGCATTACTGCTGGGAAAGCAGGGACCTCATAACGTTTAACGGTAGAAACAAATATCCTTCTCACCCTCCCAAAATGGTATGAAAGCAGTCTATCCAGTGGGAAAGTAAAACAGAGACACATTTTTTTGCCATCAAGTCACAGCCAACTTACGGCGACACTGTAGGGTTTTAAAGGCAAGAGACCTTCGGAGGTGTTTTGCCATTGCCTGCCTCTGCGTCATGACCCCGGTAACCCTGGGAGGTCTCCTATCCAAATACTTGCCAGGGTTGACCCTGCTTAGATTCTGAGATCTGACGAGATCAGGCTAGCCTGGGGCTATCCCGGTCAGGGCAGAGACACAAAACAGGAGCATAAATTTTGCCACATACGATTTCTTAACTAACAGTAACAAGTACTCCAGCAGAGGCAGCTGAAACAAGGAGATCCGATCCCTCTCATATGGCCAGAAAGGATACGATGTTCTGCAATTTTAGCCATGAGGTCATCATTATCAAAAAGCAACAGGCAGATCACAGCAATGATGAAAAATGCCACACCTCTTGTCTGAAAGGCAAGAAATCAATAATTGATTTGTAAAGTAAATGTTTGAAACAGCAGAGAAGCTTCAAAAAGATATGCAAAGAACGTGCAATAAAATTACATTTAATTTGGGGGGAGGGAGAGAAGGGGGAAATCTACAGTGTCTAGTTATTCCCATCCAAACACACTGACACCAACTGCATAGGATTGCACGGTAAATCTTCAGTCTTCATGTAGGGCTCTTTGGTGAAGTGACTACAATACATAATGAGCTGAATACGAAAAAAGGGGGCAAATGCGTACATTGGCGTGTGTACAAGCAATGCTAATAGAGAGGTTCTATAGCAGTTCTTACGGTTCTACTTGTGGAAGAGGTTTGGACTAACCATCATATATTTTTACAAAGTAACATGGATACCTTGGTTGGGCCTCCTCCTGAACTCGTGAACAGTACGCTAAGCAGTGAAATGACAACAATATCGCTGTGCTCAAAGAGCAATACAGTCCTGCAAATCAAGAGATACAAATCCTCACTTTAGAACGTCGATTTTAAGGCAGACAAACTGACAGTCAGCCAGACCATCTGAGGCTCCCGAGGAGACCACAGATGACTCCTTCAGATTCCAGCTGCAGCATCCTGAGGAGCCACAAGGGCAGGGGCTCTCTGAGCGCTTTCACACATGCCAAATAGTACACTTTCAATCCACTTTGAATGCACTTTGCAGCTGGACTTTACTGTGTGAAATGGCAAAATCCACTTGCAAACAATCATTAAAGTGCATTGAAAGCACATTATTCAGCATGTGTGAAAGCGCTCTGTGTCATGGCCAGCCATTCCACCACAGGCTGACAAGTAGAACTTTTAGTAAGAATACACTCTTTTATTGTTCAAGTCACTTTGAGAACTCCTGGCTCTGGCTGAGTACCACCCCCTGCCCTTACCAACAACTACCTGCTGCAACCAGAGTGAGAAGAGGCAGAATCTTCACCAATCATACTCGGACTGAGTTTCCCTCACTGAGAACCTATTACATTTTAACTGATACTATATATAATTTGAAATAATTTTCTAATTTCCACAAGCTGCTTCAAGATTCATATTTTGGCAGAAAAAACCACAAAATTTGTACATAAAAACAAGCACACTCTTCGAAAGAGCCTTCCGATATTTACGTCAAAATATAAAACTGAACATTGGCCAGAGTAATTACTGTGGCAAGATCTTTTATTTCAATGACTGTTAGTGTTGGGTGACCGGAACACTTTATTCTTTTGATAAAGCAGACAAGTTGCCAACTCAAATGCCTGCTTATGCATGCAGTTGCCAAGTACAGTTCTGAAAATATATATTTACCTTAGAGGTCCGCACAAAGTGAGGCCAAAAAACCACAAGAGTGAAATTATGCAGCCACCAACAGCATGTTTAATTATTTTCACCCACTGCAAGAGAAAATATTTTAACAATGAATAGGTACACAATTTATATACCAAGTAATGGTTTAAAAAATTATCAGACACTTCCTTTTACTTCAGTTTTCCTATAGAAGAAAAAGGATACTTGGCAGCTTTGTTTCAATAAACAGTGTAATGAGACATCAAACTTTGCAATTAATTTTAATATTGCTTTGCAATCTCAGACTCTTTGCTACTGTACTAACTCTTTCCCCCCTTAAAGAACATGAGACCCTATTGCTAGACATCCATATCATATTATCTTATGCACTTTTGGTTGCCCCCCAGCCTCCAGCTTGTTCATAAGAAGTGTCCTGCTGGATCAGACTAGTGGTCCGAGTCTAGCATCCTTTTTCACACAGTGGTCAACCAGCTGTCCAGAAAGGACAAGAAACAGGGCAAAGAGGCCAAGGCATGTTGTTGTCTTCTAGCACTGATCTTCCGCGGTTTACTATTTCTGGATGTATGCATAAAGGAAGCATTCTGTGAACATCCCTCTGGTGTGGAAAACTACATGAAATCTTCTGGATCAGCTAGCAGCAAAGGAACTTATGACTGAGCATGCCAGACACATCCCTTTCCCAGAAACTCAGAAATTGTAAGAACCAATATAGTTATACTTAAACCTGTGAACACGCCAAGCTGATAAAAGCATGAAGCCTTCCCACTGGATGGATTTTTCAAAAGTTCTCTTGTGCACAAATCCATCTTGAACACTCAAGCCCTTGAACCACTGCCATTCATTTCAATGGGGCTGTTACCCTGAGTTAGCAATATAGTTCCCATTCGCAGTGGGAAAAACCCTTAACTTTAAATCTCATGTTTTAGAAGCAAACATTTCCTTTATAAAACATGGATTTTTTGTGGTGCATAGTAGCAATAAATATTCTACTCACCTGATGCTTGGTTATAGGTTTTCCAGAAGAAAATGGTTTTTGGAACAAAACCATAAAAAATGCAGACCTGTGTGAACAGGGATGTTTGTTAGATTGTGAAATTACAATAGTTTTAAAAATTAAAGTTTTTTTTTCTTTTCAGCGCAACACTGGCTATACGTTTTAGAACCGCACTCCTCACAAAATTAACAATTGTACAAAACACACCTTGAACTACTAGTTTCAAACACGTTGGGGGGCTGTTCCACAAATTACCTTATTCCCTCTTACTACGGCATTTCTTTTTAGAAGATAGTGTGAAACCTCAACAGGCTGGGCCACATATCACATTTCCGAATCTCCAGACTCTCGGGGAATGTGCTGTCAGTTCACACACACCTCCTTTAAGAAACTATGGCTTCCAATTTTGGTTTGTGGGCAAACACAACAAAAAGCTATGGAGAAAGAGGAAGGAAGCACGTGGGCCTGAGACGAGGCAATAAGTGACTTGATATAGTATGGCCATTCCACGCAAACTGACCCACTAAGTGGCAATCATATTTCCTCATTGCGTGCTGCTGCTGCCGCGCTATCCCTGGTGGTCCCCTGCTCTGCTTCTTTACCAAGGATCTTCCCTGTGGCCTTAGGTCAGAAGGGAAAAGGGGGCTGAATATACCCTTGCCCACTCTTCCTCCTAGCAGCATCCTTCCATTGCAGACTGCAGTGTGCAGCATATGGAGACACTGCTCAGCAGTTTATAGACCCCCCACTGACACGGCACAAGTCCCAAGTTTTAATACTCCTTTGCTTATCCATTCTAATTTGATTACAGTTTTTGGAGTATAATTTTAGGTTTTTTTGTTAATTTCCAGACATCATTCCATATGTAAGCCTTTTTTGGTTACCTAACCTTACTGCTCATGCCACCTTCTCGATTATCTCCACACTGCAACAGTATTCTTGATGCCATTACAGACCATAATATTACTGATTGATACACGATTTTCAATAGCAACAGTACAACACATTGCAGAATTTGCAGATTACAGTGCAAGTAAGGGCACAGCTGATTTTTAAAATATCTGAGAAAGACAGCATGAGCTAGTATGGTGTTTCCACCACCATGGGCATACCATCTGCTCCCCCCCCAACAACTGGAAAGGCATAACTGCTTCTGCATGATGCTCTTGAAGATAAACAGCAGCAAGGCACTAATCTCATCATATCTTTCTCTCATCTATATGTAATACAGTCCTCTAGCATGTGTGAAAAGATCCAGTAAATTACTACGGTCAATGGTACCGCAAGCTGTTCAGGTCCAGGAGAATCAGCAGTTTCTTGACCTCCCTATTTCCCAGCAAAGAACTTCTACCAGGGCAACCAAAGCAGGCTCATAACCCAGTCCCAAGCCAAATTGAAGTAGATATGGATAATCTGCATTAGCCAAGAATTTCAGGAGCCGATTAGTTTAAGCAACTTTACCCAAAAGGAGAGATTAGTGACCAGCTGATCAGTAGACAAATTGATAGGTTTCAGAAAAAACTTATATAACGGTTGTCTCACTGCCACTTCCTTCAAGGAGGCAGTAACTGCCCACTCTCTTAACAAGACATGACCCCCTCCCAGACCCAAATGTCCACTCCCCTTCAACTGAATGTGATCAGTCAAGATTGCCAAGGGTCAAACATGAAAATGGTAAACCACAATGCGCCATTCACCTTGACAGCATCCTTAGCTAAAATGTAGGTGTGATTTTAACTAACTAGTTTAGAGCTGGTGCAGAAAAGAGATGGGGAGGAGAATGCCCACATGAGAAAGAAGTCATCACAGGATATTGATCAGCAAAGCAAAACAGGATAAATGCCTGATATTTTCCACCACAAATCTAAAGTAATAATAAACAGTGCATTCCTAAGGAGAGTTACTCCAGTCTAAGCCCATTGAAACTAATGTGCTTACACTGGAGTAACTCTCAGGAATGCACTGAAAGTCTCTCCCCATTTGTGGCACACATAACTACTTCAGAAAATAAAGCTAGAAGCCTCAAAATTGGTCACCAGCTTCAGGATTGGACTTGCAGTGCCAAAACTGATGGGAATCAGAACATCCTAGCACAGACTAGTTCCAGAACATCCATCTCCTATTTGCAACAGAAGCAAATATTTTACTCATGAGGTGCCAAAAAAGTGCAGGCATCACAGACAGGAAGGGTGGGAAATATCCTTTTACAAAAGAAAGGGGATTTAACAACTTCCCTATCAGAGCCTGTGTGGTATAGTTGTAGTGGTTAGAGTATCTGACTAGAATTTCACAGACCCAGGTTCGAATTCCCACTCTGCTACTGAAGCTTGTTGGGTGACCTTGTGCCACTCCGAGCCTAACATAACTAATAGGATGGTTGATGTGAGGATAAAATGTAGATGAGAACAATGTCAACTGTTTTAAGTCCTCATTGAGTAGAAAGGGGGGGTATGACATTTGCTAGCAATCTAATTTGGTCTACAGTTCACCAAAAAAAAAGACGATTGCTATTGCTTCATCAAATACTGCTGCAGTTCTAGCAGGAAGCAGAATTGCTCATTCAGTATTCAAAGTACTGATGAATATTGGAAGAACAACATGTAACTGGGTTGGGGAAGGGAATGAGCAGGCAGACCTCTAACCTAGGAATAAGAAACAAAAACCTTGATGTTCCAATACAAGATTAATTCAAAAGCATGTGAAAACAGCTGTAGAATGATGAAGCAAAACTCTACTTACCCAAGTTTTACTATGAAGAGAAACTGTGCAAGATGGACTACTTTCAGGAGATCATAGGATTCAAACAATCCTAAAGCCTTTAAAAACTTAGCTAAACATAACAACACAATATATCTGGTCAGCCTGGGGAGGGAGAAAGGAACAAAAATTACTAAGAAATTATGGTAATCTCATAAAAAGAATACAGATTATAAAACTGGGTATATTGACAAAACTGGGTATACTGACGTGCAGGACCAGCTAGGCAGGCACAGTTGGTGAGGCTCAATGCATGGATGAGACGGTGGTGCAGGGTAGAGGGCTTTAGATTTGTAAGGAACTGGGCAACATTTTGGGACAAGCCGGGCCTATACAAAAGGGATGGGCTCCACTTGAACCAGGATGGAACCAGACTGCTGGCGTGTAATATAAAAAAGGTGGCAGAGAAGCTTTTAAACTGAACCTGGGGGGAAAGCCGACAGGAGCTGAGAAGCATCTGGTTCGGGCAAACTCAGTTCACATGGACAAAAGGAAAATTGCTTCAGATTGCCCACACAGGAATTACTTAGACATGAAAGGGAATGAAAAAAAAATGATGGACAGCCACTTAAAGATGCCCAAAGGCACATGCCAGGCAAGTCGAAAGAGAGAAACAGTATGGAGGTGTTTCTATGCTAATGCTAGAAGCCTCCAAGCAAAAATGGGGGAATTAGAGTGCATGGTTTTAAAAGAAAACATAGATATAGTGAGCATTACAGAAACCTGGTGGAGGGGAGAGAACCAGTGGGATACAGTCATCCCCGGTTACAAACTGTATAGAAATGACAGGGAAGGGCGTATTGGAGGGGGTGTTGCTATGTATATCAAGGAAGGCATAGTGTCTAATAAGCTAGAGACCATAAAAAGGGCAGACTCATCCACAGAATCCTTATGGGTGACAATTCCAGGCCCCAAAGGAGATTTAGTACTGGGGACGTTCTATCGGCCCCCTGACCAAATGGCTCAGGGTGATCTTGAGATGGAAAATGAAATTAGGGAAGCATGTAAAGGTAATGAAGTAGTAATAATGGGAGACTTCAACTTCCCTCATATTGATTGGATAAATGTATGCTCCAGTCAAGCCAAAGAGATAAAATGTTTAGACATCCTAAATGACTGTGCCCTCGAACAGTTGGTCATAGACCCAAGCAGAGGGGAGGCGATCCTGGATTTAATACTCTGTGGTGTTGCCAGTAACTTAGTGCGGAATGTGGATGTAGTTGAGCTAGTTGGCAAAAGTGATCACAATAGCATCAAATTTATATGTAAGTGGGAAAGTGACTGGGAAATCTCACACAATTACCTTTGACTTTAAAAGAGGGAACTTCTCTAAAATGAGAAAACTGGTAAAGAGGAAGTTGAAAGGAACAGTTAGGAGGGTTAAATCTCTTGAAAAGGCTTGGGGGTTACTCAAGTCCACATTACTAGAGGCTCAGCTAGCTTGTATACCACAGGTCAGGAAAGGTAGTAATAAGTCCAAGAGGTCACCACCATGGCTAACGGGTATGGTGAAGGAAGCAATTAGAGAAAAAAGTCTTCCTTCAGAGACTAGAAGGTTGGAGGGCTTTAAGAGGGGAGTGGACATGTTCATGGAGGAAAGGGTTATCCATGGCTATTAGTTAGAATGGATACTAGTCATGCTGCATACCTATTCTCTCTAGTATCAGAGGAGCATGCCTATTATTTTGGGTGAGGTGGAACACAGGCAGGATGGTGCTGCTGCACTCGTCTTGTCTGTGGCTTCCTAGAGGCACCTGTTTGGCCACTGTGTGAACAGACTGCTGGACTTGATGGGCCTTGGTCTGATCCAGCAGGGCCTTTCTTATGTTCTTATGACAACAGGCTAGTGTTCAGAGCATTGGATCAGTGGACCAGACACAAAACTCCAATGCTTAAGGTTATTTTATTATACAACTTCCTTGATTTTGGTAGATAATTAAAATGTTATTTGGTCTATAAAGCATTGTTGGCCTGTAGGCCTGCTTAGTGTACAAAACATCCTTGGACTACAATGTTTTGAAATAAAAAAATTGCTGCATATGACACATCTCGTTTATCAAACCCTACAGGATTGTGATCAGTCAATGTGTATTTAGTTCACAATGCACTACAGAGGTATTGATTTCTTGCTCTAGGGTAGCAAATTTCAAGAACAATCCCAGATAGGTGTGGTCCAGCATTAAAGGTAAAGGTCCCCTGTGCAAGCACCGGGTCATTCCTGACCCATGGGGTGATGTCACACCCCGACGTTTACTAGGCAGACTTTGTTTAAGAGGTGGTTTGCTAGTGCCTTCCCCAGTTATTTTCCCTTTAACCCCAGCAAGCTGGGTACTCATTTTACCGACCTCGGAAGGCTGGAAGGCTGAGTCAACCTTGAGCAGGCTACCTGAACCCGACTTCTGTCGGGATCGAACTCAGGTCTTGAGCAGAGCTTGGACTGCAGTACTGCAGCTTACCACTCTGGTCCAGCATTAGTGATTGATAAATAGGTGAGAGGTTAAGTATCAGGCTGGACGGATCCATAAACACTGCATTATGGTGCACATGAAAGTAGCCTATGGGATACTATGAATGTACACAAAATCAACAGAATATCATGCAACTTTGTTGTTTTGAATAATAAGGAACACTATGAAATTTCAACGTAACCAGAAAACAAATGCCAAAAAGGTAAATGGGACAAAGAAAGCCAAAATGTTCATAAGCATATATTTCTATCACACTTCTGCGCAATTTATAATACTATGGCACACCAAGCAGCTTAATAAAAGAACACACAGGTTTCCAGGTCCACATTTTGAAAAGACTTCTGAACTTTTAAGGGTTGATTCACATACTATTAAATTTCTATACAGAACTTATGGCACTCCACCATGATCTGTAAACCGCTGAAGACTCTTTAGCTATGATCCCTCACAATATGTATACAACATAGCTGTTCACACACCTGCATATTCTGTGCAGAAACATGTTAATGTAGAGCCATAAGAGTTGGGAGGAGGGAGAACCCAACACCAGATCTCAGCTGTTCCTGCTTCATTTTCTTCATTTAGCATAATGCTTAGATACAGAATCTCAGAACAAATGCAACCAGAAACACAGGAGGCAGAACGCCTATACCTTTACCTTCCGGTAACAGGGAATGTTAGCCTACTACAACCAAAACTATAGGGAGTCTTGTGACCCCTTCCAGAGAAGCAAATACATTATGGCATAAGCCTCATGAGCCAGAAGGTGCCACAAGACTTCTTGTACTATCGTACATTTAATCATCATGTAGAAGTCGAAATGTAGCAGGTGCAGCTACCACCTCAGAGGACTAATGCACATGAGCAGCACTGCATGCACATGCTGTATTTTCTTTTTCTATACAACCTGTGAAAGGACACAACTTGTAGATGTATAGCTGCCAGTCATCTGCAGCAGAAACAACTGGTTCTGGCTGCATCTTACTTGCTTTTCCATATGTCTGAAACTGCCTCCTAGAATACCTGTGCAACACCAACCCTTATTACAAAATGTACCATTGGGAACATCCCTCAGATCTCATTCATGTTTCTACTAAGACCGAGTACATTCAAATGATCGCATACATGCCCTCCTACTTATTTTCTCATACCACCTATACTTCCTGGGGAAGGAGCCATGGCATGCAGAAGATCCCAGGTTCAATCCCTGGCATCTTCCGTTAAAATTATCACATAGTAGGCGATGAAAGTCTTCCACCTGGGACCCTGGAGAGCAACTGGCCATCTGAGTAGACAATACTGACCCTGATGGACCGACAGTCTGATTCAATACTAGGCAACTTGAGGCATGTGTGTGTGTGTAAAGTGCCGTCAAGTTGCAGCCGACTTATGGCGACCCCTTTTTGGGGGTTTTCATGGCAAGAGACTAACAGAGGTGGTTTGCCAGTGCCTTCCTCTGCACAGCAACCCTGGACTTCCTTGATGGTCTCCCATCCAAATACTAACCAGGGCCGACCCTGCTTAGCTTCTGAGATCTGACGAGATCAGGCTAGCCTCGGCCATCCAGGTCAGGGCAATGTAAGCAATAACAATAGCTCCTTCGCTTGGCCAGTTAGACAGGTGTGTGTGTGTGTCCTTCAAGTCGCAGCCGACTTATGGCGACCCCTTTTGGGGTTTTCATGGCAAGAGACTACTAACAGAGGTGGTTTGCCAGTGCCAGTGCCTTCCTCTGCACAGCAACCCTGGTATTCTTTGGTGGTCTCCCATCCAAATCCTAACCAGGGCTGACCCTGCTTAGCTTCTGAGATCTGACGAGATCAGGCTAGCCTGGGCCATCCAGGTCAGGGGCATACCTGATCTTTCTAACTGGAAGATGCCAGGAACTGAACTTGGGGCCGCCTGCCTAAAAGCCATTGAGCCATAAGCCCCTTCCCCAGTTCTGTATTGTACTTGCATTATATTTTCACGGCCCTGTAAAGTAACAGGTGCACTGAGGGCGTCACAACCAGCGACTGCTTTGGAAGGCTACATCCCCACGACAGATCCCTCGGACGACGGCCGTACTGACGCCCTCTGCGCCTCCCCCCCCCAGCCCCTCTTCCCAACCCAGGGAGCCACCGGGCCCCCAGCAGCCGAGGAGGCGGCGGCGGCGCTGGCCTCCGCCTCCTCCCTCCGGCCGCAGGCGCCTCAGCGCTCGCGGCTCCCCCCGGAGCCGAGCCTCCCCGGACAGGGGCAGTTACCGGGCGCTGGGCACATCCACGGGCCCCAGCCGCCCGCCTCCGGCCACCACCTCTCCGCCGCCGAACTTCTCCTCCATGCCGGCTCTGGGGCCGGGCTTCGTCAGCCGCCGCCGCCTCCGCCAGCGCGGGCCTCCCTCATCCTCCGCGCCAAGAGGCCAGGCCCGCGAGCAGGCAGGCAGGCAGGCAGGCCTCGGCCCGCAACGGAACAGGAAGAGGCGGGCCCACGGCTGCGCGAAGAGCCACGTCCTCAGTTGCCGCCGGAAACGCTTGACGCAATGGGGGAGGGGGAACTGAGGGCAGAGGAAGAAGGCGGCTTTCCTCGCCCCTCCCACCGGAAATGGGCTCTCCTGCGCCACCTGTCGGCCTAGATCTGGCGCTGCTAAAGCGCCCTGGTCCCATCCGGGACCAAACGGGCGGGGTAGAGTTGGAAATAGGCTTCCCCCATTCTCTGGCAGGGTGTGAGTTTTCGTGAGCCACAGCTCACTTCTTCAAGAAGTAACTTTTTCTCACTTCTGAAGAAGTGAGCTGTGGCTCACGAAAGCTCACACCCTGAGGTTAACTCTCCTCTGCTTTTCCACTGGTAGGGTTGCCAACCTCCAGGTACTAGCTGGAGATCTCCCACTATTACAATTGATCTCCTGTCGATAGAGATCAGTTCACCTGGAAAAAATGGCTGCTTTGGCAATTGGACTCTATGGGATTGAAGTCCCTCCCCAAACCTCCCACTCCTCAGGCTCCGCCCCAAAAACCTCCCACCGGTGGCAAAGAGGGACCTGGTAACCCTATCCACTGGCCATTTCTCTAGCCTTTGTTTGAGTGATTTGCCCATTAGGGAATCATACCGGTTGCTTGTCTGTTGCTTGCATGTGTTCTGCAACAAGCTAAATCCAGATCTCCACATAGGATACTCTCCAAATATCCTGACTGATTGAATTTTTATTTTATATTCTTAGAGTCATATCTGAATTAATTAGAATATATTGTGCTGGGACAATACTTCCAGTAGATCACAAATTACATCTTAATTATTGGCTTTAAAGTATTTACCAAATGAGTTTGCTCCACCCAGACCTCAAGAAATGTGATGTCCAATTTGATAAAAGAGAAGACGACTGAAGACTTCCAAAAAAAATGGGAATGCTATTTCGAATATGTTAAATAGAAAAAAATAGATTGTTAGAGATAAATATTAGTTTATAAAACTTACTATATAGGATAGAAGGAACTTATTTAAAAACAAAACGTTGACTATAAGAATAATGTATAGGGTATTTGAAATGAAGAGACAGACTCCCCGGAGGAGTACAAACTGCGTGAATGTGTGTATATGTAATTTGTGTGTTTTCTTTCTGAAAATGTTAATAAAATATATTTTAAAAAAAGGAAGTGAATAAAAACAGTAACGCTAAAAACAAAAAACAAAAACGTGATGCTCTCTTATCAGAGGCCAAAATGGCTACTGTCTTCCTTGTGGGGGGTAGCCACCCTGAGTGGGTGCAACTTTCCACTACAGCAAGGGAAGGATTCTGTGCGAGGAAGGAGAGTTTGTGCTGTTGGCATCTGGCTCTCAAACCCACTTAAAGGTGACCTTTGTTGCTCGCTGGGGGAAATCACTGAACTGTGCAGTGTTCCTGAGGCATAAGCTTATGGGCTTTGAAGGAGGTGATGGAGGTCGATTCCTGCTCTCTGAAAAAACGCCGTCCATGGAGGCAGCAGTAGCCTTGTTTTTATCCTTCGATCTGCTGGCAGAAAGGGGCTAGATTCAGATCTTTAAGGAAACCCGCACTGGCAATGGAACTCCAGTCCCAGGGAAGTGGGGTTAGTGAGTGGAGTCAGGATGCGTCACAGGGTGGAGCCTGATGGGTGTGACCTGTGAATCAGGAGACAATTATTAGTGGATCAAAGTGCTGAGTTTTTGAGGTGGAAATTCAGGACTCTTCTTCACCAGTGAAAACAGTGAGTGGGGTGGCTTTCCAGGAACATTCTTGGTACTGAAACAGAGGAAAAACTACACAGGCAGGTAAAATACTTGATGGCTGGCAAACCTCTTTTTGCCCTGCGTGTGTCTTGAGAATAGTGGTGTGGTATAGTGGTTAGATTTAGCCTCTTCCCAAGTTGGCACGCATGCGACGACAGTCCAAGTGCTCTGCTCTTTCCTGACCTTCCACACTGAGGAATGAGTGTAATTTCACACCTTGCTAGGGAGGCCTGGGAGTCTCAGAGTCTGAAATTACATTCAGTTTCACCCCCTGACATGATCTGACCTGACCCTGGCTGCCCAGGCTCTCTGTGCCTGCTGCTCTGTCCACCCGCTCCGTGCACACCAGCTGGACACTTGTTGGAAGCCCTGCCTTGGAAGCTCAGCAAGAGACAGGCAAATCCAGCCACTGTGAAAGGCGACACTGGAGTTGGCCACGTCTGACCCTACCAGTGTAGACTCTCTACCAGCCCTGCAACTCAAAATGTGGTCATTCAACACCCAGCGTCGATGCTGGTTTCCGACAAGTGATTAGACCCATGACAAGCTAATATGAACACATCAGCAAGAAATGAGAATCAGGGCACGTTAACCTGACCGAGCGTCACTTAATGCAGATTAATTACTCCTGATGCATATTTTAAGCCATGGGCCTTTAGAAGGCAGGAGTGAGATATCAGGACTGATCTCCTTAGAGGGTCCAAACCAATGCCTGGAAAAAGCATGCCAGCTTCTTATTTCCCCAGTGCTTCTAACAGTTGTATGACTTGTTCAAGATTATTCAGCTATTTTTGCATGGAAATAAGGATCTGAACCCAGACCTTATAGTCCATGTTGTCTTTCTATAATGTTGGCTGGCCCGTGTACTGTGGTAGCATGTTATATTTGAACAGAGAATGTTTCTTCTTTTCCCAAAATGACATGAACATCAAAAACAAACAAATATTTATGCTGTAAATGTATCATACATCAGACAAGGAACAGTGGAACATCAGTGGAACAGACTTCCTCGAGAGGTGGTAAGTGCTCCTTCCCTGGAGATTTTTAAGCAGAGACTAGATGGCCATCTGTCAGCAATGCTGATTCTATGACCCTAGGCAGTTCATGAGAGGGAGGGCATCTTTGCGATCTTCTTGGCATGGAGTAGGGGTCACTGGGGATGTGTGGGGGAGGTAGTTGTGAGTTTCTTGAATTGTGCAGGGGGTTGGACTAGATGATCTTGGTGGTCCCTTCCAACTCTATGATTCTAAGGACTCAGAAACCTGTAACTGAAAAAAAATAATCAAATTTATGAGATTCCATTTCCCTAAGGATCTCTGGCCCATGTATGTGGTGATTATCACATTTTATTCTTACAACAGTACTGTGGGAGAGGCTGATGAATAGTAAGTGAAGCAAGCTCTCTCAATGAACTCTATGTTAATCTGTCTCAATGGCCCATAGATGTTCACTTTGCTAATTCCAGCTTCCCTTTTCAATTTGATGTGGGTTTTGAGGTGGAAAGAGCAAAGGAAGTTTACTGTGGTCTCCTTGCTGTACAATTCGACTTCTCATTAGACTATTATGTAGGAAGGATGTTTGGTTGCGGAATTGTGTTACAACAGTGCCACACATTGGACACATGTAAGAATTGCCCGTGAGAAATTCTAATACCTCTTTCTCTTATTGAAAGGGGAAAAAAACTGCTGGAACAACTGAGGGAAGCTTAAGAATAGGCTGACTCCCAAGTAGGTACGACAAAATGTTACAGGATGTGCACCAGGGGTCGCATTCCACTGGACAGAACTCAACTCTGTGGACTCCCCCCCACCTCCCGACCATTAATCTTGGCCCTCCCAAGTCCATTGTAAGAGAACCGGTTTTGTTGGTGTAATGTGTTTAGATTTAAACCTCTCCCCTGGTCACAAAAGAAAAGCCCTGGGTGGAGTTCCTTCACTCCTTGCCCAACAAATATCAGGGGTGAAAACGCATGGTCGCTTTATCCTCCTTTAATCCCTGTTTCAGCCAGGATTCATCCAGGATCGAACCCATGCGTTTCGCCTAATGTGAGTTCAGTCCTGGCTAAAACAGGGATTAAAGGAGGATAAAACGACCATGCGTTTTTGCCCAAAGTTACTCAACCCACCAGCTATCATTATTGTATTGCTAAGATACTAGAAGGGTATGACCGACTTTTGTCCTGTCTTGTCAACTCCTCTCCTCCATGCTTTTCAACTGGGGTCCCAAGATCGTTATCTGTGCTCTGAACCTCCAGCTTGGGCTATGATATGCCTCATCCAATATACCTGCAGCTGCCTTAGGGCAACCCTGTTGTCTTCTACCTGACCAACAGTGTGAAGAACCGTGATGATTTTATATTCTGAGGTATTCTCTAGCTGCCACCCTCTACCATAGATCAGGTTTCCTGCCCTTCTAGGCTTCCATAGTCAGATTTGCTTCTTCAAACTGGCTATAGTTGTTGATGGAACCCTGGGTTGCCTGTGGTTGCTACTGGGGGCCTCTTCTCCCTTCATTGACTTTCCGCTTTCAAGGCTCAATGAGGGAGGGGAGAGTTTCTCACTGGCTAGGTAAGAGAAACTTGCTTGTCTGTGGTGGGCTGCCTTCATATCTTGGGTGCATAGCATGATGTCCATGCAAATCAGCTTCCCAGCTTCCCCCAGTGGCTCAGCCACAGTCAGAACTAATCTATGGCCATTTTTGCATGGTAATTAGCAGGTGTTCCAGGCTGAATTGCATTGGTGTGATCACATTGGTGCAGCTGCTCGCATGCGATCCCTGCCCCAGCTCCATCCCAAAAACTTTCCACTGGAGGAGAGGGGGGGACCTGGCAACCGTATACAGAAATCATTTCCCCTGGAGAAAATGGCTGCTTTGGAGGATGGACTCTTTGTCATTGTACCCAGCTGTGGTCCTTCCCCTCTCCAAACCCCACCCTCCCCATGCTCCATCCCCAAATCTCCAGGAATTTCCCAACCAAGATTTGGCAGCCCTACCACATTCACAGACACTTACTTCTAGGTATGTCTGCAAAGGACCTCAGCTTTAATTGATCTGAGGAGGGTAGTAGCTTTCAATGGATTGCTGAACTCCAGTGCCAGGACAACTGTGTTTCCATGCCTAAGAAACGTCTCGTGAATATTGACAGGTAGATTTTAAAACAGCTCCCTACACAGTTGAATTGGTGGCAGAAGAGGTGGCATAGATTCTTCCCACTAGCTCATACTGCCTTGACTGGGAGATCAATGATTTTGGAGAACTGGCTCTTGGCCCAGATTCGTCCATACACAATTTTGCTTGTCAGGATGAAGGAGGAGCTTGTGTCAAACTTAGCAACTGGTCGTGTCTCCTTAAAGTTGATGATACCCGACCAGGAGAACTTTGTTGCTACGGCATTGATTTTCCCAGTGACTCATAGCCTGCATTTAAGCTCCTTCAGGCTATACAATTGATATATTACTTGGGGTTTCAACGGAAGGGTCTCAGAGAGAGAGGCAGAGAGAAAGCGAGAGCACATACTTGCAACTTATGTTTGCTGACTTCAAATTCACTCATGCAAATACCAGATGATGAGCCACTTTTGCCTGTATCACATTGTTATTCCATTAGACAGATGCCTTCCATTCATGGACACCTAACTCTTATGTGTGCAAAATGAATGACCAGAGAATTCTACAGTCCCGTAGACTAAAAGTCTTGGTTTTAGATTTTTTGTTTTGTGATAATAGCCCCAGTGGGACTCAATTTTCTTGCTGAGATTTGTACAAATTCTCTTCCCCCTCCACTATATATATTTAACTGTGGATACTTTTTAATAGTGTGGATTTTATATCCAGAAGGGGGAGATGTTGCCAAACAGCAGAATGCATATTTAAAGAGTTCTGGAGAGTTGACCTCAGGAAGACACTTAAGCGAAGTATTGGGAGACAAGAGTTGACTGTTTGCATAATATTTGCAGGGGTGTTTTTTTTTTAAATCTCTGGAGTTAGGCAATCACCACTTTTATAAGCATTCTCCTGAATATACGGTACTAAACTTATGGAATGATTACTCAGGCTAAGAGATCACAGGGATAGCTGTATGCCTCAAGATATAATGGCAGCTAAAGATAGAAATAAGGTACTAGACATTACTGCATGTATTGCCCTCAGATAACAAATTGGGGTTGCTTCCATGTATGCCTTCTGAAATTGACTTGATTTGGTCAACCTGGGACCCGCATATGTGAAGGACTGCCTCTCGTGATACCTGCATACCACCTTGGGTATGCCGCACCTCCCTCCCCCCATTTGCCCACCTGTTCTCTACTAGAAATCTGGTAAATTTTGGTATATCACCAGCCCTGGAATAACTTGTCTGAGGTCATGCAGCAGGCTTTCAGGAAGAAAGATAGTTCTTTTTCAAAAGAGTTTCTGTTAATATTCAGAGCGATTAGTTTTCTTTTGCTGTTCAGTCGGCCATGTGAGAAAATGCTGGGGTTTTTTGGTTGATATCTGGCTTTTGGTAGACTTCAAGGATTTGATTTTTTTTTAAAACTGAGTAGTTTTTGTTCAGATCATTTTAATGAAATTATTTGATTTTTCTTGTTAGCTTCTTTGAGCTCTTTGGTAATGGGTATGGTAGCAATGTTTTAAAATTAGGGTTGCCAACCTCCAGGTGGGGCCTGGAGATCTCCCAGAATTACAACTGATCTCCAGTTGTGCAAAACAAAAAAATTCGGTAAATGTTGGGTTTGGGTTTATTGGGCCTGATTTTTTTTTGGTAAACCTGGAATAAGCTGAATACCCATACCGGTAAATATTGGCATTCAGCTTATTGCTGTGTTTACCGAAAAATTCGGGTTTTCTGAATTTTCTGAAGCTCCTAGAGGGCATTTTTTGAGGTAGGGTCCCCAAATTTGCAGCACGGCTGCAAGGGACTCTCCTTAGATGGTCATCAAAGTTTGGTGAGCTTTGGGACAGGGGGTCCGATTTTATGGGCTTGCAAAGGGGTTGCCCCCATCCTCCAGGCATTTGTGACCCGAGCTGTCCATCGGTTTCAGGTTCAGAAGTTCAGCGTTGCCGAGGACTGGTGGAAAGAGCTGATTGCCAGGCTGGCGCTTCAAAGTCTAGGGGCTGCCTTCATATCTTGGGTGCATAGCATGATGTCCATGCAAATCAGCTTCCCAGCTGAGGAAAAAGGCTTAAATGCAAGAAAAATAAGACACAGAAAACATTTCTTTTGGTGGCAAATGACATCCTGTGAACAGTCCTTTATTGTGGTCATCAAAAATATGATTTAAAGAGATGATCACAGTGCAGGGAAACGAAGCCTCTACTCGGGGCGACCGTCAGTTTGAGAGCAGGTTTGGGGGGGGTGAGATCGGAGCCAGTCAAAGTCTCAATCACGGGGCCCATCTGAAGGAGATTGCTCATCCATGTGGATGAAGAAATCTCCTTCAGAAGCCTGGTGGTAGCAGGAGCTGAAGATGGCACCTGTTTAGTTGGAGGGTGTATCTCTCCGGATGGGACTGGGTAAGCCCTGTCTTTTAAATAACCCATATACTTTATCCAGATTAACCCACTGAATGGTGATGATGATGGATGATCGTGTGGTTGGAAGGTTGGTCAGACCAAGTTGGCTCCATATGCACAATCCCTACCTCAAAAGGGCCTCAACTATGGGGCCCTAATAAAACTAGTCCCCCCCCCAAAAAAAAACTAGTCCCAAACCCAAAACGGCTTTTTCAGGAAGCGCCTATTTGGCTTCGAGGAGATCCCCAGGTTTTGGCTTCAGTAAACCCAAAACCTGAACGAAGCTGAAACGGCTAATTTTGGGTTTATTTTCGGATCGGGTTTATCAATATGCACAACCTTACTCTAGGATTCACCTGAAATTCTGTAGTTTTACCATGGAATATGGGAGTTGCCTAGAGCATAACCCCACCACGGTGACAGCAGTTCCGGGTTTGGTCCTGAAATGATGTTGCAGTGTCCATGAGACACTGGTTTTCACTGATTCCCCCTTCCAGTTTTGCTCCCACTGCTTTACCAAGCAGCTGAAGCAGAGGGGCCTGGAGTGGGAGGGCAACTGTGCAACTGTGCAAATCCCAACTGTGCAAATGGATTTATATTAGTGTTGCTGCCCCCTCCCAGATGGCGCCTGGAGTTCTCCCTCTATTACAATTGATCTCTTGATGACCAAGATCAGTTCCCCTGAAGAAAATGGCTGCATTGGAGGGTGGACTGTATGTAGGGTTGCCAGGTCGCTTAGATTGGTGGGCAATTGCCCACCAATCCATCGCACAGCTCAGAAGCAGGGATCGTGCGCATGGCTGCACTGACCCGATCATGTTACTTCTGGTTTACACCCAGAAGTGCGGCATCGCGACGGCCTTGTACCACTCAAACCCCCAGATTTTGAATAGTAAAAGGCCTGTCCTGATGCGGCATTTCCAGGTGTAAACTGGTAGTGATGTGATTGCATCGGCGCAGCCACACAAGCGTGATCCCTGCCCCAGCTCCACCCCAAAAACCTCCTGCCAGAGCGGGGGGACATGGCAACCCTAACAGTATGGCATTATACCCAGCTGAGGTCTCTCTCCTCCCCAAACCCCGCCCTCTCCAGGATCCATCCCCAAAATCTCCAGATATTTCTCAGCTAGGGTTGCCAGCTCCAGGTTGGGAAATACCTGGAGATTTTGGGGGTGGAGCCTGAGTGGGGTGGGGTTTGGAGAGGGGAGGGACTTCAATGCCATAGAGTCCAATTGACAAAGCGGCTATTTTTCTCCAGGGGAACTGATCTCTGTCGCCTGGAGATCAGTTGTAATAGCGGGAGATCTCCAGCCACCACCTGGAGGTTGGCAATCCTATTTCCAACGCAGAGCTGGCAACCCTAGTTTGTATCCAGTCCACAGTAGTGTGTGTCATGTGTGTGGGGCCCCCAATTTGACATGAAGAAGCCTCTGCACAATCCCAGTGGCAATCCAGCCAAAGATTCATGCAAGTAGCACCATGTTGCATGGGTGGATCTTGATCCCTCAGGTCTATCTGTGTACGGAAGAGTGTTTCTGCGTTTAGATCTCCTGTGCTGCCATGTGGAGGGACGGGAGAGGAATGTTTAAACAGACCAAATTAATATGCATGGTACTTACATCTATAATTGCCTCCTACACGTTTATATCTCAAGATTCTTCTTTAACTTTCTGGGTTGGGAAATACCCACTTCTTTTCTTTAAATGTCACCCTTCTGTTTAAAGCAAAGTGAGAAGAAAGAGGTAAGAAAAATAAAGAAAGGAAGGAATCCTTCCACAGACACAAAATGAAAAAGTAGGTATTTAAAAATTAAGGACAAAATAAATATCAAGTAAATACATGCCATAAATATTTTTAAAGGACCAAAAGCTGGAAATTTAAACAAAAGTGAGAGAAGCACCTGTATAAAATAGCAATCTAAGGATTATCTGAGGATTTGGTTTTTAATGTTTCTTAAAATGCTTAATAAATGGATACTGATTATAACTGTAAAGTTCCTAGCAAGTCTATTAATTCAGTGCTGGGTTGAGGTTTAGACTATAGATCTAGGGTTGCCAGCTCCGGGTTGGGAAATACCTGGAGATTTGGGGGGTGGAGCCTGAAGAGGGCAAGGTATGGGGAAGTGAGGGACTTCAATGGGGTATAATGCCATAGAGTCCAACCTTTCAAAGTGGCGATTTTCTCCAAGTGAACTGATCTCTGTTGCCTGGAGATCAGTTGTAATAGCAGGACATCTCCAGCCACCACCTGGAGGTTGGCAACCCGATATATATCCTACATCTATGGCCTAGTGTTTATCAAGCAATAGCAACCAGAAGGCTAGTCAAGGAAGAGACAGCTGAGTAACAAAATAACCAGGCATGGGGATGATGGCGGGTGTATCTGTCTGCCTCTTCTGCCTCCCCCCCCCCATTTTAGCCCAAGAGGATATAACATATGGTAAGGCTTTGCTTTGTATTTTTGGTTTCCTCATTCGGCTGCTCCTGCCACCGTTTGCACGTATGGTTTTCAAGTACAAAAATATGACGGAGTGGGGTAAGCTGTTGCAGAGAAGCACGCAGACGGCTGCATTCCGTGGCTCTGGGTTCAGTTCTTAATACCTCCATTGAGTAATAGGATCTCCAGCAAGAAGCAGGGAATTCCAGGGCTGGCACATGCTGTTAGAAAAACTCCCCCACTAAAACAAAAATAAAATACCCCCACCCCACCAAAAAAAAAAAAAAAAACACCCCTTAGCAGACTTGGAGAGAGGATGGATCTTAAGATTCTTGCAAATGTATAGTTAACTTACAAAGAACTTTAAAAATGTTGATTTGTTTAAATATATTCCCGTCTAGGATTCTGGGGGACCACACAGAGGCAGCCTAGTAGACTGAACCCCACTTCTGGCAACCTCAGCTAGTAGGGTTGCCAGCTTCGGGTTAGGAAATACCTGGAGATTTGGGGGGGTGGAACCTGAGGAGGGCAGGATTTGGAGAGGGGAGGGACTTCAATGCCATAGAGTCCAATTGCCAAAGTGGCCATTTTCTCCAGGCGAACTGATCTCTGTTGCCTGGAGAGCAGTTGTAATAGCAGGAGATCTTCAGCCACCACCTGGAGGATGGCAAGCCTACCAGCAATTGGGCTTTCACGGCAAGTGAGAAGCAGAGGTGGTTCGGCATTGCCTTCCTCTGCAGAGTCTTCCTTGGAGGTCCCCCTTCCAAGTACCAACCCTGCTTAGCTTCTGAGATCTGACATACCATGTCCCCTTCCCTCCTCAAGTAATGTGCATGTGTGTAAAGTGCCGTCAAGTGCAGCCGTCTTATGGCGACCCCTTATGGAGTTTTCAAGGCAAGAGACTAAGAGAGGTGGTTTGCCAGTGCCTTCCTCTGCATAACAACCCTGGTAGTCCTTGGTGGTCTCCTATCCAAATACTAACCAGGGCTGACCCTGCTTAGCTTCAGAGATCAGGCTATACCCATGCTGTCTTCCCTCCCCCTGCAAGCCATTCGCCTTGACAAAAAGTATAGGCATCTTTTCTTTGTAGTAACGTGCCTGCTTTTTCTATTTGTGTGCATATATGTGGGTGGGTGAATGAGTGAGTGCTCCTATATATAGGGTAGGTAGCCTAGACTGTGGCTGAGTTTGAAATTCATTTTGTTATGAGAGTCTGGAATTTGCTCTCAGGAGATTAGCAGCCCATTCAACCATCTCTGCTGTGGAATTCTCCTATGAAAGGGAGGAACTAGACCCCCCTCAACTGTGTTTCTGCCCACATAGATGGGTTAGTATGGGAGCCATTGCATCGGTGGCTAGACACAACTGCTTTGGTTTGGGGTTTTTTCCCCCTCCCACCTGGCCAAAAATAGCCCTGTGGTGTGTTTTTTGAATTCTCAGAAATACCACTGTTCCATAGCACATAAATGTCAGAAGCTTTTCTACCAGCGACATATTGTAAAAACAAGACCGTACACAGCCAGCAAGACAGTTCCCTAGATAAGTGCCCAAATGTGCTTAATCTTGCATTCTTTTGAAACAGTTGTTGGCTGTTTTATGCCAGCGCTCAGGACATTTATCATAACTACACCAAATTATCTCTATATTCCATTGGCGTCCAACATAGGGAACATCTCACTTTGAAGTGGACTTTTTGTTGTGTATTGTAGCCAGAGGATTTTTTTAAAAAAAAGACCACTTCAAAGTTATTGAAACAACTCAGTAACACTGATTTCATATTCACTAGACACACTTTCAAATTAAGGGCTAGCTTTTTCGCAGGATGTAGAGCTAGCAGGGTGACTGTAGCACAAGTTACTTTGGGGCTTGAGATGCATTAATAAAGGGCAAAATTAGTTATAGCCTGAGCAGACAATTAAACATGCATAACAAGGTGGTATGGTTCTCATACAGGCTCTCATCTCAAGTTTCGTGTGGGGAGGATTTTCTTTGAATGTTGTTTCTTCATTACAATTTCTGTGTAGATCTTGTGTGCGCGCGTGTTTCTCCTTTACAACCAGAAGTGCAGCCTTGCTAGGAGCCTTAGACCACTCAAACTCTTAAGAGTGGTCTAAGGCTCAATCAATTAATCAATCAATCAACACCTTTATTGGCTTAAACAACATGATACTGATTAAACATTTTCCAAACAAATAGGATCTAAGGCTCCTCGTGAGGCGGCACGTGCGTGCACGATTGCCCGCCGGCCCTCAGCTGGTTGGCGGGCAGAAGGGCACATTGCCAGGGGTTTGCCCGCCACCAGTGTGCACCTGGTAACCCTAATTGGCAGTGTCTTGTTTTAAAAACTCTCCTGTTTTTAAAAAATACAACACTACTGAAGGGCTCTATCTCATACTCCTAACTGTTTTGAGAATGTATTTTAGTATCATTTTTGTATTTACACTTTTCAGTGTTGCAGAAACTAAGCCTTTGGGGCACGGGATAGGGTATAAGATCCAGAAAAACAAGGCGCATCTTATCTCAAGTCACATTTCTTTACTGTAAACATGCGAAGGCTTTTTTTTTTTTGTGCTTGCACCAGAAAGGTGCTTTGATAAACTTGTGACTCAGGGAGGGCTAATTGATTGCTGATAAAGCAGAGCTGACATCAGCCCGGTAGCCAATCTGAACAAAGCCAACCTTTCATTTGCTATGTTACTGGGTTTTAAGTTCCAGTGCAATTCTGTTTATCATTACATTTGAGGTTCGGGAAACCCAATTTTAAGTCTGGTTGATGAATGTTATGGCAATAATGATAAAGTAGATCTTTGCAAATCTTGTACATCTTACTGTTTCTCAGTTGCTTGTTTGGAAAAAGAGATTAAAATACATCTAGATTTTGCAGGAGAATTTGTTTGAGAATGCCCACCCCAGGGCAGGTTCATAGTCTTGAGGTTTTCTGGACCTAACACCCTCTGGTGGCTCACATATACCGTATTTTTCGCTCCATAAGACGCACTTTTTTCCTCCTCAAAAGTGAGGGGAAATGTCAGTGCGTCTTATGAAGCGAATGCTGGCTGGGCGTGTGTGTCGGGTCAACGCGAGCCGGCATTCCCCGCCCCGACGGCCAGCTGGGAGGCGGGCGGGGCGCACAGAGCCGGCAGGGCACATGCGCGTCCGGACGGCGCGAGCCGGCATTCTCCGCCCCAACAGCCAGCTGGGAGGCGGGCGGGGCCGCACAGAACCGGCTGGGCGCATGAACCGGCTCGCTCTGTGCGGCCCTGCCCGCCTCCCAGCTGGCCGTCGGGGCGGGGAACGCCGGCTCGCACCATCCCGACGAGCACGCGCCCAGCCAGCATTTGCTCCATAAGACAAGTTTTTAGAGGAGGAAGTTTTAGAGGAGGAAGATGATACAATCCTAATTTTCTAATGCTGTCATCCTTAACAAACAATTCTGCATTAAGCCAGTTCTTTAGCTGAACGTGAAGTTCCTGTTACCAGGAAGCTAGCGAAGCACAGGAAAGCCGCTGTGCTTGCGATATTGCAACATTTAGGAATGTATGTGAGTGCTTATGCAAACTCAGTTTGAAGAGAGAGAGAACAGGAGGAAGGGGGGTGATTCTTGACCCGCATTTATCTACATGGGTGTCACGTCTAAAAGGAGGTTCCTGCACCTGTTCATGTATACAGGGGCAGTTAATAGTGCCACAGGTAAAATACCTTTATTGTGGGCACTTCAATGTACACTGAAGTAATTCACATTGAGGCTGCCGTGTTTGTGCTGATATTTTCCATGTTCTGTTTTCTGTTGGGTACGGTGATGTCATGGCTGATGCTGCTGTGTGAGGATTGGTTCTTTCCATTCATGGCAAACATGGGAAGATGGTTGTCATGTTGCTCTGTGATTACTGGATATCAGCACTGTTTTGTGGATTTGGATGGTGTTGCGATATTTACCACTTTGGTGTTGCGATATTTACCACTTTGAGTGGTAAAAGGCCTGTTGTGATGCGGCACTTCTGGGTGTAAAACGCACCACAAGGGGATGTTTACCACTCTGACTCTCAGTTTGAGTGGTAAACAGCCCCTTGCAATGCAGCGCTTCCAGGTGTAAACCAGAAGTGACGTGGCGCTGCGGGCAGGTGCGCGTGCACGTGTTGCCCGCTGACCCTCAGCTGGTCGGTGGGCAGCCAGGTGGATTGGTGGGGGTTTGCCCACCGCCACCTGGCAGTTGGTAACCCTATGTACAGGTGCAGATTTTTTACACACATCCTGTACCTGTGCAAGGTCATCTGTTCTTTTCATCAGGTCCTTTCTCTCTTAGCAGCTTTGGTTTTGTTCTTTATGAATACCCAAATTGCCGGTCACCATAAGCTACACACGGGGATCGTAATTAACATGGTTTACATCCATTTCTGAATTCCCTATGCACTGATGCTGATTTTTTAAATGTTATTTGTTTTCATTGTATAGCAAACAATAACGCTGATGGGATATCTTCCTAATTTCCTGTTAATAGAATTTAAATAGAAATGTATTTTACAAAGATAATGCTACCTATTTCAATTATAGATGGCAATTTGCTTCTTTGTCCTTACGTTCTTCTGTGCTGGTGGGAGCGAGTCATAAGATATAAATACCATAATATTTTACAGAATATATTTATAACAAAAATGGCAATAAAATGTAACAAAAAACCTTTGGAATGATGAGTAATGCTGATCTTTCACCTCCCTTCTCTGATTTCCTGTTTCCAGGGTCTGGGGTCAACAGCTCACATTCTGTTTTAAACATATGGTTCATTCTGGCATTTAGCACATATGTGAGAAGTAGAATAAACGTACTTAGTTCACACAAAGGTTCTGAAACGACTCGAGCTGACTGGGGTCTTGACTTTCCTTGGACCCTTTACTCAGAGATTTTTGAGTGTGCATTGTACTACTTGTATTTCATCAATCTTATCTTTTAGACAAAGTGGGGTATATATATATAAATAAATAAAAGTTTTGCGAGGGAAATAATGCATTAATTCAAGGTATAATGCCATAGAATCCACCCTCCAAAGCAGCCATTTTCTCCAGGAGAACTGATCTCTGTACTCTGGAGATCAGTTGTAATTCCAGGAGACCTCCAGGTCCTACCTGGGGTGTGGCAACCTTACTTATGGAATGCCCTTTCCTTTGTGGATCACCTTGTGCCCGTATTGCTTTCTTTTAGGTGCCAGGCCAAAACATTTCTATTCACCCAGGCTTTTAATTAAGAGGTTGATCTTTTAACACGATCTTGGTCTGGAAACTATTACTTTAAGATGTCAGTGATCTGTTTTTATGGTTTATGTTTTTACGTGGGGCTGGGTTTTTATTTCTTTTGTAAGCTGCCTTGTGCAGGTTTGGAAAGGCAGTATAAACATTTCCTAAACAAACAAACAAACAAACAAACAAATTAAAAATCAGCCTCCTCAGAAGAATGCTATATGGTCAACAGTATCAGATGCTTCTGAGAGGTTCAGGAGAATCAACAGGGACACACTTCTCCTGTGCAGGTGAAGATCACCAGTCAGGGAGACCTAGCTCAATTCTGTGCCAAACCCAAGCCTAAACCCAGATTGATAATTGGTAATTAAGTTTCTTGATGAAATGTTGGATTGCAGTACATCCCATTCCTCCAAAAGCTATTCCCTTGGCTTATTTAAAGGGTATGCTGCCCTTTCAGATATGGAGGCTGAATAGATCTAATGTGTGTGGAATACTGTGGTATTAATTAAATTAATACATCAAAGGGATCAGAGAAATGATTTGTAACGTTCAGATAAATTTATTGAGTGTTGGATATTGTTTATAATGTTTTGGAATAATGTGGTAAGAGATCTGTTTTATGAATTATTATAATGCTTCTTTGTTTCTGTAGCTGGGAGTATGAAATATGCTGTATATATTGTGTTATACTTTGAAAAATCTAATTAAAAAAAACTTTAGGTAAGGTGATATTTAATCCCCTTGAGGTTGAAACATATTTATGGATTGGACAGAATAGATTGCTGGTGATGTCATACTCCAGCTTCAGATATAATGCATACACGTTCTGGAAATGCCCATTAATTATATCGTTCTGGAAACAGATCAAAGGTATTTAATGCCACTGGAAACTTAAAAGTGCTTCTGTTATAATTTTTTTTTTAAACATATTGGAATAATGATATAGAACTGGTTACATCTTTGACTGCTTGGAAATTAAAGAACGACCACCAATAGATATGAAAGAATCTGTATTGTGGCCCTTCTGACTAAAATGACTTATCCTAAAAGGTGAGGAGAAGGAGTTCTGTCAAACAATTTGTTAAAACTTGGATTTGTTTATAGAGCACTGGAATACAATGTTTTCTGATTATGTAAGACCTTATACATTGTTATCTATCTATCTATCTATCTATCTATCTATCTATCTATCTATCAAAATACATTTTAAAAAAGATATAGGATGCTAACAGCCCATTCCTGAGCCGTGCCAGTGGGCTGACCCAAAGGCCTTTGGAGGTCGACGAAGGCCTCCCCCGGCACAAGGGCCCACAACGCTGGCCCCCGGAAGGCGTACGCCGACATTAGTGGCCCCAGTGCAGGTCCCTGGCTGCCGCCACAACAGCTCTGGGCCCGGATGCCGCCGGAGCCTCCCGCCGGCCTTTGGCCTCCGGCACAGGCTGCAGCGGCGCCCTGGGAGATGTTCCAGCGCCCCGGGAGGCGTTCCCAGGGCGTTTTGGCCGGGGGGCGGGGCCTACGTTAGTCAGCCTCCTAAGCTGTTTCGGCTCAGGAATGCCCCCTTTTTTTGCCGAGATATGCCACCTTTTAGGTGGTGTATCTCCTGTGCAACCCTATGAGGGTTGCATGGTTTTTTTGCGCTGGGTACAGGTTTCGGCACTGCCGAAACCTCCTTAGGAGGCAACACCGCTGGGTTGCCTCCTAAGCCCAGCGCAGGCATTTCTCTCAGGAATGCGCTGTAAGTGGTCCAAGGAAGAATGTCCTCTCTATGTTTTGCCCAATGTTGCTAGTTAGCAAATATGAGAATGTTACTTAAGAAATAACTTAGCAAACATATTTTAGCAACAGTTGCAAGCAAATACCTCTTCTTCGTTTTACATCATCTTTTTCCAAGGGAAAGATTAAATATGGCTCTAACTTCAAGGCACAGCAGGCAGGGTGGCAAAATTAATCATCCCACCATAGACACATCAGAAAGAAATGGGTGGAGCAGGAAATAGGTGACACTTCTTCATGATTAGAACAGTTCTGGAATGTCTCCAATTAAAAAAAAATCATATTCGTTAAGTCTGGGAAAGAAAGTAGAACCACATAGCATTTAAAAGATATCTCATTTTATTCTTCATGATGGGTAGCTGTGTTCGTCTGTTTGTAGCAGTAGAAAAGAGCAAGAGTCCAGTAGCACCTTAAAGATTAACAAATGGCTGCCAGAAATTTTGGTAAGTCTTTAAGGCACTACTCAACTCTTGCTCATTTTATTCTTGTGCTTTTTGAAAGAACTTGATTATGATTTTGTAATGTGTCACATGTGTCACAACTTTTTTAAAAAAATCCATCTATGACCCTGTTTTGATGCTCTAACAGTGCAATTCAAAGGGATGCTTGTGCCGCACCAGCCACCTGCCCATGTAACCATGGTGCTGCCGGTCTGCTACCTGAAGAGTTTTGGGAGGCAGGAAAAAGACATAGGAGCTGGGTTGCTGAGGCTGCAACTGCATCAGCATTCTCAGCAACTGTGCTGTTGCATCCCATACAGGTCCCTAGGTGTGATAGCAGGGCTGTGACGGACTGGGCAGGCAGAACCAATCAGGGACTGGCAGGAGCGGGGGCCTGGCCCTGCAGACGTTGCAGCAGAGGGGTGGGAGTGGGGAAGGCCATGGATTGAAGAGCTGTGTCTGCAGCACCCCCCCACCCCCTTAAAGGGATTGAGCCCTGGGCGGCTGTCAGAGTTGGCAAGGGCCCCAGCAGTCTCCCTCCCATGGCGACCTCAAGCAGGTCCATGGCTCATACGATGCAAAGGTTGCCATCACCTCAAAAGGGGCACGGGGAGATAACAAGAAGTGTGTGCCCAGTCACTGGTGTTCATGGCTCACCAGTGTTACCCAATCAGACCTGAAGGTGCAGAGGTGTCTCATGGCGCAGCCAGGTCCAGGGGACACTGACGACTCCTCTGATGAAGAGTCAGCCAGCAGCCCTTCTGTACACAGCCAGCAGCTGAGGTGGCACAGGAAGAAGCAGCCCCTGCGGGGCCAGACCCAAACCTGCCGCCAGGGACCAGCGCAGCAGCTCCTCAGCCCTCCAGCTCTGAGCTGGCTGCAGAAAGCCAGCTGCCTGTCTGCTCACCCCCCTCGTCACCAGAGCCTCGGGAATGGCGCAGGAGGCGAACACGCAGGACCTTACAGGATCGGAGACGAAGTGCTCGACTGGCAGCTAGGTACTGACCCAGCACGGATAGCAGGGATGAGTGTTCGCAGGAGCAGCTCTGAGGTGGCTGGCAGGTGCATGGCATTACAGGCTGCCTGAGTGGCATGCTGTTGATAAGCAGCTGGAAAGAGCATAGCTGTGTGGAAGCAACACGTCTATCTGCTCCTGACCTTGTTGCTCTTTCTGGACCTCGGCTTGAAGTCTTGGACTTGACTTTTGGATTGGACTTGCCCCTGTGAGGTTAGAAACTGGTTGGGGTGTGTGTGTGCGCTGGGGGAACACAACAAGAGGCCAAATAGAGTTTCCAATAGGGTTGCCAACCTCCAGGTACTAGCTGGAGATCTCCTGCTATTACAACTGATCTCCAGCCGATAGAGGTCAGTTTACCTGGATAAAATGGCTGCTTTGGCAATTGAACTCTACGGCATTGAAGTCCCTCCCAAGCCTCTCCCTCCTCAGGCTCCACCCCCAAAACCTCTCACCGGTGGTGAAGAGGACCTGGCAACCCTAGTTTCAAAGTCCAAAAGCAGGTATTCCGGCCATGCAGGGCCCAACAAAGGAATCAAGAATCAAGGAAGGTTCAAGGATCAAAATTAGAATGAATGGTCTTCCTTTATGCCTGTCTGCCCGAATCTGGACTGATTCTGGTTGACCAATCTGTTGTGTTGCTAAGACATGTGACTATGTACCTCTGCAACTGACACATATTCACAATCACGCAACCTTCCCATGCCCAGGATTCCTTGTGCTAATGAGATGGAATGTGGGTGTGAAACTATCTCTTGGTCTCTAGCCTTGGAGCTCCTAGGCCCATAATCTCACTTACATCTGGGTCTGACTTAGGGTTGCCAACCTGCAGGTACTAGCTGGAGATCTGCTATTACAACTGATCTCCAGCCAAGAGAGATCAGTTCACTTGGAGAAAATGGCTGCTTTGGCCATTGGACTCTATGGCATTGAAGTCCCTCCCCTCCCCAAACTCCACCCTCCTCAGCCTCTGCCCCAAAAATCTCCAGGTATTTCCCAACCCAGAGCTGGCAACTCTAGTCTGAATCCATCTCATCCTTACCTCTCTCTCTGAAACGGCAAGTCATTGTGACATTTATTTTCCAGAGAGGGGGCTTCAGCAACTTAACTAGACCCAGAGCTTGAACCAAAGATTTTGAAAGGCCAAGAAATGGCTAGAAAAGGCCAATTTCCTGACACCTTCTCTCCCCAAACCCTGCCCTCCCCAGGCTCTACCCTGAAATCTCCAGGAATTTCCCTACCTGGAGTTGGCAGCCTTACACTCCACCCAGCAAAGTTTGCAGTCTTCTTCCAACCTAAGGAGCCTTCCTCCAACTTAAGTGGTCAAAGGTTCCCTAGACTGGTGGAAAGCTTCAAATATTGCTGAGCAAATTGGTAGGATATAGATTGGTGCGTGTCTCAAGTCCCAGAAGAATCACTCTCTGTGTTTGGAGATTACTGGCCTAACTGGACTATTGGGCCAAGTAGATTTCTCATACATGGACTGGAACACTGCATGAATGCTTCCCTATCTTTCGCTATCGCTACCAAAAAGCCTCATATAAATGCCTCTTATTTCTGTGGTACCAATCAATATAAATCTGAGTGCCAAACTCTGGAGTCAAAAAAGTTCAATATGTACGGGATAGTTTTGTAGCACTCAAAGTTCATGCATTCAGTGTGGTCAGAATACTGGAAAACTGGAACTAGCTCTTTAGGGTCTTGAATCGAAGTGGCCCTGAACTGTAAAATAGGCAGGCAGGCAGCCATTCCGTGCAAGTACAATGAATAATGGTTTCGTGTATAAATGCCTATTGATGGATGATGCCTATAAGTTGTCCTCATTGAGTAAGCTTCCAAAGATATATTTTCCACAAGAGATGGGAGTTGTCGGGAGAATCGCGCAGGCCCATTCTCAAATGTTTTTCAGCCTTCTGCCATTACATCTTGGGGGCTCATCTTCATGCATTTGAGCATTCCCAGCGCATTCTTAAAGATATGAGGTTTTGCAGTGCACATTTTAATCAACAAGAACTAAGGAAATGGGACAGTGTTCGGCACAAGTCTCCTACATATGCTGATAGCATAATGCGAGGGGGAAGAGCTGGCATCTGCCTGAGCAGCACCAGGTTGATGGCGGAGGTGGGAAGGCATTGTAGATGCTTCTTCCACTAAGAGTTTCATCACATGTGCCTACTCTTCATTGTGCTTGCTCTTTCCTACGAAGAAACACATTTTTCTGTATCTCTATACCATGCACAACACAACCATATCTCTCTCTCTCCTCTTTCCTCATAATCATCTTTTTGTCCCCTATACTGGCATAGCCTTGCATTTTTGAATGACTCTAAATATGGAAAAGGAAAAATTACACTTTGGGTGAGCAAATGATAGGCCACAAATATGGAAGTGCTGCATACTTAGGGTTGCCAACCTCCAAGTGGTGGCTGGAGATCTGCTATTACAACTGACCTCCAGCCGATAGAGATCAGTTCATCTGGAGAAAATGGCTGCTTTGGCCATTGGACTCTATGGCATTGAAGTCCTCCTCTCCCCAAATCCTGCCTTCCTCAGTCCCCGCCCCAAAAATCTCCCGGTATTTCCCAACCTGGAGCTGGTAACCCTATGCATACTGTGACCAAAGCAAATGTTTTAAACTCAACCATACTTCATTTGATTTTTTTCTGAAATGTGTCTGAATGGGCACATCGCTAGAGTTTTTTAATTTCAAACTTCATATCCCTTGGACAAATCTTTAATGAGGAATACAATTATCAGGCTGTAAAACACTTTGAAAATTGCCCGATATGTGCCCTCACTGATAATTCCCCCTCAACTATGATTTCTTGTGGGAATTTTCAGGAAAGCCTAGTCGAGGAGGACAACTGACCTGCCAAAGACCAATGGGCATTTTCACACAGCACCACTATATTGTTTGGTTCTTGTAGGTTATCCGGGGTGTGTAACCGTGGTCTTGGAATTTTCTTTCCTGACGTTTCGCCAGCAGCTGTGGCAGGCATCTTCAGAGTAGTAACACTGAAGGACAGATCATTTCAGGACACAATGCTTCCATATTAACATACCACACTCTCATTAGTACATTATCTTGATACTTACAGGACAATGATTAGCACATTACGTCTGCAGGACAGTACTCAGCTCAAACCCAACCCCTCTCTGACTCTTCCTACACACTTGACACTGAGAGACACTGTCCTTCAGTGTTACTCCTCTGAAGATGCCTGCCACAGCTGCTGGCGAAACGTCAGGAAAGAAAATTCCAAGACCACGGTTACACACCCCGGATAACCTACAAGAACCAATGAACTATGACCGTGAAAGCCTTCGACAATACTATATTGTTTGTTTGACAGGCAGACTGAAAGAAGCACTTGTATATTCATGGTGATTATGGGTTGCATATTTTCCCACTTCTGTACACATTGGTTCCCCTAGCACTGTATTTTCTCCATTGCCAGACGCACCTCCAAGGTCTCAAGCAAAGATCTTCTCCATCCCTGTTACGTGAGATAGTTGAGACAACTGGACTGCGCCTGTCTATATCCGAAGTATGGGCTGTATCACTGAGCTATGGCTATCTCCCAGAGTTGTAGTGTGCCTTTCTCCTGGACCATGGGCTTGTTTGGAAATGCAAACCAAAGAAGTCTGAATCAGACCAGTGATTCACCTTGAACATTTTGTTTTACACAGTAGCCAACAAGTTGTCCTGAAGGACCAATATGCAGGAAATGTGGCCTGCATTCATCACTGTATCATGTTTTGGCAGTTTTCCACCTGTGAAATGACCACTTACATCATCTTCCCACATGTCCATTTTGTAGTGATATTTAAAAAAAACTGTTTAAAATTCTGATAGAGAAATCACCTACATGAACAAATTATAAACAGATCAATATACCATAAAAGATGGTCATTAAAAAAGATTAGACCTGCCTAACTTGTAGGCAATTATTTTACGGTATTTTTGATTAATGATTTCATTTTGGCTGGTTCAGTATTCTGTGGTCTTCATTTGTTAGCGATAATTATGAGACACCATTCCTTGCCTGAATCTGAGTAATTCTGACCAACAAATATGAATTAAAATCAATAGAAATGTCATTAGCATCCCACTTCTATGAAAGATAATGCAACCATTCCTCATGCATTCAGTTTATTAAATTTGCTAAAGTGTGAAATATGTATGACATGTAATGATGTTTTAATCTTTCACCAAGGTAACAATTGAAAGCTGATTGATTCCATTCAGTAATTATAAAATCAAAATGATGGAAGATTGTGATCAAGAAGGATTCAGGCCCATATTTTGTCACTCCTCCATGCAAAATAAAATTCTCATTTGCATCCTGACTTTTAATCTGAAAAGAAAATGAAACTCCCATTTGCGCCAGTTTAAATATGGTGGATAGCTAGATAATAGCCTGCCAAGGGAGAGAAAAATGCATCCTTTCCCCCACAGACTTAATTGCTCTTTCCATATTTGTGGCAGAACCTTAAAAACACCTTCAACAGAGCTCTCATTTGCTTTTTGGGTGATGACTCCTAATGTGTTCTGCTGAGCTTGAAATCTATGCATGTTTCCCTGGTCAAGCGTCCTGTCTTACACAGTGGCCAGCCATTTCCTCTGAAAGTCCAACAACAGGGCATAGAGGCTGAAGCCTTCTGTAGATGTTGCCTCCTGACACTGGTGTTCAGAGGTTTCCTGCTTCTGAATGTGGAGGTTCTCATTTCTCATCATGGCTAGTAGATACTGATAGACCTATCCTCCATGAATCTGTCCACTTCCCTTTTAATGCCTGTGGCCATCACTACATCCTCTGGCAGTGAATTCCACATTGTAATCACTCATTGTGTAAAGAACTATTTCCTTTGTCCGTCTTAAATCTACTGCCCGTCAACCTCATTGGATATCCTTGAGCTCTAGTATTTTGGGAGAAGGAGAAAAAGTTCGCTTTGGCCATTTTTGCAGGGTCAATTTTGATGCTTGCTCAAAGCTCTTTTTTAAAATGCCTATTCACGGTCCCAACGCAAAAGGAGAAATTCCACCCCACCCCCACTTGCCTGCTCCTTTGTTCCTTTCATTAGCCAACCACCGTTTGCATAGCTAACGCGCAGCTGTCGTTTTGCATGCTTCCTTGAGGGGATTCTTCATGGCGAGGGCGGAGCAAACACAAAAGATTGTGTGAAAGGGGCTCTTAAGAAATGCAAAGCCGGTATGCGCCAGCTTCACAGTCACTTCCTGAATGACGGTTCAGTGTGAAAAACTAAAAAAAAAAAATATGCAGGGCACTTCAGCCTGGAGCACGCTGCTAATTACCAAGCATAAATGGCCTTTGTCAACTCTCTCCACTCTGTTCATTATTTTATAAACCTATATCATGACCTCCTTTAGTCATCTCTTTCCTAAACTGAAAAGTCCTAGACCAGGGGTGTTGAACTCAATTGTTACGAGGGCCAGATATGACATGAATGATACTTGGTTGGGCCTGGCCAGATTGACAGGGGTGGTGGGCGGCTGCCTTGGCTGGTTTGCGGGCCAGATAAGAGCTCTCAAGGGGTCGGATGCGGCCCTCGGGCCTTATGTTTGACACCCCTGTCCTAGACTCTTCAGCCTTCCCTCATAGGGAAGGTGCCCCAACCCCCTAATCATCTCAGTTGCTGTCTTCAGTGCCTTTTCCAGCTCTGTGATGTCCTTTTAGAGATATGGTGACCAGAACTGCACACAGTATTCCAAGCAAGGCCACACCATAGAGGGGCCATATAATAACGGCTGTTTTATTTTCAATCTCTTTCCTAATAATCTGCAATACAGAGTTTGCCTTTTTCACTGCTGCGGCACACCGGGTTGACACTTTCCTTGAGCTGTCTACTACAAGCCCAAGGTCTCTTTCCCTCTGGGTCTCATCACGTTTAGACCATATTAGCATCTGCACAGAATACATTACCATCTCAAAGGAAGAAAAATACTAAAAATCAATGCAGATTTATAAAAAAAAAATGCAGGCTGATTTTTATTGTTTTTTTTTTTTTTTTTGTTCTTAAGAAAGTGGCTACAGCTGAAGGGACCCATCCTTGGGCGAAAACGCATGGTCGACTTTAGCCTCCTTTATTCTCTGTTTCGGCCAGGATTCAGCCAGGATTGAACGCACATTCGGCAAAACGCATGCGTTGGATCCTGGCTGAATCCTGGCTGAAACGGAATAAAGGAGGCTAAAGCGACCATGATGCGTTTTCGCCCCTTCCCTGCTTTCCTTGCCCATAAGTGTCCGAGAAGCTGTGGGGGATCTCTTTGCATGTAAGACAGCTTGGACTCTCCCCAACGTGGTGTAGTGGTTAAGAGAGGTAATTTGGAGCGGTTGATCTGGAGAACTGGGTTTGATTCCCCACTCCTCCGCATAAGCGGCGGACATTAATCTGGTGAACTGAATTTGTTTCCCCACCCCTACGCAAAAAGCCAACTGGGTGACCTTGGGCAAGTCACACTCAGCCCCACCTGCCTCACAGGGTGTCTGTTGTGGGGAGGGGAAGGGAAGGTGATTGTAAGCTGGTTTGAGTTTTCTTTAAGTGGTTGAGAAAGTTGGCATATAAAAGCCAATTCTCCTTCTCCTTCATTACTTCAGAGTTCTGGCCAGTTTTTTTTTAACTCTTCCGGGTTAGTGTGATTGAATTAGGAGCAGCCTCACTCTTACCCTTCAGTCCCTGTTTTCTCTGTGCAGGCCAGTGTTTATTTGTGACGGCAGACGATAGAAGTAAGCCTTGACACCAAAGTGGGGGCTCGAGGTAATGAAGGGAAAGAGAATGAAAGAACAAACTGAGGAGGGTGAGCATTCCCCCCCTTCATGCTCTGCACCTAGGCAGAAAGACACACTAGTAGGTTTGTCTCCCTGGGCTCCCCTCTCCCGCCTGACTATTTCTGAAGCAAATTTGTCTTTCAGCTTGCCTTTGCTTTTAGCTCCGCACTCTGCTCTCCCCCTTCCCACACCCACATACTTATTTATAACATTATTTCTAAATTGCCAACTTCACTGCCTGCCCTGTTACAATGCCTTTCTTCAATGTGCTTCTGGAAAAGTGTAAAGATGTCCAGAAGAAAAATGACGTTAAAAAATGATGTGGATACCTAAGAACTAGATTGACAAAATGTAATAAATCATTCCTCGGAAGAAGCCTGGAGCTGCATGCGTAATGAAATACTTGAGCATGACATCACTTATGCCACATCTGCCAAATGTTCTGTATTTCAGCCCTTGTGGTATAGCAAGTTTCTGTACTGAAGAGAAGAATTACATATCGAGTTCAGGAAATGATAATTAAAAGACGGTGGCAATGTGCTCAAAAGACCCCCTCTTCCTCAATCCATAAGCAGCAGGAGTTCAATGACACTCTCTGAAGATTTTAATCCAAATGGTTACTTCTGTAGTCATCATGTAAAAGATTTAATTTTTGTCAAATCTATACCCCTTTGGTTTGAGTGTGAGTGTTCTGGGGATTAACTGATATTCTCAAAATAAAACATTTCTGGATCAGTTTGGAGCGGTGATCTGGAGAACCGGGTTTGATTTCCCACTCCTCCACATGAGTGGCGGAGGCTAATCTGGAGAACTAGATTTGTTTCCCCACTCCTACACACAAAGCCAGATGGGTGACCTTGGGCAAGTTACAGTTCTGTTAGAGCTAGGGTTGCCAACCTCCAGATACTGGCTGGAGATCTCCTGCTATTACAACTAATCTCCAGCTGAAAGAGTTCAGTTCCCCTGGAGAAAATGGCCGCATTGGCAATTGGACTCTATGGCATTGAAGTCCCTCCCTACCTCAAACACCGCCCTCCTCAGGCCCCGCCCCAAAACATCCCACCAGTGGCGAAGAGGGACCCTCCGTGACTTGGGAGCCAGGGTACCTGAAGGACCAACTCCTCCTGTACTATCTAGCCCACCAGTTAAGATCCACCTCTCAAGCCTTGTTCTCTGTGTCCCTGCCTTCAGAAGTGAAGCAGATGGCAACTAGAAACAGGGCATTTTCTAGGGTGGCACCTCACCTCGAGAACACCCTCCCCCTTCAGGCTTATCTGGCACCTACTTTACTTCTTTTCAGGCTTCAGGCCAAAACATATTTTTTAACCCAGATTTTGAAATTAGGGGTTTTATCTTACGAGCTTTTCAATGGTCTGCTTCTACTTTATGGATGCTGTTTATGTCCCATGGCTTGTTTTTAATGGCTGATTTTTATGGATTTAAAAAAAACATGGTTATGTTTTTAAATATCAGATACTTCAAGCAAGGCTTGGAAGAAGTGGCAGGAGGTATCCCAAATAAACAAATAAACTTTAAAGTCCTGTTGGTTTCAATGGCAGAGTTTAAACTTGTGTTGAACGTTCTCTACATTGTAATGAGTGACACTTAACTGTGGTTGAGTTGCTCATTTAAAAAGTTCAGGCAAACTTTCTTTCAGTCCGTGTTACGGATAAATGGATGGAGAGGCTTCTTAGATACTTAGATTCCATTTATTTACTGAGGGTTTCAGGCTTCTTAAGCTTCCATGGAGGGATGCTCATGTTCAAATGTATCTAGTTCATTCATCCAAAAGATTTATGAAGGTGACAGCAAATAGTGATGAAACAGCCTATAGCAGGTAATAAATAATTTCTGCATCTAAAAATACACTCTTAAAAAAAAAAAAGAGTTTGGTCTTGTACCCAGGAAATGGAATTGGTTGCCAAAGTGAAAGCACAGTCTGTTTGACTTCTTTCTTTGTTAATCAAATATCAATGCAGATAAGGCTTCTCTTAATGAAATTGCTTCTCTTACCGCAAATGCCCTGTATTTGCACAGTAATATGAATATTTCTGGGGCATAAGCAACACCACTTGTTATGGCTTTTACAAGCATTTTCTGACTTCCCTTGGCTGGTACAAAACGGTAGGCCTTGTTTGACTCTCAAGGTAAGAGAGATTTAAGAGGTCAGTTTGCGGGAAGGAGATGATGGAAAGAATGGTTAGCCTGATAAAGTAGCTAATGTTCAAGAAAACTTTAATCGGTATTTGTATGTGGGGGTGGGTGCCTTAAAAGTGATTTTGCTAACTCAGACTAACTTATACTTGAGTTTTCTATTTTATTCATTCTTTCAATGCTTTGAAGCAAGCTTGGTTTAGGGATGCCTCTGTCCAATTGTTTATTTTCTAAGTAATACAGATGTAAAAAATTGCTATAATGCATCGTGTATGTTTAGAGCCAGTGTGGTGTAGTGGTTAAGAGCAGTGGTTTGGAGCAGTGGAGTCTGATCTGGAGAACCGGGTTTGATTCCCCACTCCTCCACATGAGCGGCGGAGGCTAATCTGGTGAACTGGATTTGTTTCCCCACTCCTACACACGAAGCCAGCTGGGTGACCTTGGGCCAGTCACACTCTCTCAGCCCCACCCACCTCACAGGGCGTCTGTTGTGGGGAGGGGAAGGGAAGGTGATTGTAAGCCGGTTTGATTCTTCCTTAAGTGGTAGAGAAAGTCGGCATATAAAAACCAACTCTTCTTCTTAATCAAAAATACGTTGTTTTATGGAGCAATTTTCAGAGTGATGGTTGAGTTCTTATATTTGAAATATAGCAAATGTGGCTTTTCTATACTGCCCGCGCTATTTATTTACTTCATTTATACCCAATTTTTCTTCCCAGTGGGGACCTAAAGTGACTTACATCATTCTTCTCTCTTCTATTTATCCTCACAACAACCCTGTGAGGTAGATTAGGTTGAAAGTATGTGACTGGCCCAAGGTCACCCAGCAAGCTTCCATGGCAGAGTGGGGATTAAAACCTGGGTCTCCAAGATCCTACACTGACACTCTGATCACTACATATCATTGGCTATGTTCTCATTAACCCAGCTCTGCAAATAAAAAGATTAAACAAAAACATAACTTTTTGTTGTTGATGCTCATGCTGGTTTTATTTGTTATTCTTGCTGATCTTAAGTGATTTTTTTGCTTTCTTTTCGGGCTACTGTGATCAAGTAAATTTTAACAAGTGATGTTAAGGAAAATGAATTGTTTCTTTAAGTGGGCCATAAAGTCGGTATGAAGCAAATTTGAACTATAATTACTCTAATTAGTAGCAAACATTGACTTGATGAATTGCATGTTAATTCAAAGAACTCTGTTCTGTTGCCAAAATAGTTTGGCAGCCATCTTGGTTATTTCCAATGGTGTAAGACTGCCAAAGTAGCATCACTCAAATTATTTATTTCGCATAATATTATGGCACAAAATGGATCAAAGAACATTGGATGGAACACACTTCATGAGTAACTAAAAAGTAGGAGCTGTGCAAGCCAGTTGTTGGAAACACAATCACTTATGGCTCTTCAGCAGTTCTACGAGTTGCAACATAAATACAATGACCGGAAGTAAACAAAGCCAGGCTGTAGCTAGGGTTACCAACCCCCAGGTAGTAGCTGGAGATCTCCTGCTATTACAACTGATCTCAAGCCGGTAGAGATCAGTTCACCTGGAGAAAATGGCTGCTTTGGCAATTGGACTCTATGGCATTGAAGCCCCTCCCCTCCCCAAACCCCACCCTCCTCAGGCTCCGCCCCAAAAACCTCCCGTCGGTGGCGAAGAGGGACCTGGTAACCCTAGCTGTAGCTGATGACCCAATTTATCAGCTGAAGTACTTCAGGGTCTCCCAGGAAGGGGTAAAGAGAGGGGAGAGCAAAGCCAGAACTCAGGGACCTGGGTGCGATTTGCCAGACTGGAAATAGGGCCTCCGAGGTACATGAATTGGCTCCACCTAGAGTGGTACAAAGAGTGATACAAAGATATTTCATATCTTGACTTTTAAAGCCTAGGGCAGGGGTCCTCAAACTACGGCCCGCGGGCCGGATCCGGCCCGTCAGGGTCCTGAACCCGGCCCCTTTAAAAGAGTGCAGCCGCAAGGTACTTCCTCCCAGCTCCCTACACACGGGAGGGAAGAGGGAAGAGAGACAAGCTGCGAGGATGCAGGTCCAGCCGCCCCCCTGCTCTGTGCCGCCCCGGGGCTGCTGGGCCGCCACTCCCGGTGGGCGGGATGCAGGCGGGCGCTTGCCAGGTGCTGCGGCGCCAGGTTGGGGCATGCCGGCAGCGGCGGCTGCTGCTGGGCGTGGGCGAGCACGGCGGCAGAGGGCCGGGCGGGCTGGGGTGCGCTGCACAAGAGCTTCAGCTTCCGCCTGCGGCAGGGCCAGGAGCTGCCACGCTTGGGCTCGGGGCTCCTGCGCATGGCCGCACCTGCAGCGAGGGAGCCGCTGCTGCCGCCGCCTACCTGCACGCCTTCCCCAGCAAGCGCGACCTGCTCTGCCCGATGGCCCGGACGCCGGGCCCCAGCGGCAGGGTGGCCTCTAGTGACTGCTGGCCGGCCGGCGCCAGGAGCGCACCTAGCCCAAGGCCTTCGTCCTTGCCGAGCCCCGCGAAGCCCGCCGAGCGCCCCCCCCCAGGGGGGAAAACACTTTTCAGGTCAGGAAAGGCCTCGCCCTGCGGAGCTTTCCCCCTCTCGGCCTGTTGGGGGGGGGGAAACACTTTTCAGACTCCCGTTTCCAGCCCTCAACGTGCCTGGGGAGCGGTTTTGCGAGGGGGTGGGGTGGGCTGGAGCATTCAGATCTTTGAGGAGAGGGAGGGAGAGTTGTGTTAGTGCGCATGCATGCGGACTGTGTTTTGACGATGCTTCCTGGCGTGCCTTCACAACTGCCTTGCAGGGTTGGTTATATGGTTTCTGAAAAGGGAGCTGAAGTTGCAGGGGGAGACCGACTTGCCCAGAATCCTGAGGTGGAATTCATCCTCTCTGGGATGGTCCGTCAGAGTCAGCCTCGTCCACTCAGACTGGCAGCTGCTCTCTGGGGTCTCAGGCCTCAGAGGTCTTTCTTGTCACCTCCTCCCTGCCCTTTTAGCCAAAGATGCTGCCAGGGGTTAGCCCTAGGACCCTCAGCACGCCCAGCCGAAACTCCTCCGCTAAGCCTCTGCGGAGATTTCAGAGATTGGTATCTGAAGAAGGGAGCTGTGACTCACGAAAGCTCATTCCCTGCCAGAAATTCTGTTGGTCTCTCAGGTACTGCTGGATTTTTGCTCTTTTATAGGGCTACAGAGATTTCAGGGTGGCACCCCTGGTCCCCCTCAGTACTGCCTACTCAGGCTGGCGGTGGCTCTCCAGGGTCTTGGGCAGAGGTCTTCCACATCAAAGATTCAAAACACATTCAAAGATTCCACATTCAAAGATTCAAAACAGATAAAAGGAAGTATTTTTTCGCACAACACATAGTTAAATGGTGGAACTCCCTGCCCCAGGATGTGATGATGGCTGCCAGCTTGGAGGGCTTTAAGAGGGGAGTGGACATATTCATGGAGGAGAGGGGTATTCAAGGCTATTAGTTAGAATGGACTTGTATCACTTGCTATGACTAGCAGTGACAAATATGGAACCGGATATTGACCATCTCATTATCCAAAAGCAGGCCCATACTTCCCATTGAAATATTATAAGTTTATGTTGATTAAAATGGTTCTTCATTTTAAATATTACATTGTTTCTCTTATTTTTTGTGCACTACAAATAAAATATGTGCAGTGTGAATAGGAATTTGTTCATATTTTTTTCAAACTATAGTCCGGCCCCCAACAGTGTTTGAGGGACAGTGAACTGGCCCCCTGCTTAAAAAGTTTGAGGACCCCTGGCCTAGGGGAACATTTTTGACTGGGAAACCCATATGAATTTAAGAGAGAAGAGTCAATCCATCTTTCCCACGTGTGATGGCTCCAATCCATATTGCCTGCTCCATTCCCCAGGTGCCTTTTAGAAGCAAATTAGGAGTTCCAATCCTGTGGAAGGAGTTTATTTGCTTTCACTATGATCTCCTGGTATATTTTATAGATAAAATAGCTATTTCAAAGGCATTGTTTTAAGATTTCACTGATCTCAATATTTTAATGTTTATCCCGATACCAAAGTATGATGTTAGTCCTGTATAACACTATTTCAGTCTAAACACACATTTTTAAAACTATAAAATCTGTATATTGTCGAAGGCTTTCACGGTCAGAGTTCATTGGTTCTTGTAGGTTATCCGGGCTGTGTAACCGTGGTCTTGGAATTCCAAGACCACGGTTACACAGCCCGGATAACCTACAAGAACCTATAAAATCTGTGCTTCCTCTTTGACTTAATTTTTTTCTGCCTCTCAGATGGCAAAAAAGTATCAGGGCTAAGACAGCATAGGGTGTAGCAGTTTTCAGCTTTTTGGTATTGGTTAAATTCACAAGGTTGCTTGTATAAAACTACCAGTGCATTCCTTTGCAGAGTTACTTGAGTGTAAGCCCAATGATTTCGAAGGGCTTAGACTGAACTAGATCTGCACAGAATTAGATTGTAAGGCATTTATATGTTTAAATATTATAAATATGCCAAATAACACATTTTATAAGCTAATTACATATTTTATATTGCTAAAACAGCAAGATCAGCTTAGGCTCGATAAGAAAATCATTATTGGACATATTTAGGTTTCCCCCAAATTTCAGTTGTTTTCCAAAAAGTAGAAGAAAACTCTATTCTCTCCCCCCCATGTCTTCAAATTCTTACATATCTAGTTGAAATTGTCATTTAGCATGGCATCCTGCCTTTCTCTAGCCACTGAGTAATGTCCCTCTTAACTAGATAGGCTACACATCCTTCAGATCAGGAGCTATGGACACCAGCATCTCCAGTCCGTAGGAACTTTCTGTTGATAACTAAAATATTTTGTGAATCTGTGTAGGATCAAGAGATTAATCTGAATGGGAGAATTAATAGAAATAAATCTTCTGAAAGAACTGTGCGATTGCTTCCCTGAAATATTGAACCACCACCAAGTTTCCATTGGATGATGCGGCATGAGTTATTCGACATTTGTGTTCTTAAAGGGTTGGATCCCATTTGATGTACTGGAAGAATTATGATAATCACTCTTCCCTACAGGTATGCCATGATGAAATTCAAGTTATCTGGATGTGAATTATTTGTGGACAGTGTATCAGCATCCTAAATTAAATGGGCCAGGTGTGGAGTCAAACAGGTTGGCAATTATTAAGTGTGTGGGAGTATTTATAAAGACCTGCAGCCCTATTAGGCGCTGACCTCCCCAGTCTCCTTGCAGCTGCGGCACTGTGTTCTGTGTCTCACAGAAGAGACTGTCCTACTTCTTGTTCTCTGGTAAACCTTTGACGGGAGGTCACAGGATTAATTGTGTAGGAGAAGGCAGGCAGGGTCTTTCACAAAAATGCTTATTGCGGTGCTGAATTAATGAGACCATAAGAGAGGGTATCCTATGACACTGTTTCAAAATCCTTTTTACAAAAATGTATGTGGAAACAAATGAGAGCAAATGGAGTGGACAGAATTGCAAAGTGAGCCCTTAGCAGCAATGATTATCTGCTGATAGTTCACTTTCAAAACAAGTACACTTCATTGTTTCCATTGACTACAGTAAGGACTGAATATTCTATGTTCTAATTTCCTCTGGAGTTACATTTTTAAAAAATTTGGCGGGGCTCCAGTGCTTTTAATAGCAGCATGATATTAAAAAAAGCCAACAGGTGGATCTTCTCCACCGTTGCGTCTTGAGCAGGGGAGGTGTTTTTGCCATCTAAAAGCCCAAAAGTCTTGCCAGGTGGGGAAAAAAAAAGACAACACCACTTTTCTGTAGTGCTGGTCTGTTTTGCAGGAAAAGGAAATGGGAATAAGGTGGTAGAATGGATTGTGCCATATCAGACTGCAGACAGGCAGTGGCAGACCTACATTTTTGGGACCCTGAAGCTTGAAATGTTATGGGGGCCTCTTCAGAACCAGCAACAATAGGGCAACGTCCAACAAGGTCCAAAGGGCCTTGCTGCCCTTGCAAAGACTTCAAGGCCCAAATGGTGAAGAACAGGGTGGTGGGGTGCAGTCCTTGAAAATGGGCCAAATAGTGAGTACCTTCCCACCAGCAACGAGGTCTGGGTAACCGCTGTTATAGTCTTCAATAGGGTTGTTCTATGGCGGATGTATTGGTTCATTCTCTAAAAGAGAGGTAGAAGGTCCTCAGAGGGAGCTCGTTAGGATAAAGCGGTTAAAATCTGACTTTTGCTGTTAAAATGCACAAGAGAGACGAGTGCAGCCTGAATTGAGAATTCAGATGTCTTTTTATGGTTCCAATTGGCTCTAGCCTAAGGGCTGAGCTATAGAACTATTAAGCTGTGCACTAATGAAGGATTCAAGGATCCAGCTGCCAAAATGTAGACTATGAATAGATTCTGGCGAGCTCAGCGAGCCCATACAGCTAGGGGTTCAGGTGCTGCAAGCCCCCAAGAAAATTTTGAAATTTGACCAATTACAGAGACATTTTGAGGCCATATGAAATGGGTATTAGAGCATATTCTAAGGTCAATATTAAGTACTTCAACCCATTGGTTTATGATTCTATCACTAAAATAGCCTAATTTTAATAACAAACACTTAAAAAACTCCATCGATTTTGTTGAAAAATTCACTCATTAAAAACAAGTTGCTTCAGGGGCCCTTTGTGATTAGTGGCCCTGAAGCTTAAGCTTCATTAGTTTCTTAGTAGATCCGCCACTGCAGACAGGGTCTTGGTTGTCAATACTTGGTTGTCATACGAAACAGTATCCTACAGACATCACAGAATAGGGAGATCAGTTCAGTTCCAGCATTTTGATTGCTGATCTTGCCTATTTAATAGAATAGGCCTATTGCAAGGCCTATTTAATAGAATAAAACATTCCAAGATGTGATCACTTACCTGCCGCCTGAAGTGGTGCGGTCCATTAAGGCATGGTCGCTTTAGCCTCCTTTATTCCCTGTTTCAGCCAGGATTCAGCCCGGATCGAACGCATGCGTTTTCGCCGAACTGCGTTCGATCCTGGCTGAATCCTGGCTGAAATAGAGAATAAAGGAGGCTAAAGCGACCATAAGTTTTCGCCCAATATCACCCAGTTCCTGCGCAGAATCTTGGAGGCTCGCGACTGAGGGGCCTAAAGGTGACTTCCAGTGTACATGCTCTTTATTTTGAGCACAATGAAGATTTATTTGACAGGGATCAATAGAAAGCTGGGCATTCGACAGAGGAGCTTTAAACAGGGGTGTGACTTAATTATTTAATATTACTAACAAATCAGACTTACATTTGCGTGCTAGCCAAGCTACCGCTGCCTATTTAATTCCAAAGCATGTCTCAATGTCAACCGAGATTTTGTTCCTGTTACAAACCCTGGCAGCTGCTCAGCAATTTGGACAGGTCCGCAGTCTGCAGCGTGTCATACTCGAACCTTTAATCGTAGATATGGCAAAACAGGAGAACAAAGTGCCAGCTGGTTTGTTCTAAAATTTATATTCTTCCAACCAACGAAAGGCCAGACTATACATTCGGGTTTTTATTGAGTTGGGTTCCCAGTAGCCACACAGCAACTTTGGGAATGGCTTTTTTAAAAATTAGGAAGGGCCCAAATGGGCTCGGAATGTCACTGCAGGGCTCGGATGGGTTCCTACCGCCCCCTAGCTGTTTTTCTGTGCAAAAACAGTGCTTGGAGGGGGGTGTTTTCCCATTTTCGCAGTTTCATGGGAAACATTCTATGCACGTGGAACAGCAAAAACTTAGAAAATAATAAGTTGCAGTAAAGTTCAGATGAAAGAAAAGCCACTGGGGCAAAAACCCCACCAATATGTATATACCTATAATAGGACATGTGCACTATTTATTTAGTATATTTATGAACTGACACATGATGATTTACAAATGCAAACAAACAACATAGAGTCATAATTACACATAAACCAGACAATAAAATGATCCCACACAACAATTTCAGAGCCAGAAAAAGAGTCAGGACAATTTTTCATCACATCAGCCTCTGAAATAAATCTGTCCGAACTTGTTCTTTTCCTTTGACTTCCAACAGAAGGCTCTGGGCTTGTAAAAACAAATCAGCTGATGCCTGATATTATTATTTTTCTTTGATGAGAGAGAAGGGAGGGAAAGAGAGAAATTTCAGACTTGGGAAACTGGCAGTTCTCACTAGGTTTCCCCCCCCTCCATGTATGCATGTGCTTGGGACTGTTGAACTGAGAGACAAAGTTTATGTCAACACAATTATTTTCAATGTACTTGTTTTTAACACAAATCTATCTATCTATCTATCTATCTATCTATCTATCTATCTATCTATCTATCTATCTATCTATCGGGTTGCCAACTTCCAGGTACTACAAAGAACAGCACTACGTAGTCGTACGTCTGTTTTGGTCAGCACTAGCCATAACTTTGATTACCAACCTCCAGGTACTAGCTGGAGATCTCCTGCTATTACAACTGATCTCCAGCCAATAGAGATCAGTTCACCTGGAGAAAATGGCCACTTTGGCAATTGGACTCTATGGCATTGAAGTCTCTCCCCTCCCCAAACCCCACCCTCCTCAGGCTCTGCTCCCAAAACCTCCCGCCAGTGGTGAAGAGGGACTTGGCAACCCTAACCCCTGACACTCACCTAGCATCCGTATGGATGGCTGATCCCTCCACGGTGCAGTCCTCCCAAAAGTGGGTGCACCTAGCTCTAAGGGCACTCGGCCCCAGGGATGAAATAGAGGTTGCTGGAACTTGGCACACCAACCACAGCAACTCTGTTTTAACACAATTCAATCATTTTCTAGCTGATGGAGCCATTCCTAAAGGCATTACACAGACTGTATATTTGGGATAATATTTCCTGCCTTTACTGCATTAGAATCATGTTCATTGCTTCCATTTTTTGGGGGTTGATCTACTTATAGCAGAAGTCCTCCATGTATTTGAGAAAGGGACCTAGTACAGTTTCAGATGGCCACCTCTGTATGATTTATGAGTCTTGATAATGTGTACCAAGGAAGCAGGAAACAAACAAACAATGAGATGATTGCCTAGCCTCTATTTGACTCTCTGAATTTGTGTTGAACTCAGTAGTCATGAAATCGATCAACTGGAAGCTTGAAGCAGGCAAGCGATGTTGATTCAGGCTAAGCTGTCCTTTTCTAGGCCTGCTGACCTTATCTATTTGTCTGAAGTTTTTGGACTCCCTACTGTGTCAGATCTTTGTTCTATTTTTCCACCCCACTGTTAAAATATTTAGACCAAATACACTTTGGATTGTCTTGGAACTGCACTGAATAATGTAAGACTTGATTCTTCCTGTTTGCTGACAACCTTAAGATTCTCATTTCTTTCCCTAGGAGTAGCTGAAATGGAGCTACACACACACACACAAATAGACTTGCCCAGTGCATCACAGAGAACGCCTTCCCGCACAGTGAGGGAGTTTCTTACTCTGAGATCTGGAATAATGTCTTGTGCTTCAACTTTGTGAACTCCCTGTGGAAGTGTGGAACTCCAGGTGCTTTTGGAAACAAGATAAAGCTTTTAAAATTTATATTAATATCACTTGGATTGGAATACTGGCTTCAGTTCTGTACTTTTCATTCTGTATTGGATTTATAAAACAATCATGAAGGCCACGGTGAAGGAACACAACTAGCTGGTAGCTGCATTATAATCCATAGTTGAACTGACTACTAGGCAATAGGGTTGCCAATCTCCAGGTTGTAGCAGGAGACCTCTGCCTGAGACCCTGGAGAGCTGCTGCCGGTCTGAGTAGACAATACTGACTTTGATGGACCCAGGGTCTGATTCAGTAGAAGGCAGCTTCGTGTGTTCGTGTGTTTATCTCCTGCTATTACAAAATCTCCAGCCAATAGAGATCAGTTCACCTGGAGAAAATGGCTGCCTTTGGCAAATTGGACTCTATGGTATTGAAGTCCCTCCCCTCCCCAAACCCCACCCTCCTCAGGCTCCGCCCCAAAAACCTCCCGCCGGTTGTGAAGAGGGACTTGGCAACCCTACTAGGCGAAGAGGGATCTGGCAACCCTACTACTAGCCAAGTGAACAGGAAAGTGAAACTATTCTTGTTGAGAGCCTGAATTCCAACACGTCCTAGTATGGCAAACTGGGAAGCTCAGTACACAACATTTATTCCTCTTAAATGCTGTTTTATGATTTTATGCTGTTTTATGATTTTTCTCCTATTTTACTACTTTTTAAAATGGCATATGTGGGCTGAATTGAGCCCTTTTTCAAATATACATATTTAGGACATCATGGAGGAGCAGAATGTCAGGTCCTGGAAACCATAAGAAGTTGAGCTGAGACAAAGACATTGGCCATTTATGCAGGGGTATTTACTTCGCAGACCCTGCTGGACTGCTTTGAGGTTTCTTTTGCATTATTCATGATTTTACTGACCTTCAGACATGACTTTGCTCTGGCCTCGTTCTTCTCCCACAGTTCTAGGATCCTGTTTTAGGATGAATTTAAATACTGCTCCAAGGCAAGAGCAACGCAAATTCCCCCCAATTCCATGCACAGCTCTTAACTTCGGGTTTCTCTCCCCACACCCATTTTGGCTTCTCCCTTCCATGTGTCTGCCCCTCCCATCCAACCTCTTCCCTCAAAGCAAAGCATAAAAGAGGGAGTTAAATCTTCATGAAATGTGCAGGAAGACACCGAAGAAGACTGCAAAGATTGGAAGGCAGCTCCCGGTAGTGAGCGGTTGAAGAAAGGTGGGGAGGAATACCCAGCAAAAGCACACGCAGCCCCTTTAAGAGCTGACCGGCCTTCTCTAAGTAAAGTGCAACAAGGCTGTGTTTTCGGGGGAGACTCAGAAGCTCCGTGATTCACTGGGGATACCTAATTAATCACAAGATACTCCTGGAATATGTGTGTGTGTGTGTGTGTGTGTGTGTGTCGGGGTGGGGAGAATCCCTCATGCATATGATGTTTGAGAATTTGGAGCAGAAAACTGCAGCAAACCAAACACAAATTTCCCCTGCATAAATGACCAAAATCTGACTCAAATAAGAAAATGGAAAAGCAATTCTGGAATATAGGTCAGAGAGCTCAGGGAACAGTCTGAACAACATCTCAGATTAAGTAACCAAAAAAAGGTTGACTGAGCAAGCTCCGAAATTGTATAAATGGAGAAACCAAAGTAAAAGAACACTTTAATGGTAACAACGAAATATATTCAACAGTATATAGTAAGCAACACAATAAAAATAGTTTCTCCAATGCTATATAGCCAATAAACCAATATATGCAATAAAGATATGGATCTACCAATATGACAAGTATTTATCACTTAACTAGTTCATCAAGAACAACCACCGTGTTTGTCACATACTCAATTAATCCAGAAGAAAAGAGCAAGAGTCTAGTAGCACCTTAAAGACTAACAGAATTTCTGGCAGGGTCTGAGCTTTCGTGAGCCAGAGCTCACTTTTCCAGATAACAGCTAGAATGATTCATCCAAAACACCAAATGCGTTTCCTGGAGAAAGGAGGAAGAGTGGTCTCCCACGGGGCTGGAGCCATCTGCTTGCAGCCAAGGTTGCTTCGTGCCCACCAGCCTGCTCACGGCTGCTCTCACCCATCCGCTTGCTCACCGCTGTGGCTGCTCGCACCCGCTCGCTTCTGGCAGCAGCTGCTCATGCCTGCCCTAGCTTAGGTTGCTTGCCCACCTACAGTGGCGGCTGCTCAAACCTGGACCTCAGGCAGCCCACTCAGGCTCCATGTAGGGTTGCCAACCTGGTGGCTGGAGATCTCCTGCTATTACAACTGATCTCCAGCCTATAGAGATCAGTTCCCCTGGAGAAAATGGTCCCTCCCCTCTCCAAACTCCGCCCTCTTCAGGCTCCACCCTTAAAATCTCAAGGTATTTTCCAACTCGGAGCTGGCAACCCTAGGCTTCTGGCTTGCAATAGCAGTAGCTGCTGCCTGCATCACTCAGGGCAAGGGCGGGCTGGTACGGCTCTGGCTGGGTGGGCAGTGATTCTGGGGCCCCATCCTGGACTTTTGCCCATTGCTCCAGAATCACTAAGACCGCCTGTGATGCCTGGATGACATACCTCTTATAAATGCTATTGTAACAGCCCATTCCTGAAAGCCAGAGTGGCCAGGGACAGCGTGGCCATGGCGCCTCCTCAGAGGTTTTGCGGCTGCTGTGGGGTGAAAAAGGGGGGGAAAATAGGGGGGAAAGCCAAAAATAGGGGGAAAGGCCCCATTGATGCTTTGACACCAAAAAAGGTGGACTGGGGGGCCGGCGTAAGTGCCCCTACACCGGCATCTGTGCCAGTCTGCACTGTATAAGTGGCACGGACACCAGCGAGTGGTCACGCCGGCTCCTAAGAGCTTTTGCCTCCCCTTCAGGAATGCACTGTTAGTCATCTTGAGTCCCATCATGAAGTAAGACGGGGTACAAATGCAATAAAGAACTATATACAACGAAAACTTTAAATGGAGCATAGTTTATTCTTGGCACAAATAGCACAGTTATTAGGAAGGAGCAAAGTATTTGCAACAAATGCTACGAAAGTAATCCTCAGGTGCACAATGTCTTCCCAACGTTACACACACAGTAAAACCGTGCAAGTAAGAAATCATAGCTTCAGCTCACTCAAATGGGGTGAGCTGGCTGGTGAAATATGATGACTGAGAAGGCTAATTGTCCCGAAGAATGTCTAAAAGGTCTTTTCTGACTGCTCACGTGCAGTTTTACTTACAACCCTACCTTTTCTTTATTATCAATTATATTAGAAAAGGGATGAAAAATAAGAAGCCAGTGTTGCAGAGATTACATCAATGTATTGATGCTTCCTCAAAAACCGACTGCTGGGAAAAATGCAATAAAAAAACTATTTAAAAAGCCAGCCTCAGCCACTGAGCAAAAACTGCTTTCTCTAGCTGGTTTTGCAACAGCAGTTGTAAACAGAACTTCCCCTCTGTAGTTATACAGGAAGTCATGTCTTCCAGAATCACACTGCTGTATTCTAGTGAGTTAATTTCAGACTTTATACAGTAGGCATACTCCAGTACAGAATAAAACTCCCTTAAATACATTGAAATCAACTGTATTTAATTACAATATGAAATTCACTCTGTGTTTGTGAGCAAATTTTCTCCAAAGTTTTGATAGCAAAGGCAGGCTTAAAAAACAAATATTAATTGGGAGGCCTGCTTTTGTCTAAGAGCCCAAATTTTCCCTTTACTGTGTGGAAGAAGAAGAAGATTTGATGTTTATATGCCAATTTTCTCTACCTTTTAAGGAGAATCCAACTGGTTTACAATCTCCTTCCCTTCCTCTCCCCACAATAGACACCTTGTGAGGTAGGTGAGGCTGAGAGAGCTGTGACTAGCCCAGGGTCACTCAGCAGGCTTCATGTGGAGGAGTGGGGAAACCAACCTGGTTCACCAGATTAGAGTCCACCGCTCATGGGGAGGAGTGGGGAATCAAACCTGGTTCTCCAGATTAGAGTCCACCACTATTAACCACTATACCCCACTGGCTCTCTCTCCACTCTGAGGAGAGCACCCATCCCTGTGGTGCCTCCTCTAAGGGCACCTGAGTTTGCTCCCTCTCTTCATCAGGAGTGATTAAGGGGCCATGTTAAACCCTTCTGCTGAACACCTGAGGATGGAGGCTGAGCCCAAAGCTGTTGTAACTCCAAGTCATGCCAGAGCAGCACTAAGCCAGTATGACTCCAGCAACAGCACTGAAAAAATGGGAGATGTCGGGCATGCTGGGGTTGGACCAAGACAGCATCCTAAGTCTCCTTAGCCTTGAGCATGACCCTGCACCAGTGTAGTACTACACAGGTGATAATCCTGGTCAGCATAATATTCCATAAAAGCCTCCCACCATACTGCAAAGCCTCGGCACAAATTAGGATGCAGACTAACAGCCCATTCCTGAACTTTCGGCGACCGTGGCATAGTGGCATGGCCAAGGTGCCGCCGCGGTGCCTCCAAAGCTGTTTCACGGCCACTGAAAGACATTAAAAAAGCCTTTTAGAAGCTTTTTTTTTTTTTTTTGTAAAAATGAGGTTTTTCTCCCCATAGAGAACAACGATGCTGTGCCTGCTAAAAAACAGTTGCAGCAAGGCTGTTCTCACCACCGGCGTTCTGGGCTGAACGGGGACAGGAAGCTGCCTACAGGCACTAGCTGGGATTGCCCCCGGGATGGCAGCGTGGGACTTTACGCCAGTGGGATGTTGGCAGAAGGCCCAGCTGGCATTCCGGGGCGGCACTGCCATGGCAGCGCCAGGAGACTGGCATCTGGGCCTCCCTGCCAGCATTGGGGCCACTCAAGATGGCGTAAATAGCCTAGGCGTTGGCACGGGGGGCCCCAACGCCATTGCAGCCCCTTCCTGGACTCCTGAGGACCTTTGTCCTCAGAAGTCAGGAATGGGCTGTAAATCTGCAGCCAATCAGAGCCCTCCTACATACTACTTAAACCCTAGTCAAGACACCCATAGTTCAGATGACAGGGTGTTCAGCAGGAGGTGTATCATTAGCCTGTAATCTGCATTTTGCAGTCATATGGAGATTGGCTATCTTCTTGCCCTCGTCTTGTTTTACCTGAGAGAGGTGTTGTAAGAATAAAGGAAGTTAGAGAAAACTTTTCCCACTGAAAAGTGCAGAAGAGATGACTGATAGGAAGAAAAATGAAGCAAGAGCATTTCTTCAAATATTAATAGGGGCTCTTTCTGGGCCAATTTATGAGCCATAAAGTGATTTTAAAATATTTCTTCCTTATTTTTTATGAGTGATCGTGTACCAGCAATAAAATTCTAGCTTAACTGTATTTAATGTTTTATAATAACTATATACATAGTAGAGGGGAAAAAATCAACATAAACAAAAGAATTTATATGCTTTGTCTCAAATTAATGCACTAGCTAAAGAATCCAAAGTTGCAAAAAGTCTAGCTGCAGACAGAAGTATGCAGATTGTACTTGGTGTGTGCGCTGTGCTAGTATAAAAATGCACAATGTAATTTATCAACTCTTACAAAACTTACTTTGTGCACTGAATCTCAATAATGATTTTTGCTTTGCTTCAAGGCAAGTTTTGGGGGTGGAGAGGGAGCTGAATAACCCTGACAATTGGTGTGGAGATGTGGAATCTTTAGCTAGTTCATTTAATTCAGGTATTAAGGTAGCTAAGAGAGGTAGGGAACTTCAGTATGGTCCTGTTTTTTCTCACAGACCCTTTTGTCTTAGAAAATATTATGACTTTCAGGACTAGGCTCTTAGCTCTAGGGATCTGACTGCACTCAGACCAAGAGAGATCTGGGTTCAATTGCAGACAAGCCTGTACTCTAGAGCAAGGGTCTGCAGTTGCTTTTTTTTGACCCTGCAGTTGCTTTGGGGTTTTTGAGAAAACGTAGTGGATGCTGCTACAAAGGAGCTTTATCCTGCATGGTAGCCAGTCTCAAAATGGCAGCTAGGGTTGCCAACTTCCAGGTAATAGCGGGAGATCTAGTCTCCAGCCACTAGAGATCAGTTCACCTGGAGAAAATGGCTGCTTTGGCAATGGGACTCTATGGCATTGAAGTCCCTCCCCTCCCCAAACCCTGCCCTCCTCAGGCTCCACCCCAATAACCTGCCACCGGTGGCGAAGAGGGACCTGGCAACCTTAATGGCAGCCATGGGGGCCATGCCACCGATAAACTGTTGGGAGTCTGCTTTCAGATCCCTGCCTCTTCTCCCAGTGTGGTGTAGTGGTTTAAGAGCAGTCAACTCTAATCTGGAGAAACGGGTATGATTCCCCACTCCTCCATCTCCCATCTACCCAAAGTGCTGGGCCACACAATTTGGTTCTGCTAGGCTACACGCAGCTTACAAGCCATGTGTTGTTCATCCTGGGTGTAAATAAATGATTGTGGCTTCCCAGGTTGCATACACAAAGAGGTAAAATATGTATACACAGCATGAATTTGTCAGCAGTAAACATGTACATGTGGTTTGCATGCACTAATAAAGAAGTCCAGAGTCTCGCAGAGCAACCCTAAGCATGTCTACTCAGAGGTAAGTCCCACTGTGTTCAATGATGCCTACTCCCAAATAGCGGTCCATAGGATTGTTGCCTCAATGTGCTCAGAGGTCTACTCAAAGGAGAGTTCTCAGCCTTCCAATATTTTAAGCATTCTTGAAAATTACCCTGTTATCTATAGGTTACCTCTCCCTCTATACAATTTGATCTTAGACCTGAAGATTTCTGAAAGATTCGTGGATTTTATATATTTTCTTTAGTGAATTCTAATTATAAATCCCCAATGTGTTGGAAATTCACCCATTCCAAAAAGGATTCCTTTTCAAATTAAGCATGGTTGTTTTCTGTATCAAGCTAGGGTGGACATACATACAGAGCACAATCCTGAAAAAGGGGTGGGTGGGGTAGATCTGCAATCAGAGACAAAAAAAGCTATTATAAAAATAAAATAATGAAAAAAAAGGGGGAAATGCCCCATAGCACAAAGTAGGGCTGCAGCACCACCAAAAAAGGTGGCGCAGCTCCCACTACCGCTCAAGGGGGCGTTCCTGGGACAAAAGAGCTGTGAAAGCTGCCTAAAGGCAGCTCCCCCCGGGAACGCCCCCCGCCCCCCATGCTGCCGTGAGCTTTCCCTTCCGGGAAAGCCCTTCCAGCATGGCTGCGCTGCTGGCGGGGTCTGGTGATGCCCAGATGCCGCCGTGTTTGCTCCTGCGCTGGCGTAGGTGCCACCTTCAGGTGAAACCTGCACCAGCGCAAGGTCATACCAGCTGCTAAGGAGCTTTGCCCCCCCTTCTGGAATGGGCTGATACTTTCCTTGCCGCATGAAGGAGCCAGAGTGCTGTCATTTTGTATAGCAATTTCGTAGTTTCGGCAAAGGTTTTGTTGTTTCCTTGGCCATTAGTATCTTCCAAAAAAGTATGCCGGATATTGTCAGGTAACAGGAGCTTTAAGCCAGTTTAATATGTCGATATTAATATTGCTTTCAATGGACCTTAACCTACTAGTTGGTAAGGATAGTGACTTCTTTTTCAATGAGTTGGATGTATCCATTAGTTAAAGTTCCCCGATGGTTTTCTGATTGCTATCAGATTACTAACCCAGTCTGCTAAGCTCTGCTCCTTGTACAATGATATACTTTGGTAAACTTGGCAGTTTTGGAGGCTGTAAGCATGTCAATTCCACTCAGCAACTTCGCAGTCCTGGTTCCTCATGCTCCATACCTCCCCAAATCCTTAATACCTCCAAAAATCACAAGGACAGCTAGCATTTAAAAATTCCTGCAATATTTATTTATTTATTCATTTGACTTGTAGGCCGCCCTTTCCCTACTTTCTGTCAGGCTCAGAGCCTTCCTTTATTGCTCAGTCTCTGGTGACTTCATTCTTCCTGGGGTGGTAGTGATCTTCAAAGCAGCCCATGACTGTAACTAGGGTTCCTTGTGCTTGGGAAATGTTGGTGCCCAAATGTCTTAGGTTGTTTATGCATGGGAATTTTACCTGAGGTTCATTGCTCGCTGGACACATACTTTCCTATTGGGAATCTATGCACCAGCAGTCTCCAAGCTCAAATCAAGTCCCCACCCCTTTAAATACTGATTTGCAATTGGCTTACTTTGTAGAGCTTCCTGTGAGAGAAAATCCCCCCCAAACCCAATTGCTGCATAAAAAAGCATTTTAAGAACAAACAAAACAACAACAATGGAGCAATCTGAAAGGAGTGGGAGGTGGGGGGAGAAACCCAACCCTCGGTTTTTAAAAGCCTTTCTTCTGCTCAGAAAGAGCTCCGAGGAAGCAGGAAGCATTTGAATCCCCGCCTCTGGACATGCTTCTTTGTAATTGGCTGTGAGAGAAACCAAGCTTGCATGTCCCACGCTTTGCCTTACGCACGGGGATTTCACCCGGGCTGAGCTCAGGGGAGAGGGAAGAATCGGGTGAACAGAGGAATGGGAAGTCCCAGGATTTGTGAGGGCTGGCAGTGAGGTCACCTCTAATGGATGGAAAAATCATGCATAACTCCAAGGAACAACCGAGACACACCGGGGGCGAATGTAAGTGAAAGCACCCATGCAGAAATTACCTTAGAGACTTCCCACTTTCTCCGATAAAAAGCAAACCACTTTAATTTTCAGCTTTTTGTTTGTCTGTCTTTGCAATATCCACATACAATTTGAGCTCTTCCTAAGGCTTCCTTGCCTGAGCTAAGATCTGAGCTTGCAGGCGTAATGTCTCTTGTGGCTTCTGCCTTTCCAGTCTTCCTCTCCCCCCTCCCCCCCACCCTTCTGCTGCTATTCATAGATCGTGGTGTTGTTTTTCTGTCTAGGATTCACTCACCCCATGCCACCATATTTTCTGCTTGAAAGGCCAATGACTGCAATATCCTCAGTACTATTCAAGCCAACTTTTTATTTTTAAGTACAGGGTTCACAGCGGTGTCCTCTGTCTCCTCCTAGGCCAGAGGAGTTGGGTGTTGCTCTTAACTGGCTCCTAGTTTCCTCCCAGGAAACCCAAAACGGAGTGGCTTTTTTCGTATTACTGCAATGATGCTTCTGTTTTTGACATGGACTGTCTTGGATGGTTGTGTTGGTCATGTGTATAGCTGAGTGATGGAGTAGCAATGTACAGTGTAATGGTGTGATAGTGCATGCATTTATACAATAAGTAGAAACACTGAATAGGAAAGGATTGGTTCCATAACCATGTATTTTAATGAAAGAGACTGTACTTGAAATGTACCATGTTTGCTTCATAGTAATCTTATTAGTATACCTTGGCAGGCTACAGTGCTTAAGAAGATGCCCCTCTAGAGCATACCAAACATTTCTGACTGGTTCCATCAAAACCCTGATGGAATCCTGTAATAGGAGAACCTCAGCTATATGTAGGGTTGCCAACCTCCAGGTACTAGTTAGAGATCTCCTGCTATTATAACTGATCTCCAGCTGATAGAGATCAGTTCCCCTGGAGAAAATGGCTGCTTTGGCAATTGGGCTCTATGGCATTGATGTCCCTCCCCTCCCCAAACCCTGCCCTCCTCAGGCTCCACCCCAAAAACCTCCTGCCGGTGTTGAAGAGGGACCTGGCAACCCTAACTTCTCATAATCAGATCTGTGTAGTAGACATGTTCTACATTTCTTCCTTTTTTGAGGATATACCACAATTCCAGATACATGTCCTATCCCTTAAAATATCCAGACAAAAAAATTCTACAGTCTACCCTTACCCCTTCTCACTTTATGAATATGAGAAATTTTAAAAGGCCATAATGACAACTAGGATTAGGAACGAAGACAGAGTTGAAGGGATATGGAAATCAATCTGTTAAAAATTTCCCTTGACCATATGTACAACTTTGTTCCCAGTTTAGTTTTAATATATTTTACTCATAACATGGGTGTTTATTACGTTTATCAGTTTTATACACAGAGAAATCTAATCATTTGGTGGCCTCTGGGAGTCATATTATGACTCAGGACTGCTTCATTCATAGCTTAAACATGCACTTTTTTCCTTGTAAAGTTTGCAGTGATGTAATAAAACAATTATCATGTTTCTAAGTCATTAGTAGGGTGCGTGTGGGAAAATCCATATGTGCCTCATATAAAATCTATGGCTGTTGATGTCAGAAGTTTCCCATTGGTATACATAGTGTAATTATTTTTAAAAAGTGTTTGCAAAGACAGGAAAAATCAAAAGAAATCTTATGGCACCTTACTAACTAGCAGATTAATCGAAGTTTTCATGGGTTAGAGCCTTCATCGCCAGACACTCTGTTCAACAGATGCTTAAGAATTCCTCTGTTATTCCATAAGGTACCATAAGACGTTGTTTGCCACAGCTTACTGCTGCCCCACTGGAACTAGAGGAGACCCATTCTGAAATGAATCCACTGATGGAGGCCCACAGAACCATGAAGCTAGGCCAATATCCCAGAATGAAAAAGGTGAGTTAAGAGTAGGGTTGCCAACCACTTTGAGGAAAATAAAATGTCCTGCCCCTTTAACAGAGGTTTAATAGGATGTTATTTAAAAGGTAAAGGTAGTCCCCTGTGCAAGCACCGGGTCATTCCTGACCCATGGGGTGATGTCACATCTCGACGTTTACTAGGCAGACTTTGTTTATGGGGTGGTTTGCCAATGCCTTCCCCAGTCATCTTCCCTTTACCCCCAGCAAGCTGGGTACTCATTTTACCGACCTTGGGAAGATGGAAGGCTGAGTCAACCTTGAGCCGGCTACCTGAAACCAACTTCCGTCGGGATCGAACTCAGGTGGTGAGCAGAGCTTGGACTGCTGTACTGCAGCTTACCACTCTGCGCCACGGAGAACCAACTCATCTTTCCATCTCTCACCAATCTTTGTTTCCATGTAAACAGTCAAGAAGGTAAGGTAAGTTCAGGGGTTGTTATCTCAGACTACTGTAAACAGGTACAGTGTAGAGGGCTGTAATTGGTTCATCTCCTTAACTGCTATACAAGCTTACTTTAGAGAAGTTGCCATCTTGGTCTGCTTCAATCAAAACAACAAAAAGTCTTGTTGCATCTTAAAGACTATTGAATTTATTGTGGCACAATATTTTTTAACACATTTATATTCCATCTCTCCAGCTACCTGCAAGGTTCATTAGCTTTTAAAATGGCCTAAGTTTCTTTGGTGTTTTGCCTACAGACTTAATAGATCTTATACTTACTGTAGTCTTCCAGAGCAAGGCATTTTCAATCATTAGGGTTGCCAGGTCCCTCTTTGCCACTGGTGGGATGTTTTTGAGGCGGAGCCTGAGGGAGGGCGAGGTTTGGGGAGGGGAGGGACTTCAATGCCATAGAGTCCAATTGCCACAGCAGCCATTTTCTCCAGGTGGACTGATCTCCATCGGCTGGTAATCAGTTGTAATGGCAGGAGATCTCCAGCTAGTACCTGGAGGTTGGCAACCCTATCAATCACCCTGTTTCTAAAGTGGAAAACAGAAGATGCCTGCATTTGTTGCACAGACGTTTGGAATAAGCCGCCGGGGATAACTTAGTGAAATTTCTATAGAATGCTTTTTTTGCCCTGTTTACAAACTAGAAGGTCTTTAACAGTTCTTTGAAGATCCTAAAAGGCATTGGCTTGGATCCCACAAAGTCAGTATGTGAATAAAATATACTTATTCTCATGCTGGGGATTCCACCGATTCCACTCCCTCTGATCTGAAACTCCATACTTCTCTCTATACTGTCTCTACAGAATCAGGGATGCAGCTTTTCAAGGAGCAGAGGGTTTGCAGCAACTTCTCAAGTGACTGTGAAAATGTGGGATCTGTGGACCCATGCTATTGTAAATATATTCGAATCAAGTTGTTTTTTTGCTCAGTGTTAGTGATTTTAAGGCACTATAATTTAATCTGTATTATGACCCTAAATATTGTCTTTGTGATAACTGGAATTTCCTGTCCATTAAGCAATTTTTAATTAATATTTATCAAGAAACGACCTTGAAAAAGAGTATTTCTAAGTTCAAGTGAATTAAATACATATGTTACTTTCCCCCTTGTCTAAGTGACGATGTGATGGGCTTTGCCTTCTGTGTGATTGAATGAATTTTTGTTATAATATTTTCTTTGTTGGAAAAGCTGGGTAAAAAAATCATGATCTCTTCAAGCAAAGTACTTGCCCCATTCCTTGTTGATTTGGCTGAAATTGCGAGTCTCCGTAAGAATGAGAAAGACACAGTTTCTTTTTATCAGCTACCAGATTGAGTCTCTTGCTCATGTTTGGCATCAGATCCCCTCAAAAATGAACCCAGTGAAACAGCAGCCAATTACAGCGCACCTTTGCACCAACACTAGAGCGCATGTGCAAAAACAAAAAAAGGGGAGGGGAAGAGGGGGAGCGTCTTGGGCATTCGCCTGCAGAATATATCGTTCTTTTTCCTGGAAAGTGTGGACAGGGAAAAAACATTCTCGGGTAGAACGTATAAAATGGTGAAAGAGATAAAATGTGGACAGAAATTCTGAATGCACAGCCAAATCTTGCAGATCGACCACAAGGATAATATTATGTAAATCAATGGTGTGGAAACAGCCTAAAGGGGACGAAGCTGTGGCTTAGCGGTAGAGCATATGCTTGGCATGCAGAGGCTCCTGGGTTCAATCCCCAGCCTCTCCAGCTAAAAGCATCTATTTGTAGATGATGTGCAAGACCTCAGCCTGAGACCCTGGAGAGCTGCTGCCAGTCTGAGCAGATAATACTGACCTTGATGGACCGATGGTCTGATTCAGTAAAAGACTACTTCAGATGCAGAAGGTCTTAGGTTAAAGCTTTGGCATCTACAGTTAAAGGATATCACAAGTTAAATTGTGGAACTCCATACCACATGATGTGGTGGTAGCTGCCAACCTGGAAGGCTTTAAGAGGGGAGTGGACATATTCATGGAGGACAGGGCTATCCATTGCTACTAGTAAAAAATGAATACTAGTTATGATGCATACCTATTCTCTCTAGTATCAGAGGAGCATGCCTATTATATTGGGTGCAGTGGAACACAGGCAGGATGGTGCTGCTGCAGTCATCTTGTTTGTGGGCTTCCTTGAAGCTCCTAGTTGGCCACTGTGTGAACATACTGCTGGACTTGATGGGCCTTGGTGTGATCCAGCATGGCTTTTCTTATGTTCTTAAGTTGTTGGGAAAGATCTTTCTCTGCCTGAGACCCTGAAGAACTGCTGCCAGATGCCAGAACTGCTGACAATCTGGAGCTAGCTGGGCCAGTGATCTGACTCCATACAAGGGCGCTTCATAAGCTTTGATAACATTGTCAGTTGAATACTTTGGGTCTCCACCATGGGACAAGAGAAGTTGCGCTTATCTACACAACAGCAGGCTTGTTGATCTTTACAAGTTCTGATTATTTTAAGGGATTTGTTCGAAGTGAGTGAGTCAGGGTCAGGATGTTGGTGTACTTCGGACGGTGCCCTTTCCTTCGTGGAAAAGGAATCGCTTTATATAGTTGCACAATGTGTGTTGGCTGTGTTTTTATTTGTCCTGCAACGACCTTGCAAAAGCAACATCTCCCCTTGCAAGGGCTAGGCTTGATTAATCATCTCATTCATCACCAGGCTTTTGATAGGGCTGGCAGCTTTTTCAGAATACCGTGGCACAATTCCTCATTGATTTGTGCTATCACGATCCTGTTATGCTTGCCCAGCATTCTTCACAAGGGTGACGTATAAAATGAAGGGTCAACATTAAATTGGCACTCTTGTATGTTACAACCTTGAATTATGTTGACCCTGGCAACGGTCAATGCTTGCTCGGTTAGCCTCAAGCCAACAAAATCTGTATTCACATGACAACCAGCAGCCATTTAAAGATCTTGCCACCAAGCATATAGCTGTAAAACGATCATGCTGAGAACTACTCTGTGTTGCAAAACCTATGTTCTTGTTATGTATTTCCTTAGTCTCAAACTACTGACTTGACCTAGGAGAAAAGTTTTCCTATGAATGTTAGTCTTTAAGAGAAGCCATGCTGAATCAGATCCAGCTGCTCTTACATTCAGTTTCTCATAATGACTCTCCCAACCACTGGAAGCTGAGGAGTGGACATGAAGGCAATTGTTTCCCCCTGTTTCGTGTACCCTGGAGCTGGTATTCAGAGGCATAATGCTTCTGAACATGGAAGTTCCACTTAGCTAAAAGCCCTTTTCTGGTCATCTCTCCAAATCCTATAACCTCTTAATTTCATCAGTCCTGAAACGCAGTTTGGGAGTGGTTTTTTTTGTGAAAGTTGCTGAAAACAATAGTGATGGAGAAACTCTAGTGTTCTGTGTATTCATTATTGCAATGGCATGCACACAGTCCTGTGCCCTATCTAGCTGGTACATGTAGAGATGCCCTTTCTGTTATTGTAATTAAAATAATGCATTTATTATTTTTCTTCTTCTGTGCATACCCTGACTGTTACAGCTTGAAATGGAGTATGAATAAGATTACCTTTATCAGTTACCTAGAGTATTGCCATGAATCCTATCCTTTCTCTTCATAAGTTAAACTTAGTACTTTGGGGTGTGTGTATGAGGTGTTTGGAATGAACATGTGAGTACACCCATGCTGACACATAGCAATTTTATCCCTTTTTATCTCAAATAGTCAACAATTCCTAAATTTGCGCGGCACCTGGATAATATGTATGTTTCTCATAATTAATGTATGGCTCAATGACAGAGCTCCTGTTTTGGATGCAGAAGGTCTCAAGGTATCTCCTTGTTTCTTCTCTGTCTGCCTTGTGAACCTATACAAGTTATTATGTTAAAATTTTCTCTTTTTCTAGATGTCAAATTGGAAAGCCATTATCTGGCATACACTACATCTCATACCTCAACTGAAATGAAAAACTTAAGGAAACTTAGTGATGGCCTTTTAGTTGTCAAGAGAAGGGTAGAGTCACAGGGCTGGAAAGAGGACATTCTTTGGCTTTCCTATTCACCCCCTGCCCATGAATGCTCCTACTCTAGAATGAAGGTCTGTAAGAGTGAACTGATTTCTTCTTCAGAGCTAGTAAGACCTTCGGTGGGGAAGGTAAGGTTATCTGGTTTTATTTGGTAGCTCCGCTAGTCACGGAAAGACTACAACCAACCAAATTGCTCTTTTCCACATGCATCCAGGAATAGTCTTAGCCAATGGGGAACAGGGGCAACTGCCTAATGCCCCACGCTGGGAGGGGTCTTGATCACCTACAGTCCTAACCCTATGAAGGGAAAAACAAGAAGACCAGCTCCTACCACCACTTGTGGCCACCACATCTGGGGCTCGGGCAGCTGGGCTTCTGGAGCCAGCTCCCACCCACCTCACACAAGGCGAGGGCCACCCCTTGCTTGGCAGTGGCATTAGTACTGGGGACTCATCCTGGACTTTTGCCCAGGCCCCCAGAATCACTAAGACCATCCTTGCACCCCACTGGCTTAATATTTCAGCTAACAATTCACTCTTGATTAACACTTGTGATCTTCCATTGCACCCATGAGTTTCAAATGTCAAGGATGAGTACAAACAGTTTAACGTACACATATCCAAGATATCCCAATCTCTTTGTCAACAAAGCTAAGGAAGGTAGAGTTTACTTCTGGGGTGGTAGACCAATCAGGTTTCCAGAATGACTGGGCTAGTTTGGAATCAGCCAATGCTAGCAAGACTCCCAGAATACTTCCTCCAAGCTAGAATTCCCTTAATATGTTACTAATGGGTACAAAGTCTCCAGTGTAAGTTCCTTGCAAGATTAAAAGGTCTAGCCAACAGGATGCACTGTTAAGATAAGGGAAGTTCTGATGATATTTCACAAGAGAAGTGTATTTATATTTGACATCTGCCTAAAAAAAGTGAAGTTCATACCAAAGCAAAGGACTGGTAGTTACTTTGACATCCCCGTATCGTACAGTTGATTTTGAGGAACGTGTATCTACATGATAAAGACCCTGTTCACATGTGTCAAGGAGCAAGCTTAAGCAGGTATACTTATAAATAGGTCCTATGTGATTCAAGGGGGCTTACTTGTAGGAAAGTGGTTTTAGGATTGCAGCCCCCAACCAGCTCGCTGGCATGGCACCACGGGGACGCAAGTTGATTTTGTAGATAACATTGCATTAAAACTGGATTAAGGAAAGGCTTTCCCATCACAGCCGCACCCATTGTTAATAGGTCTGACATACCAATTGCCTCCTCGAACCCCTGATCTTTGTTTGTAAAGCACAAGGTCATCTGCCCTCCTAACTCTGCCACATTTCCCATTACCCCAGCTCTTAATGAAGGGAACAATTTCTGCTTCATAATAAAACTCTATGAATGAGGTCTTGGACATGTTTCTATATCTCAGATCTCTGCAGTTAATGAAACACGATGGGCTAGCAATGGTACCTCATTTCACCGTTTAAAAAACAACAACAACCCCAAAAAGGGCCTCATTTACATGTGTGCCAATGCCATTAATGTAAATTGCTTATTAGCAATTTATGCTGAAAAGCAGTAAAACAAAACATAAAGGTAGTTTTATTAACTGTAATTTTGCCCTCTGAAACCCATGCTAGGAGGCACACTTTACAATCAGTGAGTTCCCCCCCCCAGCCAGTATGACATTTACTTAACTGCATTAACATATTTATAAACAAATTACTGCCGCCTTTTCTGCAATTTGCATTTTATCGGCGCTCTGAAGTTAATAGGACGGCCACGTGCAATGCTTTTGTAATTCAATTGGAATGCTGCATTGTAATCTCTCTCCAGTTTCTCTCAGGTCTATGGAGGAAGGGGTAATTAAGGAAAAATCGCTTTTATAGACTATTATAATAAAGATACAACAAGAATGAAATCCATTTCAATCATTGCCTTTCAAAAGTGATTTGAGGAGTGTGGGGGGTTTGGGAGAACAATGCTCCTGACCAAGTTCTGCCAATGGTGGGTCATGTTATCTTTAGCTTTTGAGTGGTGGTGGAAAGTGCTGTTGAGACACAGCCGACTTATGGCCACCCTGTGGGGTTTTCTAGACCAGACACATTCCAAGGTGGTTTGCCAGTACCTTATGGTTGCCAACCTCCAGGAATTAGCTGGAGATCTCCTGCTATTACCACTGATCTCCAGCCAATAGAGATCAGTTCCCCTGGAGAAAATGGCTGCTTTGGCCATTGGACTCTATGGCATTGAAGTCCCTCCCCTCCCCAAACCCCGCCCTCCTCAGGCTCTGTCCCAAAACCTCCCGCCGGTAGCAAAGAGGGACCCGGCAACCTTACAGTATCTGCCTCTGCGTAGTGAACCTGGACTTCCTTGGTGGTCGCCAATTAGGGTTGCCAGCTTCATGTTGGGAAATACCTGGAGATTTTGGGGGTGGAGCCTGAGGAAGATGGGGTTTGGAGAGGGGAGGGACTTTAATGCCATACAGTCCAATTGCCAAAGTGGCCATTTTCTCCAGGGGAACTGATCTCTATTACTTGGAGATCAGTTGTCATAGTGGGAGATCTCCAGCCACCGCCTGGAGCTTGGTGACCCAATCTCTGATCCAAATACTAACCAGGGCCAACCCTGCTTAGCTTCTGAGATCTGAATAGATTGGGGTAACCTGGGCTATACAGGGTGAGCTTTTGAGAAGCTTGTATCAGTCAGGAGTTTGAAGCTGTTTGAGATTCCTCAGTGTGGTCCCCCAGGATCGCACAAGTTCTTGAACTACCTCCAGGGCGTGATTGTGGCACGGGGCAGGAAGATGATCACACCCATGTTTCTATGGCTGCTTTCTAAATGTGGGAATGTTTGCTTTTAGAATCCACAGGAAAAGATTGTATGCACAAAATGAATGTTTTGTTCATGCTTTTAGGGCAGATAACGTTCTGGAGGTACACAGGAAAACATATAAAATTTTACTTTTTTTTAATGCCTGAGGTGGAGTTGATCTAGTTTTGGACCAAATTCAAGTAGAATTTACACTTCAAAACAAATGTTAAAAATGTGGGTGTGGCTTTTGGCTGTCTGCTGGGAGGGCAATTTGGGCTTAAAGTAGTTTAAAGTGACATTTACCAATAGTTAAGCAAATCACATGAGTACCCAGCTTGCTGGGGGTAAAGGGAAGACGACTGGGGAAGGCAATGGCAAAACACCCCGTAAACAAAGTCTGCCTAGTAAACGTTGGGATGTGACGTCACCCCATGGGTCAGGAATGACCCGGTGCTTGCACAGGGGACCTTTACCTTTTTAAGCAAATCAGATCCAAGAATTGTTTTATATGACCTGTTGGAAACCAAAATCCAGAGTTCCTGTTGGATCCGAATCTGTTTTTACCCTAGAAATATTCCAGGATTCTTCGGCGCAGGACATATTTGATTATGGAGGGGGGAAAGTCATGGGGAGTTTTGTGTGGCATTCAGTGGACTGGCACTTTTCAGTGACACACATTCACATGTATTCACACACATCAATGCCATATTCTGCGAACAGGACCAAGCGTTAAAGCTGTTATTTTTAACTTTGTTGACAAAAGGTGGGGCAGTGTGCCCTGAGCAGACTTAGTTAGCACATATCTGGTGCCTATAAATTTGGCTGCTTTGAAACAAGAGATCTGTCGTATAGTCAGATATGAGATATACTTCTTAGTAAATATAAGATTTCAGGACTTGGGACTTGCTCCCAGATAAGAAAGTATATGGTGCAAGAGGCTTATGAAAGGCAGTAGACCGGCAACCAGAGCGTTCTCCAATTGGCAGCTGACTGAGAAATCTATCTAAATATAAATTCAGTAATAACATTTTAAATATTGAAAAATATACATTCAGGTAGCACAGTAGAGATGCAGTTGTCATATGGGTAAGTTGTAGGCATGCTGATAGTTATTACAAAACTTGTGATATTTCTAAATTCAGGCAGTTCCTGGGGTTTGCTCCCATGTAACTGTGCATAGGATTGCAGCCTTAAATAGATGGGGGAGGCTATTTTACTCAAAATCAGGAAAAAATTATTATCGGGATTCTGGGGCAAGGGACTTCATCCAAACGTGTTCTCTTAAAGGAGAGAATGGAAGTTATCTTGCTGATAATTTAACCTTTAAATATCAAATATGAGTGATGTAACAAGAGAAGGAATTGGGTTTTAATTCTGTAGAGAATGCTTTTAGTGGGAAAGAAGTGATACAAAGTTCCGCAAGGGATTAATACTTCCCAAGCTTATTATCTCATGACTGCATTGACTCTCCAAGTAGAAAAAATAACATCCCCTTCCAATTCTATTCCTTCTTTGACTCAGCTGAGTGACCCTTCTGCAGCCAGGGAGCTAAGCTCTTCCCTCAAATTTGTGTTAGCATTATTAAAGATACTTGAACATGTTCAGAGTTCAGTAAAGTTTGCCGCTCAGTCATGGCAGCAAAACTGGGATTTACCTCTTCCAAGAAATTCCTACAATTCAAAAACCAATCTCTCCAAACCACACCCTCCTCAGGCTCTACCCCCAAAATCTCCAGACATTTCCCAATCAGTAGTTGGCTACCCTATCCAAAAGGATGTCTCCAAACTGGGTGAGTGGGCAGCAACATAGCAAATGAGGTTCAGTGTGAGGAAGTGTAAGCCGGTGCACACAGGGACAAAAAAAACCCCTTAACTTTCAATATATGCTAATGGAATCATAACCGGTGGTTGGCTGACTAGGAAAGAGATACTTGGGTCATGTTGAACATCTAGATGAACATATTGACTCCGTGTTTGGGAGTGGTGGGGGGAAAAACCTTCTGTGCTACAGATTATTAGGAAAGAGACTGAAAACAAAATGGCCAGGTTTATAACGGCCTACTGTGTGCCTTATATTTTGACTGCATTTAGAATACTATGTACAGTTCTGGTTGCCGAATCTGAAAAAGGATATTGTAGGACTGGAACATATGCAGAAAAAGCCAACCAAAATTATTAATAGGCTGGATCCCCTTCCCTAGAAGGAAAGGCTTGGGAGTTTGGGTTTTTCCATTTTTGAGAAAAGCTATATAAGAGATTTGCAAAAATTATGCATCGGGTGAAGAAAAGGGACAGAGACAACTTGTTCTCCCTTTCCCGTAATACTACAACTTGCATGCACCCAATAAAGATGATGGGCAGTAGGTTTAGGACAGACAAAAGGAAGTAGTTCTTCACTCAAACAGTAACTAACTTGCGGAGTTCATTGCCACAGGATATAGTGATTTAGTTGGTTTTAGATCTATCCGTCAATGGCTGTTAGCCACAATGACTAAATGAATCCTCCACGTTCAGAGGCAGTAATAGGGTTGCCAGGTCCCCCCTCTCCTCCGGCGGGAGGTTTTTTTTGGGGGGCGGAACTGAAGTAGGGATCGCACACACTGCCACATCGACGTGATCCATCACTTCTGGTTTACACCCGGAACTGTCGCATCACAAGGGGCCTTTCCCACTCAGACTGGGAGTTTGAGTGGTAAAAGGCCCGTTGCAATGCAGAACTTCTGGGTGTAAATCGGAAGTGACATGGCAGGCAGGCGCGTGTACAGCCCTCAGCTGGTTGGTGGGCAGCCCAGGGGATTGGCAGGGTTTTGCTCGCCACCACCGGGCACTTTGCAACCCTAGGCAGTAACCTTCTTAATATCATTGCTGGGGGACAACAATGGGGCCCCTGCTTGTAGGCCTTCTAGGGATATCTGTGAAACAAAATGCTGGACTGCATGGACTAGTATGGTCTGATCCAGAGTGGCTGCTCTTATATTCAGTATTGGCTGTACCGTTGGCATGGCCTCCAGCGTAGCAGCATTTCCACACACGTGTCCTGGTTTGTGTTTTCTCGAGGTGTTGGTCTTGAACTTGCTGTCTGATTTTGGGCTGCCAACCTCCAGGTGGCCGCTGGAGGTCTCCCACTATTACAACTAATCTCCAGGCGACAGAGATCTGTTCACCTGGAGAAAACGGCCACTTTGGAAGGTGGACTCTATGGCATTATAACTCATTGAAGTCCCTCCCCTCCTCAAACCCACCCTCTTCAGGCTCCACCCCCAAATTCTCCAGGTATTTCCCAACTCAGAGCTGGCAACCCGATGTCCGACATTAAACTTGCTTCTGAGTCACGTTTTTACTGTATCTTATGTAGCTTATTCAGCTACAGCTGCACAGCTTCTTGGTGGGAATAGCATAACATTTTCAATTATTTCTTCCTACAGTAGGGAAGTATTTACATAGCCAAATGGCTTATTTGGTTCTCCTTAAGATACAAAGCCAGTCTCTCAATCACACCCCACCTCTTTAAAGAGGGCATGAAGGGAAATTAAAGTCATATGTTTCTTTTATAAATTAAAAGACTTCTTAAATTCACAGACTTTAATATCCCCAACAGCAGTTGAGAATAAGGAGGTCATTTATCCAATTTCTAATTTTTATATAAGAGCCGCCCTGAAGAACAGAAATTACTCCATTTAATGAAAGTCACATAGTTGTCTGGAATTTCAATCTTCAGTTTTGGCATTAAAAGCTAGTATTTATATTATACATAAATTACAGAGTTCTCTAACCCAGTTATGTCTGGTTTTATTAGAGTGATACTAATTATATTTGAGGCAAAATAACTGGCTAGGAATTAAGGTGTATTTGGATGCAAAATGTTGTACTTCAGTGGGATTTTGAAGCAGGCTTCTATGTGCTTTAATAATTTGATCTAGTAATCTCTCCATTGCCTGATGCATCAATGTATTAAAGAGATCAGATATGTTTTCTATGCAGCCCGTATTGGTGAAATGTGTAAATACTCAAAGGGGACAAAATTATGGGTTAAGTCTACATACATAGTATTCTAAATGCAGTCAAAATATAAGGCACACAGTAGGCCGTTATAAACCTGGCCATACAACCTTAGCAATTCTTCAACTCACTGACAAGGCAGGCCTGGGGAGGGGGATGGGAACAGCCGCAGAAAGCCACTAGACCTCTGTGGATCGCATTCCCCCCACAGAGGTGACCCATGCTTCCGCAAGGGAGCACCCCAAACCCTTTTTGCAGGACCAGCCAAGGCAATGGCTAACTGCCTGACTGCAGAATAGGTCCCTCTTCGACGCCTCCTCCTCAAACCCCTGAAGAAGGCGGGGTTTGGGAGGGGAGGGACTTCAATGCCATAGAGTCCAATTGCCAAAGCGGCCATTTTCTCCAGGTGAACTGATCTCTATCAGCTGGAGATCAGTTGTAATAGCAGGAGATCTCCAGCTAGTACCTGGAGGTTGGCAACCCTACTGCAGAACCCTAAATCAGTAGCTATGGTATTGACTCCCAGCATAGAGTAAGGTATGTTCAGTGGCCTCCCATTGCACTGGACCCCTGCCCACACCACTGGTGCCACCCTCAGTGGCCATACACTGCCCCAGCAAGGGGCAGCACTTGAGTGGCCAAGGCAGGAGTCCCTGCCACCAACATTGGCATGCCACCAAGCCACTGAGGGTCTGCCACTGATCATAGCCCACTGGGGGTGCCACCCTGAGCCCCACCCACCACCAAGCTGGGACTCCCACAGAGTACCGGGCCCATTATCTTTGATGCCCAGTGACAGCCTGACTGAGGCAGAATGCCATCTACAGGTCCCTGTGGGACCCTGGGGCCTTCAAACAGATTAGGGTTGCCAACTTCCAGGTACTAGCTGGAGATCTCCGGCTATTACAACTGGTCTCCAGCTGATAGAGATCAGTTCACCTGGAGAAAATGGCAGTGTTGGCCATTGGACTCCATGGCACTGAAGTCCCTCCCCTCCCAAACGCCACCCTCCTCAGGCTCCACTCTAAACACCTCCCACCCATGGCGAAGAGGGACCTGGCAACCCTAAAACAGATACATATCCCCATGGGCCCCCCACTGTTTTTTTTTTATTATTATTAATGTTATTGTGTGTGTGTGTGTTAAGTGCTGTCAAGTTGCTTCCGACTCATGGTGACCCTATGAATGAAAATCCTCCAATATGTCCTATCTTTGACAGCCTTGCTCAGATCTTGCAAATTGAAGGCTGTGGCTTCCTTTATTGAGTCAATCCCTTGTTGGGTCTTCCTCTTTTCCTGCTGCCCTCAACGTTTCCTAGCATTATTGTCTTTTCCAGTGACTCTTGTCGTCTCATGACGAGACCAAAATACGACAGCCTCAGTTTAGTCATTTTAGCTTCTAGGGTCAGTTCAGGCTTGATTTGATCTATAACCCACTGATTTGTTTTTTGGCAGCCCACGGAATCCGTAACACTCTCCTTCAACACCACATTTCAAAGGAATCTATTTTCTTCCTATCAGCTTTCTTCACTGTCCAGCTTTCACACCCATACATAGTAACAGGGAATATGATGGCATGAATTTAATCTAGTCTTGGTGGCCAGTGACACATCCTTACACTTCAAAATATTTTCTAGCTCCTTCATGGCTGCTCTTCCCAGTCTCAATCTCCTTCTGATTTCTTGGCTGCAGCCTCCCTTTTGGTTGATGGTGGAGCCAAGGAATAGAAAGTCTTGAACAATGTTATTAGGTTATACATTATATTCAAATCCATACGATGTTATACATTTTTCCCCACCCAACATTTTCACACCGAAATCATTAACCAGGAGCACAAGTTTCTAAATTTCTTAGTTATATTATGGTTGACTTCCTCGTATTTTATCCAATTCAAGTACAGAGGCCACTTGTTCTTTATTTCCCTGATTTTACTATCCCACGGTGAATCTTTAGCCAATTGTGCAACAATATCTGATTGTATATATTCATATAAATAATCATTCCAACATTCAAAAGTCCATTTGTTTGCTTCTTTCCAGCCTTTTGCTATTGTAGCTTGTGCTGCTAGGATCATAGCTTTACAAAGTTCCTGGGCATTTCCAGTTATTCTTTGCTGTCCCACTGCACCCATAAATAGCACGTCTATATCCAAATTAATCTTGATTTTAAAAAGCTGTTCCATTCTCTTCAAAATCATTTCCCAAAAAAGTTTAACCCTCGGACATTCTAACCACATATGTAAATACCAACCTTTATTCCCTCCACAATGCCAACAATTAGGGCTTCTTCCCCCCATGATGTAAGCCAATTCTGCTGGTGTCCTATACCACTTCAGAATTAATTTTCTAAGTAATTCCTTATATTTCCCCATTTTTATATTGTTAATCCCTTTCCTTAATCTTTCAATCTTATTTATTGTAAAATCCTTTTCCTTTTGCCATTTATCATGTATTATTTTCCCCATAGTCTCCTTATCTGATACCAACTTTTTATAAATCAGGCCTGCCAAGCCTTTTTTGGACTTCTGAGTCTTAACAAATATTTCCCCTAATATACCTTCTTTGTTTAACCTTTCCTCAAATTTTCCTTGTTTCAATTTATTATATAAACCTTGTAATCTTAACCATTTTCCCCCCAATCTTTCCTATAACTTCCTGTATAGATAGTAGTTTCTGGCTCGGACTAATCAGATCTTTAATCCTATAATAACCCTTATCTTTTAACAATGTCCTCCAATTTTGATCAATTTCCCCTTCTGACAAAGATTCTAGAGGGGCCCATGTTGACAACTGATGCATCAGATTGAAATGCCATTTCTTCCACACTTTCAGGGCAACTTTTCTAAGTCCATGGGTATGCTTCATTCCTTGAGTTATATTACCAGTAAATATGCCATTCTTTCCCCATCCCTTGTTAACTTCAGGAGCCCCGTGGCGCAGAGTGTTAAGCTGCAGTACTGCAGTCAAAAGCTCTGCTCACGACCTGAGTTCGATCCCAACGGAAGTTGGTTTCAGGTAGCCGGCTCAAGGTTGACTCAGCCTTCCATCCTTCGGTGAAATGAGTACCCAGCTTGCTGGGGGTAAAGGGAAGATGACTGGGGAAGGCACTGGCAAACCACCCCGCAAACAAAGTCTGCCTTGGAAACGTCGGGATGTGACGTCACCCCATGGGTCAGGAATGACCCGGTGCTTGCACAGGGGACCTTTACCTTTACCTGTTAACTTCATCTTCAAAATCCATCCATTTCTTTGGTTCTTCATCCATTTCTCTTTAGTATCACCTCCAAGCTCAACTAATACCTTCAATTGAAATGCATGAAAACAGAATTCCATCTTTGGTAGTCCCCATCCCAGTTCCCTTTGTGGTATATACAAAATCTTTTTCTGAGTTCTAGCTTTTTCCCCTCCGAAGACCCATTCTTTGATCTTGTTATCCCATATATTAAAATTACTTTGGTTTATTTCAATTAGTAATACCTGAAATAAATACATTAATTTTGGTGTTATGAACATTTTCACAGCCTTTATTCTTTCTGTTATTCCTAAGTTTTTATTTTGCCATGTCTTTAGTATTTTAATATTTTTAGCACCCCACTGTTGATGTGTCTCTTCCACGGGCAGAACCTGAACAAGGCGGGCCTGCTGCCAAGAATCTGGCATCCAAACAATCCATGGCATTGGCAAGGCTAGCACAGACCCCTCCTGGATGGTCTGCTTCCCAACCCCTCGGGTCCTCGGGAGGTTCCCCAGGGCATGTTGTGCCCCAGAGGTGCCTGTGGCCTCCAACTGGGTCGGGCACCATGGGGGTCACCTCAGATGGAGACCACGTAGTGCGAATTCATAAATAAGCAACTTTACTGTGACTTGAACAACACCAACACACCAACACAAGCCATGACAGGAACAACTTACAAAGCAGGGGTTCCTGCCTGTGGAAACAACAAGGCGGGCTGTACGGATGCCCCATCTCAGTCTGGAGGTAATGCTTCCCTGAGCATCTGGCGGCACCCCAAGCAGGTCAGAGAGTGTCTCTATGGCCCCAGCGAGCTTTTGGAGATACAATTGGTGTGATTAGCTGAAATATCTCTTTCCCCTTTCTTTAAGAGGCCCACAAGTTGTATGTACAAGTTTGCATAACTTTCGTCTCAACTGTTTTTGATACAGTACCATAGCAATTTTCACAGCAACTCAAGCTCTTTTGAAAAAGGCACAGAACAAAAGATTACAATCAATGACTGGCAGGCTTTCTGAAGAAGGATCTGTTTTTGAAATGGGTGTTTGCTAGCTAACTGTCATTGCATCATTATATAATTACAATATTTATATTGTGTCTTGAACTTGCCCTGTCATTTTGATTTCTCATTCCCTCTAGTATGTTTTTTTACCACTGTTTTTCCCCCTGTGTTTCACAGGGTTGTCTCTTTTGTGTATCTATGAGGTGCTGTTGCACACTGGCCCGGTCCCTGGAGCAGTGGCTGGTGCAGTCCCTAGTGGTAGGGTTGCCAACCTCCAGGTGGTGGCTGGAGGTCTCCCACTATTACAACTGATCTCCAGGCGACAGAGATCAGTTCCCCTGGAGAAAATGGCCACTGTGGCCATTGGACTCTATGGCATTAGAGTCCCTCCCCTCTCCAAACCCTGCCCTCCTCAGGCTCCACCCCCAAAATCTCTAGGTTTTTCCCCACCTGAAGCTGGCAATCCTACTTAGTGGAGATGGAGACACAGAGCCACTGCCTGGACTAAAGCCTGTGGACCATTCAATACATCCCCACACCCTCTCATCCATGTGAGTGGCCATTGAGAGGAGCAGATGGAGACTAGATGTGAGTATAGGGATTTTGTGTCCCAGGGTCAGCAGTGGTTGGAAGGCCTTAGAGAGGCTGAGGAGACATTTACCTTGGGTGGTTGGTGGCTGTTGAGGTAGGGTGGCCAACTCTGGGTTGGGAAGTTCCTGGAGATTTGGGGGTGGAGTCTTGGAATAGAGGGGTTGGAGGAAAGGAGGGACCTCAGCAAGGTATAATGCCATAGAGTCCACCCTCCAAAGCAGCCATTTTCTGCAAGGGAACTGATCTCTGTTGTCTGGAGATCACCTGTAATTGCAGGAGATCTCCAGGCCCCACCAAGAGACTGGCAACCCTATGTTGAAGGAATGGATGGGTGGCAGGGGTCATGGAGGAGCTGCTCACAAACATATCAGTGGCAATTCATGAGCTTGTGGCAGCCCCTGCATCCCCCCCACCCACTATGCTACCAGCAGCTGCTGGAGTCCCCAGAGGTGACCCCAAGATCAGGCCTGCCAATGTGGCTTTGGTGCTGGGAGATGCCCTACTGCTGATCTCTGGCCCCATGTTGCTGGGACTGTGCATAGTGGGCTGAGTCTAGACAGGCCCAAGAGTTAAGATTGCCAGATTTGGTCCCCCTCCCCCTGCCACCGTCCAGCTAGCCTTCAAGAGTCTTAACAAGCTAAAAATGAGGCCAAGGTCCCAGCCCCATCGGCGCGATAACGCCACTTCTGGAAGTGATGTCATTACGTCAGTGATGTCAAGGGAGACACTCTGGTATTTGGCCAAAACTCCATGTTAAAAATAACCTCTACCATAGAATTTTTGCCCACATACCAGAATGTCTCCATCAATGTTGCCGACTTGATGACATCACTTCCAGAAGTGATGCTGGCGTGTCAGCGCCAGCCTCCTTCCACACCTGGTAAGTCCCCCCCACCCCCCAGGAGTACAGGTGTGCTTTTGGTGATGGTGTGCAGGGTGGGTGGGGGCCCCTTCCTCTCCTCATGTTGCTACCTCTGATCTATTTGCCTTTAAGAGAATGGGGTGGTTGCTGTAGGCATGGCATGGAACTTCATTGGCTGCCCCTCTGCTCACATGTCCTCTGGGCTGCCATCCTGTAGTTCATTTGTTTCCCCCCCATTTGTCATGGCTGTGCTGTAGCACCCCTGTGATGTCTTATGGGCATGATGGCATGGTTATTGGGGACTCTGGCACAGACATGGCCCATATACAATCATGGCCCCTGTTTGCCTGGTCCCTGGCCTATACAGTATCCACTTAGGAAACAGTCCAGCACAGTTCCAGTTGCACCGGTGAAGAGCTTCCTTAACAGCCATGCAGGTTAATATGGAATGAACAGTCCTTTGGAAAAGACTGGTGAAGGTTTTCATTTCAAAGCTGTTTTTATAGTCTCCATCTCCTTTGACTACACTGCGGATATCAGTTTAGGCTGCTGAATGTTGTTTCTTGCCTCTTGTTTGTTTTTAAGCCTTTTAAAAATGTTGATACTACTTAAAAGTGTTGCTTTTATAACTTTATTGTGTTTTTCCTTCGTGATCCCTTTCTGGAGAGGTAGCATTGAAATTCTCTAAATAAATAAGCAACATTTAACCTATTTGAAAATAAGTTTTAAAATCCACACATACAATCCACTTTTTATTGGGTAGGGTTGCCAGCTCCGGGTTGGGTAATACATGGAAATTTTGGGGGTGGATGAATAGGGTTGCCAATTGCTAGGTAGTTAGTATTCAATATAAGGCTTTGTCCCTTTGGGGTGGCTGAAGAAGACTTGAAACAGGCTTTGTTACCGGCAACCTGTTCTACCCCACAACACATAAGGACATAACCAAAATTTATGAAGAAGAAGGAAGAAGAGAAATATCATAAACAAGGAATTACAAAAATCCTTTTCTGTTGACTTTATTTGGACAACAATAATTATTTACTTTCATCATATTGACTTTCATTATACTTGTGCCTTGTTGCACTATGATGTAACACAACAGTCTATATAACAACTGGTTTGTTATGTTTTTGCCTTGTAGCACTATGATGCAATAGTGTAATATAACAGTCTATAACAACTGGTTTATTATGTTTTGTATATTATAATATAGAAATTGGCAATTGTGTTAATATTAGCCTACAACTGTTTTTTTGACTACAACTGCTAGGTAGTAGCAGGAGATGTCCTTCTAATTCAACTGATCTCCAGCAGATAGAGGTCAGATCACCAAGAGAAAAATGGCTGCTTTGGCTATTGAACACTATGTCATTGAAGTCCCTCCCCTCCCCAAACCCCGCCGTCCTCAGGTTCCGCCCTAAAAATCTCCCACCGGTGGTGAAGAGAGACCTGGCAACCCCATGGATGAAAGCAGAGCTGAGTCTGTGCACAGCGGAATTCTATAGTTTGGCTGCTTGAAGAATAAGTTCACACTCAGGCTTATTACTTTAGAAAAGAAATAGAAGTTCTTTATTGTAGGTGAACTCCATACTGTATAGAAAAGGCAGAGTAAAGGCTTCTAACTACCTAACTAAGCTAAGATGGAGAGAGATTGTAAAACACATGTCCAGACCTCATGGTGGACAAGAGGGAGAGAGAGAAGGAAGGAACTGGAAGGAAGAGAAACCCCTAAGAATAGCATTCTGGGTAACAAAGGGACAGCAGAGGGACTGGTTAAAAGGAAACAAGGTCCTATCTACCCCTATACTAACTCTCTGCTGCCCTCCCCTATAGCTCTAAGGCCTATGCTAGCATTAAGCGACATTCACAGTCCATTCCTTCCAACAGTGGAGCCTGAGGAGGACAGGGTTTGGAGATGAAAGGGACTTCAGTGCCATCGAGTCCAATTGCCAAAGCAGCCATTTTCTCCAGTGCAACTGATCTCTGTCACCTGGAGATCAGTTGTAATAGCGGGAGATCTCCAGCCACCACCTGGAGGTTGGCAACCTTATTTATTGGGGGAAGTCTATATATATATATATATATATATATATATATATATATATATATATATATATATATATATATATATATATATATATATATATATATATTCATTAAGCTTTGAGTGTCCTTCCCATGCTGCCACCTGGAAGTTGAAAAACATCTGCGCAATCTGCCCTGCCTGTTGTGAGCGCATCACTTATATGGTGCCATGTTGGGTCCCATAATGCAAAGGGCTTCTCTATGTCTGCAGCTGCGTGTGAAGGGCAGCCATTCTCCATCCCTGGGGAGATGCTTCTGGCAGCTGCCCAGGGAGTCATAATACTGGTGGCTGCAATTGTGACGGGTACTTCATGCGAAACAAGTTAATAATTGATTTTCTGCCTCCCAGGCTCTGTTTTTTTAGGCTCAGTAATACATACATAAAAACGATAATATCTGCTTTAAAAAAACAAAAAACCTTTTGTAATAAATAGTTGCTGTTCCATCTCCTGTCCAAAACAAGTTTGAGGCCAGGGAATGGTGATTTGTGTTCTGTTTTTGAAGAGTTTTTAAAATGGGGGGGGGGAGGGTGGAGATGTCTATGGGGAATTGTACCGTTTTCAGAATCATCCACTGTAGCTTTAAACTGCTATTGTTTTGTTCGGCTTCCAAAGTTCATTCGAAGGTTATGTAGCTACCAAGAAACCGTCTGGGTCTGTGCCAGACCAGTTCTTCAAGGGATCTGTTAAAGCATGGGTGCTGTTGAAAGGCAAGCATTAGCTGGCAGCTTTCTCCAATGCACATTATAAACAGCCGTATTATAGAGGTGCATGGCAAATAAGTCAAGGCCCTCGCAAGCAGTTAACGTATTATTTAATTCTCTCTGCCATGGTATTTTACCTGAGGGTTCTTCTCTCTGTGTATTTTAACGGGGAAAGAAATGAGAAATACATACAAGCTGTGTTCTTGTATTTGGTGTTGCTCAGTCTAAAAATAGTCTCCAGAAAATGGTTAGGCAGATTAAGGAGCAATGGCCCCCATTAAGTTCTATGGGAGAAAGTAAATGGACTGCAGTCTGGGATACAGGCCTTTTGTGCATGTGTCGTTTCCGCTGGATATGCTATTCTATCAATGAACAGTATTTGAACTCAGATTCTCAAATCACTATGAACAGGGGCTTTTCCCCCTGAGGAAACTCCCGGAGTACTTTCGGTTTGGGATTGAGGCAGACATTAAAGTTGGGGTAAAACAGCATCCACAAAACGTGGGGAAAATGCGAGGGGAGAACGAGGCGACTTCTAAAGGTCAGAAAATACATGTGAAAACAAAGCCCTGAACTGAAGTTCTTGGGGAATGACGGTGATGGAAACAACCTGTGTGTAAAAGGCCACAGTCTCCTGTGATAACTGGTTGTGTTTCTTCCCAACTCCAGCTGCATCCCATGTGCAGCTAGGTTCCCACAGAGTTCTGAAGGACAAAGACAGCGAGGTGCAATAGGCAGTAGGAGGATCTGTGTGGAGCCACATGGGTCAGGCTGTGGTGGATGGCTCCCTAGCACTGACTCCGGGATCAAGGAGATGTGTTCTTCTGGACTCCCTGCAGTATACAGACCATGCCTGCTCCTTGTAAATAATGACTAGACAGAATCACAACAGTGGAAACAGCAACATACTTTGCATCATTCTTACTGATCGTCTTGGCTTAGATATGACCTATAATAAAGGACAAATTGTACAACTTGTGACAATATTCTTGTCCAGCATCACGTTGACCACAGGAACAATCAGCTTTTCCTAGGAAGCTCACAGCAGGGCAAGAAAACAGTAATCCTCCCGTTTCTGGCAGTTGATTTCATAAATTATGGGGTTTGTGCATGTGTGTGTGTGAAAATTAGAAGTATTTTCTCTGGCCTGTCCAGATTTTACTTCCCATCAATTTCACCGTATGACTGCCTTTATTATGACGACAGAGGGAGAACATTCACCTTCTTATCATGTGTAATTTTATAAATCTCTATCAAAGCCATTCCCATGTTTCTCTTTTTTCTAAATTGGAAAGCTCCAAACTTTTCAGCCTTTCCTCTTAGAGAGACGGTGTCCCAACCCCTTGATTGTATTGGTTGACCTTTTTGGCACCGTTTTCTGCTCTGCAGTGCCTTGTTTGAGGCAGGGCAATGAGAGCTGTACAAAACATTTCAAAGGCAGTAGCCTTTAGATGCATATAAAGGCTACCACAAATCTGGCCGTTTTATTTTCAGTCCTTTTCTGACTACCGCACCCATCTCTTTGTCCCTTGGTAAGAGAGTCCCATCAGTGCTGAATCAGAAACACAAACGTCTGCTTTCTAATATTGACGATTTTGTATGTGACTCATACCATTCACGCAACTTCTAGCTGAGAGGCATGAACCACTGACTCCAAAAGTGATTTATGAGAAGGAAAAATGATGAGGTCACAGTTAATATGGATTCATTCCCGCTGAGATGGAAACGGGGTCACTTAAAAGAGGCTAAGAAGATATTATCACTACCTCCATTCAAGCCAAAGCTGCCCCACATGGACATGCCTTCACAGCCTATAATGATTGCATGTAATCCAAGCTCATCCTTATCAATGGGCCATCTGTTCCCAAGCAGTAACGTTTCTGTGCAAGTTGCATTATGCCACAGCATTAATGCTTAACATTTGGACACTGAACACATCACTGCTGGAAACTAATGGGCAATGGGCAATGATGTTTTAATTAATCTGCAACTGAAATCAGAATTATATATTAATAAAGAAGACTGTCTTTATGGGGAAAAAAGACTGGTATACATTTTGGGAGGTAAAACAGATAAACAGATTTATACTGGAGCTATAACCATTTCTGGAGCTCTTTTGAGCTTCCAAGAAGGCGTTCCACGTATGAAAGGATTTGTCAGATGTTGTCAGGAATCAGGACCACAGCCGTCTTGAACCCAAAAGCAGGGAATCAATCTGCCTGTTGTGCTAATAGCCAGCTCTGCTCAAAGGAGGGCATTTTAGAGAAATCAGCTGCACCAGCTAGGAGGGATAATTTTTTGCATTGCTTATTCTCTGTTTCGATCCTCCCAATCCCCATTTCAATTTTACCACTCACTAGTGTGAATGGAATCATTATTGTTTTTTGTGCGCGCACTTTAGGGTTGCTCGTACCAGTTTTCCCATGCACATCGTGTATCTGTATTTGTCTACATTGCACATATACAAACCATACAACATGTGCCACAATACAAACAAATGTATGAAATCCACAAGAAAAGCAGAGAACCGAACTGGAAACAAAAGATAAAAATATGTAGAGTTACACAGGAACATATCCAAATATCAGTAAATATGACCATTTCCCCCTCCTATTGCAGTCCACTAATCCCTTCAAATTTTGTTATTAGGTACCATCAGTGGACCCTCAGGAACAGTATAGGGGGCAAAGTGGGGGTCTGAAATGGAAGGGGGAAATAGCACCCCTGCAATGGAAATAGCACCCCCTATTCTAAAGACTTAAATGCTCTTATGTTTTTGGAACTGTGAAACCATTTCACAACAATAAGTAGAAAGGGCATATCCATCCAATGACCACTATAAAAGATCCTAGATTAGGCTTCCTTGATGGTCTAAGCCATCAAGGAAGCCAGAAGTAATCAAAGCCAGGCTGTAGCTAGGGTTACCAACCCCCAGGTAGTAGCTGGAGATCTCCTGCTATTACAACTGATCTCCAGCCGATAGAGATCAGCTCACCTGGAGAAAACGGCCCCTTTGGCAATTGGACTCTATTACATTGAAGTCCCTCCCCTCCCCGAACCCTGCCCTCCTCAGGCTCCACCCCAGAAACCTCCTGCCAGTGGTGAAGAGGGACCTGGCAACCCTACGTCGGGGGGGTGGGGGTGAGCGCAAAGGAAACAACCATGTATAAAAGGTCACAGTCAGTTCCTGTGTCTCATCTACATTATCTAGTGTAATGTCAGTCACAAATAATTCATTCCTACAATGTGTGGTGAAAGCCCTATATTATTCAGATGGACTTGGTTGTGTTTTCTGGGTGCACAAGTCCCATTGAAATGAAAGAGGGCTCCTCAGTACTGGATCTATTTTCAGTAGGTTTTGTATAGGAGAACCACAAACAATGGGGGAAAAGGCAATAGAACTGCCTTTACATTTACCAAAAGTTAGAAGAATATCCTCTAGGAATGGCTTCAGCGGCATTTCTCCTGCTGCATTAGTATTTAGGTACTTTACAGCTATATAATTATGTAAGCCAAAAAAATTACACTAATTACTTTGTATCAGTAATAACCCTGTCTTTACTTAGGAAATGCAATGAAATTAATACCTTATGCATGAATGTTCAAGTTATAATATGACTCAATCAGTTATGAAAAGTGATGGACATTATTCCCTTAATTGTTCCCAGAAGGTTTAACACGATACCAATCTTACCCCTAGGCACATTTTTTAAAAAAGAAATGAACATTAAATCGAGTTGACTCTCTCTGCCTCGTGTACTTTGCAAATGAATCACCTCCTTGAAAACGTCTTGACACAGTTTTCTTGCAAGTTTCCTTTCAGTTAAAAACAAGAAGTTAAAGAAAATAGGAACGTCAGGGTTCTCCCAAGTCTGCTTCAAACACTGACTCTTCTTTTTAGGGTTTTCCTTTTTGGTTCAGAGCTTTTGATGCATTGGTAAACTTCCCCAGCCACACACAAATGTTTTTGGAAGATTTCCCCCCTCCCCTGAACAAGCAATGTGTGAAGCTTGAATTTTTCTTGGTTATTAAAATTCCTCCAAAAACTTTGTCCTATAAAAATGTGTCTGTATGGAAAGGGATTTACAGGTGTACAGGGGCAGGCTTCAGTGTGTGTTTGACCGTGTCAGCTCTGGGTTATAGTTTGCCTAGATCATAGTCACTGAAGTAGAAGTCTCAGCAAAATTATGGTCAACCACTAGAAGAGCCAAGATATAGGTCGTAGTAAGCTAGGGCATGCAGCTAAGTCCAGATAAAAATGTTTTGGGGAAAATTGGAGTAGAGGTCAGAAGAAGTAGTCATGGTTGTATACTTGCCACTGAGAGCCAGTGTGGCGTAGTGCTTAGAGCGTCACACTAGGATCCGGGAAACCCAGGTTTGAATCCGCACTCTGCCATGGAAACTTGCTGGGTGACTTTGGACTAGTCACACACTCACAGTCTAGCCTACGCTCAGGGCCGAATTGGCCACATGAACAGTATCGTTAAAGTAAAGTAACTAACAGCCTAGCCTATCTCACAAGGATAAAACGTGAGGATAAAATGGAGGAGAAAAGAATGATGTAAACCACTTTGGGTCCCCACTGAGGAGAAAAGTAGGGAATAAATCAAGTAAATAAAACAGTGCTTCCCAAAGTGGGCAGTACCACCCCCTGGGGGGCGGTGGGATTACCTAGGGGGGCACCAAGAGGCAAGAGGGCAGCAGGGGGCGCTAGAGGTGGGCCCCTTGAACTGTGTTGTTCACTAATTTACAGTAGATCAAGCTATGGCACCATGCTGGCAAATTTGGTGGAAACTATCAGAATTTTTTTCCAGACTTTGAAGAGCTGGTACCATTGGATCAAGTTCATAAGTTTTGTTGAATACATTTTCACTAAAAAGTGTTAATTGGATTTTGAATAGACGTGCAATTAATTGTTACTGTTTTGAAATGTTATTGCTATTATCTTCTTTAGTGAGTCATGCAAACCCCTATTTTGAATAATGCTTTTTATAGAATAGGACAGAGGGTGCTGGGGTTGAGTTTGGGGAACCAAGCGGGGTGGTGGCCCAAAACGTTTGGGAACCACTGAAATAAAATAAATAAATGTTTGGTCCAGACCATTTACAGCAAGTAGTATCAGGATGAAACAAAGCTAGAGAAGGGAAATGTCGGTCAGGAGTCGGGTACTCTAGTAGAGCTAGTAGAAAACAAGAAGCACTGGCTAATCAACACAAAGTAGACAGCTAAGTAATGATCCGCATCTAATTTGTAAGTATTTATGACTAGTTAGTTACCTCACACATGTGGCAAACAGTTTCATATGTGGGCCAAGACAGGGGATGAAAGAATGTACAGGTGCTGCATGATTAAGCAGTTCCATAATAACATGCCCATGAATATCAAATTTGCATAAAATGAAAATTAGGAATGATCCAGATCTTGGGGTGGGGCATTTCATGAGCAACAACACAAAAGCTTTTTCATCTTCAACAGGGAACCTGGAAAAAATGAAAACGGAGTATGAAAACGGAGTAAGCGGAGGTGGTTTCCCATTGCCTTCCTCTGCAAAGTCTTCCTTGGTGGTCTCCCACCCAAGTACTGACCCTGCTTAGCTTCTGAGATCTGACAAGATTCGGCTATACTACACCATTCCACATCACAAAATATGATGGGATAGACTGGGGGAAGAAGAAGGTTTCCTGACAGGCAAAATGGCAGAGATAGGAGCTAGTCTCTGCTGTATTGCAGGCCTTGTGGGGCCATGGCTCAGTCCCAGGTGGGATTGCCAACCTCCAGGTACTGAAAGTAATGCTAAAGCGTGTGCTGTTATTAAACTGGGCAAACCAAAAAATAATATAACAGACACACAGACAACGAACAAAATAACTATGGATTGTGCCTGAATCTAGTCACTATCGTATCATGTATTGTAATTCATACATAAATAAACAAGCATGGGGTTTCTCATTCAACACTGTAACGTGTAACACATGAAGCATAAAAAATCATACATAAGGAAAATAGAATGTCTCCACAAAACAACTTCTAAACACTAAAGCAAGCCTCCAAAACAGGGTCGATTGATGCACATCCTGAAGAGCGTTGCACCGAGCATGCACACTGGTGATATCCAAAGGGTGAGGTGGAAGCTGATCTTGTGTTGCAATAAAGACTCGAAAGTTCAATGGACTAATGTATGTCCAGTATATAATCAAAATGTATCTAATACGAATCAGTAGAAGGAAAATTGTTGACACGATCTAATTACACAACCCGAAGGTCGGGAGACACAGTGAGCTATGTATAGCTCTCAATAGGATCAGAGGACCTGATCCGTATGTAAAGGACAATATTCAATAGGATCGGAGGACCTGATCCGTGTGTAAAGGACAATATTGACAAGCTCTGGTTAAACCTGTTTTGTTTCCTTCTTCAGAACAATACATATAGTATGATATCCATCTGAAATGAATAATGAATAAGTTATACATAGTACAATATAGTCATACAACATTAATAATGATCAACAAACAACCAGCAATTTTATACAATCTGTGGGGCCATGGCTCAGTCCCAGGTAGGATTGCCAACCTCCAGGTACTAGCAGGAGATCTCCTGCTATTACAACTGATCTCCTGCCGATAGAGATCAGTTCACCTGGAGAAAATGGCCGCTGTGGTAATTGGACTCTATGGCATTAAAGTCCTTCCCCTTCCCAAACTTCGCTCTCCTCAAGCTCCACCCCAAAAACCTCCTGCTGGTGGTGAAGAGGGACCTGGCAACCTTAGTCCCAGGTTCAATCCTCACCTTAAAAGGCTCAGGTAGTGGGTGTGTGGAATACTTCTACTTGAGACCCTAGAGAGCCAGTCAGCATACTGCCCTTGGTAGACCAATGACCTGACTTGATGTGACAGTTTCATATATATCCTTGTCTCCTGTGCCACACATGGGCCAGAAACCATTTTTAATATCAAAGACCATTTTAAAGACAAGCCCCACTTTCTCTCTGTCTGCACAGTCATGTACTTAGGTTGGGGAAAGAGTTGCTAAATTGTCACTTCTTAAGTTGCCAACACAGGAGGCCTTCTAGGCAATGTTTTATGAAGATTATTGTAGGAAGTAGCTCACTCCTTTTTCTATTTCAGAAACATTCAGACATTTCTCCTTTGGTAACCACCCTTCTATTTGGTAGTCTCTGAATCACATATACAGTGTGAGTTACGATGCAAAGATTTAAGATAGGGCGCTGCACAGTGAGGTCCTAAATCCTTTGTTATCTCTTCTCTTGCTGTATCCTTGGCCTTGAAGGAGCTTACTCATTACAGGGATATTTTTAAAGGATACAACCCGCTATTGTTACAATCTCATTAGTATTCACCATGGCTGATTGCATAACTGTGTTGCTTTAATATACAGTTGATTGCTTAATTTCTTGTTGCAAGAGACTCTGCAGCAGTACAGAGAAACAATATACTTTTTCAGACTTGAAGAATTCTGAGGTTCCCTTTTGCAGAGACCCAGAATGGCAGGCTATAAGGAATACATGGATAAAGGGACAGGAGGGCATTTGCAAGGAAGATTTGGCAGGTCGGATGATACATAAATTTTGTCCTACCTGCCTATTCTCTTATGCCAACACCTCCCCAAGGTGTTTTAAGATGTTGTTTCTCCATCCAGGTGATGAAACTGGAAATGAGCCCAGTTGAGCAAGAAACAGCACCGAGGGAATATTTGCAAGGGACAGTCGATGGACGGGGAAACGGTGCCTCTCCCTCTAACCCACCAGTTCTCTCCTGCAACTGCCCCCCTCCCCCCACATTTGTGCTATCGTGACAAAAGTGGACTTGTCCACATGCATCAGCTAAGATTATGTGCCTTCGGCTGATGTACTCAATATGCAAAATGAGCTGGTATACCGTTATGTCGATAAACCAGACAGTACCATGTCAAACTGCATGTAGGTATCTGATTTTTGAATGGCTCCTGCAAGTTGCCATTCATGCAGCCTCCCCACACTTTGGAAGAGAGGAATTAGTTGATCCCACAAGAATGTGTGCGCCTCTGTTGGATGTAAATATACACTCTCCTCTGTGACCAGATTTATTATCACAAAGTAGAGACGACGCCAGGTTTAAGAAGCAAAGGGAGAAAAAAGCTTTTTTTATTTTGCCAGGCAAAAGAGGAAGACATTTCAGCCCTTTTTCGGGTTCAAAAGTGAAAGTCTCCTAACAGACTCCGCCTAGTTCTCATATTTATACTTCTTCAGAGTTCTTTGTTCTAAGAGGATTTGAATATCTCCTCCTCTCAAATCCACCCTAACTCTGATCTCATATTTGTGGTCACATGCATATGATCTCATCTGTTATTTGGTGATATCCTGTACCAGATACGAAAAATCACCTGCTTTGTTCAGTTTAAGTTAGACAGGACTATTTTCTACTGACTTATATAAATAACCACAGCTTACAAATATAATAGAAAAATAACATTTTTCCAATATGCTAGAATTAAATTAATTAAAATCTTACACATCCCACAGTCCCCCCTCATGATCAAAATCAAAATTATTTTTTATCTTGATCATTTTATTATATTAACTTGCAATTTTAAAACAATAATGTAGACACAATGTTTCCCTAGCCACTTTTTTTTAACCCAAAGGACCAAATAATACATCAAAATGGCTTTCTAAAAGAGTCTCAAACATCTACTCTTGTTCTTTAGCTAACAATTGTGCTTTGGTTTCCAAGTTTTCAATCATAAGTCTTGTTGATTTCTGAATAAAAAATTAAGTTCGCCTGCAGGTTCGACCAACCACTTCGAGCCTCTTGCGCATGGACTCTCTCCAGTTGCAATGGCTTTGGCTGCCACGACGTCATCTACTGCCCTTCTGGTCTCGACCTCACACGGTGGTAGCACTTTCTTGCATCTGGACTAATGGACCCAGCCTTCCTTTCCATTTACCTTCACTGCGACATCTGTGGTGAAAAGAATTTGGAACGGACCCGTCTACCTGAGCTGGAGAGTAGTATGCTTTTAAGATTTTACAAACACCCAGTCTCCTATTAAAAAAGAATGGACAACAGAGTTTAGGGGGAGAGGTTGTACAACACAAGCCAGTTTTTGGGTTTCCTTCAAAGCTGCACTTAAAGTTTTTTATATAGTTTTTCATATATCTGTTTCCAACCTCTTTATTGGGTGTTCCCTGATTCTAAAAATGCTAAAAGAGACATTCATACAGAGCCTCAAAGGGCAACAACTTGTGTGGCCCCCGGGCTAATATACGGATGCGTGTTAGTGTGATAGGCAATACATCTGACCATTTTAAATTAGTTTTTTTTTTTACACAAATTTTAATTAACATCTCTTTTTAGGGTCTGATTCATTTTTTTTTTTTTTACTGTCCCTGGTAACTGGGATCGCCAAGCCATGTAAAAACTATATTTTATTTTCATTTTTTTTTAAAACTGTTCTATAACTTCCCTAACAAATAACCCCCTCTGTCTACATATACCCTTTGATATGTTACATGCTTTTGTTATGTGTTTTGTTTTTTGATAAATGTCCTTTCCATTGTATAATTGCAAGAATATTTTTGCTAACCCTGTTTCCCAGATGACTATTCTAGTGTAATTGTGTGAGGATGTGTGTGATGTGTACCCTTAGGCTTTTTTTTTTTTCAACCACCCCCCTCTTGTTTCTGTAGTCCCTACTTTTGCCATCCAGTTCCTTTTTTTTCTTCAGTGCAGGGCCCTGTAGGTGGTAGTGTAAAAACTGGGGTTAAAGTCATTACCATATTACAGGATGTTGATTTTGCTGTAGTCACTTTTGCCATTTCATCAGCTCTGCAATTTCCTTTGGCCTCCTTGGTATGTCCAGTTTGATGTTATTGTCACCTGTAACTAAATATTGTCCAAAACTTGTAAAATCAAATTTCCATGCTTTACAGTTCCCCACTAGCTGTCAGGACTCCTCGTTCTTTTCAGATGTATTTATATGCTTGTACAACTCCAAAAGCATCTTTGCTGTCAGTATAAATGTTCACAGTCTTACCTGCTGCTTTAAGTAAGGCCTGGTTCAATGCATATAATTCGGCTGCTTGTGCTGAAAATGACGCTGGTAATGGCTTTGCTTCAAGCACTTTGCACTCAGTCACCAGGCTGTATCCACTCTGCCTTTTTCCACTCACCACTCGAGAAGATCCATCAATCCAAATTTCGAGATCTGCGTTGTGGATAGGCTCATCTACCCGTGCCATGGTGCACATATCTACAGTCTGTAGACAGTCATTTGTTACAGGCAGCAGACTAGCAGGATTTTTGTAAGCCACTTGGCTCCTTTCCGTTGTAACAAAATAGTCACTGCATGAGGGCAAAACACTCTGATTGGATGTTCAATAGTCAATTTCTTTGCTTCCTTCACAGCCAGGGCAGTTGCAGCTACTGCCCTCAAGCATGGAGGCCACTCTTGTGCCACTGGATCCAGCTGTTTTGATAAATAAGCTACAGGTCTTTCAGTTAGCCCACAAGTTTGTGTAAGGACCCCCGCCATGCAACCCTCCTTTTGCAGGTCAGGGATACCCAGAGCTGGTGCTGTCATCAAAGCTTGCTTCAGCTCTTTTTACTTATGTGCATTTTCAGGTTCCCACTACAATACTTCTGGTTCCTTATCATGGCATATTTTTATAAAGTCTCTGGTTAGTTTACTATACTCTTTTATCTACTCATGACAAAATTTCAATATTTCCAAGAAGGACCTTAGCTGTTTCTTAGTTTGAGGGAGTGGCATGCGATAAATAGTCTTCCCTGTGTTATTTTGTGTCCCAAATAAATTACTTCCCTTTGGGCTACTTGGAGTTTTTCTTTTGAGACCCTATATTCTTTCTGTCCTAAGAAATTCAGCAATGAGATCGTTCCCTCTAACACCAGCTTCCCTGTTTTTGCAAAGATTATCTGGATTCTTTCACCCCAGGAGAAACAGGTCCTTAGAGTTGGCATCCAGTGGAATGCTAAAAAGGCATTTTTCAAATCTGTCACACTAAACCATACATGGTGTCCTGATGGGGTGTACAGGAAAGTGTGAGGATCTGACACCACTGGATACCCATGTTGAACAATCTCATTAATTTCCTTTAAATCCTCAACTAATCTCCATCCTCTTCTCTTTCCTTTTCTACCTGGCTTTGGCAATGCCAGAATAGGGTGGTTGTCTCCCATTTGTCAGCAACTGCTGTACTACTGGTAATTTTAACTGGCATTTACGCTCCCAGTCAAAGGTTACCTGTATGGGTGAAATGTTCAACTGGCCTGCATTGTCATCTTGCACTTACAGCATTCGTTTACAAATAATATATATATCTTTTTTTTTTAATTAATGATGCCACTTTTATGTTATAACAACATAAAAACAGAAAAACATAAAATAAAAAGACACTGTCCTTCAGTGTTACTTCTCTGAAGATGCCCGCCACAGCCGCTGGCGAAACGTCAGGAAAGAAAATTCCAAGACCATGGTTACACAGCCCAGATAACCTATGAGAACCAATGAACTTTGACCGTGAAAGCCTTCAACAATACCCTGGCTTTAATTTGACTGTATTTTAAAACACTTAATATATTAACATGATTTCTCCGTTCCTGGAGAAAACAGGCACCTAGCATCACCAATATCCATCTCATTGAATAACCATAACTATCCTCTCTCTTTATAAACCCTTCTGCTTTCCTCTCTTAAAGTCTTTCCCAACCATACATAACACCTTTCTTCAGCCCTCTTAAGCCAAAACACTTGCCCCTTCACAACACACTCAAAACATGCTCTAACTTTCTCATAACTTACTTATTCCCTCATATTAATACACATTGCCTTTCCACCTTGTAAGCATTTCCAGTCTGTTTCTTTTCTTATAAAGTTTTATACAGTTCACAAGACTCTGCTTTCCAAATTCCAAACACTTTTGACTTGACCCCTCCTCCTGCGTTCAGCAAGAGGGCTGGTTCAGTCAGAGTTAACTTAAAATTCCTTTTTTTTTAAATTTTGTTTCACATTTTAAACTTCAGAGAAAGAAAGGATCTTCTGTTAACAAAACAGTATTGCTGCCTTGATTTACGACCAGTCTGATAGAGAGAAGAACAGAAACACTTTGAAGCGGAGAAAGGAGGGGAATGGGGGATTTTTTCTCTTCCAGTCTCTTCCTCAGAAAGAAGACAACCAGATTACTTTTCTCCCAGCAAAGAACAGATTTTCAACAGAAAACAACAACAACACACACAACAAAACCAGACTACTCAAACAATTTGATTTCCTTTCGGCAACACAGTTTGAAGGGAGGAGGGAAACTCCTTTTGGCTGACGCCGTCCAGTATCCCAGGCTGGCCCCATAAAAAATAAACACGTTAACATTTGTCAAATAATCACATAACCCTTTATAAAATACTTCACAGAAAGAGAGGACACATAAATCACGCTGGACAAGACAAAACACAAAACTTACGTTCCCTTTTCTAGGCATTTACCTCTTCCAGTGCCCTGGAGGCAACTGGAAAAATTCCGGATCAGCACAGGATTTCACAATCCCTGCTCTTTCTACTGCTGTTCCCATTGATAATATACCATTGGCTGAACCCTCTGTTACAGCCCCCGTTACCATTCCAACTCAGTGGCGTCCCACTGAGCCCCTTATCCATGGTGGCGTTGCTTCTGCCTTCTCCTCTTAGAAGGGCTTACCTCTAAGATCTGCCCCACCATTAAGGTCCCGTAATTCCTTTCCGCGGTTCCTTACCTCCAGCCCGTTGCTTCTCCTGGGTCGGTTTAAAAGTGGGACTCTGCAATTGCACTCACCCCCAGATGCTGTGTCTGCCAAGCTTGAGGACCAGCGAAATCGCCGGGTGCACCTGTCCTACAAAACTTCGACACCCGTCATCTGTGAGCAGTTGACAACCAGATGTCCCATCTGGGGTGCCATAAATCTGTTGGATGTAAATATACACTCTCCTCTGTGACCAGATTTATTATCACAAAGTAGAGACGACGCCAGGTTTAAGAAGCAAAGGGAGAAAAAAGCTTTTTTTATTTTGCCAGGCAAAAGAGGAAGACATTTCAGCCCTTTTTCGGGTTCAAAAGTGAAAGTCTCCTAACAGACTCCGCCTAGTTCTCATATTTATACTTCTTCAGAGTTCTTTGTTCTAAGAGGATTTGAATATCTCCTCCTCTCAAATCCACCCTAACTCTGATCTCATATTTGTGGTCACATGCATATGATCTCATCTGTTATTTGGTGATATCCTGTACCAGATACGAAAAATCACCTGCTTTGTTCAGTTTAAGTTAGACAGGACTATTTTCTACTGACTTATATAAATAACCACAGCTTACAAATATAATAGAAAAATAACATTTTTCCAATATGCTAGAATTAAATTAATTAAAATCTTACACATCCCACACCTCTGCGGCGGTCGTGCTGTCACGCCAATCCGCGGAAACATAGCTCCATCCCCCCCCCTAATTTTTCTCTAGGGGATGTCAAATGGTATCCCCACCTTGAAAAGTCAAAGAATAGACAATATTAATAATAAAATTATAATAAAAAAACCTACAGAGCAAATCTAGGGTTACACAGTTCTCCTCACTGCTTCTTGTAGGAGAGCTGTGCAGCCTGATAGATGACTGTCATTTTGCTGATGTGAATTTGGAGACGCAACAAAAAGTTTCTTTGTTTTTTTTATTATTAACATAATTTGAAACACTGAGTGGTTGTGCCATGATACCCTATGGAATGAATGAAGGAGGGAGATCCCAGTACTCTCCAGGGCCTTGGAAAATGAACTTAGCAGTTGGGTAGGTCTGTATGGGAGTAAGTGGTGCTTTACGTGTGCTAGTCCCAAGCTGTATAGGGCCAGCATATGAAGGACCTCCAACTCACATAAAAACCTACCTGACTGCTCAGGCCATCTTCCATGTAGTAAATTAGCACCTCAGGGGAAACAGTTTAGTACAGCTATCTTCCTGATGTGCCAGTTTATTTAGGGTTGCCACGTCCCCCCTCTCCTCCAGCATGAGATTTTTGGGGCAGAGCTGAGGCAGGGATTGTGTGTGTGTGTGTGGGGCTGCGCCGAACCGATTGAGTCATTTCCGGTTTACACCTGGAAGTGCTGCATCGCAACGGGCCTTTTACCACTCAAACTCACAGTGAGTGGTAAAAGGCCAGTTGCGATGTGGCACTCCCGGGTGAAAACCGGAATTTATGTGATTGCGTCAGCACAGCTGCGCGCCCAAGCAGTCCCCACTTCCAAGCCGGGCAATGGATACTAAGCGACCTGGCAACCCTAAGTTTATTGTATGCCGTGAGGTTAGTGAAAGTCTCAAGGGCACTTTAAGAAGAACTGAAACATTAATCAGCTCAGTTTCCGAGGGTAGCCATGTTGGTCTGCAGTTAGAACAGCTAGATTCGAGTCCAGTAGCACCTTAGAGACCAACAAGATTTCAGGGTATAAGCTTTCCAAGAGTCAAAGCTCCCTTTGTCTAACTAATCAAATCAGTATTTTATTACTTTTGCCACCCAATCATTGGTGTGAGAGAGAGAGAGAGAGAGAGAGAGAGAGAGAGAGAGAGAGAGAGAGAGAGAGAGAGAGAGAGAGAGAGGGTGAGCTATCTTGGGACCTAGTTTCTATCTGTTCACCGGTGACTTTGTTGGGCTAGCTTTTGGGATGAACTCCAATATTATTGCAGGTAGGGTCAGTGTTAGACTGTCTGCTTTGCATGCAGAAGGTCCCAGGTTCAGTCCCTGGCAACTCCAGTCAAAATGAGCAGGTAGTAGATGGTGTGAAAGACCTCTTTCTGAGACCCTGGAGTGTTGCTGCCAGTCAGAGTGGCCAGTACTGACCTCGGTAGACCCATGGTCTGACCAGTATAAGACAGCATCACAGGTTCATGTGAAGGGGTGCTTGGGTCTGGGAGCTATGATGGTGGGTAGGGTATATGTTTTGGAAGACAAATGGAGAAAAAAAGACTTGGCAGTTATCCAGCATTTGTCCCATCATAAGGAATATGGATGGAAAGCAGGCTTACCACCTCCAGGTTGGGAAATACTGGGAGATTTTGGAGGTGGAGCCTGAGGAGGGCAGGGTTTTGGAGGGGAGGGATTTCAATGGGGTATAATGCCATAGAGTCCACCTTCCAAAGTACCATTTTCTCCAGGTGAACTGATCTTTGTTGCCTGGAGATCCGTTGTAATAGCGGGAGATCTCCAGCCACCACCTGGAGGTTGGCAACCCTAGTGAAAAGGCTGTCTTGTCTGCCACTTTGATCTTGATGTTTTTATTAATTCAAGGAATTTATATTTTGCCTCTCTGGAGTCCTTCCCAAGGCAGCTTATAAATAAAAACAATATGATAGAATCATGAAAACATTACAAGTTATCAGTATAAAAACACATGAAAAACAAACCCAGGGACATTGATCATCCTAAAAATATTCATAAACAGGCCTCAGACCAGAAGCAGACCATAAAACAGCTAAAAAAGATAAAAACCCATTAGTTAAAAGCCTAAAGCTAAATGTTCTGGCCTGGTGCCTAAACATCAGTATGGCATGTTGTGCAATGCCAGATCAGTTAGGAATAAAAGCTCCATGTTATGAGATTTGGTGGTGGAGGAAGAAGTTGATCTGGTTTGTGTGACTAAAACCCACTTGGATGAAGATGATAATATCGTGTTGTGTTAGATAACTCCAATTGGGTATGCAGTCCTTCATCAGTTCTGAATTTGAACGGGGGCGGGGGGGTTGTCATGACCCTCCATTAATGTTTCTCCTTTTGCAGATTCTCAGTGCAAACAGTTGCCAGTTGTGATTGTACATTTCTTGGGGACCAGGGCCAATCTAGGGCTCCTTTTGGTGTACTTTCTTGCTGTTGAAGAAGAGGAGTAGTAGGTTTTTATACCCTGCTTTTCTCTACCTTAAGGATTCTCAAAGCGGCTTACAATTCCCTTCCCTTCCCCTCCCCACAACAAGCACCTTGTGAGGTAGGTGGGGCTGAGAGAGTTCTGAGAGAACTGTGACTAGCCCAAGGTCACTCAGCATGTTTCATGCGGAGGAGTGGGGCATTGAACCTGGGTCTCCAGATTAGAGTCCACTGCTCTTAACCATGGGTTCCCTGTGACAAGATTGGGCCTGATGATTCCTCATCAGAGGATGAGGACACCATGGTGGTAGATCTGAAGCTAGAAGCAGGAGCCAGCACAAGAAACTGAGATTGGTGAGGGACCCACGAAAGAGAGCAGCCTATTGCCAGGGATCCCATAGTCGCCCCCAGGACCCCCAGAGCAGATTGAAACCCCTGCCTGAATCACAGTTCCTCAGGAGAAGATAGCTCCATGCCATTCTACCCTGCTGAGTTCCTTCCCCCCTCAGACTCCACCCCCGAAATCTCCAGGAATTTTCCAGCCTGGAGTTAGCAACCCAGGCCACAGCTAGCAACTTCTGGGAACATTTTGGGGGGCTGGAACTGGTGGCATCACAACAGCATAGTGTTGTTATTTCTGGCAAAACCCAGAAGTGATGTAATTGGATGCTTTAGGATGTGTAATAAACTCTACCATAGAGTACCCCAATTTGCTGCCATTTTCTCCCACTAGCAGGCAATGTCAACGTTTGCTGGGATGTCTCCTGCTATAGCAGGAGACCTAAGCAACCAAATGAGAAAGAGCACCCAAATGCTATAATGAGAATAGCTCAAACAAAATTTGATTCCATAGAGTCCAATGGGCAAAGCAGCAAATACAGAAAATAGCAGGAGATCTTCTGCTATTACCTGGAGGTTGGCAACCCTACTTCAATGCCACAGAGTCCAATTGCTAAAGCAGCCATTTTTCTCCAGGGAAACTGATCATAATCATAATAAACCTTTAATGGCATATAAATTGTTACAATTGATACAAACAATGGTCATAAATCTTAAAACCGATAAATAAAATCATAGCCAGTAACATCAGATATCAGAGGTTGTAATTTTTTGGACATTTATCACTTCTACTAAAAAACTGGTGACATCCACAGTAACCTCTGGAGCTGAATCATTCATTAGAAATTGACATTTAACTTTATTAGACAAGTAAAACTTGGGATGTAACCAGTTTTTTAACCATTTTCTATGAGATGTTTCGTATAGAGGGCAATCACATAGAATATGTTCGATTGTATCCAAGGAATTTGAATTATAGGGGCAAGTCCGTTCTTGGATTGGGATTTGATGGAACCTTCCATACAGTGTCCTAGATGGGAAGGCATTGACCCTGGCAAGAGAGAAAGCTCTACGGAGAGTAGGGATATCCAAATTATAAAAATAATTGGGAATACTGTCTGTTTTATTCAAAAGGCACAACATTGCTGAGGAGCAAAGAGACGGTTGAGTAGGATGCAACCATTGAAACTCCATATCTAAAAGACGATGTTTGATTATTTTAAAAATGTGCGTTTCTGTAAATGGAACCAAGTCGTCAAGAGAGACTCCGATTGATCTTATTTGAGTCAATATCATGTTGTCCCAGGATGTATTATTAAGGTTTTTTTAAATAATAGAGATAAAAGAGAACTGTGCTCGGCTCTAAAATATAATTTAAGCCAGTAATGAACAGTTAATAACCAGGCCTTGGTTTCGCACAAATTTTGGCCTAGTTCAGAGACGATTGCGTAATAGGACACACAACGAGGGAAACCCAGAATCTGTCTAAAAAAATTGGCTTGAAGAGATTCTAAATCGCGATTAAAAGCATTTATCCAGATAGGGATACCATACAAGATCTGGGGTAAAATTTTAGAGTTAAACACCTTAATTGTGGCAAGGACGTATTGGTTGCCCTTATAAAAGAAAAAGGACTTCAATTGACTCGCAGATATTTTCCCTAATTTAGTGCTTCTACTTCTGTGTACTGCCTATTTACAGTTATAATTAAAAGAAATGCCCAGATATTTGAAACTCTTAACCTGTTGGATTTTGGCCTTCCCAATGCGCCAGCTGGAGGGGAAACTGATCTCTATCGGCTGGAGATCAGTCGTAATAGCAGGAGATCTCCAGCTAGTGCCTGGAGGTTGGCAACCCTAAGGAGGAGAGCAGGGGGGCAGAGTCGACTCGCAGGCATGAGCCAGAAAGGCTGGGAGAAGCGGTCCTGCGTCAGGGGCAAGCCAGGGATAAGTGGTGTAACTGGATCAGGGGGGAAGGAGAAGGCACCCGGGCAGGCAGCAGCGCCTGCAGGCCAGATGGGACCACAAAAGAGGTATGGGTCCCTCCCAGCAGGGTCAAAGCAGGACAAGGCAGCAGAAAGCATCCCAGGCTTGAGGCCCAGCCAAAAGGCTCTGACTAGAGCTGTAAGCCAGATTGCTGGCAGCCTCCGCCACCTCCACCTTTTTGACAGTCTTCAGGACTCAAATGTTCTCGGGCGAGCCTCTGCCAGGCCAGGCTGAGGGGGGAACAGAGCATCTGTGACACATTTGCATACACAAGGCTTACTGTATTTACTCTTGGGGTTTTCTCCACTTATGCCATCAAAAATAGGGGGGAAGAGGGTATCATCTTACATTCACATACGAGTTACAGCTATATCCAGCAATAATTTTTCGTGTGTGTATAGCTTTTTTTAAAAAGAGGGGTCGTCTGACATTCAGGGTAATCTTCCTTTTCAGTGAATATGGCAATTCCAGGGCTGCCCCTGATAATGTAGTTAACTGAGGAATTAATCAATCAGGTGTGCTTAAAATAATTGATTATTTTAAGTTTGAAAAAACTTCAAAGAAGGGATAGAAGTGTGATGGCCATCCTCCCCTCTTCTTTCCCTGCAGCATTTGGTATTCAGAGGTATACTGCTTCTCTACATGGATGTGCCATTGCTTATTTCCATGAATCCTGTTCACAAATTACAGTGAATGCACCTACCATCTGTTTGCAATGCACGCTTGCTTTTTCTTTATATGTGCATTGAATAACTCTCATATTGAAGTGCCTATAAACTTCATTTATAGGGAAATATATTATATATATATATGTGTGTGTGTGTGTATATATATACACACACATACACACACACACACGTATATATATATAATATTTCCCTATAAATGAAGTTTATAGGCACTTCAATATGAGAGTTATTCAATGCACATATAAAGAATATATATATATATATATATATATATATATATATATATATATATATATATATATATATATATATATATATATATGCACACTCACATAATATATAAGGTGCTATGCTCAGGTATAAGGGCTAGCATCAGGCACAAATATATTCTTATGCACACATATGTAAAGGCAATGCCTCCATGTATAAGGGGTACAACATTATATTTAGGCTCAGATCCTCTACTGTGTAATCACTTAGTTAACATGAGCTGGCAGCCATCTCTATAAGGTGCCAGTGAACTCATCTTCACTAGCCTGGTACGGTTAGCCACCCTAATGAGGCCTAGGCAAGTGATTTAAGACACCCTCTCCTGAATTACTGTATTGGGACAATTAAAGGTAATCCAGGCATTTCAATATTACCTTCAGTACACATAGAATTGAATGTGTGGTCCAAAACCTGCATTCATCCAGGTATTGGTCCCCTCCTGGTCCCATGTTTCATTTCTTTCTTTTTTTTCCATAATTTTTTTTATTTTTATAACATAATACAAAACAAATACAATAATAAAAAAGAAAAAGAAAATACAAAAGAGTATCTATTATATGCTCTAATTAATGCATTCATAGTTTCAAAGTTATAGAATTTAAAAAAAAATACCCTTTTGACCCTCCACCCACCTTAAAAAGTGACCCATCACCAGACTTCCAAAGAAGTGTCTAAACAGTTTTAAAAATTACATTAACAGTAAAATAGAATATGTGACGGCCTTTGCCCAAGTTTTTTTGAATTCTTCCATGTCTTTTCCATGAAGGAATTCTGTTAATTTGGCCATCCTCATATACATCCATAGTTTCTCTCTCCAGTCACGAATTGAAGGTTTATTCACTTGCTTCCAAACTTTAGCTGTTACAATTCTTGCAGCAGCAAAATTATATTGACAAATGACCCTATCATTGCTACCCATATTTTCTTGTGGAATTCCCAATAAACAAAATGCAGGTTTTCTTTTTACTCTCATATTAATCAAATTATTAATTTCTCTGATAACTTTTCCCCAAAAGCTTTTAATTTTTTTACATGTCCACCATGCATGCATAAAAGTTCCTCTTTCCTTTCCACATTTCCAACCTAAGTCCATATCTCTTTTTTTCATTTTGGATATCATCACGGGAGTTATATACCATCTATAAAACATTTTGTATAAATTTTCTCTAATTTCATTGGTTATTGTAAATTTAAATTCTTTCTTCCATACATTTTCCCATGTTTCCAAATCAATATTGTGTCCTAACTTCTTCATCCATTTCACCCTTACTGGTTTAATTCTTTCTTGTTCTAAATTTACTTCAATTAATAATCTATATATCCTTCCTATCAATCCTTTATTTCCCTTTATTAGTATATTTTCCAATTTGGATTTATTTTTTATTAAATCCAACCTGTTTATCTTTATTAAATATATATTTTAATTTATAATACAAAAACCAGTCCTTAATATTAAGTTCCTCTCTACTTCTTAAAGCCCATTCTCCTTCCTTACATTCGGTAATTTCTCTATATACATCATGTCTAAATTTAAATGTATCCCTCTCTTCATAAATGCTTCTACTGGATTAATCCATCCCGGAGTCTTATTTTCCAAAATCCCTTTATATTTTTTCCAAATTTGAAATAAACCAAATCTAATAATATGGACATTAAAATCTTTATTTACCTTCTCCTTGTCATACCATAGGTATGCATGCCATCCAAAACGTAGATTAAAACCTTCTACATCCAATATTTTGGGATTCTCTAATAAAATCCAGGTCTTTAACCAAACAAAACAAGATGCCTCATAATACATTCTTAAATCTCGTAGCCCCAAACCACCTGTTTCTTTTAATTCAATTAGATTATTATAAGCTATTCTGTGTCTTTCCTTACCCCATAAAAAATTAAAATATATTTTTTCCAAATTTTAAATATTTTGGCCCCTTTTATAATTGGTAAATTTTGAAATAAAAAAAAAGCCTTTTGGGTAATACCATCATTTTAATTACCGGAATTCTGCCCCATAATGATAGAGGTATTTTTTCCCAATTTTTTAAATCTATAATAATTTGCTGCCATATCTTAATATGGTCTTCATGTGTAACCTGATTCAATACTATTTTCAATCTATTTGCTAGGATAGCTACAAAAAGTTTATAATCATTATTCAATAATGAAATTGGTCTATAGTTTTTGACATCCAATAAATCCGAGTTTGGTTTTGGTATTAATACTAGATTTACTTGTTTCCAGGTATGAGGGATGGATCCATTCTGCAAGCAATGATTCATTACTCTTAATAAATGTGGAGATAATTGTTCTATAAAAGTTTTATAATAAAATGCTGTGAATCCATCTTCGCCTGGAGATTTATTTAATTTACTTTTACCTATAGCAGTTTCTAATTCCTCCATAGTTATTCTAGAATCCAATAAATCTTTATGTTCTTGTGAAATTCCGTCCCACTCAAATTGATTTAAATATGCCTCTATTTCCCTCTCTGAAACAACACTTTGTCTGTAAAGATTTGAATAATAATCTATAAAAGTTTCCATAATTTTTGTTTGTCTGTTATTGTTTTACCCTCCCTCTTTATTTTTAATATTGGTAATTTCCTCTCTTTATATTTAAGCTGCCAAGGTAATAATTTACCCAGTTTATTGGCATGTTCAAAATATTTCTGTCTGTTAAACATTTTTTTATCTACTTCTGAAGTTATTAAAATTCATATTGATATTGTAATTTTTTTAACCTATACGTCTGTTCTTGATTAGATGCTTTATTTTGTAATTTTCTTAGCTGTCTCTCTCCCTGTTTAATTTCTTCTAAAATGTTCTTTTGCGTCTCCCTCTCTTTAAACCATCTTGAATTTTGTTGTATTAAAAATCCTCTAATTACTGCTTTACCGGCATCCCATACTATTTCATCTGAAATTCCTTTATCTTCATTCTCAGAAAAATAATTCTGTATATCTATTTTTAACTTATCTACTATTTTCTTGTTTTTCAATAAATATTCATTTATTGACCAAGGTTTATTTCTCTTATCCTCAATATTAATTCTGATTAAAATCACATTATGATCAGATAATACCTTGGGTAAAATTTCAGGATTTTCAGACAAACTTGTAATACCTTTAGAAAGCCAAAACATATCTATTCTTGAGTGAGAAAAATGTCTGGATGAATAAAAAGTATATCCCTTTTTGTTACCATTTACCAGTCTCCATATATCAAACATTTCCCACTGTTCTGTAAGATGATTAAAAATACCTAGTAATTTACCCTCACAGTTACGCTTTTTCTTCTTTGCTGATCTGTCCAGCCTTGGTTCCATCACTCCATTAAAATCTCCCATCCAAATCATTTTTTCTTTAGCATATTCAGCTAATATCGATGCCAAGTTATTATAAAACATTTTTTGATTTGTATTAGGTGCATAGATACCAACTAACAGTATTTTTTGAAAACCACTTACAATTTCTATCAACAGGATCCTCCCATCTTTATCTTTATATAAAATCTTAGGTTCTAATGTCAAAGGAACATGCATAGCTATTCCATTATTTTTTTCTTTTCATTACATGAAGTAAATAGCTTGCCCAATTTTGCTTGCTCCAACCTTGTGATATCTTTTGTTAAAATATGAGTTTCCTGTAAACAAAAAACATTAGCCTTAGACTTTTGTAAGTGATAAAATAATTTCTTCCTCTTATTAGGAGAATTCAAACAGTTAACATTCCATGATAGTATTTGTAACATTTTAACTTACAATCAACCCCATTCTTAATCTTTTTTTCAAATTTAACCTCCCCACCCGACCCCCCTTAGCTCCTTTTAAATTCATTTTTATTTTTTGAATAGTTCAGTCATCTTCTGATTGAGAGTCCTCCTCTGATATTGGTGGTTTTGGCCCACCACTTGCTTCTGCCGCCTTTTCTTCTTCCTAGAGATCCTTTCCAGCGAGATCTTTGGATGGTTGTGTGGGTTTGCGTAGATCTCCTTCATATCTTCTTAAGAATTGTTCAGTTTTGACAGTGTCTGTAATCTTGAATCTTTTTGCTTTGAAGAGAAAAGAAATACCTTGTGGTTATTCCCATCTGTGTTGAATTCCATTAAACCTCAGCCATTCCACAATCTCTGCAAAGTCCTTTCTTTTCCTCAGTAGTCTTCCAGGAATCTCCTTCATTAACCGCACTGGTGTATCTTCTATTGTAAGTCCCTGTTTCATTTCTAAAGTGAATGCATGTTGGCTTTCTTACAAACAGAAATACGCACATATATGCAGGATATACATGTGTTGATTGTGACATGTGAACAGGGCTAAGCTTATCAATGCATCTAATGCAACATTTCCACATTGGAAGGCCAGATGATTTAGAGTAATCCACAAGCAGACCCTGTAGAAATTCCTCAGCTACCATTTTCATCTCAATTTTTTCCTTTAGGTAGTTAGGTTGTATTGCATTTTGGATGTTGTTTCCATACAATATAGCAGGAGACCTGGCAAACCTATGAAAACCCCCCCCCCCAATATTTAACTCTAACTCTAAAGCCAACCTATGTGATCAATGAGGTGGGTTGCTCAACTATTTGTACTCTCTTTGTGTCAGAGGGATAGAAGTGACACGGGGCTGCTAGCGCTTGCCTGTCAAGAAGATGGATGGGAGATGCGACTGTCTCTGCTTGCAGTTCTTTTTTGCTGCTCTCTCATTGCTCATCACCTGCCTATACCTAAACACGGTTCAGTCAGCCTAGTTGAGAAGCCACTTACACCTGTTGAAATGCTGCATGACTTTGGGAGGTTTTTTTTGGGGGGGGGCAGGATCCGTGTGCTGTGGCAAGGTGTCCTGAGAAGGAGCCCACATGAGGGGCGGAGAGGGACCTCAGAAGTGACAACAAGAAGAAAAGTCTTTATTTGAAAAAGTTAAAGGATAGAGAAAGGGGAAAAATTGAGATGAAAATGGTAGCTGAGGAATTTCTATTAGGGTCTGCTTGTGGATAACTCTAAATCATCTGGCCTTCCAGCGTGGAGATGTTGCATTAGATGCATTGATAAGCTTAGCCCTGTTCACATGTCACAGTCAACACATGTATATCCTGCATATGTGTGAATATTTCTGTTTGTAAGAAAGCCAACATGCATTCACTTTAGAAATGAAACAGGAGACCAGGAGGGGACCAATACATGGATAAATGCAGGTTTTGAACCACACATTCAATTCTATGTGTACTGAAGGTAATATGAGAGTTATTCAATGCACATATAAAGAAAAAGCAAGCGTGCATTGCAAACAGATGGTAGGTGCATTCACTGTAACTCGTGAACAGGATTCATGGAAATAAGCAATGGCACATCCATGTAGAGAAGTAGTATACCTCTGAATACCAAATGCTGCAGGGAAAGAAGAGGGGAGGATGGCCATCACACTTCTATCCCTTCTTTGAAGTTTTTTCAAACTTAAAATAATCAATTATTTTAAGCACACCTGATTAATTCCTCAGTTAACTACATTATCAGGGGCAGCCCTGGAATTGCCATATTCACTGAAAAGGAAGATTACCCTGAATGTCAGATGACCCTCTTTTTAAAAAAGCTATATACACACGAAAAATTATTGCTGGATATAGCTGTAACTCGTATGTGAATGTAAGATGATACCCTCTTCCCCCCTATTTTTGATGGCATAAGTTGGAGAAAACCCCAAGAGTAAATACAATAAGCCTTGTGTATGCAAATGTGTCACAGATGCTCTGTTCCCCCCTCAGCCTGGCCTGGCAGAGGCTCGCCCGAGAACATTTGAGTCCTGAAGACTGTCAAAAAGGTGGAGGTGGGGGAGGCTGCCAGCAATCTGGCTTACAGCTCTAGTCAGAGCCTTTTGGCTGGGCCTCAAGCCTGGGATGCTTTCTGCTGCCTTGTCCTGCTTTGACCCTGCTGGGAGGGACCCATACCTCTTTTGTGGTCCCATCTGGCCTGCAGGCGCTGCTGCCTGCCCGGGTGCCTTCTCCTTCCCCCCTGATCCAGTTACACCGCTTATGCCCTGACTTGCCCCTGACGCAGGACAGCTTCTCTTCAGCCTGAGCGCTCCCAGCCTTTCTGGTTCATGCCTGCGAGTCGACTCTGGCCCCCTGCTCTCCTCCTTAGGGTTGCCAACCTCCAGGCACTAGCTGGAGATCTCCTGCTATTACGACTGATCTCCAGCCGATAGATATTAGTTCCCCTGGAGAAAAATGGCCACTTTAGCAATTGGACTCTGTGGCATTGAAGTAGGGTTGCCAACCTCCAGGTAATTATCTATACAAATAACTCACTCTACTGTAATGGATATTGGTCAAATAAAACAGTAGTAGGCAAAAGTAAACAAGCAAAAATAGCAAAGTGCAATCAATGTATTACACGAGTGTAACAAGATAAACAAGCAAAGCTAAGCAACCGAGGTTACAAAGCAAGTAGGTAGAAACAATAAACTTAATACTAATAAATATGCAAAAGTTCATGTGAAGCATATAGTTGCGTTCTAGTCAATTTCATGTTCTTCGGACAACGGAGGAGTAGGTGGTGGTAACGCGGCTCCGGAAGTATTCCAGCGCTTTCGCTACACAAGGTAGCTTCATCAGCCTAGTCCAAAATTATAAACATGAGAATACAAAAATATATAAAAGACCTCTATAACAAACTACAGACATTTTGAATAAATATTATAACTCACCACGAGGGCTTAATTGTACAATTCCTAGGATAAGTTTGGAGCTCCCGAACGGGCTGCTAGCAAAAAATTCATACGTGGAAAAGACTGTGAAAATAACAGGCTCAAATAGAAGGCTCAAGTAAGAAAACAAAATGGAAACAGCTGTCAGATAGAACTTGACTCTTAAAGGGGAAGTTATATGAAACAGGATAAATCGAATTCTGTATTTAATCCGTTTGGGGTAAGGGTATTAAATAGAAAAATGAAGCGCATTTCGTTTTGTAACAAAATCCTTTGAACATCACTGGTATTATGGGGGTGATCCTTATAAGCCCAAAGAACGAAAAAACGCAGATCGTTTTCAGAATGTTTCTTTGCCACAAAATGGCTGGTGAGGGGAGCCTCAAAATTGCGTGCCCTGATCCGGGACCTGTGCTCGCCTATACGTAGGCGAACCTGTCTCATTGTGGAACCGATGTAAAGTAAAGAGCATCCACAAGAGACGGCGTATACGACCCGGCTGGTAGAGCAATTAGAAAAATGCTTGAGCTGAAAACGAAAATTTTTGTATTCTCATGTTTATAATTTTGGACTAGGCTGATGAAGCTACCTTGTGTAGCGAAAGCGCTGGAATACTTCCGGAGCCGCGTTACCACCACCTACCGTATATACTCGCGTATAAGCCGAGTTTTTCAGCCCAAAAAAAGGGCTGAAAAAGCCGGCCTCGGCTTATACGCGGGTCAATACGGTAGAGGGGGGAGGGAGGAGGGGGGAGGGAGGGGGGAACTTACCGCCGCCATCTTTTCTCTGCCGGGTGAGGCTTCCAGAGCCTCCCTGCGGCCGCGGGGAGGGCGCTCGGCCGCCCCCGCCGCCTTCTCCCAGCCGGGAGAGGCCTCTAGAGGCCCTCTGTGGCCGCGGGGAGGGCACTCGGCCGCCCCCGCCGCCTTCTCCTGGCCGGGAGGGGCCTTCAAAGCCTCCCTGCGGCCGCGGGGAGGGCGCTCGGCCGCCCCCGCCGCCTTCTCCGGGCCGGGAGAGGCCTCTAGCGGCCCTCTGCGGCCGCGGGGAGGGCGCTCTGCCCCCCCCGCCGGGCCGCACCACTTCCCGCCGCCAAGAGCGGCCTGGGGGGGGCCTCCTGCAGCTGCAGGAAGGCCACCCCCGCCGGATCCGCCGCTTCCCACCGCCAGGAGCCCAGAAGGTAAGTCTGCGGGGGGGGGAGGGGTTATAAGCCGACCCTCGGCTTATACGCGGGTGCCTAATTTTTCCCCATTTTTGGGGAGAAATTAGGCACCTCGGCTTATACGCGGGTCGGCTTATACACGGGTATATACGGTACTCCTCCGTTGTCTGAAGAACATGAAATTGACTAGAACGCAACTATATGCTTCACATGAACTTTTGCATATTTATTAGTATTAAGTTTATTGTTTCTACCTACTTGCTTTGTAACCTCGGTTGCTTAGCTTTGCTTGTTTATCTTGTTACACTCGTGTAATACATTGATTGCACTTTGCTATTTTTGCTTGTTTACTTTTGCCTACTACTGTTTTATTTGACCAACCTTCAGGTAATAGCAGAAGATCTCCTGCTATTCTCTGTATTTGCCGCTTGGCAATGGATTCTATGGCATTGAAGTCCCTCCCCTCCCCAAACCCTGCCCTCCTCAGGCTCTGCTAGGGTTGCCAAGTCCTTCTTTGCCACCAGTGGGAGGTTTTTGGGGTGGAGCCTGAGAAGGGCGGGGTTTGTTGAGGGGAGGGACTTCAGTGCCATAGAGTCCAATGGGCAAAGTGGCCATTTCCCCCAGGTGAACTGATCTCTATCAGCTGGAGATCAGTTGTAATAGCAGGAGATCGCCAGCTAGTACTTGGAGGTTGGCAACCCTATTGAATGAGGGAGAAAAAAGAAAATTGAACGGGGAGAAATGAGGTGACAGTGGTTTGATTAGTGGTCATGGAGTGGGGGAAAGCCAAAAACCTCCTGCTAATGGCGAAGAGGAACTTGGCAACCCTACAATGAAGTCCCTCCCCTCCCCAAACTCCGCCCTCCTCAGGCTCTGCCCCCAAAATGAAGAGGGACCTGGCAACCCTACTCCTCCTCCACAGGACCCCTCCTGACTGCCTAAGTATGGGAGCCAGTGAGGAAATGTCAGTGTGAGCCCGGCTTGGTACATGGCTACAATTAGCAGTGGCCAGCCGTGATTCCTGCAGTCACGGAGGATGGAGAAAAGAGAAACTTGCAGCTTGCCATGGGTCATTTTGGCTCGCTCTGGCAGCTCTCTATCGATCGCCAGCTCCCCTGAAGCGTTAATCTGATCAGGTGTAGCACAACTGGCTTCTTTCCCTGGCGCCTGACTCAGATTTCAGAGCAAGGGGGGGGAAAGGGATGACATCACCCTCGCTTGCGTCTGCGTTGGGCCGTTAATGAAATTACACAATGGGTTTCGAAGACCATTAGAGTCAATGTTGATCCTGATTATTATTAAGAGCACTTTCAAATTTACTGCACAGCGGGGCGGTCTTGAAAGCATCATTTTTCAAAGGTGTGTGCTGGATTGGATTGTAGGAGCGAGGGGTGGGGGTTGGGAGAGATCGAGAGATGATGCCGGCAGCGAGGCGGATCTCTTCTGAAATTCATTGCACAAAAGCGCCTGTCGTTTTCCCCTCCGGTTGGCTCTGGTTTTTGTGATAATTGGGCTTGATGACAATCTTGGGAGAAAAGCTTTCGAATCCAAGGTGCGGCTTCTGAGAGTACAAACTGTTACACTTGTGTGCGTGCATCTGAGCTGGGATTTTCCGAAAGCAATGCTCTAGTTCACTGGGTGTCAGGGAAGCACTGCTGTCTGCGCAATCCTAAACTGAGTTATGCCCTTCTAAATCCATAGATGTCAAGGATTTCGCCGTGCAAGTGCTGTTGCAGAGTGCCATCTCTGGCCCATTTGTAGTCATATTTCCAAGCTGATCATGGCAAATACAGAGGTGAGATTGATCTTTTTATGTGGTTCAGGAGTACCTTGTTTTTTAAAAAAGTCTCTCTCTTATTTTTCTGTGTCAGGGAAGAAGCACTTTGTTCAGCTCCACTTGACAGCTGACAGATATGATCCTTACAGCCTTTGTACACAGCTCATGTAACTGGAATGTGGGGAAGAGGAAGGTGGTGGACAGTGAACATGCCCCACCCTTCCGAGGGAATTGTCTTAGAATCATAGAATCATAGAGTTGGAAGGGACCACCAGGGTCATCTAGTCCAACCCCCTGCACAATGCAGGAAATTTCAAACTCTCTCCCCCACACACACCCCAGTGACCCATGCTCCATGTCCAGAAGATGGCCACAGTGCCCTCCCTCACATGATCTGCCTAAGGTCATAGAATCAGCATTGCTGACAGATGGCCATCTATCCTCCAGGGAAGGAGAGCTCGCCACCTCCCGAGAAAGCCTGTTCCACTGAGAAACCCCTCTAACAGTTAGAAAAGTCTTCCTAATGTCTAGACTGAAACCCTTTTGATTTAATTTCAACCCGTTGGTTCTTAGCTGGGTGCCCAAGATCACATGTAGCCTGTTCAAAACCATCAGCAGAGCACAGCAACTATGACATTTGAAAACCAAATAAATACAGAGTTTGCTTCTGATTGTTGCAGTTGTGGCTTCAGTTACTATGTGCAGTGACCATGTCTTTACCCATGTAAGGACTGGTAGGATTGCCATCATCCAGGTGGGTGCTGGAGATCTCCCAGATCTTACAGCTGATCTCCATAGATCACTTATTATTTATTTATTTAAAACGTTTATTCCACTTCTGGAGAAAATGGCTGCTTTGGAAGGTGGACTGTATGGTATTATACCCTACCGAGGTCACTCCCCTCCCTAAACCCCACCCTCCCAGCCTCAAATCTCTAGGTATTTCCAAATCTGGAGTTGGCAACCCTACTGTAGAGCACTCAGAAGTGTGTATAGTGGATTCTTATGGAGATGGACCAGGATCTCAGACATCTGAAAATCTCCAGACCACCCTAGGCATGTACAGATGTACCTGTGTGTGTTCTTTCATGCAGTCAGGAATGCTGCAAAAGGCACTGGGTCTTCATCTTCATCTATATGAGCAGATGTCAGTGGACATGATCTTTGCTGGCATGAAGATTACCTACCGTGCTTCTATTATGTAAGTATTTTCCCAGTACTTAATATGGAATATTTAGTTCCTGGGAGGGTACAGTTGCATTTCCCCTTGTCACAACTTTTAAACAAAGATAGTGTGTTGTATGGAACAAAGCGGCATAAGTGTCAGATGTGCCTCCTGGATAGTATTCATGTCATCATCTCCACCTTTAAGACAATGATTTGATATTGCCTTCTTAATGATAACAGACCGTTGCCTGCTTGCCTAATGATAACAGGCCATTTTGTTTTAGTGACAAATTATCATGGTTTTTAAATTACAGAGTTGTGAATACACATTGAAGCTGCCTTAGACTGAAACAGACCATTGGTACATTTTGCAAGCCTCCTGCAAGGTGTGAAGTTGTGCTGACTGGGAACATCCTCAACAGCTGTGGCTGTGGTTGCTTACAGATTTTGTAATATGTTAAGATAGAAACATATATTGCACTTTTGTGGTATTGTCAAGTAAACACTGGGGTTTCTGAATTGTCCAGTCTGACATTCTTGCTGGCTTCATTTGTTCCCATGGGATGGCCCTGGGTAAAATTTCAGGCCTTGAAACACAACAGTTGGATTCCGAGGACATCTGCAGAGGATTCTGCCATAGGAATGGAGCTGAAGCGTGGTTAATTTCCTGGTTTTCTGGCTGGCGGACTTTTGCAGAGCCGGCCAGGTAGACACATCCCACTGAGAGAGGAACCATAGACAGATAATACCACCTGGAACGATATTGCCCTTTCTAAATAATGGGGCTAGGAGGGTGAGACATTCCATTCACTACCATATGGATTCCACATCTACATACGTTTCTGCTGTGTTAGCACCTTCAATGTGGAGAGAAGAGAACGAGGGTTACGTCACCCGCATCTATGCATGTAAGTAAGAGTATATAACCTGTACTGTCAAGCAGAAAGACGAGAAATGTCATAGTGAGTCAGAATCATGGTTGGTGTTCTTGTATCATTTTCATCTTCTTGAAAGGGCTAAAATATTTGGCAAAAATCCAGTTTGCAATTTTAAAGGTCCCTTTCTTCGACTGTCTTTCCAGCTGAGAACACAGAATGAAGCATACTTTCAAGGTGAAACATGCTCCTGTTAAAATGATCAATGGCAAAACAGTTAAAAAATGCCAGTGTATCTATATCATTACCTCATTTGAAGGGTGAGACGAACTGGGAAGACTTCACCGGCCATGTATTTATTTATTCATTTAGATTTAGAGAACTCTCGGAAGCTCCCAGTGTGTAACAAAAGCACAAAACGAATAATAAATAAAATCAGTAAAACAGAATAAGATTTCATCTAATTCAACAACATTTTTCATTCATCTTCTCAAGCCTCAAAGGCTAGCCCAAGCAGGAATTTATTATAATGTTTCTGAAAGGTGATTGGATCTTGGCAAGACTGCATTGGGAAGGAATTTCATAAGGGACAGCCCTAGCCAATTTTGGCATTCAGACCTCACAAGAATTCATGGCTTATTAAGAGCATTTGATGAACCCTCCCAGTAGATATGTCTTAATATAGATGGCTAAGTAACAAACAAGTGTTTGGTTAACAACAGTTTGTTTCCTTTCTCGTCCAGTGGGATCAGCGTGTCCTGTGGGACTTCCTCATCAGAAGCCCTAAGCTTCCTTCCTGATTCTCAGGAGCCAGCCCCACAGGTTGCTGCCAGTGCGTCCTTAACCCCTGGGGAGCTGGAGGCCTCCTTGTTGTCTCCTTAGTGACCCACAGCCTCAGACAGTCCTGGCTGCCATTACTATTCGGCCTGGGACCTTCCTAACTCTTTGGGGGCATGGCTCCAACACGCACCTGGGCAGCAACAGTCTGCTTGGAGTAAGAGGCGCCAGCCGGCTGTGGCTCTGAACACTCAGTGTAGCCAGTGTTTCTATTTATGCTGTCTCTATGTGAAACTGACACACAGATGATGCCATTAAGATTTCAGTCTGTTATTGGACAAAAGGGAGAAGTCAGTCTCAAAAGGCCAAAGTCTATGTGATGCTGAAAGTGCCATGAATGGAACTATTTGCCATTCAGTTTTCTTTGAATAGCAGGCACAGTGGATCCCTGATTCAGACATGGACCACGGCTCCAGAGGAAAGTGGTGTTTTTCTTTTTTAAATCACCCCATCTCTCCTACTATTTTCATAAGATGTGCCCTGCTGGATAAGGCCAATGTTCAATCTGGTCTAGCATCCTCTTTCATATTGTATCCCATCATTTGCCCTTGTGGGGAGAGGGACCAAGACACAAGGGGTAAAAGACAAGGCTTTAGGCTGTAGCTCAGTGAAAGAGCATCTGCTTGGCATGCAGAAGGTCCTGAGTTCAATTCCTGGAGTCTCCAGTTGAAAGGACTAGGCAGTAGGTGATGTGAAAAATCTCTACCTGAGACACTGGAGAGCTGCTGCCAATCTGAGTAGACAATACTGGCTTTGATGGACCGATGGTCTGATTCAGTAAAAGGCAGCTCCAGGTGTATTCCCTGATGTTGCCTCCTAGTGCTGATATTCAGAAGCCTCTGAGTTCTAGTACTATGGGAAAGGAAGAAAAAGTTCTCTCTACTCACTTCCTTCCCCCATGCATTAATCTGTCATGCCCCCCCAGGTTGCCTTTTCTCTGACCTTTAATGGTCTGCAGAACAATTGTTGGGAAAACATAAAAGTGTTAATAAGAGTATGGGAAACAAAACAGTGGCCCACAGACTGGAAATGGTCAATTTATATTCCAATTCCAAAAAAGGAGATGCCAAAGACTACAGCAACTAACAGACCATCACATTAATTTTTCACACAAGTAAACTAATGCTCAAAATCTTACAACAAAGACTGTTACTGTATATGGAATGAGAAATGCCTGAAGTTCAAGCTGGATTCAGAAAAGAAAGAAGCACTAGTAAAATCATATTGCAAATTTACATTGGTTACTGAAACATATAAGAGAATTTCAGAAGAAAATCAGCTTGTGTTTCATAGACTACAGCAAAGCTTTTGTCTGTGTGGATCATGAAAAGCTATGGCTAATTTTAAAGGAAATGGGTGTGTCACGGTATCTGATTGTTTTGATGCACAACCTGTACAGGAGGCTACTGTTAGGACAGAATGTGGAGAAACAGAATGGTTTCCAATTGGCAAATTAGCGATGGTTCAAGACTGTGTTTTATACATGTGCTGGTCTACGACCGTAACAACAATAAACTAAACAATTGGCAAATTGGTGTTAGAAAATGTGTAGGGGGGTAGACAAGGATGTATTTTATCTCTCTATATCTTCAGTCTGTATACAGAACATATAATAAGGAAAAACTGGATTAGATTTAGATTGGGGGGAGGCACATTAACAATTTAAGATATGCTCATGATACTACATTACTGGCAGAAAACAGCAAAGACTTGAAACGACTACTGGTGAGAAGTAAAAGAGAAAGTGCCAAAGCAGGACTACAGCTGAACATCAAGAAGACAAAAGTAATGACTACTGGGGAATTACTCATTTTTAAGGATGACAATGACAAAATTGAAATTGTTCAAGACCTTCTATTCCTTGGCTCCACCATCAACCAAAAAAGAGATTGCAACCAAGAAATCAGAAGGAGGTTGAGACTGGGAAGGGCAGCCATGAAGAAGCTAGAAAAGATTCTTAAGTGTAATGATGTGTCACTGGCCACCAAGATCAAGTTAATTAATGCTATAGTAATCTGTATTACTATGTATCCTTGTGAAAGTTGGACATTGAAGAAAGCTGACAGGAAGAAAGTAGACTCCTTTGAAATGTGGTGTTGGAGGAGAGTTTTACGGATACCATGGACCGCCAAAAAGTCAAATCAGTGGGTTCTAGATTAAATCAAGCCCAAAATGTCCATAGAAGCTAAAATGACTAAACTGAGGCTATCATACTTTGGTCACATTATGAGAAGACAAGACTCACTGGAAAAGACAATATTGCTAGGAAAAGTTAAAGGCAGCAGGAAAAGCGGAAGACCCAAAATGAGATGGATTGAGAGGAAGCCATAGCCCTCAGTTTGCAAGACCCGAGCAAGGCTAACAGTAGGACATTTTGGAGGCCATTTATTCATAGGGTCACCATGAGTCGGAAGCAACTTGATGGCACTTCACACACACACACACACACACACACACACACACACACACACACACACACACCTGTAAGTTAGCTCTTACAGAGCAGCTCTTTGGGCTATTTCAGGTCAGGAAAAGGTGCGTGGAAAGGCTGAACCCTCCCCTTGTGCCATGGTCCCAGTCCAAAATGGGCCAGCAAATACCTGCTCTTTGAATGAAAATAAACACGGGGAGTTCTATTCACAGAACTCACAGCATCACACCTGGTTTGGCCGTAACAGATACTGGACATAAACCACTTAGGGAACTATATATACCTAAAGACAGCCATTGGATGATGACTCTAAAAGGTTTTTAATAGAAGATTCATTTTGAAAGGCCTGATGAACCATTTTTAAACTGCTAGCTGAAAGCCTGCAGAAAATAGTAGCGCTATGGCCTGTGTTTTTGTGTACAGAGTTATAGCAGCATGCTCATCTGTGGTATGTAGGTGCTGCCTTCTGGATGTTGCGGAGCCAGTACACTGCGCAGAAAAGGTGCAATAAAAGTCTAATTGCATTCTGCATCCTAGGCTAATACAATATTCTTCCCTGCTGATGGAGGACTCCATGCCATACAATTTCTCTAATGTGAACTTTCCAGACAGATTTAGGCATGCTACAAAGGTTTTATGTGGAAGAGGATTCAGCTGCCCCCCCCCCCGCAAGCCGTTCCTTTCCTTTCTTTCCCTTTCTTAACACGATATGGCAAATTGAGCCTAACTCAATGGCTACACTGAGCACCTGGGTGAGTGGGGCTTGTATGTTTGCATGAGTGAAAGGGACAACTGCCTGTAAGGAACGGGACAGTGGTCATTATCTTGGGATAATGACCACTTACTTAAGGTCCTCCCCTTCCAACAATTAGTGTTCTCCTACTAAAATCCTTAATCTGTTGTTAATTTTTGGCTCTTTGGCCTACAGCATTAAGAGTTAGGGGTGCCAGGCGCCTCTTTGCCACTGATGGGAGGTTTTTGGGGCAGAGCCTGAGGAGGGTGGGATTTGGGGAGGGGAGGGACTTAAATGCCATAGAGTCCAGTTGTCAATGCGACCATTTTCTCCAGGTGAACTGATCTTTATCGGCTGATCAGTTGTAATAGCAGGAGAGCTCTATCTAGTACCTGGAGGTTGGCAACCCTATTAAGAGTCCAATCCTATGTAGGTCTCCTCAGAATCCTAGAAGAAGAAAAAGAAGAGCTGGTTTTTATATGCTGACTTTCTCTACCACTTAAGGCAGAATCAAACCGACTTACAATCACCTTCCCTTCTCCTCCCCACAACAGACACTCTGTGAGGTAGGTGGGGCTGAGAGAGTGTGACTAGCCCAAGGTCACCCAGCTGGCTTCATGTGGAGGAGAGGGGAAAAAAACCCAGTTCACCAGATTAGCCTCCGCCACTCATGTGGAGGAGTGGGGAATCAAACCTGGTTCTCCAGACCAGACTCCACTGCTCCAAACCACCGCTCCAAACCACCACTCTTAACCACTACACCCCACTGGCTCTCAGGTCTGTTCAATGGGGCTTACTCCCAGGAACGTGTCCTTGCATTGCATGTACTCCAGATAATTCCTGGCCCTTTTTAGCTTTCCTCCTGTGGATTACTATCGAGGATGTTCTAATAAACTGGATTGTTCTTACTGCCACGGATACAATTTGATTAGATAAAATAAATAAACGAAAGCTAGGGAATTGCTCATGTGTAGGGGGTAGGCAATAAACTTCCGTAACTGAATGTTAAGACTGCTTAGGTGAGCAGTCATGTTGGAAGAGGAAGATTTGAGTCTAGTAGCATCTTAAAGACCAAAAAAGATTTCTAGGGTATGAGCTTTTGAAAGACATAGCTCCCTTTGTCAGATGAAAGTACCCTGGAAATCTTGTTGGGCTTTAAGGTGCTCCTGGACTCGAATCCTAAATGTTTGACTGATGCTTCATTGTCAAATTCAGCCCGCAACAATGGATGCCCCACGGATGCTTATTTCTACATCAACAAATGTTGACCTTGTTTTGACCGCTGTTTCAGATCTCCTCAAGGACCCCCCTGGTGCAGAGTGGTAAGCTGCAGTACTTCAGTCCAAGCTCTTCTCACGACCTGAGTTCGATCCCAACGGATGTCGGTTTCAGGTCGCCGGCTCCAGGTTGACTCAGCCTTCCATCCTTCCGAGGTCGGTAAAATGAGTACCCAGCTTGCTGGAAGTAAAGGGAAGATGACTGGGGAAGGCACTGGCAAACCACCCCACAAACAAAGTCTGACTTGGAAATGTCGGGATGTGATGTCACCCCATGGGTCAGGAATGACCCGGTGCTTGCACAGGGGGCCTTTACCTTTTTCAGATCTCCTCGCTTTCCTTTTGCATTCTGCCATTGAACCCTCACAGGTCTCTTCACCAGCCTCCTTAAAGTGATCTTCAGCAACCCACTTCAGTTCTTTTCTGCCACTTCTCTTGGGCCTTTCCCATATCTGTAAAGTCACAGTTAACATTTGGCTTAAACACAGAAATATATCAAACTCTCAGATTTGTTTCTCTTCCCCCTTTCCCAAAGTCACATATGATGCTGGCACAGCAAACTGACAAGACCATAACCTCATTATCTCAAGTAATGATCCTCTACAGTCATACAAATGAGGAGGCTGAAGGAAATCTGAAATGATGCTTAGACTATAAAGGGAGAAAATGAAAATCAGAACATTTTTTTAACCCTAAAACATAAATGGATGGAATAAATATGGTGTTATTTACCAATCAAGAAACAGTCAAGCAAGCCAGAAGAAGAACAGCAGATCATTTCTAGTTCGCTAAACAATTTATGATTTGTTTTGCAATTTTTGTGGACCTTTTTCTAACTAGATGGAAATATAACAGAAGAAATAGGAAAGAGATGTGTGGTGTTTTCACAAGTGGTGAACAAACTGCTTTCAGCATCTTTCATAAGTCTTTGATGCCATCGTGTCTCCAGCTGATTTGCTTTATTTCTGGTCACAAGTGAGACCGCCATCATCATACAGTTGTTGCATTTAATTGAAAGTAGCCATTCCCTCAACAGTACCACGATCCTGATGTGAACTTCAAAGCTCTCTGTGAAGGAAAGAACTCACAAAAACTTTCCTGTTCCTTTTGGTTAGCCACTGGGATGTTGACCCCCCCCCGCCCAGCTGTCTCAGGTCTCTGCTCAGCAACACCACCCCTTCTTTTTGCTCCATGTGGGTGCCAAAAACAAACTGGGTAATCTTAGTTGCCACCACCGACTCCTGCTAAACACATGAACACGCACGAAACTGCTTTATACTGAATCAGAACATTGGTCCATCCAGGTCAGTATTTTCTATTCAGGAAAACAGCTGTTGTCTCAGGCAATGGTCATTCACATCTCCTACCAGCGTGTAGTGGTTAAGAGCAGTGGTTTGGAGCAGTGGACTCTGATCTGGAGAACCGGGTTTGATTCCCCACTCCTCCACATGAGTGGCAGAGGCTAATCTGGTGAACTGGATTTGTTTCCCTGCTCCTACACACAAAGCCAGCAGGGTGACCTTGGGCAAGATACAGCTCTGTCAGAGCTGTCTCAGCCCCACCTACCTCACAGGGTGTCTGTTGTGGGGAGGGGAAGGGAAGGTGATTGTAAGCCGGTTTGAGTTTCCCTTAAGTGGTAGAGAAAGTCGGCATGTAAAAACCAACTCCTCCTCCTCCTCCTCCTCCTTCTTCTTTTGAATTCAATTAACTGGAGATGCCCGGGATTGAAGATGCCAAGCAGATGCTCTATCACTTGGCCACGGCAAGTCCCTTAAATGGAGTCATATATCCAGCACACTGAACCTGTGTTGCTGCTTAGAGGCCGCGTGGTTGTCATACCTCTTGCCACACTCCTACAAGCAGGCACAGGGGCAACCTATTGCAACTTCCTAATTTTGAGCTATCATGCTCCAAGGATGCCGAGCTTACTAGTTGTCCCTCCCCATTACCACACTTCAGATAGCAAAATTGAATATGCTTGGTGTTTTTCCAGAGATTACTACCCCAACTTCATGCATGCCCACCAATACTTCACAGAAAGACTCTTCTGCCATGTTCCTACAATATCTTTAAAATGTGTTGCATGTGAGAGAAGAAGAAGAATTGGTTTTTATATGCTGACTTTCTCTACCGTTTAAGGAGGAATAAAACCAGCTTACAATCACCTTCCCTTCCCTTCCCTTCCACACAACAGACTTCCTGTGAGGTAAGTGAGGCTGAGAGAGTGTGACTAGCCTAAGGTCACCCAGCTGGCTTCATGTATAGGAGTAGGGAAACAAATCCAGTTCACCAGATTAGCCTCCGCCACACCTGTGGAGGAGTGGGGAATCAAACCGGGTTCTCCAAATTAGAGTCCACCGCTCCAAACCACCGCTCTTAACCACTACACCACGCTGGCTCAAATAGAGGTCATTCTCTTTGAATTATTTAGTTTGTTTATAGTTTATTGCATGTGGCTTGCCTTTCTTGCTGAGGCTCAAGGCTACACTAAATAACGCCTTCAGGTCAGACCACATGGGATGCATGAACGCATACTCAATCAGGGCACTGGTCGATTCAAGTTAGTATTGCCTTCTCTGACCGACAGCAGCTCACCGGGTCTCCGGTCCTTCGCATCACCTACTACCTGGTCCTTTTAACTGGAGAAGCTGGAGATTCAAACTGTTGTTGCCCTCTGCCCTAGCAGCTCCACTGGGTTCCAGCCACCACTGCAACCAAGTGCTGCAAATTTCAAACGTTGTGTAGTGGTGTCATGTATATTCATGGCTCCAGCCTGCCTGTTCTCCCGCACTCTCTTCTCTTTTTGAGAACAGTGGTTTGTGGCATCAGAGAAAGTCTGAAATAGAAACGGTTAAGCTCGTTCAAGTCATCAGTGCTTGGCAGCGCAGGTTTTAATGTTCCTGGTCATCTGGAGATAAAGAGACTTTAAAAATAAAAAACAAATTGATTTTGTTTAATGTTAAAAGTGCCATTGTAAAAAAAAAAAGTTCGTACCTGATGTAGTTTAATTTTGTATTGTTTTCCAATAGTATGTTAAATACTCATTTACTTAAGCGTTAGTTGATTGTGTATGCAAATCTCATGACTAAAATAAACATTATGTTATTATTATGCTTGTTATTTATGTGTTTACCTTTTAACCAAAATAACTACTATCAAAATATAGGGGAAGACAATTTGTATTCTTGCCTCAGGTCTAAAATTAGGTAGTTATGGCTCTGAGGAAACCCTTGCTGACTAGGGTTGCCAGGTCCCTCTTTGCTATCGGCGGGAGATTAGCTGCACTATGTGATGTACTTTACTGACGTCTGATTGCTCATACTTACCCTGTGTGGGAAGGAATGATGAATATGTAACAGCACTTTTGTATTAAGGACTGAAGAAAGATTTCCACTGCTGTGGATCTGAAACGGCCGTATCCATCGATGATTGTGGCTCTATATGAACTTTACACAAGGATTACAATATTAGCATTCATTTGGTACTCAGTTGAGACCTTTGGAACTTCTTCTATATATTTGTGGTACTCAGTTGAGACCTTTGGAAATTTCTCTACATTTTTTGTGTGAACTGTACATATTGTATATAATTGTGTTGTATATATGTCACGTATATGGTCTATGTTTCACCTCAGTAGCTTATAAATATTTGCACTTTGTGTATATACAATTACCTGGAGGTTGGCAACCCTATTGCTGACTCTTCACTATTTTCAGTATTTCCTTTACTGTATTGTTGCTGGTGAGTCAGACAGTTAGCTTCTCAAAGGGGCCTGCAATAAGAGATCTCTGCTCCGGTGGCCAACGGCACCTAGAATGTAGACCTCAGAGCCCCAGTTGTGGCTTGATTGGGCCAAATATTTAATATCCTGGTGTTGAGTTTCTGAAGGACCCTGACATTGCAAATGCATTCATAAATACTGCCAACTGTTTTCATCTTGTGCCTTATGTAAGGATTCCTCAAACTGCTCCGTTAATTCTGTCATTGTGCTGTGGGATTTCCTAATGATATTGAGGCCAAATTGCCTTTTGTTGCCTGCTCCCTGTTTCAAATATGCATTTTCTCTTGTATCTCAATATTGGTGGTGGGAAGATGGGTGTGGAATGCCCATGTTTCTGTGGTTCTCTTTCTTGGCTTTTGTTTGTCTAGCTGACTCTACCCCATTGTTTTAAAGATCTCAGGAGTTCTATGGTTTTGAAAGCTTTCAGTTGGCTAAGAGCCCTGTGTGTGTGTTTGTGTATGAACTCTTTTCCTGCAAGCTATTTTCCAGAACACCCTCCCTTATCTAGCTAGTTGTTTTAACCAGAATAAAAGGATCAGGCTGGTGATACCAGCCACAATTCAATATTTCAGTCTATTTCTATTCTGTTGAGCTGTAAACGAAAGGAGTATACTTTGAGCCCCCGCCCCCCAAAAGATGGGCAATATTTTTTTGCATAGATTATGATACCAGCTCTGGCCTGTGCCTCATGCAGGTGAAGATGTTGAGATGCTCATTAAATCCAAATAAACATGCCCCATAGCCTGAAGAGATACCCATTGCGCATGTATGTTTTCTATCCAAAAGGCATCGAACACTATGAAACCTCTAATTACCAAGGACTAAAATGTTTTTCATTGCCAATAAGCACAAAGTAAATCCCACTGGGGGGAAATGCCTCACATTATTTCTACTTGGAAGTGTACTGAAATGCACAAGAAAGAGATTGGGGAAGGGGAACGATTAGGAATGCCTCCCTTGCAACACAGGGCAGTGTGTTACTGTTGTCAGATAGTCAGGAATATGGGAGAGAAAATAAGATCTGAAATATAATTACATACACAGAAAACAACGGTGCACCTACACCCTCGGCAATGTGTTGCCTAGGCATTGCTTTAATTTTGGCATAACTTGGCTGCGAGCAATTGTCCTCTTCAATCTCATAATTAACATAATAGTATTAGATAAAAGTGCATTAATGCACATTGTTCATGCCTGGGGAACTTTGCAAGAGTAGGATGTTTCACTTTGCAAAGCGAAGTATAAAGTTATAGGTAGGGTTGCCAACCTCCAGGCAGTTGGTCGTCATATATTAATGGTTTTTTGTAACAATTACTTTTTTGTATTTTGAATATTGAGTTTAGACTTTGAGCCCACGTGCTGTTTATTAGGTCCAGCTGAATTCTATTGTCAGCATAGGTTTTCTTTGATTACTAACCTCCAGGTAGTGGCTGGAGATCTCCTGCTATTACAACTGATCTCCAGCCGATAGAGATCAGTTCACCTGGAGAAAATGGCCGCTTTGGCCATTGGACTCGATGGCACTGAAGTCCCTCCCCAAATCCCGCCCTCCTCAGGCTCCACCCCAAAAACCTCCTGCCGGTGGCGAAGAGGGACCTGACAACCGTAGTTATAGGCCTGTTCACAAAGGCGTTGCATGGGTTTTGGCATGCCACGGCCAGGAACCATGTAGGTCAATTCATCTGTGCTACAGCCAGCAGATCTCCTTTGTCATTTGGCTAGCCAGTTTGCAGCAGCCTGCAGATTAGGAAGAAGTAAACTGTGACACAGATGTCAAGAGAGCTAGAAAGAGAGCAGTCTGAATAAGACCTGAGAGAGAAATCTCTACGGTCATGGGACTGGCTGCCAGACCCTGTTGGAGATACGACTGTTGGACTGGACTGATGTGGTAGTGAATCTGTTACAGTCTGCTGAGTTCTTTCTTCTGTACCGTGGCAATCCTTTCCAATAGTATAGCTGTAAACAGAACGTTACAAAACACCACAGGTTTCTGGTCCTATCTTCTACAAGGGAAACGGGCAATTAAAGGTTGTCCTTAAGGATTTAGGGAATTCAGAAGTGAAATGTCCCAGTCGATTCCACAGCCCTGCCTATCTGCAGGAGGCGCAAGGAAAGGATTGTACCAGTACCTTGCCTAGCTGCCAGTGAAACTCCAGATAACAAAATAGTGTATGTAAATTGAATCAGAAAGCCCTCCTAGGGTCTGAGACAAAGGTTGGTTGAACATGGAAACTCTGCACATAAATGCCAACTGGGACCATCCTATCCGGCGGGAACACCGGCACTCTTTGGGTTGGACAATGGCCCTTTCAAGGCACTAAATCTGCTGAGTCACTCTCTTACCCTCAGTGTCATTTTGGTTCATATCCTCTGTACCTTGCTGTTGCCATCACTTTCTATTCTCTTTGTCTTTGTATCAAGTGAGTAAGCTTGTTTCTGGCTATTACCACAACAAAATATAAGAAAGCCAGCAGAGAAACAGGGCTGTACCTAGATTTATTAGCTTGACTAGAGCAGAATGTCTGTTTTGGAGAGACACCTGGGTGTGGAGTATGATGCAGACAGAAACCCCTTCCCCCATTTTTTTAAAAAGTTGCTGTGATGGATCACTGTAAATGGACCAACACAGCTACCTACATTTTGTCTGCAAATGTGAAAGCTTCTAAGTCTTATAGTCTTGGGCTTCCATGAGAAGCTCATCATTCAGCTTCCTCAATCAAATGTATATAATTGATGTGCATCAATTACAGTGTCTAGTGTGGTGGTTCTTCTTTGCTCGAACACCATCTAAAGATCCCAGAGTGCCATTTATGTAGAACTATAATAGCCTTATAATGCCTATTTTACAGCTGGCAGTGATCAATACCAATTAATTAAGAGTGTTATTATTGCAGCCTCCACAATCAAAGACAGCCAGTCCATTGCATATCAAACAATTTAGAGCTGAATTGTGGTGCTTCTCAAGTGAAAGGCAAGACTGTCTCCCAGGCAGCCTCAGAGGATTTGCCTTTGTCTGCGGGGATGTTTTCTTGATTTTCCGAGTTCAGACACACATTAAGCGTATTGTTATGGAGTGGGACCGTCTGCTCTTCATAGGTCCCATTTAGCTTTGGCTTGGCTGACAAAGATGGCTGATTTAAAGAGGAATTAAAACCAGCTAGGCCTGTCACATTCATGTTCCTGAGTGGGAGCTGAAGCAGGCTTCAACTTTGCCATGAGGGCATAAGAAGAAGCAGTCTGAATTTGGGAGGTGGTTGACAAGAAGCAGTCTTGGGGGAGAGGAACCTGCAAGGATGGCAAACTGCTCTTGCTGGAGGATTGGGTGCTTGCATGCTTCCCGCCTGCCCTGTCCATATATTTTCAAATTCAAATCAGAGCTTCCTTCAGTTGTAGTATGTGGGTCTGGAGGTCTGGTGGGGGAGCAAAAAATAGCAGCAGGTTCCCTTGTTGTTGCCTATAAATAAAGCTACTTTCTCTTTTTATATTGTGCTTCCCCATTCTCATAGAGTCCAATGAGAGCAATGAGGCAGGTGGTTGGTTTGATTACAGCTTGCTTTATTGGCCAAGAAGTCATAACTGGGTGAGCCAGGATACAGACAAACAGCTCTGCGATCCTGTCACACCGAGGCAGGGCAAATGCAAGAGGTTTTATAGACCCTTGACATTCCGATACAACAATGATACATTTTCTTAACATCCGATTTTAGCTTGTCAATGCAACGTCATTAGTTTCTTCAGCGCGTGCGCGAGCCTCGCTACATTAATGAATGGAGCCTATCTTATTGAGCAGTTCAGAGTGTTCCCTTGCAGGGCGAAGTGAAAGTATCAAAAAGGAGGAATAGTTGGGAGGGAGGCTGTCGGAGCGTTCCCTTATGCGAGGGGAAAGTTTCCAGGAATGTGTGTGTGTGTGCATACGTGCTTGGTGATAAAGGAAAAGGGGGGCCACTGGGAAGCGGCTTCTGTGGTTTTGCTTGTAAGCAGCTTATGCGTGTAGCTTGCGTGTATGTCTGAATAGTGATGCAGGAGTGATTACTCAGGCACAACAATATGACGTCAAGTTGCAGCTGACTTATGACTTGGGTTGCCAACCCAAGTTACTAGCTGGAGATCTCCTGCTATTACAACTGATCTCCAGCCGATAGAGATCAGTTCACCTGGAGAAAATGGCCGCTTTGGCAATTGGACTCTATGGCATTGAAGTCCCTCCTCTCCCCAAACCCCGCCCTACTCAGGATCCACCCCCAAAACCTCCCACCAGTGGCGAAGAGGGACTTGGCAGCTCTACTTATGGTGACCCTGTGGGGATTTCCAGGCAAGGGACGAACAGAAGTGGTTTGCCATTGCCTACCTCTGCATAGCAACCCTAGACCTCCTTGGTGGTATCCCATCCAAGAACTAACTAGGGCCAACCCTGCTTAATTTCCATGGTGTGATGAGATCAGCCTAGCCTGGGCTATCCAGCCAGGTTACGATTAAGTGGCCCAAGGTCAGCCAATGGGTTTCCACAGAAGACCTGGGATCTGAACTTTGTTCTCCAAAATCCTACTCCAACACTCTAAACACTACACCACAGAACCTGGCACAACTAGTTACCATGGGTAAAACACAGAGAATTGGCTGACAGGAATTAAAAAAAACAAACCATACAAAATATGCTTTTGAAACTAGAATCAATTTTAAAATAAAATATTGCAATATTTTAGTATTATATTATATAATATATTTAGTATTATATTATAGTATTATATTATATATTATATTTAGTATTATATTATATTATATTACTAAAATATTATATAGTATTATATTATAGCTTAATTTTTCTCCCACTGTGGGCAACAGGACCTGAGGGTGGGGGTTCATGCTCCTACCAGGAGCTGGGCAATCCTAATAGTATATCAGAATCGTAGGATGTGCTCTAAATTTTGCTATTCTTGGGATGAAATGCTGGATGCGTTTGTTCTTCTCTGAGGACACTATGGGCGAAAACGCATTGTCGCTTTAGCCTCCTGTATTCCCTGTTTCAGCCAGGACTCAGCCAGGATCGAACACATGTGTTTTCGCCAAACGTGTGTTTGATCCTGGCTGAATCCTGGCTGAAACAGGGAATAAAGGAGGCTAAAGCGACCATGCGTTTTCGCCCTATGAGGAACACATGAACACATGAAGCTGCCTTATACTGAATCAGACCCTTGGTCCATAAAAGTCAGTAGTGTCTACTCAGACTGGCAGCAGCTCTCTAAGGTCTCAGGCAGAGGTCTTTCCCATCACCTACTTGCCTAGTCCCTTTAACTGGAAATGCCAAGGATTGAACCTGGGACCTTCTGCATGCCAAGCAGAGGCCCTACCACTGAGTCACAGCCCCTCCCCAAGGTCTCCCACCCAAGGGCCAACCGGAGCCGACCTGGCTTAGCTTCCCAGATTTGACTAGATCAGGCCAGCCTGGGCCATCTGGGTCTGATTATAGGGAAGAGGTTGCCAACCCTGAACCAACCCACCAGGTACCAAACCCAGCCAAGCCACAACCGGATTTCAAAAGCCAAAGGGCGGGGGGAGATGTGGCTGTCAATAAGAGACCCTCCCCATGGAAGAACACTATTGGAGGCCAATGGAATGGCGAGCAGCAGGGAACCAGTAAGACAGCATTATAATAAAAAGAATCAAGTTGCTTTTTCCTCACTTGTGGCAAAAGCACAGCATATATAGAAGCTGAAAACAAACTGCGGCAGGCCCAAACTTATTTGCACTAAGAGAGACAAAGAGTCACGCCAGAGCCATTAACTCTTGGCATAGCCAGTCTTTTTCAGGGGGTGGGGGGAGATTAGGAGATGAAGAGATGTGATATATTTGCCAAGATATTAGAAGCATTCTATAAAGAAAAGACGAGGATTGTTACTGCTGCAGTTGTCTGCAATGGCTTTTAGATCTTGCAGCTAACTAGATTCCCAGAAATGTACCGGGCCCATTTACACAGATGGCAGGACTCAGGACAGCTGTAATGCACTGTCTGGGGAAAGATTGCAGAAGTCTTGCCTTAAAATTGGCCCTTGGCTGATAATATTGCAGGCTGAATAAACATGGTGCTTAATAGGGTTGCCAGACCCCTGCTGGGGCGGGGATCTCCCACTTTGGGGCCCCTGGCGCTGTCCAGCCAGCTGGCGAGGGTCTTACCAGGCACAAACCTTACCAGCAGGTTGACATCACTTCCAGAAGTGATGTTTCCACGTTGTCAACAACCCAATGCTCTGGTATTTGGGCAAAACTGTATGGTAAAAACAGCTTCTCCCATGTCATCAGTGACGTGATGACTTCACTTCTGGAAGTGACATCAATGTGCTGATGGTGTCAAGGCCTGGGCCTCAATTTGCACCTGGTAAGATCCCCTCCCCCCCACCCTCCGAGCTCCTTAGAGGAAAGGTGGGATAGAAACAGAGACCATGAGAGTTTCTTTCATATGGGAGCTCGATAGGGCTGCCAACCTCCAGGTACTAGCTGGAGATCTCCTGCTATTACAACTGATCTCTAGCCGAAAGAGATCAGTTCACCTGGAGAAAATGTCCGCTTTGGCAATTGGACTCTATGGCATTGAAGTCCCTCCCCTCCCCAAACCCCATCCTCCTCAGGCTCCGCCCCAGAAATCTCCCACCGGTGGTGAAGAGGGACCTGGCAACCCTAGAGCTAGTCTAACACAGTGGCTGAGCAAATGAGCTGTGATCTTGGGGTTACCAGTTAATTACTGTGGTAATGTAGGAGAAACTCTGAACACTGAAAGCACTCTATAAATGCTGACTTTTATTACTATGTATTCTTGTATGTTATGGAGGGAAATGATATACTAGCAATGACTTGACAATAGGCAGCAGATGAGATTGCTAAGTGATAGGGATAGGGATTGGCCATAAGATTTATTGCTTATAGGTAGTTTGAAACTGGAGATTAAAGCTAGTGAGCTCATAACCAGTTGCTCCGCTTTATAAGCCTCCTCCATGCATTGGTAGCCAAAAGATTCACTATAGAGAACCGGGGGAGGCGGATGCCATCCTCCCAGCACTGGCATGGCAGCATGCCCAGTAGGGTTGCCAGCTCCAGTTTGGGAAATACCTGGAAATTTTGAAGAGAGGAGGGACTTCAATGCCATAGAAGTAGGCTTACCAGGTCCCTCTTCTTCTCTGGCGGAAGGTTTTTGGGGTGGGGTCGCGTGATCCCAGAAGTGCTTCAGCAGTTCCGGTTTACACCCGGAAGTGCTGCATTGGAAAGGGCTGCATTGGAAAGCTGCATTGGAAAGGGCAGGTAAAGGCCTGTTGCGATGCAGCACTTCCGGGTGTAAAACGCACCAAAAAGGGCCGTTTTCCACTCAAATGGCTCCTTGTGATGCATTTTACACCCGCAAGTGCCGCATTGCAACAGGCCTTTACCACTCAAACAAAGAGTTTGAGTGGAAACCGGCCCTTTGCAATGCAGCACTTCTGGATGTGAACCGGAAGTGACCTGTCCCTGCCTGCACAGATTGCCCGCTGACCCTCAGCTGGTCAGCGGGCAGCCAGGTGGATTGGCGGGGGTTTGCCCGCCGCCACCTGGCACTTGGCAACCCTACATAGAAGCCAATTGCCAAAGTGGCCATTTTTTCCAGGGGAACTGATCTCTGTCACCTAGAGATCAGTTGTAATAGCGGGAGATTTCCAGCCACCAGCCGGAGGTTGGCAACCCTAGTGCCCAGGGACGATGGCTTGGCCTCCCACTGGTGTCCACACAGTGCACTTCTGTGCGCCGTCCTCCTGGGGGCGTTCCTGGGGCTTTCCGGGGGGGGGGCAGAGCTGCCAGTAGGCAGCTTCCTGACCCCTTTCGGGCTGGGAACGCCCTCCTCTGAAACAGCATTGCTGCGCCAGCAGCAGGGGAACTGATCTCTATCAGCTGGAGATCAGTTGTAATGGTGGGGGATCTCCAGCTCCTACCTGGAGGTTGGCAACCCTAACTTCACACCTAGAGCTACAAGCTATCTGATAAGCTGTGTTGCATTTCCTCATTTGAACTGCACTCTCTAGCCGACTTTCTCCAACATGCTGGCTCCAGGGAATAGTAATTGAGTGCATTCACAGGCCTGGAATGGGCTCTCTCGCCTGTGGCTTTCATCACATGGCATTTTGTAGGGTAGTCAGCAGCAAAGGCAAGGGCTTTGTTAACAAGGCAGCAATTGTTATAAAAGGAGGACATGTGATTTTGCACATAAAAATTCCCTGTAAGGTTTGCACAAATCTGAACACTGAGTTTCTGAGAAAATTAGTATAGAGGCATAATGACCAAAAAAAAAAAAAAAAAAAAAAAACCCCACCCTGAAGACAAGAGGTTATGCTGTTTTTAAAAAAGGACCTTTCCCCACCCTGGTCCCTTTCACACTAATACCACTTAAAGAGTCAATTTATGTAGGTCTAAAATATTGTCGAAGGCTTTCACGGTCAGAGTTCATTGGTTCTTGTAGGTTATCCGGGCTGTGTGACCGTGGTCTTGGTATTTTCTTTCCTGACGTTTCGCCAGCAGCTGTGGCAGGCATCTTCAGAGGAGTAACACTGAAGGACTGTGTCTCTCCAGGACCTGGAGTAGGTCTACTCAGGACCTGGATGGCCCAGGCTAGCCTGATCTCATCAGATCTCAGAAGCTAAGCAGGGTCAGCCCTGGTTAGTATTTGGATGGGAGACAACCAAGGAATACCAGGGTTGCTGTGCAGAGGAAGGCACTGGCAAACCACCTCTCTGTTAGGGCAAAAACGCGTGGTCGCTTTATCCTCCTTTAATCCCTGTTTTAGCCAGGAGCGAACGCACATTAGGCAAAACGCATGCGTTCGATCCTGGCTGAAGCTTGGCTGAAACAGGGATTAAAGGAGGATAAAGCAACCATGCGTTTTCACCTTAGCCTCTTGCCATGAAAACCCCCCAAAGGGGTCGCCATAAGTTGGCTGCAACTTGACGGCACTTTACACACACACGCACTCAGAACTAAGTCTCATTTTCTTCAGTGCTGCTTACTCCCAGGAAGTTGTTAGGATTGTTTGTCCACCATCAGCAGCTGGACATGGAATTAGAATGACAGTTATACATGGAACGTAATAGAGTGTCATATTCGCTATAACAGTTCACAGTACCCATCCTCCTGGGCAGGATCCTAAGTGTTTATTCTGGTGGGCTGCACATTATTAACTGTGATAGTCAAAATATTACTCCATATTACTCCATATAAGAAGCAGTAATAACTCTGTCCTGCCACTGCTGCTACCACCGAATCATCCTTCTTGACAGGACCCAGGAGGAAGAACAGGGAAGTCCCAGAAATCTCTGTTGCTCCATGAAGCTAAACCAAGTAGGTGAGCGGCAGCCACAGAAATAGCAGTGCTGATGAGTAGGGTTGCTAGTTCTGGGTTGGGAGATACCTGGAGATTTTGGGGGTGGAGACTGAGGAGGATGGGGTTTGGGGAGGAGAGGGACTTCAATGGGGTATAATGCCATATAGAGTCTACCTTCCAAAGCAGCCATTTTCTCTAGGTGAACTGACCCCTGTTGCCTGGAGATCAGTTGTAATAGCGGGAGATGTTAGGGTTGCCAACCTCCAGGTGGTGGAAGGAGACCTTCTGCTATTACAACTGATATCCAGCCGATAGAGGTCCGTTTACCTGGAGAAAATGGCCGCTTTGGCAACTGGAGTCTATGGCATTGAAGTCCCTCTCCTCCCCAAACCCCACCCTCCTCAGGCTCCACCCCCAAAGCCTCCTGCTGGTGGTGAAGAGGGACCTGGCAACCCTAGGTGATCTTCAGCCTCACACAGGGGAAGTGGTGCCCATCCTGCCCAAGTCCTGCTCAGGCTGGCTGGGCGGACAGGCTGCCTCTTACTCCTGCCCTCCAGGGAGTGGGTCCTTTTCCCAGGACTGTTTTTCACTCTCAGTCTGCCCCATACACCAGTGGAATGTACCTCTTCTGCTAGAGAAGGCTCCTTGCGTTGGAGGAAAGCCCCACGGTCAAAGAATGGAACCTTTGGACCCAAGCTATTGTCGAAAAGGAGCAATATGTGTATTCTAGAAAAGTGTAATGAAAGTTGCACAGACTTCTGGGGGCTGCATATTCACTGGGGTGTGTGTGTGTGGGGGGGGAGATACTGCTTTATTACTAGGTGTTAAACCCATCCAAATAAAAATAGAACTTTGCAGCAAATTAAAAAACAAAACGCCTGTCAACCGCTCCGTAAAGGTCAGGGCATTTTCTCTCTTCCTCTCCTTCCTACCATTTTGAAAGGTAGAATCGAGCTGTCATTGTTTAGCAAGTGCAGATAGCCTTACAGAAATTCTCCCAGATCCCTCGAAATCCCCCAAAAGGCTTCCCTTTTGCATCCACCTTCCGTCTCTCCTCAAATTTCAAAACTTTGATTTTTTTGCCAGGGCTGGTTCTCAAGTTCTTTTGTAACAGCCTTCAGAACTATTTGTCTCCTAAATCGGGGTGGGGGGCTCTTATATTTGACTTATGAGCAAGTCTAATTCTCTGCAGCTGATAAAAGATTTTAATTATTGCCTCTGCGGTATGAGTCTTCAAACGCCCTCCTTGAATGGCCTTCTGGAATGGATGAGTCTTGAGACAGGATTTTTAAAAGAGAACCAGAGCACAGGATTGAGTCTACAGCTAAGCCACCCCAATCATAAGCTATCTTCTTTTTCTTCTGAATGTCTTATAGCAGTATAAAGATTTTGCTGACAATGCAGTGGTAGGAGAAATAAATGTATGTGCTTACTGGATTGATACCCCAAATATGGGCAGGGTAGAAGTTTATTGATGAAGCCAACTTGTAGGCAGGATTGATATGCAAGAGATCTCTAGATCAATATGCAAAAGACGGTCCAGGACAAAACAGGATCCGATCATTTATTTATTTTTAAATGGCAGTATCCTCTGCTTTCTTTGGAAAAAAACTGGGTTCATGTGCAGGTGATGCCATGGCGGCAGGGTGTTTATCTATTTGTTTAATTGCATTAAATTCAGCTGCTAATTGCTAATGGGTGAAATTGCTGGCACTTATAGGGAGACATTCTGGTAACAGATAATTAAGCATCTAAGTACCGTATTTTTCACTCCATAGGACGCACCGCTCCATAAGGCGCGCTGGAACGACGCGAGCCGGCTTTCCCCGCCCAGACGGCCAGCTGGGAGGCGGGCGGGGCGCACAGAGCCGGCTGGGTGCGCTGGAACAGGGTGCACAGAGCCGGCTCGCGTCGTTCCAGCGCGCCCAGCCGTGCTCTGTGCGGACATTCGCTCCATAAGACGCACAGACATTTCCCCTCACTTTTGAGGAGGAAAAAAGTGCGTCTTATAGAGCGAAAAATACGGTAGTTGAAAACGCCAGGATAAAAAAACGACTTCTTCGCTTGGCTGAATTCATTTTTTAAAAGCTGGGTCAGTCCTGCTGAGGTTGCCACCACACAGCCGAGATTGCAGTACAGTCAATAACAGTCTTACAGCCTTGGCATTTAATGGAATGAAAGGCAAAACGAAAGGAAAGGATCCCCCTCAGTAGAAGCAAGAATTAAAGCTTTTGCAGGGGTATTCCACTTTGAGCAGCAGGTGTTGGTGGTGATAGGCTTTGCAAAGATCCGCTATGGAAAAGGCTTTCAACTACATAGGAACCCCCCTAGCACACTCCCCCTGCCCACAATAATAGGGTTGCCAGTTCCCTCTTCGCCATTGGCAGGAGGTTTTTGGGGTGGAGCCTGAGGAGGGCGGGATTTGGGGAGGGGAGGGACTTCAATGCCATAGAGTTCAGTGGCCAAAGCGGCCATTTTATTCAGGTGAACTGATCTTTATCGTCTGGAGATCAGTTGTAATAGCAGGAGATCTATTGGCAACCCTACGCACTAAGCCCACAGTGGCGCAGTCCAGGAAAAGCTTAACTACTTGATTCTTCCTGGTGTGTAATATGTCCTGTGTGTGTGTTTGTGGGTGTGTGATGTGTTAAATGCTGTCAAGTCACTTCTGATTCATGGCGACCCTATGAATCAGTACCCTCCAAAATGTCCTATCGTTAATAGCCTTGCTCAGGTCTTGCAAACTGCGGTCCGTGGCTTCCTTTATAGAGGCAATCCATCTTATTTTGGGTCTTCCTCTTTTCCTGCTGCCTTCTTCTTTTCCTAACATTATTGTCTTTTCCAGTGACTCTTGTCTGACAATCTCTAAATAACATGTGCATGGAATTTTCTGCTCATAATGGCACATCTACTTGGAAATATATTACATCCAATTTGGTGGCCTTAACTAACCAACACTATGGCTGAAGTAGACCTTTAACTCTATGAAATATCTTTTGCTGGTGTCCCTTGGAAACATATACAGAACTGGACAGCTAAACTGACTGGAGGGAGAATGGCTTTAAAACTAAACAAAACTCTTACATACTGCCTCTTCCTCTAAATAACTGAGTTGCCAAAAGCTTCCATGTGGGCCCACTGGCTCTTTATGATCTAAACTGGAAACTCTGCTCTATGCTCTCTCCTGTGAGGTGGACACCAGACAAGTGGCCTTTTTCTGTGGTGGTGGTACCCCATTCGTGGAATATCCTGCCCCAGAGACACCTGGATGGCACTGACCTTAAAGACTGATTTATTCTATGGTTTTATTGTTTTATATTGTATTAACACCAGTTGTTAGCTGCCCCGAGCCTGGCTTTGGCCAGGGATTGAGGGTGGTAGAAATATAAACAAACAAACAAACAAATAAAGTTCATTTGGCAGTTTAAAAAACCCCCAGAAAGGCAGGTTTTAAAGATTTCAGATCCAAAATATATACTCTTCCTGGTCGCAAGCTTTAGCTCCTAATGGCTACTTGCTTCTGTTTGGGTGCACAGTTGAGGACAATGGAAAAAGAAGGGATGAGAAAGGTGATTGCTTAGCATCACTATCATGCTGTCTAGCCTTCTCCAGGAGGAGAGGCAGTGGGCAAGAACCCACCCCTCCTGTGCAGTTGATTAATCTGCCCAATGGCAAAGCTGTACCCAGAGCCGGACTTCTTGGCTCAGATGACCAAACACAGGAGATGTTAAGCTGCAATAATTTCAGATCAGTAAAAGATTATTGGGGGGTAGATATATCAGGGAAGGGCTGTGGCTCAGTGGTAGTAGAACATCTGTTTTGCATGCAGAAGGTCCAAGGTTCTATCCTTGGCATTTCCAGTTAGTAGATGATACGGACCAGGTAGTAGGTGATACGAATTATCTGAGACCTTGGAGAGTCGCTGCCAGTCTGAGTGGACAATACTTATCTTGACAAACCAATGGTCCAATTCAGTATAGGGTTTGCTTCATGTCTTATTATTTTTGCATTTGCATGACAATTTCTCCATGGTTTGCTGCATTCAGCCTATAGACAAGAGGTACCTAGAAAACTCAGTGGAGGTAGCTTCTTGTCAACCCATTCCTCTGGAAAAAATTGGGATGGAAGACCAAGTACCAAGGACCACATAAAAAACCTGTTTTTCTGCAGACTGTTCCCTGTTCTGCATGTTAGTTTGGGCTGAAGAGGGGAGAACATCTTTGTCCTTGTTTCGGGTATGCTGACTTTGGCTCTGATTTCCTTTCTACGTCTCAGTAGAGTTTTGATGAAACTCAAGGCAAGAATTACATAGACCTTGCACCATCTTGAGCACATAAGGTGACCTTACATAAATCACATTGCTTTTTCCCCACTGCTGGAGGTGCGCTGACGTAATGCAGAACACTTCTCCATTTGAAACATGCTATTAAATAGAAATGCAATTAGTATGTATTCTGCCTTCATTAGATTTTAGGTAGATTATAGATACAAAATGGCAAGACTGACTGGATGGGCAATTTGGGAGTGAAAGAATATTTGGCAATCCACAAAAAATATTTGTAAACCTGCAACACGGAAACTTGATACAAATACCTGCATCTGTTCTTTTTCCCATTTGTGTGCAATCACAAAGCATCCTTGATGGAAAACAAAGAAATCTGGTGAGAGATAATATGAAAAACAAAATCTGTAATGAAAATCTGTATCAAAAGCATGAAAGGAGTTGTGTAAATAAAACGGTAACCTGAAATTATTAAACTGAACAAAGCAACTCTTACTTAGATCTCATCCGTACTGGGTGGCGTTCAAAGCCACACACTGATATATTTTCAGAAGAGGGGACATTATCGGCTGACTATGTATGCTTGGTTTGCGTAGTCTCTTCATGTAAATTAGTAAGTCAACATTAAAACTGAAAACTTCACCGCTTCAAAAGAAGTATCCAGCTCTAATGGGACATTCGAAAAATATGCCTTAATATAGATTTATGCTAGTAAACTAGGTCAGGATGGTGCTTGATGCATATTTCCCACTTCCTTCAAGTCTGACAAAGACCCCTCTCCACCTCAGTCAATTACATCACTTATTTATCATATATTTTCTTTTGACTACGGAGACAGAATAAACCAACAACCATGGGTTAGGGAAGACCTACAGCTCTGTGTGAGGCCAGTAGGTTTTATTGTCAGCTCAGTCAAGTTTGAAGCCTTCCTCTAGCCTAAGGAGTCTCCCGCCAACCAAAGAGATTCTTTCATCAGAGGAAGGCTTCAAACTTGGCTCAGGTGAATGGTAGGATGTACACCACCATCACACACCTGTTCCTGGCTCATCTTTTGTACTTTACTCTCCCCCACATTTTGATATAAGATTTTTTAAAAATATGTATTTATATTTTTTTCTTTGATTTTTTTTAAAATAAGTATTTTACATCCCAGCTGTAATTTTCTTTTTAAGTGTTATAAGACTTGTACTGTAATTCTTTGTTTGTAAGAATTTATTAGCCCATGTTTTCTGTTTTATCTTGTTTTATCTGGCTAAGAGCCATAAATTATCTATCTATCTATCTATCTATCTATCTATCTATCTATCTATCTATCTATCTATCTATCTGTCTGTCTGTCTGTCTGTCTGTCTGTCTGTCTGTCTGTCTGTCTGTCTGTCTGTCTGTCTGTCTGTCTGTCTGTCTGTTTTACAGTTCTGCTTTTCAACCTGTTCTCAAGCTCTCCTCCATCTTCTCACAGGTCCATTTCCTGGATGGTTTTAAATGGAAAGGAATTCTTATTTTTTAAAATAAGAGGTTGCATTTTACAAATATCATGAATCACTCTGGGGACTCCAGTTAAAATCTGGATATAAATCCAGTGTGTGTGTGAAGTGTCGTCAAATCGCTTCTGACTCATGGCGACCCTATGAATGAAAGTCCTCCAGAATGTCCTATCTTTGACAGCCTTCCTCAGATCTTGCAAATTGAGGGCTGTGGCTTCCTTTATTGAGTCAATCCATCTCTTGTTGGGTCTTCCTCTTTTCCTGCTGCCCTCAACTTTTCCTAGCATGAAATCCAGTAGCAGTTAATTAAAGTTGGCCACTATTATCTCCATATTATATAGGGGCAAGTTGCAGGTGAGAGCTGACAAAATAGTTGCATCCTTTTGGTCCTTTATAGTGCAGTCCTAAAGACAGTTATTGCTTTCTAAGTGAATTGACTTCAACGGTGTAACTCTGTTTAGGGTTGTACTGTTAGTCGGCAAACACCCTTCATTATAGCTCTCACATATTAACCCACCCAGTTCCACAGGTCTTACCCTAGGATATCTGAGGCAACCTTCACTTGAAACTTAGATTGGCATTGAAAACATAGCTTTTGGCTTTCTTTCCAGATGACTGAAAGATAGGTTGGTTTTGAAATTTGATCCTATATCCTGTTAGTTACCCTCCAGTATTACAAATTCAGTCTAGCCATAACACATAACCAACCATGCAACCCCTCCAATGGAATGGCATTCATTCTGGCAGAAGAGGGGACTGTAAATTCTGCTGATTCCCCTTTCCACTTCACACTTGTGTTATTTCTGAGTATCTGCTGATACCTAGGAACAAAACTGAAAGAAGAGGTTCAGTGGGATGAAGCAGAAAGAGGAAGCTGGAAAATCCCGCTCTGTGAAGTCCATGGATGGTTGGGCACTTACCATTAGATAAACCAGCAGTTCTCAGTTTATGGATTAGACCCCAAAGTGATTCTTGTACCGGTGGGTTGTGAGACCAGGATGGAGGAGGTGGAACACAGAGAGCTGGGAGAAGAGTGTCTAGGCTGGATGGTAAATTTGGATTTCCTCCACATTATGTGCAAAATGGCCATGAAATTACAGTCTGTTGCTCAATAATGCTATATGTTTTATACAAAAAGTAAACATGAAAAATAAGTTATAAACTTATTCAGTGTTAACTGATGTGGGGGGTTTGTGTTTTATTTTGGGGAGGGGCCCAGTAGTGCAAAGTTATTTGACAATTAGAGTAAGTTTAGAAGTAGATCCTACTTCGAAAAGTTTGACAGCCACTGATACAAATTCAATTTCATGGTATCATTCTTGACTTTAATCAAAGCTGAAGGCTGTGGAATTTCCCATTTTAATACAAAGCGTTACCCTTATTTAACAGAACAGGTTGGCTAATGGCAGCCAGCTCTCTACTCAATACAATGATAATGCTTCATATAAAGAAGGGAGACTCCATCACCCTCAGCTCTAATTATAACAAGATTTACATTCAATGAATGCAGTTGTTCACACCAGGTTTTTATATAAGCAACATGGCTCCCATCTCAAAATCCAGGATGGGAGAAATCCCTAATAAGCATTAAATAACTTACAAATGGAGGTTCCACAGAACACACATACACACACCTATATGTTGTGAAAGAATTCCAATGAACATCAATAGTCAGTTTATAATAAAAGGGGACTTGTAATTGAGACAAGGCTGAATCTATCCTATTTCCTCTGACCCTTTTGATGCTTTTTAATGGAAATGATCTTGGGATTCTCTGCGATTCTGGGAATTTCTTTGGCTTTATCAGGAAAGCAGCTGCTTATTCTTTCCCTGGCAGGGTTTCTGAACCTCTGCCTGGATGCCAAGAGAGAGAAGAGGCTTCTAATTTCATGGTTGAAATGAGAGGCGATCATATCTGCTCAGTTCTCTGTGTAAAAAATTATTTCACAAATGTTTGGAAATCTATTGTGGCTGGAAAAGGGTCAATTTCTCTTTCTGTTTGCGGATGTCTCAGTTGCTATGATGTTTGTGAGGTGTGTGTGAGTGTCTCTAAAGTGAAATGTAGAGACTGCTTGATTCCAAACGTCAGTGGTTTAGAATTAATAAATGTACACCCAGTTGCTGTGGTGGTACAATAGTTCATGAGATTGTTGTGAGGCTGAAACAGAGGAAAGAAGCAGTTTGGACACCATCTATACTAAGATTTATATATCATTCCTTTCAAAATATCTGTCATTCAAGGCCTCTTTTTTTTACACATTTCTGTTTTAATGAGCTGGGATTGGCTGGAGCTCCTGGTTGAGTGCCTTCTGCTGTCTGAAGCTGCCCTCCCTTTTAACATTTCTGGTGTGATCCAGAATCCTTGTCTGAAGGGAAAGTGCAAATTCGATTTGCCAGTCTGGATTAGGGAAGCCTACTTACCACCTTTGCCAATAATAAGTTCAAAAATGGAACACACCTTGCTTAATAATGCCTATTTTCTCTTCAGCCGAGCACCCCGTACAGTTATGTGGGTAATTTGTTCACGATAAGGCGAGTAGCATTTCGAGTGTATTTGTGTGAGCACGGTCAGCAGAATCCATCATTGTCATGACTCACGAGTAGATGCAACGGGGAAGCTCTGGCGATTTAGTCTGAAAGAGCCAAGCGGGAAGAAGCTCCCTGATCTTGGGAACAAGGCAAGGCCTACGGGGTAGGGGGCAGCAGAGCCAGCCTCCACTTTTGTATCCTGGGTATAAACTCTCCCTCCTGACCCATGTAATTCTCAGGAGCACCACTTAGCATGACGTGCACCGGCAAGGGGACACTGACTTGACCACTCCATCAACTCAAGAGTGGAGATGCTGAAAATGCCGTTTTTAATGTGTAACTCAAAACTCCTGGCAATTTAATCTGAATGATGCAATAAAATGCACCACTGGGTGAACTGGTCCATTCATCATCAGAAGGAGCACATGGTTGGGGTGGGGGAGAAGACTGGCGACAAGCCCAGTTCTGCCCATTGCAGTCACGGCAATCACATGTCAGCATGTCGGTCTCCTGATTGTGTGCTGATAGGGTTGCCAGGCCCAGACTGGGAATTACCTGGAGATTTTGGGAGTGGAGCCTGAGGAGGGTGGGTTTTGAAGAGGGAAGGGGCTTCAATGGGGTATATAATGCCATAGAGTCTACCTTCTAAAGTGGCCATTTTCTCCAGGTGAACAGATCTCTGTCACTTGAAGATCAGTTGCAATAGGGGGAGATCTACAGCCACCACCTGGAGATCAGCAAACCTATGTGCCAATGACATCATCACTGGTAGTCTAGGCTGATAGAGACCTCTGCAAGGTACAGGATAGCCACTCCTGTTGTGGGCACAATGGACCTGCCCTGCCATCTCCTTACTTGCCTTTCAGGAGTAGTGGCTAAGAAGTGCAGGGAGCAATCCTGCCGGCAGGTATACTCAGAAGTAAATCCTACTGAATTCAGTGGGGCTTACCCCCAGAAAAGTGTTCATAGTATTGCAGCCGCAGTATATCAGTAGCACCTGACAGCCCGGGAGCTGCAGAGTTGTACTGTCGCATGGAAATATTTTCGCTGCATCAGTCTGCCTGCTCTGAAACAAATTAATTTTAAGCTATGTGGGGTTTTGAACTGGCATCCAACACGATAACTTTTACATTATATTGTTCGTGAGTCAAAAGGTTTATTGGCTTTTTCCTTGAAATCACTCACTGAATCAGAGGACTGATTGGAAAAAAAGAAATGGTTATATTGATATGATTTTTTTTTCATTCCTTCTAATTTGCAATGAAAAAAAATGCTTCAGATTTCAATCTGTGGTTCCCGGCAGTACTTTAGTAGCACTGCAGTAGGCCTACAAAAATCACTAATGCTGATCCAACGCTAGATAATGCATCTCAGCAGGCATGACATAATGCCCTAAAAGAAGACGATGATGTAAGACAGCTTTAAAAAAATTACAGCCAATTTCTATTCCATAGCCTGAAAGTCTAGTTTATTGTAATGAAGGCACATTAATAGTTTCACATGCAAATGGTTTGACTCTTTAATTTCCTTTTTTAAAGAAAAAAAATGTTTTCTTGAGGTATAATACAATTACACAAAGTATATCAGTTTACATAACTTTGCTCCCTCATCCAGTAGTATAATATTTGTGTACAGGAATATAGTATGTAAATCAACTTTTATATTATGTTGAACTAATGTAACAAATACAAACAGATTAAGATTTAATCTCAGCCCTGCCTGGTAGTCTGGAAGACTTATTTCATAGTGCTCGGTATGGTGGTGACTAAGCTGAGAACATTTGTGTGTGTGTTAAGTGCTGTCAAGTCGCTTCCGACTCATGGCGACCCTATGAATCAACGT